>NC_090930.1:800250239-800884406 GCF_040938575.1 Ambystoma mexicanum | reverse complement strand
CGAAACATCCATGATTACAAGCTCTAGCTGCACACGCAGAATTATTTGATAAAGTCACCGTTGTCCACTGTCTGACGAACACACTGCAGGTTTTAAGTCTCACAGCGCCATGTGATGGACAAGGATGCAGAGCTGTGCTTTCTTTTTTGAGGGCCTCGATCACGCGAAACGTGCTATTGTAAAGGTGTAATGCTGTCATGGAAAGTCGTTAAGTTACTAATAAATAGTAACTTATAATGTTATGTGTTACTGTTATTGGTAGCCAAGAGTGGAGTATATGCCGGATATTGGGAAGCCGTGCCGGTGCTGAAAGAGTAGAAGGTGGCGCAACACCACCATCTATTGGCTAGCAGAAGGATTGCACATTATTGCTCTAATTCGCCAATTTTAGTTCTACTCCGCTCTCCTGCTATCCACAACCCCCCGCCCCCTGCTCCCCCCGCCGCTTCCAGCCTCCCTTCTCTCTTGTTCTTTTTGCTTCTCTCGATTTCTCTTTTCTTTGCAATCAATTTAACTTCCTAACAGAGAGCAATTGCCTGGCTCGATTGAAATAAAAGAATTCAAAGACACGCCATGAAACAGATTCATGGAATTTGTTGCACGGTGCAAAGTGACTTTTCACTGCCTACAAACACCCCGATTCAAGGAACAGCGCAAAGAGCCTAGTGCCTTTTTTCACTGCAAAAAGACACTTTGCACTGCTCCGCCCTGATTTATGGAGCAGTGCAAATTGCCTATTTGCACAGTCACTTTGCACTGCAAAAGTACACCTTTGCACTGTTCCATGAACCAGGGTGTTTGTTGGCAGTGCAGAGTCACAACCAGCCAGAGGGACGGCGCCCACTCTCTGAAAATGACGTACTCGGGCGGCGTCCACTCGCGTGTTCCCTCGGTTCGAGCCCTGCTAAATAAAAGGTCAGGCCACGCAGGCGCTTCCTGGGCTTCACGCCGGCCATACGATTTGATTTGATTTCCCCGTGAATAGGATTGTTTCTTGCTCAATGCAATGCTACCTGCTTCACAGAGTGGAGGCTACTCTTTCCGGCAGTTTCAGGTCCGGTTGACAAGAGCTTTACGTCACTACCAGATTGAATTCATCAGAAATAGTGCATTATGGGACATGCAGCTCTCTGGGGCATCTGCACAGAGTGGTACACATTTCTACCGGGATATATCATGCTATGTCTATCTGCAATCAGGCCACAGGCTGAAGTGCAATATATCATGGTAGGACTAAGTACTTTTTACAAAAAGCATCCTTCCCTTTTCAAGTGTTTTAGTCACCTCGCCTTTAATATTCTTCGCAGTGAAGGCTACTATACCGCCTGCTGCATGTCAGACCAGGTGTTCTGCAACTTCACAATGTGGTCCGCCGTCTCCCGTTCTTTAGCTTGCCCAGCATTTGGGAACGGAGGGGTGACTATTAATTTAGAATGTTGGCTAGAAGCAACACTCAGTGGGTGTGCTCTAAAGCCCATTCTTGCCTTATATGGTCTGAGTGAATGCATCTTCAACAAGCATTGACAATGCAAACAGTTTGGGCATGGGAAAAGCACTTGCCACTCACAGTCGCAGTGGTATTAATTGGCTATTGATGGTGACAGGCTCAAAATAGTGGGAGTGCCTGGGCATCTAATAGCCGTGCCCGGCAAATGCCTAATACATATACACAAGCCAAAACGGGTGGCTTTGCCAATGCATGTTTTAAAAAGAACTTCAGTGAAGGACACGCAGAGTGCTTATAAATCGAGTGGCTGAAGACAGACTTGGTTAAGCCATTTATATTACACCAGTAGCACATTTACAGCACCAGTTAAACCAATTTGCTCTCAGAAGACTGCGTTGAGAAAACACTGGCAGGCACTTTGAGTTCAAAGTTTGATGGTAAGGCTTGATTAAAGCAAGCTCAAACAGTTCCCAGGAGGCAGTGTTTTGGCTGGGAAGGTAGGCACTGGGTGGGAATGGCTATAGGGATTAGAATGGCCATGCACAGTCTATGGGTGGGCAAATAACCAAACAACACCTACAAGCGTTGTGCCCCTTCACACATGCCATTTCTCCCTATCTGTGTTTGGGATAAAGTGCCAGCTAATAGCCCAAACTAAAAATGCATAATTACAAGCTAACGTTAACTGTTGTGCTATGTTATATTATTAGGTTTTACACCACGCTCTGACGCCACGTGCATGGTGCAGTCTGTTGTGTGAAATGTACGTGCATCCATGCCAGGTGCTTGATAATTACAGTGTAGATTTTCAACGCAAAGACATTTCAACTTTGATCCCCAAAAACGTTTCAATGCAGTGTGCTATCCAACATGAATACCACAGGCAAATGTGATGTGAGCAGTAGTGGTGTGAACACGTGGCTGTATTTGTTTAGAATACAAATAAAGCATACAAAGTGAATACACAGCGATTGAATTCTCCTTCCTCCTGCTCTATAGTGTGAGCAGTTACACTTTGCCCATCATTTACATGGATTACCAGCACGTTTAATTCATTTCACACTGTTGTGCGCTATGTCTCTATGTGCATCTTTAAGAATTGCTGTTGTTGGGATAAATGTCACCTATAAAACCAATAGGAAAGCAACCTGCCCTCCCACATACATTGTGCAAAACGATTGACTTCCCAGTAATTTCCTCTCACCATCACCAGTGTAAAGTAAAACAATGCCAATGCTTAAGAGAGCTGTGGGCTGCAGCCTGTGTGACTTCAGTGGACTTCAAGGACCCCTTACTAGGGCACAGGGGCAAGTCTAGGAATGTATCTTTTGCAAATGTATGTCCCACATAGAAAATACATAAGCACATACAGACTTCCAACAAAATGAACATTCGTCGTTCTCTAGCTTTGTCCCCTTTTCCTTCTCCCTCCTTCCACCCAAAGGCAAAGCACTGCTAGACTTTTTATGTGACCTCTGACTTAGTCAGGGTGCATTCTGGTACATATAGTGATGCGTGGGTGCCTTTGGAGTTTTGCATTGTGCATCCAGGGACAATAGTCACGAACGAGTGCGAGAGGTGGCCCACTGTACTGAGGCAGGATGGATGCTTGGGTGTCTGCCTAGAGTGACGATGAGTGCATTCCTGAACACACAGTCTGGTCATGTTAGACAAAGTGCATTTTGGTACACGTCTCCTTACATGGGCACCTGCCCCTGGGTGAGGCAGACTGCTATTTGGAACATTCAGGCCTGCAGGGTCTGTCGGCACTGGATCGGGCAGAGTGCATTCTTTAGGGACTTCTATGATGGTTGCTGCCTGGTGCATACTTTTATATACAAGCCTGTGTCTGGTAAGGAGGCACTTTGATTCAGTCAGGCTGACTGATTTATGTAGACAGCCTTGTATGTATGCATGTATGGGATTTATAAAGCACACACCTTGCTGGGAACCAACAAAGCCCTGTATATAGGGGCCACACCTAAGGGGTTACAAGTGAGGATGCAGAGAAGCTGGGATGGAGGGACAGAACTCCACAAGGGGATCATCCTATGCACAGTATTGGTAGACAGGTGTCGGCAGGCACACAATATACACCTTGCACCGTAACTTACAACTTGGCCCACCTCTTAACTGTCTCCAAACCCTGCTTACCTGGGTTAGAGGTCACCCTGGTGATCCCCCGATGTGAATGTGAAGAAGGGAGGTAATGGCAGAAGCTAAAGGCAGGATTTCCACCAAATACCCCTAAGGAGAAAGACACTAGGTTAGAGTAACAGCCACACAAAAGGAAAGGCGGACAAAGGAATGTTAGTTTATGGTTATTTCAGTTGTTGCTTGTTCTTTGAGTACACTAGCAGGTTTTTTGTATGCTTTTCTATAAAAAGGGTAAACACCAAACACTATTCACCTAAACCTGCATATCTAAAAGGAACCTTTACAAAAGATAAACATAGCCAGGGCTGTCTCAAGGTCCTTGCTGCCGCACTTTCTTGATGTTTTTCGGTTGGTGGTGATGGCCCTTACCTATAGGTAGGCACAAGGCAGCAGCAGAGTGCGGGGGCCACAGTCTTTTCTTTGGCTGGGCTGGATATGCTAGAAGCAGCCCAGCAAGCATATGCAATGTGCACACCTCTCTTTACCTGGGCCATGTCTGCCAGTTGTGGCCCAGGAGCCCCCTTTTCTAAAGATTATTGGGCCCAGGGTGGCTAAAAAATCAGGGGCTCCACACTTTGAGGCGCATCAGTAATTAATGTGCCCGGGAGCGTGGTGGTGACTGGAGGGCATGCCTGGGAGGCAGCTGTGATCATTGGTGGTCCCCTGGCTGTCGTTGGAGCACCATCATAAAGGCCCGGTCAGCAGCAGTGAAACGGCACCACGCTGAGTGCCCGACAACCCTCCTTGGAGAGGGTTAAAAAGCATTGTCCTAATGGCATTCTGCTCACAAAGGGTAACTGTTTTTTTTTTTTTTTAGAGTTAAGGATACGCATCAGGGTTCTTTACTCTACTCTAAAGTTTTTCTTTTCGGATCCCTGTTCGGGTTCCTGCAGCGGGGATCCTTATTAGTTTAGTTGATTTTAATTGTTCTCCTATCCCCGCGCAGGGGCTTACAAGCAGAGAAGCTGGAATGGAGGAGCAGAGTTCCAGAAGGGGAGAATTAGATTTTAGGGAAGCTATCACGGATTGGCGAGATGTTCTTTGAAGAGCATGGTCTTCATGGTCCTTCCTGGAGTGTAGAATGGAGGGGGCAACTCTTCACTGTGCTGGTAACTTGTTTCAGAGATTTAGTGCATAGCCAGAAAAAGCGTTGTTTCCTGTTGTTCCCACATGCTGTTCTTTGTTTCTGCCTGTGCTTCTTGGTGGTTATCTGGTTTCCAGGAATGGTGGATTTGTTGACCAAGAGAAGAGGTGCATTAGTTAACGGTGTTTTGCAGGTGATGCATGCTTGAAGGGGTTGCCAGTTTAGCTCCTTGAGAATGGGGTGATGTGGTCAGATTATTACCAGTCCTTTGATGAGTGGTGCTGCTGCATGCTGGACGGATTTCAGTTGAACCAATGTGGCATCTGGGGCTCCTGCGAGTAGGGCATTGCTACCATGCAGGTGGGAGAAAAGCAGGGCCTGGACATCTGTCCTGAAACACAGGGCAGAGATTAAAGGCTGGACTTTGTGGAGGTGCACACGCTGGCACTACACTGCCTAGGTATCTTGGCAAAATGTTTTTTGTATGAGAGGTCACAGTCATTGGTAAATCAGAGATATTTTGTACTGAGTGAGAGTTGAGGTATGGACCAATCAAGCTTCATATCCGTTAGCCCATCTTGGAATTGGGCATGCTTGATGGGAATAACTAGGGGAATGATTCAATCTTTGTTGGGTTGAGCTCCAGTTTGGCGCTTGACATCCAAACTTGGAAGAGGGATAGAGATCGCTTGAGTTGATGGATGTTGTTATGGAATAACGTCTATTGAGTGAAGCATACCACATTGTATGACATGTTGTTCTGTGTGGTTATCAATACTGAGTGAAGATCGAGTACCTTTTGTGACTTTAAATTCTGTGATTACATTAGTTGTGAGGGATGATGTGTGCATTCATGGACACATAGGGCCTAATCACAAGTTGGGCGGTAACGCTGGTGGTATTACTGCTGGTGCTATTAGCCCTACCGCCAAACCCCCGGCGCTATTAGCGCTGGATCATGGGTTTGGCGGAACGGTTAGTGCCCATTCCCCATTGGGCCCATTCGGGAATTCCTCATTCCCCATTTGGCCCAATGGGGAAAATGCACGCTATTATTGCCGGCGGATTTCCCGCCGGCGGTAATAGCACTGAAAATCAGCAATTTTGCGGTGGATTTCCCTCCAGCTAACAGCTAGGGGGAAATCCGCCAAGGCCATGATCTGGCGGACAGTTAAATGCAGTGGTAATAGCGTTACCGCCGCATTTAAGGGTTACTGCCAAACTCGTGATGAGGCCCATAGTCCTATGTGCACAGTTCTTTGTGCAGCACAGTTCATTCTTTGACATGCATTTCTGTCACGCACCAGTACTGGGACATGAATATTGCATTGGGTGGCATGTTGCCATCTAAATAAGAATTTAGGAGTGCATTGTGGCCCATTTGTTCCTTTGGTTGCATGCATATTTGGGCATGCATACTTAGTGAGACAGAATGCATTCTGGGACATGTCGTTCTTGTTGTTCCTCTTTTTTTGGGGATGAGCACAGATCTTTATATTTGGCAAATGTTTCTGTAATTAAAGACATGCATGCTTGAATCACTGAGTACATTATGCCCACTGGCTTTGTGCTAATTTCATTTTTTACAAGACTCACCTTAACATTAAAATGTTTCTAACTTTGAATCATGCAGCCTCAGGTTCTGGATGTGACAGTAGATTGGCTGAAACATTACTCAATTGATGCCCAATGGTTGTCTGGAGATAATGTTTCCTTTCCCCTCACAGAGTTTGAACAAGGGACTGGGGAAAAGGTGGCTGTGCACATATTCAGTTACCAATGCAGAGACATCCTATGAGAATTTTATATATATGTTAAATGAAAAAACGTGGTTAAAGGGACGTTATGGTTAAGTTGCGCTAATAAAAACCTATGAAATTCAGTAAAAAGAAAATGTTGAAAGGACGTTATGGTTACAAGTAAAATCGAAAATCCCCTGACATTGTGATGTCATCTTTGATGTCCTGTGTCCTGGGTGTTAGTTTTAGCAGTGCACGGTGGTGGCGCGAGTTATGGTTGCTTAGCTTACCATAACCTGCGAATTTCAGGGGGTTTTCGATTTTACTTGTAACCATAACGGTTTTTATTAGCACAACTTAACCATAACGTCCCTTTAAAAATGTTTTTTCATTGAATTTCATAGGTTTTTATTAGCACAACTTAACCATAACGTCCCTTTAACAAAGTTTTTTTCAGTGAAGTTCAAAGGTTTTTATTAGTGCAACTTAACCATAACGTCCCCTTAACAAAGGTTTTTCATTGAATTTCATAGGTTTTTATGAGCGCAACTTAACCATGACATCTCTTTAATAAAGTTTTTTCATTGAATTTCATGGTTTTTTACCAGTGCATGCTATTTTCCTACAACTTACTAATATCATACTTACCCAATATAGCAATATTTGTGTCCAATTTACAAAGTGTCACCATAAAACTCTGCCATTTCCCACCTTCTGGAATCATTTTTAAAACTTCTATACACTTTTTGCAACTAATTCAACTAGTTTTGCATCCGTGGATGTCTACGAACATCTGATTTCATAGTGGACCTTCGGACAGTGCCACATGACCATACGCTGGCACGCGGCATGATGACGTGTCCGAGAGCCCGTCCGCACTTCACAATAAGATCTCTGCTTCGCAACAGTTCAGAACTGCATTTTCTAATGATCTAGGAACTTTCAACTTCAAAATTTCCCTTGCAACACCTATTCCTACTCATTATCCATTAACAATCTAGTACACAGTACATACTTTTAGCAAAAATGCTATTTATCTTAAAATGGCATCAGCTAATGCCATCCCTCCTCCCCAAGAGCCACCACCACTGCTGTACTCAAGGAGCATGAGAAACACTGCCCCCTACCTTAGAAATAACACACGCGCAACATTTTCCCTTGTCCACCTACCCCTCCATATTAGTATTTGGTTCCTCGTCCCTCATTTCCCTCCCACCTTTCGTTCTCAGCTCTCCTGCAAAAAAAATACATCCAAAAACAGCAAAAGACATATTCCTTTAGGAACCACCTTTCACAGTCAAAAAATAGAACTAAAAAAACATGTATAGACTCCATCTACTTTATATTTCTCAGTAAAGTACATAGACTCAATAAGATTTTCCAACATTTCCATTTGCATTTTGTGTTATGCTAATGGGAATATTGTGGCTTTCATCCTCCATTCCAGGGATTGGAATGGTGATACCGGCCCAGCAGCCCAAGTTGTCAGCCCAAGCGAAGCGGGGGTGGATAACGAGGTCTCGGGACCATTATCCCCCCATTCCAGCCCCTGAAATGGGGGATGAAGGCCATTAGCACCCTAGGTTCCCAAAGTGGGAACCCGAGGTGCTAAAAAAGAGTATTTTTCCTAGGAAGGAAAATCTTTTTCCAAGATGGCTACCGTGGAAAGGGAAGGCAAGGATTCCATACAGGGCCCCTCTTCGTTTTCCATGGCAGCCTGCAGAAGGCAAAAAGAGAACTGTATGACCATATTACCATGAGCACATTTTTCTTCCCTTTCAGATCTATCCTAACTTTGAATAACTTTACCACAAAGCCAGTCCCAGGTGGACATGGCCACTTTAATCCTATGTGTTGTCCCTTGTGGTCATGGCCAATAGCCAGATTGTCCGGATCATGGCCTTATTCCATGACCCGGACAATCTGGCCACTGCCCATGGTCACTGGCATCCGCTCAGTTACTAAAGGTATTCCGCTATTTTTTGTAGCTACATTATGACACTTGTCAAATACTAAAACACTGGCACATTTGCAAAACCATGCTTGTAGGTCCTTGCTAATCCTCCTTACCCAAGTTTGCTGGAAATCCACCAATGTTTTATTTTTTCGAAAGTGTCAAATGTATGCACATACAATCGTCATATAACCTAGCCCCCACTTGACAAAATCCATTCAGACTTTACGAAAACATCGATATCTAGATCTATAATATTTTTGCAAACCTTTGTGTAGATTTGTCAGATGGCACCACATTTATAAGCCTTTACATTATTTTGGGACCCTCCCTCTAATTTTGCCATTCTGGGTTTTTACATGTATTCTTTCTACTGACAAAAGTGTGTGGAAAGTTTTCAATTGTTACCTATTTATTCCATGTTTAACATTACTCAAAACTCTCATAAGGTAGCATTTATTATTTTACTATTGAAAATGACCAGATAAAACAATATTGTCCTTCTATGGTGCATGCTGCACCCATTGCCTATATGTATGTATGATTAGGTTCCTCTATTAACAACAACACTAATATATAATGTTTTGTTTACTTGTGTACATTCTTTAATACATTTAGTAGTTCATAATAGGTCTCCCAATCACCCCTAATATCGTGTTACCCTCATTATAAACACAACCCCCTGTAGGGACTTTTCATTAAAATGAATTTCATTTGTGATGTCATCAATGACATTTGTGCTGTCATCTTTCATGTCCTGGGTGTTAGTCTTAGCAGTGCACGGTGGTGGCGCGAGTTATGGTTGCTTAGCTTACCATAACTGGTGAATTTCTGGGGGTTTTCGGTTTTACGTGTAACCATAACGTCCCTCTAACAAAGAGTTTTCATTGAATTTCTTATAGGTTTTTATATGTGCAACTTACCCATAACGTTCTTTCAACAAAGTTTTTTTCAGTGAATTTCATGGGTTTTTACCAGTGCACCCTAATTTCCTACAACTTACTAATATCATACTTACCCCAATATAGCAACATTTGTGTCCAATTTAGAAAGTTTCACCTTAAAACTGACATTCCCCACCTTCTATCATAATTTTTAACACTTCTATACACCTTTTACAACTTTTTCCACTGTCTTTGTGTTCGTCGATGCTCGCGAATGTCTGGCGTAATCTCAGACTTTCCAGAGAGTGCCATGTGAGCACGTGCAGGCGCGACATGATGCGTGTTCATGAACTTTTCTGCACTTTTTGAACGGGCTGTGCTTTGCGAACAGTTCAGAACTGCATTTTCAGCTGATATAAAAACTTTGAAGCTCAAAATGTACCCTTGCACAGCTCTTACACCTATTCTTACTCAGTGTACATTAACAATCTGGCACACATCACATTCTTGGAAGAATATTACCAAAACTGATATTTATCTTAAAAAATGCCATCAGCTATTGCCATTCCCCCTCCCCTAGATCCACCACCACCACAAGCTGGAGAACGTACACAATGAACGAAGCGCAGTACTTCAAAAGACATTGAGAAGGCCAGGAAGATGAGGTAGAGAAAGTGCCTACATCTAGCACCCAGAGATAATCATGGGTGTGGCAGTTCTTTACCACAGATGGGAATGTACCAAAGTGAAATGCATTGAGTGCAACCTTGTACTCAGTCGTGGACTACCTGGGCAGTACTCCGACGGGACCACCTCCATGCGCTGCCACACCAAATCCAACCACCGGAATGCTCTCAGAAAGGCTGTTCCTTTCTCAGGAAGTAGTAGGCTGTCTTCCTCTACCTCATCTTCCTCATCAAACACTGTAACCACACAGCATACTTCTGTGGGACACACAATCCCACCAGCTACCTTGCAAGTGATAAAAGAGGTTGTTGATCCATATCTTTCAAAGACAAAAGTACTCTGTATTTACTACAACATAACACTCTGATTGGGGGAGCAATTTCAAAGTGCTTTTGAAGCTGTAATCAAGGAGCAGGAGAAACACTGCCCACTACTTTAGATATAACACACATGCAACATCTTTCCCTGTCCACCTGCCCCTCCATGTTTGTGGTTGGTGCCCCTTCCCTCATTTCCCACTCCACCTTACGTACTGGTCTCTTCTGCAAATTTCTTTTAAAAAACAACATAAAAAAATGTTCACAGTTAAAAAATAGAACAAAAAAATTAACCTTATAGACTTGATATACTTTACATTTTTATGGGAAGTATTTATATTCAATAAGATTTTCCATTAGCATTTTCTACTATGTTAATCCAAATAAAGGACAATTGTATAGTAGAGATAAAGAAAAAAGCACAGAAACAATTTTCTGTCCGAAATTCTTCTCTCTAGTATACAAAAAACACCATAATCCATTGCCCTTTATGACTACCCATGGTCTCTGTATTCCCCTGTCTACCCCAGGCCTTATTAGAAAACATGGATTGCACATTCACACCATCACACAAGACAGCCCTTCTACTCTTTATATTTGTATGTTTGTAAACTCCCTCATTGCCTGCTTTCAACCATTCACATCCACCAATCACTTAAAAAACTCTACATATAGCCTATCAACATATTAAAATTCCACTCACCAAGTGCCTTTAACAATGTTCTACAAATCTTTTGCATCTACATTTCTCATACTTATACCAAAAAGTTATACATAGTGCTCCTATATATTCTTATTTGCATTATGCTGTGAGAGAACTCCATAGATAAAAGGGGTGCTCATGGGAGCCCAGGAGGAAAGTGCCAAGGGATGCATAGGTGGGGGGCTTGAAACACCCGAGATTGGCTGGAAATGCTGCATGCCCCAATAAGTAAATCAGAGTAGGCATTTGTCCTTGCCGAGGGCTAGGCCCTTTGTCCATGTACCAAACTGATATCCCTTTTGTGTACTTACATTTGGAAACTTTGCAAAAATAAAAAACAAAACAGATTTGCAAAAGCATGCTTTCAGGTCCTTACTGATACTGCTCGCACAGGTTTGTTGTAATTCAGTGCAGCAGTTATTATCTGCTCATTAGAATTGTCTCAGAGTGTATGCAGCTGTAGTCACAGCGATCTGTTGATGCAATCCTGTGCAGAACTTTGCGCTGTAGCCACAAGCAGAATTTTAGTCACAGGCAAAGAAAAAAATCCCATTCAAACTTATCCTGATTTTGAAATACTTTACCACATAGCCATTCCCTGGTGGCCATGCCACCGTAACCCCATTGCCAGTCCCTTGTGGTCATGGCCAGTAGCCAGATTGTCCGAGTCATGACAATCTGGCCACTGACCATCGCCACAGTCCGTGACTCGTACAATCTAGCCACTGCCCATGGCCACATGCTATACCGCAGTCACCAGAAGTATATCACTATTTTGTGTACCTACATTATGACACTTTAAAAAAAATAAAACACAGACATATTTGCAAAACCATGCTTTCAGGTCCTTGCCAATGCTCCTTGCACGACTTTACGTACATAAAATAGTCATATAACTTAGATCCCACTTGACAAAATCCATTCCGAATTTGCACAAACATTTAGGGTTGGCTCTATAATCTTTCTACAATATGTTGTACACATTCATCAAATGGCAATACAGTTATAAACCATCTAAACATTTTCAAATCCCCCTTCTAATTTTGCCCACTCTTCACAAAATCCGTCCAAACTTTGCAAAAACATTCAAAACCGCAAATTCTTTTTGCAAACTTTTGTGCAGATTTGTGAAATGGCACCAAATGTATAAGCCTTTCAAATATTTTGAGACCCCCCTATAATTGTATTCCCTCTTGGCAAAACAGCACCAAACTTTGTAGAACCATTCAAGGTCAAATCTAGAATGATATCACAGAATTCCATGCAGTTTCATTCAGTGACGTCAAAGTTATGACATCAAAAACAGCTTTTCACTGTACTGCAAAAATAGGTATGGATGCCCCCGAACATCTGAGATGTTCGCAAACATTACAGGGCTGTCCCAAACTATTTGCGAACTTCGAAGATGGAAAACACCAATTTTTGGCCTTTTTATGGCCATATCCCATGCCATCCTCATCACTCCTCACCTCCCCAGAGATTGTTTAGTTAGTTTGACAAGTGCAATGTTCTGCTTTTCAATATGTTTTCACAGCGATGTCCACGGGCAACGGGCGCAGTTCGCGAATCCAAAATGGCGCCCGTTTCAAAATATCTGATGCAGCTCACGTTTTTCACCATCCAATGAGCGTGCATGTCCGATATCTGCGGACATCAGGCCGGACCTTGATTGGTCCAGGTGGCTGTCCGGATGGCGAATAGGGAAGTGAGTCTGCGGACCGAACCCAAATATCATTATTTATTTTTTACTGTAATGGATGGATGGATATATACCAAATTTTCAAAAGCACGCTTTTTGGACAAAGACGCTGTTTCTGCTCCAAATTTGGTGAAATTCCATCCAGCGGTTTGGGCTGTAGGTGTGAGCAAAACATTCTTTCCATTGCATCTATTGCATTTCCATTGCATCTATGAGGAAAACCACACATTTTGGGACCCCCTATAACTTTTGCCTCCTATAACTTTGCCCCCCTCATCCCCGGACGGGACCTCAGCAAACTTTGCTTAATCAATCCGAGGGGGGTATATATTTTTTTGCAAAGTTTGGTGAAGATTCGTCCAGGCGGTGGCAAAGTTTTAAGCTGTCCAAAAAGTGCTCTTCCTATGGGTTGAGCAACTTAACCATAACTACACGGCCGCTACAGCAGGTCCTGAAATATATGATATGACATCACTAAGATGGAAGAAAAGCAATTACACGTTGATATTGTGAATTATAGCTCCTGAGTCACAGTAATAGTGTCATTAATTTATGTGGATCAAAATATTATATAAAAATAACATAAAAAAGACATGCATACCAAAACATGATTGCTAATGTTAAACTACACAAAAATGCAAATGCTAGAAAAGATTTGACAATGGGTGTATCTTATTTTTAGTTAATAATGACATCCCTGGTGAAATCGGAGCCTCTTTATTGGACAATCTGAAAATCCTTTTTATTATCAAATAAATAAATATGCTTATTTGGCAGGAAAATTCCATAAAGCATCATACAAGTATTAGTAATACATACAAAATATAATCAATGTCTATATAGGTTAGGAAACACATTTTCCTATCATCATTTCTAATTATAAAATAGTTTTGTGGAAATCCAAGCAAAGAGTTCATGATTTAGCAGCAATTTTACACAAAACACCTCATTAAGTGGATACAATCCACAGTAGGAACCCCTAAACAGCCTGTGTCCCCTCACGAAGCCAGCACTTTTCAGTAGCCAGAATCTGCATGCCATTGATGAGCAACTACTGACATACCCCAGAACCATTCAGCAGCAACTACATGTATTGTATTCAATAAACTAATTTCCACCATTAATTCTTATGGGTGATGCCTTATTATTACCTGGATACATCAAGAAAAAGGAGCATAATGCTTTGTATTTTTTGTTTCATAAAAGGATTTCTTTTGTCTGGCAAATCTATGAGGTCAGGGTTTTAATTGACATCTTTATTAAAAAAATATATATTACTCAATAATGGGATCTCAGAATTAGTCAATGAAGCTATAATCAGACTTATTTAAAGAAAACCTTGCTTCCAGTCACCACTCTGATCACGTGACAGGCCGATAACTCCAATTTCCGTTGCTGCGTTGTCACTATTTGTGGATTCCGCCGCACCTCAGATTACACATAAAGTTAGTCTAGCGTCCCCTCGATCGGGATCCCAGCAAGATAGCAAATTAATCTTCGATATCTTTTATTTAGACATTCTGGTCTTTCTTTTGCCAGGTTTCATTAGTACTGTATATTTAAGGGTTGATTTTTGTATTTTGTCTTCCCCAGAGTTGGAAGCCCTGGGCTGCGTTTCTCCTCGACGAGCACAGGAGTTAATTGATTTCATGTTTGTCAGAAGCGTGAGAGCCCCTCTACTGAGAATGAACATGGATATGTGACCTGTTCTATGGAGTGGTGACCACTCACTGGGCAGTTCTATGTGCCACACCAGAGGAGAAGTGGCCATTTGCATATCAGTCGACTGCCTGCACACGTGGCCAGTCCATCACCAAGACGTTTCCAAGGCACTTGTAATAGAATCATTATCTTCAAACTATAGCCTGGGGTTTCCCGTAAGGCCCCCCACTGTCTTTACTGTTATTACGCGTAGAGTTTAATTCGTTTTCCCTAATGTTGGAAATTTACGCCAGTCTAGAAGCAATGAAAAACCACAGTGAGTTTCAGTCACAAAGTCCCTGGTTGTGCTTAATCTTTCTATGGCCCTCATTACGACCCTGGCGGAAAGGGGAAAACGATGGCGGAAAAGCAATACCGCCATCGAAAAGCGCTCGGTGCGACTATGACCCGTCACCGCAAAGTACGAAGCCATTAGCGACACCGTAGTGAACGCCAACGCTAACTGCACTAAGCACGCGCGCGCGCACCATGCCAAACCGCAAACACCACCATGGTGCAACGGTACGCCAATTCCGACCCTAGCGGACATGTACCTAACGCCATCAGGCATGGCGGAATGGACCATCCCGCCATGGCGAGAAATACGGCATCGTGAACCAACCGTAAATGGCCCACTGAGTGCCTGTACTCCACTCCCTGGCCACATTGCACAACTCCTGGCAGGCGCAATGTACTCACACCATGCAACCAGTGAAATCTACAATTCACCCATGCATGCCAACGTAGAAATGCATGCAGGTGTTCAAAGCGCCCCGTGAGTGGGCATCCATGTACGGCATGTCACCATAGCCGTACTGATGCAGCACAGGCATGTGAAGGTACAAGACATCAAAATGGAAATCAAGAACACATGACACAAAACAACAGTAGTCCCCCATCGCTTGCCACCAGCGCAAGGCAACATCCAAAACAGCATCCTGAGGGGGATTGCACCAGCCCTGTACTCTTGCCAGTAAACAAACCAACCATCAGCAGAAGCATGTACCACACAAGTTGGCAGAGTGACTGAGCAGCCAGGCACATCCCAAGAGGGGCCGATGGGAGCTGCAGGGCACAGATGGCATCAATACAGAAGCTATTCCAATGGACATGACCCCAGTCCCCCTCCAACAAACGCACGCAAACACAGGCACCTGTGACCAGCCACATTCTGAACATCCCATCATACCATCAATCGACCTGGCTGACAGGCACCAGTCGGCCAAAAGCCAATCCCCCGCCCCTGAACAGCACATCATGTAAACAGTCACAATGGCAGCCCCTATCCGTGACCACACTGTGCTACGTAGGCAAAAGCGGCCAGTACTGTACCACACAACTCAACTCAGAAGGCGGAACACAATGCAGATCATCTCGCAATACATACCGCCACAAATCGAAAATCGCCACATCACCTGCAAAGAATAACGCAACACGCCAAATATCGGAATACAATTTAAATGCACATCCAAATGACAAAGGCCTCACAGCAATTTGTAAAATAACACCAAAACATCCATCATCACCGAGGGCTGCATCTGCAATAATTGACCAGCTTCCACTTGTGTGACGCCCTGTACCATCATGGCACACAGGGCCAACATCAACGTTCCAAAAGGCAACATGGAAGCGGCAAGAACCGCAGGTCCGTCCCATGAGGCAGGCACTAGTCCAGCTGAAAGGCCGAAATGTTGCACCTAGCCACCAGAACAGCGTAAGGGCATGTGGCCCATTGGCGATCGTCCCATAAGATCGTAATGGTGCTCCACTGATTCACCCGAAGCTGCAGGTGTCGAGAGTAAAATCCATCTGGAGGAGTGGCGTACAGATGGCATCTGCAATAGGGCAGGAGATACCTGTCACCAAAATGAAACACAAATTAACCGATTGCACTACAGGACACATGATGCATCACTATCTTCATTCAACACACCAAATCCACACCCATATGCATGCTAGCCCACTCCAAAGGAATATACACACCCCTAAATCAGTATCGATACATAACGAAACCAATCGAGGTTAATACACCATTGGCAACGTCGGTTACTGTGCATGCGTCCGTCAAGATAGAACCCATGACATGGGATTAGTAACGTGCCTAGACACAAGTGTATGAAGGCGCGTCGAGACAGGGAGGATCCGACAAGGGCAGATAGACGTAAGTCCCACTATGGCAGCCTTGCATCACATAGCGCAGGGGAAGGGGATTGAATCAAAAAACACATGTACATGGCAGACCCTAAATGGAATCATCTGTCCATGCATCCATTCATCATTCCCTCATCCCGCAATGAAAACGCATGAACATTCACTCACATAATATGTGAAACTTCCATCGCGTCTGTGCGTAATGCAGTCTGCAAAAACCACTGTGCTCCTGGCCGGATCTGTAGTGTCGTGAAGCTAGATGGACTTGGGAACGTCCTGCCTTATCGTCCACTACGCTATTGCGCATCCCATTCAATTCATGTCATTCATTGCTTGCTCGTTATGGGCCCTGTCCCAAGGACATTCAACAATAGAACGTTACATTTCCAGGCAGACCTGTGGGCGTCTCCTCACCGCTACTTCGCAACCAAAAATCCTGGCCTTCGAATTCCTCACTTGCAACATTACGTCGAAAAGGCTTCTGTGAACGCTTGCATTCACAATTACATCAATGTAGTGCGGCTGTGTGTCATAATGCTAACTGGCTGCAATCACAAATGGGACGCCACGCCCGTCGGTGAAGTACGATACTGTGCTGCATGAGGGTCGGCCATCGATCGAGCCCTACATACCACTGACTCTTCACAGGTATGTAAGCGGCTGCAATCATAGCATGTGTAACAATGGGAGCATAGCATGAAAATCAGTCAAAGTACATCACACTGCCATCGGGATTTGATACATGATTCCAATCCCAAGATGCCATGCGGCCAAATGCAGCCTTACGTGCGGGACGTGCTCGGCCAGAAGGGATTGCATCCGCCACAGATTCATTCAATCAGCACAGGTGGAGGCCATACAGGCCGACAGCACATATATAGCAGACCCAAACCCCTCCCACAACCACTCCCACTCCAAAATGCTACCGGCAGGACTAGCGATGTTGGGCCTGGGGCACCAGATAGCACTGCAAGTGCTACAACTACAAGAAGACGACGAACAACAACAGGTACAACAACCGGGCGCACAGGGGAGACGGAGGAGAAGGAGGAGGAGGAGGGCAAGGCAGGGTCAGCAAGGCCCACAAGCACTGCCACTACCAACACGCAGGCGGCCCGCAATCCCACGCCTCCGAGCTGATCCGTTCAACCTCACTGCTGAGCAGATCCACACCCTCTACCGTTTGGACCGGGACACCATAATCGCCATTGTGGACATGACACATGCTGACCTCGTGAGCATGATAGATAGCCCAACCGCCATCCCACCCCTACTGAAGGTGGTGTCTGTACTCCACTTCCTGGCCACAGGCACCTACCAGCACACAGTGGGACAGTTGCATGGCATTTCACAGCCACTGTTCTCACGGACACTCTCCCAAGTGCACGATGCCCTCCTGAAGCACGCCGACGACCACATCACACTACCACGCACGTACCAGGAGATTACCAACGCAAAGGTGGGATTCCATGCACTTGGCGGCATCCCGGGTTGCATTGGTGCCATCGACTGCACCCATGTTGAATTGGTTGTCCCACATGCCATGGAGGTCCAGTACCGCAACCGGAAACAATTTCATTCAATCAATGTGCAAATGGTGTGTGACTCCAACAAGATCTTTACGCATTGTTGTGCCAGATTTCCAGGATCTACCCATGATTCTATGGTCCTGAGGAACACAAGAATACCACGCTACATGGAGCGACACGCAGGGCACAGATCCTGGCTACTCGGTGAGTCTCATTCCATGCATGACATCGTGGCCCATTTGATGCGTCAATGACCTTGCAGGAGGGGGGGGGGGCTACTTAGCACTATCATTCCACTGACACCCTTTATTCGTCCCATACAGGTGATGCCGGGTATCCACTGAAGAGATGGCTCCTTACACCAATCCGGAACCCACAGAACCAGCATGAGGAGGACTACAACCATGCCCACTCACGTAGCCGTGTGGTCATTGAACAGGCATTCGGCCTACTGAAGGCTCGTTTCCGCAGCCTCAGCAGGTCTGGCGGGGCACTCATGTACAGCCATGAGAGGGTTTCTAAGATGGTCATGGCATGTGTCATGCTGCACAACATGTGCATACGTAGGAATGTGCCCATGCCCCCTGACGCTGTACTGCATGCACCTGAAGATGATGATGATGAGGGTGGGGATGTGGAGGCACCCCAAGGAGTCCATGAGGCACAGGATGCACGTGCAATCCGACAGAGCATCATAGATGCATGCTTCTAGCAACCACGCATGGTGCCTATTACACGGAAAGGGGACCTGTGGCACTGTGTGTGTGTAGTACAGGCACATAGTGGACTGTACGCCTATGAAGGCCTCGTACGCAAATATCAATGTCCACACATGTCATTGGATGATAATGAAGTGCTGTATTGTTAATGTGATTTGATTCATACACCCTATGGACCCGCCACCCAGTGAAGCCCAACACACCCCCTCCACCCTACTTCCTCCCCCCCCAACACCAGTGTCCAAATATGCATGCTGCCCGTGGGTAGACGCTATTGCAAGCCCCCTCTACGGGTATCAGGGGCACCCCTGCCCGTGGAGCGCAGGTTCCTGCCAGATCTGCGTTGGGGGCTGCCCTGGACGGAACTTGCCACGGATGACGTCTCTGCCTGCTCGCGTCCATGCATGTCTCTGAGGGTTTGTGAGAGCTCCGAGAGCACACGGCGCACAGCAGCAAGTTCAGCACAAACGTCTTTGGACGTCGCATTCAGTTCCCCCCTCAGGCTCTCGGTGCTTTTCTCCATTTGTGCTCTCAGGCTCTCGGTGCTTCTCTCCATTTGTGCTCTCAGGCTCTCGGTGCTTCTCTCCATTTCTCCCCTGAGGCTCTCACTACTTTTCTCTATTTGTGCCCTGAGTGTCTCGGTGGATGTTTCCATGGCTGCCCTGGAACCCCCGCATTCATTCGCATGGTCCTTGAGTAGCGTGGACACTTCCTGCTGTTGCTCGATCAGCAGGTCGAGGGACTGTTGCCTCTGCTGGGCCATGGACATTTGCGGTGGTGTGACAGGGGGGCTGCTCAACACATGTTGCCTTGGCACAGGACTTGTGGGGGTTGGCCAGTCGTCGTCTTCTGGGTGCCCCTGCGTGGTTTCGTCATGGTGTAGGGGATGGGACATGCAGGGGGATTGGGAAAGGTCATGGATGGTACCTACGTCGCCAGCACTGTTTTCCGTGTCGGAGCATGCTGGCATGACAGCTGTGTCACCTATGGTGCTGCTACCACCAGAGGCAGTGCCATCAGATACGTTCTTTGGGGGGACCTGTGGTGCTGGGGTTGTGGACTTGCTGGCTGCTGGGGTGCCTGTTGCAGTCCCCTCCAGTGTGCTGGCACTTGATTCCTGCTGCTGCCGTGTCTTGATCCTTGCACCTGAGGTGGAGGCTCTTGGGACGTTGGTCCTGGCCCTCTTTGCAGGCGTGCTGGTAGGGGTGTCCTGCAGCTCGTCGTTGGTATCGGACCCTGTGGTGGAGTAAAGAGGGGCGAGCGTTAGTTATGGGTCTGTCGGATTTGGAATGGCAACGTATCAAATGCATTGGGGTGGTACATGAGGCTGATATGGGACTGGGCCTTGGAGGTGGTCTCATTTTCGTGTGGATTGAGGATGCATTCATTTGGCTGCCTGCAGTTAGGGGGTGCATGCTGCACATGTAGGGGTTGTTTATGGCATCTTGATTAATTTGTTTATTCATTCTGACTTTTAGAGGGCGCTGTCAGGGCAAAGTATGTATTGCACTATGGGGTCACATGGTACTGCACATGTTCGTGGTTTGTGGATTTCGCATTGTTTCTCTTGGCCAACCTACCTGATTCTCCGGATGTCGGCACTCCTTTCTCCATCCCTCCGACTCCCTCTATGCTCTCCATTCCTATGGTGGAGGCGCAGATCTCCTCCCAGGGGGTCAACTTGATGGGCGACTCTGATCCCCCCCCGGTAGCTGTGGCGATGTTCCTGTTCGCAGAAAGTATGCTGCGTACGCGGATCCGCAGGTCGTCCCACCGCTTGCGACATTGCTGTGGCGTGCGGGGTGTTGTCCCCACCGCACTTACGCGCTGTGCCACAAGGGCCCATATGGCCTTCTTGTTGGCAAGGGCCGTCCTGGTCATTTGACTGGAGAAGACGACGGCGGCATTTTCCTGCAGGGTCTCGGTCAGCACGGTCAGTTCCTCTCGGGAGAAGTGGACCTGCCGCTTGCGATCACACGCTTTCTTGGCTACCTTTCCCATATTTATTTTTTTAACTGGGGTTGCTAACGGGTTGGGATGTGTGTCAGGGTCGGATTTTTAATGGTTGTGTTGGGATTCGGATTTTATAGTTGTGCGGCGTGCTGTTTCCCGTTCCGGCCACATGCTTTTACTTCCGTTTCCGTATATTTACGGTGCCCGTAATTTGCGGTGCCCGCTCATTACGGTGCCCGCTCATTACGGTGACCGCTAAGATGGGTGGCGGTATTGCACCTGGTGCAGCGTACGGCGGCGGTAAGGGCCGTTTTGGGGTCATTTCCGCCATCGCAGCCTTTCGGATTCCGCCATGGCGTAATGCTCGTGCCCGATGGGTCGTAATTAGCCGCACTTTGCTCCTTCGTGCAATGGCGGAAACGCTATTTACGCTGTTGCGGTCCGGTCAGTCAATTTCCGCAAGGGTCGTAATGAGGGCCTATGTGTTGAGGCCGTTACTTCAAAATCCTTGGCCTTCGCATCACATTTTTAAAGCTAACTCTGGTTTGTTTTTATCTGCCTACAATATAAAGATCCCACTTTTTCCAGAGACCCTTGACTTGTAAATGTAAATAAATAAATATTATATAATGGTGCCAATTTCCGCTGTAGGTATTGGACTACTGATGAGGCTAAAATGCTCCAGTCAGAATGAAGGCCAGATCTTCTTCTATGCGAGGCGCCAGCCCGTAGAATGAGCTGCTCGACTTTCAACCAAGTCACAAGTTGTCACGGGAGATAGCTCAGTGGCAACATGCTCACCTTGGAAGCAAGGCGACACAGAGCAACATAGGCTCGATCCCTGGGTCGGTGCTTAGAAACTTCTGGGTATTAAGTGAGTTATAAATATCATATCATATTTGAGTAAAACACATTGCAATACATAGCGAGTTCGATGATAATCATACCTATGGTTGATCATAATTGCTGTTAGTTGATTCTAATCCAACGTACAAATTGTGTTTGTTGTGTATTTGTGGACGACCATAAATGGCAGTGTCTACTGGGGTGCACTGCAGCGGGGTAAATATACTCATTAAATCACAGTGCTCTCAATCACATGACTGTCCTCAAAAGGATCTTTTGCTAATCCATTGGAAGGCCTTTTAGAGAGCTGCCAATCCCTGACCACCGCACACGGGGACATTGCAAGCCATGTGCTCCCCAACGGTGTTTAGCTGACACAAGACTTTGGCCCTCATTATGAGTTTGGCTGTGCATTACATCTTTGGCGGTAATTCCATGACCACCACTTTTCTTGGCAGTAATAGAATTACCACTAACTTTACCGGACCGCCAAATTCTGATTTTGGAGGTAAAGGATTTACATCAAGCATAAAGCTGGAGGAAGACCCTCCACTTTACCTCCAAAAATCACTGGATTTACTTTGGTGGAATTACCACTCACGGTAAATCTGCAAAACACCCCCAAGTCCTATGGACTTCAAAGATGGGGAATAATATTGCCTTACCGCCATTCATAATCATGTGGTAAATCCACCGGACCCAGCGGTGGTCACGGTAAACAAGTTCCATGGAAAATTCCCAGAATTGCCACAATGCTCGTTACGAGCCCATTCTATTATGCTTTACGCATTGCATTCAGTGGAATGTATTACATTTTTCCATATGTACTTCTTACTGACCCACATTTTTTTTCTATTTTTAGTTGCAAATGAAGCTGGGGACAAAGGCGGCAATCCATTGGCACGATTTGCACGTAAGTACTTTCTCTTCAATCTCCTTTTTTTTATTTATTGTATGTCAAGAACACGTATTGTGCAGAGCCAATGAGGGCTGCCTTATTCTTATTTAGGGTCACCTGACTGGTCTTTTCAAAGGTTGGGTTTGGGAACTAGTGGGCAGAATACTTTGCTCTTTTGACCAATGGCTGTGCATGTCCCTGGAGCTCCAGTAGCATCTGCTATCTCTGCGGAGGGTGCATTTGAGGCCAGCCAGTAGAGGTGCTATCAAAAACCTGTTCAGAAGGCTGGGGTGTGATACAGGCCTTCCAGTCCAGTCCAGTGCAATCATGGTGGCTATGTTGGTACTGGGCGAGGCGCACGTGGCCCCACACAAGGGAAGGCAGGCGCAATGGGGTTATGGCACCAGGAAAGCAGGGTTACCAGTCAAATGGTCGAAAACATTTGGTCGACAGACAATTTGGTCGACACCATTTGGTCGAATGCCAAATGGTCGAATTTTTTTTTTTTTTTTTTTTTTACCCATTTTTTGTTTTTTTTTGGGGGGGTCCCCCCCCCCCAACCCCCTTTTTTTTCTTTTTTATTTTTTTTCCCCACACGAAAACCCACAAAACATATATATATATAAAAAAAAAAAAATTCGACCATTTGGCATTCGACCAAATGGTGTCGACCAAATTGCAGTCGACCAGTTTGCAGTCGACCAGTTGACTGGACACCGGAAAGCAGGTGTTTGTGGCTTGGCAGCTTCAGGTCTCTTGCTCTGCCAGGTGTGGGCCATCCCTATTCACACGGGTCATCTCACCTACCAGGCTGCAAATGCCTGTGGCGCCGCTCTGGGAGGTGGAGGCGAAATGACTTATTCGGAAATCAAGGTTAAGGGCATTTCAGGTTGAGAAGCAATAACCTGGATATACATATGCAGTCTCTGGACTTGGGCTGAAGAAGAGGCAAGTTCATTGCGATCAAAGCACATATAGGCAGTGACAAGCTAATTATAAGTTCCATATATGCCCCAACAGCAGACAAACAAAACTATATATGAAGTCTTCAATGTTCTCTAGCGAAAGTGAGCAAAAGCATGATAATGATTGTGGGGATTGGAAGATCCCTTTGTGACAAATCTGATAATCTAAGGGATGGTAACAAAGACAGGGAGCATCTACAGCAGCAACTAGAGGCTCACAATCTCTGTGATCCGTGGAGATAGTTTAATCCACCAGGCCAACTATATACTTTAACATACTGTGTACATGGCACTCGCTCACGCATTGACTATTTCCTGCTCGCGACCTGAATAATGTATTTATTTATTTGCATTTTTAAAGCGCTCACACAGCCCGGGGGCATCCGGACACTGTTACACAATTTTTTTTGTTGTTGTTGTCTTATTTGCATATTTATAACATGCTTAAATCCCCAAAGGTTTCTAAGCACGGACCCTGGGATTGAACCTGTGTTGTTTGGTGTCATCTTGCTTCCAAGGGGAACACGTTCCCACTGAGCTATCCTCTCAGGACGGTAAATTTTGATACAATGTGATATCATTCCTCGGAGGGTGGGGAGTTTCAGATCATGACACAGTGAGCATTCTGCTGGAAACATCATGGATGAGGCCACGGGTGAAAAGGTGCTGAATGTGCAACAAACATGATTAAAAACCCACAAGACAAACAAGCACTTCAAAACTTAGTACAGGAGTATGTCTTGTTAAACGAAGGCTCGGTCAGCAAATGAGCAGCCTGCGGGCGGCTGGGAAGGCATATATGTTAGAGGGATTATGATGCAAAGAAGCGCAAGGAAGAAAAGGGACGATGGGCTCAAACAGAAGGCGCTTGAGGATGAAATGATTTGGCTAACGTGTCTGTATGACGAAGCGCCCTCACATAAGAACCCAATGAAGCTCCGAATGGCGAAATACGAATTGAATGAGCTCTTCACAAAGAAAACAGATTATGCCCTGTTTTGAATAAGAGAAACTACTCAGGAACAAGGTGAGAAGACGAGTCACTTGTTATCGGCTCAATTTAAACAAAGAAAGGAGCAGGCGGCCATGCCAGGTGTCGACGAAGAAACCCAAAATGGAGGAGGCACCCCGATAACCGTGGCGGTGTCCGCCTCCGAAAGCGCCCTTCCCCCTCCTCAGAGGAGGGGAGGCAGAGCGCGGCAAAGTCGGGAAAAACCCGCAAAAGGAAAAGCCCGCGAAGAGAAGAGCGCGGCAAAAGGGGGAGAAAGCCTGCGAAAGTGGGACAATGGAAAGGGGAGGAGTTACCCCCTTCAAAGCAGACGGGTCACCACTGCAGAAATCATTCACCCCTGGCAGTGGGACACCCGCCTTCCACCGAGGAATTCGTTTTTCAAGAAGGATTTTCGTTTTGCCTTTCCTGTTCGTGTTGCGGTAACCATGTGAGGAGGTTCGTGTTGTCGCAGTGAAGGAAGGGGTCCGGTACTGGAAGTTCCAGAGAAGGTGTTGGCCAGTTCAGGAGAGAGGAGATCGTAGATTACGCAGCGTTAACAAGGAAAGAGGTAAATGGCCGGGCATGTAGGGGTTGCGTTTCGTGCAGATTAATTGCACGGGGGCGGCCGTAGGAAATTAAGGATGCGGGCAGAGAGGGCCGCATCTGCAGTCACCTACTGCTATGCACTCCAGGAAACTGTGGTGGGGGTGAGGTCGGAAGCTATGAATGGCGTTCTTTGGAATGCACCAACATCGAGTTGGGAGGTACATCCGGCATATGTCGAGGTGCACTTTGGAGACATTTTATTGTAAAGGCCGGTAAAAGGATGCCTGAATGCGTGGCTTGCTTTCATCATATGTGGTCCCATCAAGAGCTAGGAAACGGTAACGGAAACGCGTTTCCATGCGATCCATTGTGCAAAGTTGATTTAAGGGGAAAATGTTGGCTGCTAAGCATGGGAGGCGTACGCAAATATGGGTGTACGCCGTCGTGGGTTTGTTATTTTCGAATGGAATGCATTAAAAATGTTTAAGTAAGTTCAAGGAAACTACTAAATTAGAACGGAGCAGTCGTCAGGCGGGGTGAAATGGTATTTATGCGTTACAAGTGTCACCTTGGTATTGTATTTAGGCAGAGTGGAGACCATAGCAGGCTTTGTGGTAGTGAACGGCAGTGGCCTAGAGGTTAAGTGCTTGCGTTACAGCGCTGGGGACCTGGGTTTGAGACCAAAGAGTGATGTGGGGTCACAAGGGAGAAAAAAGGGGCGAGAGGAAGATAGTCTGCCAAGTACAGTGCGTTGCGTGCGTTTATGTATAACGGCGTGATGCAGGCACAAATAATGCATTTGCTTGGGGGTGTTTTCTATGCACGAGGGTGATGTCGGTCACAAGCGAGATAAAGGGGCAAAAGGAAGATAGTCGGCCAAAGGCAGTTGCTAGCAGGCGTTTATACATCATGGCACGATGCAGGCTCAAATAAGGCATTTGCTTGGCACATTAGGATGACGGCGGGGAAGGAAGTTTAGTTGTAGCGGGTACCTTTAATGGACTAAGATAATTGCCAGAAGGTGGGTGGATGTTACTCTAGAGAATGAACTACAGCAGAGCTTGCTTTGCATTCTGGTTGTTGAAGTGTAGGGCGCAAAGTATGCCTTTGGTGTCGGGTTACGTCCGGCATGCTGGTGGTAGGATTGAATTATCAAATATATTCTTTGGTTGTCGGACTAGAGGGTGGTCAGGTGCCCAGCGCAAGCTGCATTTCGGTAACATGTGACGATTCGTTGGGGAACATGCTATTAAGAAACACTTGCCAGAAAAGGGGTATGATGGCAGATAATAGTATGTGGTAGCAGAGCATGCAGGGCATGCTGGGTTTTGAAGTACAAAATTCACAGGGCGCCAAGTGTGCGGGGTTGGGTCTGCGAAGGCGCAGGGGTGTCCGGCTCGGGCTGCATTCCGGTAACATTTAGCGATTGCCGAGGAGCATGCTTAGTAAGAAAGAATTGCCGGAATGTGGGCGGATGTTAGACAATAGTAAGAGCTGCGGCAGAACTTGTGGGGCATGCTGGTTTTTGGAAGGTACTTTTAATATAGCGCCTGTTTGTCGCGGTGCATTTCGGTAACTTTTAGCGATTGTTTGGGGAACAGGCTTATTAAGAAATAACTGCCAGAAATATGGTCAGATGTCGAACAATATTAAAATCTGCGGCAGAACTTACGAGGGCAGGCTGGTTTTGGGAAGACTCTTTTCATATAGCGCCTTTTTGTTGCAGAGCAGTTCGTTAACAGTTAGCAATTGTTTAAGGAACATGCTTACTAAGGAATAATGGGCAGAAATGGGCTCAGATGTGAGACAATATTAAGATCTGTGGCAGAACTTGTGGGGCATGCTGGGTTTTGGAAGCTACTTTGCAGATAGCACCTTTTTGTTGCAGTGCATTTCTGTAAGATTTAGCGACTGTTTGAGGAACTTGCTTATTAAGAAATAAATGCCAGAAATGTGGTCAGATGTCAGACAATATTAGATCTGCGGCAGAACTCGCGGGGCATGCTGGTTGTTGGAAGGTACGTCTCATATAGCGCCCCTGTTGCTGCGGGGCCGGGTCTGCGAAGGCACGCAGGGTATGGCTCGAGCAAGGGTGCGGCCGGGATGGTAAGGATACTCTCACACAGTTTAAGGATGGAATTGGGAGTGAGTTGGGTATTTTAAAGGTGAAAGGGCTGCCGGCTCGGGGAGGCGGTTAAACGGGTATTTGGTGATTGCACCTATGAGGCTTGTTGAGCTAGGGTGGGAACGGGGCCCCTGTCTGGTATGTTGTAATTAGGGCATGGTTCACAATGTTGGCAGCCGTAGCTCCCTCCTCTGGGCGAACCGAACACCTTAAGAGGGGAAAGTCGCTGAACAAGGATGGGAAGCGCACTAGGGATTAATTTCATATACAACTTCATCAGTGACTGGTTCGCCCCCAACCCCCCTTTTTGGGCATTGCTCCATGGTTTACTGTGACCATAGCCAAGCATCCCCCTCGTCCAAGAGGGAGTTGCCGGAATAGCGGAACTGGGTCCTGTCGCGTTTCACATAAGTTGCGCGGAGGGCGGTATGGTCTTATGCAGGGTTTCACAGGTTTAGCAGGGGGACGGCTGGGGGCATAGAGGTGCCGGCGGCATGCGTGATGCTAGGTCCGGAAAAAGACCCAGGGTTATGCTAATTCCCGTACTGTCGGGACGGTGGGGTCTTTTGGCTGTGGCTCCTGTACTTCTATCCGGGCCTACAGTCACAAGGCCAGGGGCTTCAGCCCCCGCACACCCTAGCAACGCCTCTGGCCGCCAGTGGAAAGGAGCCCATGGTGGCAAAGGGCTATTCCCCGGGTTGAATAATAACGAAAGGGGAGTTGTTTGACACCAGGAGGAGGCAAAGCCGGTCAAGTGGCACAGCGAGTAGAGCGCTCACTTTGACATCAGGTTCGAATCACGGCGGGGCCAAAACTCAGCCTTTCATCCTTCCAGGATCGATAAATGAGCACCGCACACCGTGGGTAATAATAAGCAGCGCTCTGATACCCGAAGGTTCGTAGCACTATATGAAGGCTAAAGTATTATTCGAGTGTACATCTAAAAGATTCTTCTTTTTTGTGGCAATATTGTGCAGTGTCACTACTGGTTCACAGAGGGCAGGTTAATAATGTGCAGTAGCACCACTAGTTCACAGAGGGCAGGTTAAACGACGGGAGGGGTGAGGAATAAGTGGCAGTCCCAGGCGATTTCCCAATCAAACGACTACTTGGCTTGCGCTAACCTATGCGTAAAGAGACAGGCACCCGGCTGGATCATTCAACAAGCGCCAGGTAGTAGTAAAGTGAGCTGGGGCAGGGTCCCGACCCAAGGGGTTCGGGTTGGACACGGAGTAGCGGGTAGATCACCCTAGTTTGAAGGAAGTTAGGTGCCTTTACAAGTCCCCAGACCACATGGGGCATGGGTGTAACATAGGCATCTGCATTATAGCAGGCTGGCAATTTATTCCATGGTGGGACGCCTGAACAGGGAGAAGTCTTCTGATTATGGCCTGACAGGGTGAGTGCCTGAGGGGGTTGGTAGTACCCACGAGGTTATAATTGGCCCTTGGTCACAAGCAACGGAGGCAGGAGCGTATCGGGAAACAATAGTTTCCTGGGAATATGATTATGCAAGTAAGCGCTGATCAAAGTATAATGCACCCCCTGCACAGGCATACGTAGGGCAGTACAGTTGGAATGGCCGCACACGGTTTGAAGGAATACAGGGGGAGTCGCTCAGGGGGAACATTGCTACTAGGCATGGCTTTACTCATCAAAAGGCCTAATCACGGCTGTTATAATAGGAGTACGGTGGCTAAGGGAGTGCGCGGCGGTGTTAATATGCGCATGGTTGCCAGACTTGTTTGGTGAGGGAAACGAGCAGCCACTGTGGGGGGTGCGATGTGTGTAATGGGGTTGCCAGTGGGCGGGGGAACTGGGCCCACATGACAAGGAGTTTGTAAAGACGGAGCCTCCCTTAAAAGGAAAGAAAGGGTGGGGAGTGAGAGAATGAGCAATGATGGCAAAGGTGGTTTGGAAAATCTAGCAAAACGAAACTGCTCAACCTCACCCGGCAGGAACGGCGTTCTCCCAGCATGGTAACTCCTGCAAGGGCAGGCGGAGCAAAGATGAGTAGGTTGGGGAACCTATGGCGGGTGCGGTGTGAGGGACAAGTTGGTAAGGTGGCAGGGGCAGAAATGTCCCGGAGCAGGCACGCCCTGGTTAAGGGTGAGCAAGATGGAACGGTGGCAGAAGTGTCCCGGAGCAGGCCCGCCATGGTTAAGGAGCAGGAGGGAAAGGGGACAGATGGTAAAGTGTCCCTGAACAGGCACGCCCTGGTAAGGCGGAGCAAGAGGGAAGGATGGCAGGGGCAGAGGTACATCAGACATGGCCTTAGCATCTTAAATTCCACTGAAGACTCGCTAAAAGATGGTGTTCATCTGTTGGCAAGGGGAAAGGAGGTCTGTGGGTTTTAAGAGGTATATCAGGCTGGAAAGAATATAAAATTGATATGCCACCCTTTTCTCCCCACCAGCAGCAGCCCAAAGACAAAGAGATCGGTTTGGGCGGGGTGCCGGGGATGGAATGGGCACAGCTGCAGGGGCAGGTGCGCAGATTGCCAGGGGAACGGCAAAAACCGGATGTAGTGGTCATACACTCGGGAGGTAGTGACCTGACAAGCCTGGGAAGGTGGGCTCCAAGGCAGGAAATGATGGGCTCTCTACAGGAATTGGCAGGCCGACTGCCGGAAACTGAAATCATTTGGTCAGAGATAATCCTAATGCCAGAATGGAGGGGTGCGGATAATCACGCAGCTGCTTAGAGGTCCAGAAGAAAGCTAAATGGGGCAATGGCAAAATTCTGCATCTGCAGGGGCTTTGGCCAGATCAGGCACAGCTTGATCAATTTATAATCTCCCGAATATTTTCTGAAGGATGGGGTGCATTTGTCCCCACTGGGGTTGGATTTGTTTTTGTGGAACATTGGCTCTCATTCAGTAGACTTATAAGCAAGGAGGCAGGGGGGAGCCACAGTGGGCGGTAACCCACTTGTGGCGTGGCCGTGTTTGGGCAACCAAACACAAGAGACAGACTCCGGATGAGCCATGAGAATGCGGAAGGGTCTTCGCCCTTTCCAGACCCAGCGCCCCTTGGGAGCCTAACACGGCAGGGGCGTCTGGGGGGAACAACAAGGGCTCAGCTTCCCCCAAGGAAACGGCACTCTCCCCACCCACGGTTACCTGCAGGGGCAGGCGAGGCTCAGGCACAAAGGGTTGGGAGAGTTGGGCCTATGATGGACTTTTGGAAAGCAAGGGGGAAGCAGGTTTCGGACACGGAGCAGTCGCCGCATCTTCCCAAGTATTTCCACCAATGTGTGCAAAGTGTTTTATGATCTGTGGAGAATAAATCTGCGGCCTTTTATGCCAAACAAACTAAGCAAGGCTCATGTTACGCTTTTCTGGGGGGAAAAGGAGGTATGAGTTATTGCTAAGTAATGGGCACAAAATGGACGGATGCACGGGTTATGCCAGGTGTCGACGAAGAAACCCAAAATGGAGGAGGCACCCCGATAACCCGGGCGGTGTCCTCCTCCGAAAGCGCCCTCCCCCCTCCTCAGAGGAGGGGAGGGAGAGCGCGGCAAAGTCGGGAAAAACACGCGAAAGGAAAAGCCCGCGAAGAGAAGAGCGCGGCAAAAGGGGGAGAAAGCCCGCGAAAGTGGGACAATGGAAAGGGGAGGAGTTACCCCCTTTAAAGCAGGCAGGTCACCACTGCAGAAATCATTCACCCCTAGCAGTGGGACACCCGCCTGCCACCGAGGAATTTGTTTTCCACCCACCCACCCTACAAACAAGGACAAGCAGGAGGCCTGGTCGTCGACGTCGCAGGACGACAGGCGGTGTGGCAGTGTTTGGGCAACCAAACACAAGAGACAGACTCCGGATGAGCCAGGAGAAAGCGGGAAGGGTCTTCGCCCTTTCCAGACCCAGCGCCCCTTGGGAGCCTAACACGGCAGGGGCGTCTGGGGGGAACAACAAGGGCTCAGTTCCCCCAAGGAAACGGCACTCTCCCCGCCCAAGGTTACCTGCAGGGGCAGGCGAGTCTCAGGAACAAAGGGTTGGGAGAGTTGGGCCTATGATGGACTTTTGGGAAGCAAGGGGGAAGCAGGTTTCGGACACGGAGCAGTCGCCGCATCTTCCCAAGTATTTCCACCAATGTGTGCAAAGTGTTTTATGATCTGTGGAGAATAAATCTGCGGCCTTTTATGCCAAACAAACTAAGCAAGGCTCATGTTACGCTTTTCTGGGGGGAAAAGGAGGTATGAGTTATTGCTAAGTAATGGGTACAAAATGGACGGATGCACAGGTTATAGCGATGATTGAAAATGAAGGAATAGGGAAACAGGTTACAGTCCCCAAAGATAGGGTGACCAGATTTTCAAAACAAAAAACCGGGACGGCCAACAACATAAAAGAGGGACTACCCCATTGCAGCCCACTATAAACTGTATATAATCTCATTTGTGCAGTTATGTCTGTGAATCATGGCATGTTAATTCAAAAAGAGTGTTAGCTCTAATTGATATTACAAGGCTTGCTGTACAATAATTTCCAAGCCAGTCTCTGTGGCACAGTCAGTAAGTGTTGTGACCTGTACCTGAGAGGTTGGGGGTTTGAGCCAAACCTCCAACTTCAAAATTCTGAAAGTGTTGTGAAAAATAATTTCGGTTTTACTTACCGTCATGCAAACCCCAGACTGGGTTTCAAAAATGAAAAAAACTCCCGGGACCCAGGAGGGTGATTTTCCCGGACTGTCCTGGGAAAACCCGGACGTCTGGTCACCCTACCCAAAGATATAGGTGCAACATTCTGTCAGTTTTATGGTACCTCATATATGGCAGAAGCGGCAGAAGACCAGAGAAGTGAAGATGATTTTATGAGCACAATCACCTTGCCCACCCTGAGTGGTGAGGCTAGGCTCTCGTTAGGTGAACCATTCTCAGTGGAGGAAGTTAGGGAAGCCATCAAGGACATGAGGGTGTCCAATCACCCGGAGAGGATGGGCTAAACATAGAATTCTTTAAGGCAGGAGGAGACACGATTGCGGAAACGCTAGCTGAGTTTTATAACGAGGCTACGAGGGAAGGGGCACTGGCACCAGAGTTTAACAGGGCACTAATTACAGTTCTACCGAAACCAGGGAGGGATTTATCCAGGTGTGGCAGCTACCGGCCTATCTCCTTGATAAACGCTGGTGTTAAAATCTTAGCCAAAATACTAGTGTCAAAGCTAAGGGCAGTGGTAACAAAGCTGGTGCATGGCACTCAAGTAGGGTACATGCCAGGGTGCACTGCAAGGGACAATATGAGGGTATTATTGCATGTATTGTGGCAAGATAAAGATGGCAAACCGGGAGTAGCACTCTCATTAGATGCGTAGAAAGCATTTGACAGGAGGGAGTGGGGGTATCTGTTCCGGACATTAAACATATTTAGTCTAGGAGATGACTATATACAGAAGGTCATGTTATTATACTCATCCCCAAGTGCTATGGTGAACGTAGGGGGGCATATTTCAGAACCATTTAAAATCACAGGAGAGACCGGGCAAGGCTGGCCACCGTCACGGCTGTTGTTTGCGTTGGCACTTGAACCTCTTTCTTCTGCAATTGGGGAGCTTAAGGGCACAGCGGTAACACAGACACCAACAAGGAAAGTAAGCACCTTGCTATATGTCGATGATATCATGTTAACCCCAGCTAACCCTGGTTGCAGCACTAGTGAAAGCGGTGCAGGTCTTCTCCTGCAGGATACAATATCACCTGGGACAAGTGTGAGGTGATGCCACCGAACAAGAGTGCTACTAGAGCTAGTGTCTGGAGCCACAGCTTCCAATGGGTGGACAAAGGCATGAAACACTTGGGGATACACCGCAATCAAGGCTTGGTAGATACGGTTAGGGATAACCTGGACGAATTCTAGAATAAAACATGTGTGGAAATAGTCCGATAGAAAAGCTCTTAATTTATCTATATGGGGAAGAACACAAATTGTGAAGCTGGTGGTTTTGGCATGGATGAACTATGCTTTCACCATGTTACCACTAGACCTCTTATAATGCGGACGATCATGAGGGGCAATCAAGGATTTTGTGAGGGAAGCATGAGGCCGTGACTCAGAGAAGTGACATGCTCCCATAACTGCAGGAGGCCTCCGCCTGCCCAAGGCAGAGCTGTACTGCCTGGTGCAGCAACTGTCCCAGATAGCAGCCTTTTATAGGGAGCCAGACAGGAGGCAACCTATAGGGTATGCAAAAGGAAGGGCAATAGTATATGATGAGAAGGAGGAGCATAAGAAGCATCCAATCCTCATGGCCTTGGCACAGGAATGGGGACACGCGCACAGATTACTCAAAAGGGACTATTATTGGCAGGAAGAAGACCCTATTTGGAACAATAAAGCCATCAAAATATGGGGGTGGCAGTGTAATGTGGGCAGATTGGGAATCCAGAGGGTCATGGAAGCTTGGAGATGTATGGGATAGGGGCGACTTGCTCAGTTTTGAACCCTTATCCACCAAATGTAATCTGAGTTCCACTGAGAAGTGGAGATATATTCAACTGGTGCACTGTATCGCGAAGGGGCCGACGAGTTCACCAGTGGAGAAAATGCTAACAAGCAGAAAAGAGGGGAAATCCCAGATAGGGAAGGTATACACCGCACTCAAGGACTCGCCGTACGCAGAAGGCATAAAAGCAGGGATAGTGCAAAGGTGGCAAGACGCGCTGAATGTTCAACTGAGTGAAGACTCGATCAGCAGCATCATGGAGAACTATGCCAGGGGGTGCAAGAAGTGCGGCGCTAGTTAACGCAATTGCAAATCATGCAAAGGTGGTACTGGACACCCAAGAGGCTGCGGCTAGCAGGTCTTAAACAGCAAGACACATGCTGGAGGTGTGGCGTGCCGGAAGCAGACATTTTGCATATTCTTTGGTCCTGCGCACAGCTTAATGTGTACTGGAAGAAAATACGCAGCCTGATGCAAAGGGCACTGGGCAAAGGGTTCTCGTGGACTGCGGCACTGTGTATACTAAGTGACATGCCACAGGAATATCACCTTACGGTCCAAGAGGAGAAGGGGCTCAATACGGCGCTGTAAGTAGCTAAGCAAGGGAGAGTTGGGCTGTGGGGCGCAACAACCAAGCCCACAGTGTAAACCTGGGAGGTGGAAATGCTAACGATAGCAGCGTAGGAAAGGCCAACGTATAGGATGCAGGACAGGGAAGATGACCCTGTATGTATCTGGGGGAACTACTTAAGACCAAACGCAGAGAATGGAGACAAATTATCGGAGGCACCAAGGTGACAAAAGGTCTCCCTCTTCTGCAGTGTGCATAGGTGCCCCAGGGATGACCAATCAGACTCTGTTTAGTAGGACACATGGCAGTGAGAGGACGGCTTAGATACGACCAAAGACAGCCTCTCCTAGGAACCGGTGGTTGGTTAGGTTTAGTCCAGCTCTGTGTTGGTTAGTACTGTTTTAGTTTCTTTTGATGATCTGGTTGTTTGTTCATATTTAGGTCATATCTAGGTAATTGATCAGAATTTCTGTAAGAGATGCTAAGAATTTGTGAATTTGTAATATGTCTCAGTTGAGTATAAAGAATCAATAGTAGCAGGCACAGAGAAGGGGAGTGGGCATTGTATTAGCTAATGGTAATAATGCTAACGGAATATGGAACACTGTGTCTGCTAAACCATACATGTAACTGTTGATGAATGAACGCTATCATTACTGGTTGGAACCAGTTTTGTATATGAATGTTTATGTGAGTAATGTCTGTTTGAAAATAAAATAAAAATTATGATCACAAAAAAAGAATCATTAATCAATATTATTTTTTAAGTGCCAGCTTTTCTTGCAAAGGGTATTCTTAGACGATACTTGTATTATGAAATGCAAGTTTTTTTTCTGTCTTTCCCAATAGTGAGATGTCAGCACATCAAAAAGAGAAAACAGAAACGCAGGACACAAAAAGCGCAGTTAAGCGTTTTAAAAAAAATAAACGAAGATAAAATATTACTTCTAATCAAGGTTAAAACAGCAGAAGCGATATTGCAACAGGGCTCTTGTTGGGATTCTCTGAGGCAAAGCACCTTGTGCTGTGGGCTCTTGATCCAGTTGTTGCCAGGCTAAAAGTCACCTAGGTCTGATATTTCTTGGGGCAGTCTGAATCCCCTGATAGTCCTTCTCTACTGTGCACAGATCAGTGAGGACACTACCAGATTCCAGAGTAGAGCCCATATGACAAGTCCAAGGCACCTTCTTTTTGCGAGCAATAGTGTTCTTATTGGGGACAGTGTTGTTGGTCCAACAGGGAAGATGGGGGAACTCTACAAGCACCAGTCCTATCAACTACTTCAGTCTTTCTCTGCTCGTGGCCATGCCTCACTCTCGTGCCTCCTCAAGCCTTTGAAACCACCCCTTCAGATTGGGGCTTCTTCTATAACCACGTCCCGGCTGCTTGAGATCCAAGCTTCTCTCATGCACTTCTTGTCCCTGCTCTGTTCCTCCTTAACTACAAACTTCCAAAATTCTCCTTCCCCACTTTCGGTCCTTTCCACCCTCTTTCTCACCCTTTTATTCACATCCACATGTTCCTGATCTCCTTTGACCTCCTCCTTGCTCTTCTTCTTACACCCTTGTTCTTCACATTGGTGTTCAGCTCTCCATCTTAACTTTCTTTCAACTTCCATCCTCGCTGCCTCCAACACTCTTTCAATCACCTAAGCTGCAACCTGCAAACTGCTGTATCCTGGCCTCCTACTGTACCTCTTTACACCCTTTAGCAATACCTTCCAGGGCCCCCTCTCCGCCTCCTTCCTCTGTCCCACCTTTTTAATTGCCATGCCATCCCCTCATCAAATACCTCTTCTGCCATTTGGCTCTTAAAGTCTCATCCTTCCAACTTTTGCTGTTTCTCCTTCTCCTTCTTTGACATCTCCTGTTCTGTCTCCGCCTACCTCTTGTTAACAACTTCTCAACCTCCTTATTGATGTTCTTTGCATTCACCAATAACTCTTTACACCATCCTACCTCCTCTAACAACCTTCCACTTTCTCCTTTAAACTTCCAACCTCCTCTAAAAACTCCAGCACCTCTTGCCTAGATCTTCTCAACTCCTCCAGCAAACTCCTACCATTTCCTATGAGGACTGCCCACCTTCCTTCTTCAATTCCTCACCACCTTCCTTCAGTAACCCTTCTCCTGCCACCTCTACATGCATGGTGCACAGCACACTGTCCAGATATATAGTGCCATTCTCTTTTTACAGGGTTATAGGGCCCTGCTCACCAAATCTCTTCTCCCCTCTTCCACCTTAATACATCCACTCCTTCCACTGCTCCTCCAGTCTCTCGCTCGGGATCTAGTACATGTTCTCCTTCTCTCTTGCAGCCCCTCCTTTCTGCTGTTTCAAATGCTAGAGGGTGACGGTGTTCAGAGCTGCTCTTTGCATACAGTCTAAACCCCTTACTATTGCTAGCTGCCTTAGGAGGCCTCTGTTCCAGCTGGCTGTTGGCCCTTCATTCCTGTGCTTGCTAGGGAGTGTGCCCCACTGGGACAGAGGCTATAGGAGGTGGGGTAGCTAAATTGGATTTCTCTACAATGCCTGACTCCACACTGCCTGCCAGTTACCTGCTGCCTTGTCCTCATGAAAACACAGTAAGTTCTGGTTTCCATATTTACTTTTTGGGTAGCTCTGTCCACAGGCCCTCCTTCTGGGGCTTGGTGGGACCTTAGCTATGGTTTGGGTTCCCTAGTGGTTTGGGTGGTTCTTGGTTTTCGACAGCTCACACTAGATATTAGACACCCTTGGATAAAGAAGAAAGATGCTATAATTTAGTTTTTCCTTCCCTCTTATGAGAATGGGGTGTGGGTTACCCTGCACTTTTTCCCCTAGGTCTAAAAGATAACCTCTGTGGTTTGCCATAATCCGCCCCTGCTGCCCTGCCCCTGTAATAGTGATTTTGGATTCCTGTTTCATTCTAGGGTTTGCTTGAGTAGCTCAGAGGATCTATGGGAGTTGTGGTCCTTGCCTTCCTGCTCTGTGGAAACACACTGAGCAACCTGGGCTGGTGTGGTGGATTTTAAGTGAGCTATATGACTGTTATCTGCTATGGAGTGGGGTTGATGCAGAAGTGACACAGTGGGTTTTAGGATCACCTTGCTATGCACCTGCGAATCCCAGCAGAGGTTCTTGTCACAGCTGGACTTTCCCTGCACCAATGGACTTTGTGTTATGGGCCTGTGAGAGGACAAAGTGAACTGGGCCCCTGCTTCACTTTCTGCCTTCACATCCAGCTGGTCCTCCTCATCCCCACCTGTTCCTTCCATCTTATCCCATATTCTTCAAGTACTGTACCATTGTTTGTTTTATGCCACCCTGTCTCTTGCTCTTTTCTTTCGTCACTCCTACCAGCATACTCTTTTCTTCCCCAATTTGCCTTACTCTTTCCTTCCCTCCTCCCTTTCCCCACATCTCGGCTTTCACTACTTCCACAAAGGTGCACTGGCCTTAATGTTATGCCATGGACTCATACCTCTCGAAGTGACACTAGACTGTCAGACATCAGACAGAGGCTAATATTTGACTGACCCGTTCCAATCCCCCCAGACCCTCAGAGTCATGGGGCTCGGTGGATACATGTGCGCCAGAGACTAGGTTTTCCTCTCTTTTACGTAATTTGCTTCCTCAACACAAACCCTGACTCTTTATTATGCCTTATTTATTGCTTTCTGTCCCACCTCCCTTGTCCTTTACTTCTCATCACACCATTTTCTCCCTTCTCTCTCTTTGATCTGACCTCCGCCTATCACCAGGTGAAGCTACACAGAGAATCAAGATATATGACAGCATTGTTAACACTAGATGGATTGGACCAGTACCAGAGAATGCCTTTCGGTCTTATTTTGGCAGTGTTGATTTCAGAAAATTATGTACAGAATTGTGTTCTTTCAGGATGGTATGCTAGTATATGCAGAGACCATTGAGGAACATGACAGGCGGCTCAATTGGGTATTTAAAAAACTACATGCAGCACGGATGACCTTAGGCAATGCAAAGTGCAAGATAAACAGGAGAGAGATTAAATATCTGGGTACGTCATATCAGAAAATGGCATATCGCCCAAGAGAGATTTAGTGGAGTCAATAAATAACACAGCCACACTGTGTAGCAAAGACCAAGGGCTGACATTCATGGGGAGGTCAGAATAATATTCAAATTTTGTAAAATATTTTGCCAAACACACAGCTGCGATGAGAAACTTAGTAAGAATGGGAGTAACATTTGAATGGGAGGAAGATTGTGAAGATTAGTTTAAATACATTAAACAAAATGATAATGAAAGTGCCTGAATTGCACAACTACAAGAGGGCAGAGACACAGTTATCATGACTGTTGCAAGCAACGAGGGCCATAGTTCAGTTTTGATGCAAACAGAGGGGACTAGAGAATACGTAATAGCGTTTGCTTCCAAGCTGCTGAAGGGACCAGCAAGAACATATGGCATGATTGAAAAAGAAGCTCCAGCAATAAAGTGGGCAAAGGGTTTGGATAAGGTTCCAGTGAGGATAAGGAGATGGGTCTCCAGACTACAATGATTTAGTGGTAACCTACATACTTCGTGTCAAAGATCATGCAGCTGATTGCCTCTCCAGAATGATGACTCGTGAAGAAGTGCTGAGGCATGAGGAAGAACAGGAAACAATACTGGAAGTGGTGGAAACACTGGTTCCAGAAGGGGAGTGGATGGAGGCTTTGGAAAGGATAAGAAGATGGTGGCAATAATAAAGCACCTAACAGAGGGGGCACCGAATAAGAGAGTCCTCAAGGAAAATGACCTCTCGATGATGTGGAACATAAAATACAAACAGTATGTTCAGAATAATGTGTTGAAAAGAGGTAACAAGGTTGTCCTCCTGAAGGGATAAAATACTAATTGATTGATATAGGACATGAGGGGCATCAGGGGATAGTGACGATGAAGCAGAGGATAAGGAACGACTACTGGTGGCCTGGCTGTGATATGCAGATAGAAAGAACAGTGTGGAATTGTATCCTTTGTGAAAACAGTGACAAGGTGTGTGTGAGTGCTAAACAGCCCATGAACCTTACAGATATTCCAGGAAAGCCGTGGAAGAAATTGGTCATGGATGTAGTTGGTCTGATATGGAGTGAGGGTGTTCAAAAATACTGCTTAGTAGTTATAGACCTTTTGAGCAGCTTGGCAGAGGCTTTAATGACACCACATGTGAATGCTTAGAGAGTGATTGAATTCTTGGAGACGTTGTCTGGTCAGTAGGTATACCCTCCCATAATATTGAAGGATAATGGGTCACAGTTCAAGTCGGGGGAGTTAGGAAGGTATTTCAGGGAACATGCCATTACACATCACACTAACACCATATATCATCCCCAAACAAAAGGAGTAGTAGAGCAATTTAACACGGTGATCAATTAGGTGGGCTTGGACACATAGGGCCTCATTACGACCTTGGCGTTAAGGGATTACCGGTACCGGTAAGGGGACAGGTCGGTACCGGTGATCCCTTAACGCCTGATTATGAGGTCCCTTTGCGTGTCCCGACCTTAATGGCTGGTCTGTACCAGCCATTAAGGTAAGGACCCGCAAAGGGACCTTCAAGGTGATTACAGTACTGCATTTTGCGGTCCCGTAATTACCGCCTTCCCCATTCCCATTGAGCCCTATGGGGCAAAAATGGGAATGGGGAAGGGCCAATGGTAAATGGGGAATTACCGCTCCGCCAACCTTGGAATGGGGCAGTAATTCCCCATGTCACCATGGCGCATCCGGTAAATTACCGGCATTAACCATGGCGCTAATAGCGCCATTGGTTAATGCCAGGGTCGTAATGAGGCCCATGGGATAGATAGGAGGAAGGCAGTTAGGGAGACTGTGTTGGCTTGCAGGTTCACACTGCAGAGCAATACAGGTATTTCATCTTTTGAATTCTGCAAAGGCAGGAAGGCGAGCATAAGGATCTTTCCAGGATGCTTGGGAAGGTTTGATACAATAGAAATAAAATTGGTGATGTAAGAAGTACAATAAGGAAGCAACAATTGGTGAACAAAGTGTTGTATGACAAGTCAGGAGTAAAAGAGGGTGTTGTTCACTTAGCTGGGGATTTGGTCAGCATTGAATTGCCTGGGTCACTCAGGATCGAGGAGTGCATGTGGTCAAAACCTACCAGAGTACAAGTGGTGTTTGGGAGTGCCATCAAGACTGAAGATGGTAGAGTGTGGAATATGGTGAGAGTGATGCTCATAAAAGGAAAAGAGGCAGAGAGGGTGGATTGTAAAGGGACTGAGATTGCGGAGCACAATAATGAAACACTCAGTACACACTAGTGAGAAAAAGAATGTTGGTGAAGAAAGGTGGGTGTGTAGAATTATGACATGATTCCAGAATGGGGTTCAAGAAGCGGAATATAGGGAGACAGTGGTTGAGGAATTGGAGAGAGTGAAGAGAGAAGAAGGGATGGCAAAGCTCCATGTGTACTACTTAACTTAATAAATAGATAACTGTTACATACCTGTCTCTGAGCCTCCATCAGCTGATACACTAAAATGGCCTCTCCCTTTGTACCATATGTCATGACACTTTACCCTTCTCTGCCCTCTACCTTCCCAGGTGGAGACTGGCCTCTACATTTTTCAACAGGCCTATTGTTCGGTAAGCCTGACTAAAGTAGGGAATAGTCAGATGTATATCAGGATGCTTCTTGTTAAAGGCTGGTTGGCATGGGCAAGGTTTAATTACATATCAGGCTAAGGCGGGCACAAGGCTCACATCTAATAAATGCTTTATTAGCCCCTTCGCCCCAAACCATCCACACCAAATATCCCAAAAGAACAGTTCAACTCTGCACTCACCTGGTGGCACAGGGAAGCTGGTGGTGTTAAATGTTGCTATGCATGTTACCTGGACGGGGCAATGGGTCATGCCTGTCTAATTTGACACAGGGCATTTCCAACAGCATGCTAATGAGCACCTGCTTCAGATTTTGTTTCACATGTGCCAGATGCATGTGCAATGTAAAGACCCTATTGGCTGCTTCTTGAGGGATTTTAGTCATGGACCACAGACGGCTCAATACAAAAAGTAAAAGAAAAATGTGGTGCATCCAAGATCCTCACATGTAATGTTGACTAATATGGCTTGAGACCTTAAGTGCATTAACTCTTAACTGTAGTCATTTTTTTTAAAGTTTGCAATGCTTGCCATTTCCGGAAACTCTGATAGCGTAAGCCTTTGTGCTTGCCCTGTGTTAACAAAAGGGTTCTTTGTAGAGTCCTGCTTTCTTGCCTGGCTGAAACCTACCGGATAGGCTATTGGAAGAACTTTAATAAACCACAATAAGCCTCTGTCCTCTTTTCCACTCCTTTCAGGTCTGGCTTGCTACACACTATAGTTGAAAAAGTTACAAAATAGTTATACCTGGCCAAAGGCAGCCAGTTTTCAATTTTACGAATCTGGACAAGAAGACAGCAAAGCTCATAATGAGCTGAGTAATGGAAAAAGTTGCTTTCTATTCTACCTGGCAATCCTAAAGTGTAATCTACCATGAGGGTCTATGGCTGTGGCGTCAGATGAATGCACAATCTTATTATATCACAAAACCTAATCATGAGCTTTGCTGTCTTCTTGTCCATATTTGTAAAATTGAAAACTGTCTGCCTTTGGCCATGTTAACCTATTTTGTAACTTTTTCACTTTGCATGAAAAACAGGGAAAACATATCTGTGTATCACAGCTGCTTCTGTTCTTAACCACCGACTCAAGTCTTGTTTATTGTCACCTAACCACTTGCGCATAAAATGTACCTTTTCTGCACCATTAAACCTGTTTGCCTGTGCAGTTAGCAGAAACAAGTGTTCTCAAAGGAGGCTCCCTTCAAACCACAGTCACATTTCTTCCTTCTTTGCCTGATAAACATAATTCTTCTTCAACTTTATACTACCATATGTAGAGCTGGAACAATCATCAAATTCTCATCTAGTCTCACACATGAGCTACAGGAGGTCTCACACATTGGTCGTACCTAGTATTGTCAATGTGTATGGGGGCTGTTTGGAACTCAATTAAAGATTCATTAATGTATATGCTGAACACTGAAAGGTATACATTCCACACTTAGATGTATAGACCATATATTGAGATGCATACATTAGATACTGAAATATACACACTATATACTGAGATACATTCTACAATGAGAAGTGTATACTGCATAGTGAGATATATGCATTACATATTGAAATAGATACATTGTGTGCTGAGATACATTCATTGTATGCTTAGCGGTATATACTGTATAGTGCAATCCATATATGATATATTGAAGTATGCATGCATATGCACTGTACACTGAAGTACATACATTATATACAGAGATATATATATACAGTATTTGGAGATTAATACATTATATATTAAAATATATGCGCTGTATACTGAGAGGCATACATTAAATACTAAGATATATATACAGTATGCTGGGATGCATACGTTGAATATTGAAACATACATTGTACACTGAGTTCTAGTAATTGTAAAATGAGATGCATATACTGTGTATTGAGCTACATATATTACATATTGCAATGTATATACGGTATGCTGCGATATATACAATATATACTGAGATGTATACACTGCATATTGAGAATCATCCATTTTGTATTGAAATGCATATAGTGCATATGGAAATGAATGCAAACATTATATAGCAACCTATGTATATTATATAGTGAGATGTGCATGATATATTCTAAAAACTCATACTTAACATGCTTAAATGAATACATGATATAATGAGAGATTGCTTATACTATATGCTAAAACACATACATGTTATATTGTAATGCATCTACAACATACTGTAAACATACCTCTTGTACACTCCATGTCAATTATATGTATTATTAAAATGTGTATGCTATTCACTGAAATGTATATACTACATGTTAAAACATACGCATGATTTATTGAGAATCGCTGTACACTGTAGTGAGAAGCTTGCCTGTAGCATGGCAAAACTGTGTACACATGAACACTTTTTCTTATACTCACACTAATGAACATGTCACATTGTTTACAGTCCTGCCCACTGGAGGGGTGGCTTCTTCACCTCTTGCTAATTTCCCTTTCTGCAAGTTGCTCATGGGAGCCGCTGGGCCTTCAGCGTCTGTAGACTTTTGCAATGGTAGTCCCTGCCTGCCAGTTTAATAAAAGTCTGATTCTTATACAGCTAAAACGGGCTGTTTTGTGGCGAGTGCCTGTGTATAATTTCTGTTGGTTTTGGAAGCAGAAGAAATGTGAAGATGGAGGTCAAAGTGTGGCCCTCGCGACCCCCACTTGACTTGCAACCCGAAGACAGAGAAATGAGAGATGTACATCACTCCTAGGCCCTTCATCACCATCGTCGATGTATCGCAGATGTGAGAAACATTACTTGCTCAGACAGCCATTAAAACCATACCCAACTGACAATATGGAGGAGATAGAGTTGTCATTGATCGAAGAAGTCGGCTGACTAGAACTTTGAAAGTCGATGATGTCACTATTGACATCACGACGTAGATGCATATAGACATGAAGCATATAGGCTTCCAGGCACAAAGCTACACAAACACTTTTAGTTCATTGCCGATAGACACAAAACAAATGCATATGATTCATGGTAGTTTGAGGACTGGTAAACCTAGACCAGTAAATCTTAAGATATGCAGAAACAGCAAGACGGCAAGAATACGTACAATCAGCTTGCACACGCTTTACTGTGACTAACATGGACAGCCATGAGAACAACGACGGAAGACATAGGTGCACTGAAGTGAACGGAGAAGGCAAGTCGGACTTCGAATACATGGGGCAGCTGACAGCCTGATTCCGCTGAAGGCAGACAGACAGAACTTCCAGCACAGACACAGTGCACATCCCAGCCGAGGACGAGCAGAGACAGACGGTTTCCAGTTTACCAAGGTGATAAGACACCTGCAACGAGAGCTCCATTTCGTGGTCTACACACAGGTGACCTGGAAGACTAGGACAGTGCCTATTTATTCGAGGCAGATGGAGGAAAGCTGTTGCCATTGAACCAGAGGTGGAAAGATACAATTCCTACACAGGTTCAAAGCTGGATGCACACTCTCAGGGCTTAGGCGATCAGAGATGGCAACATGATGGTAGCATACAGCACCTTTGAGATCATTCCCATTGCCTTGCATAATTCCACTCAGCCTGGTAGCCGTCCAAGGTCCCAAGGCTGGGAAGACACGTTCTGTCCAATCCTCAGCTACCTTTCACATTAAGGTACACAATGTTGCAGTGGCCAATAATTTCCCTGTTAATCTGCAACTTTGTATTTGTTACATTTAGAGGTGGTCCTTGGAGGAGCCACCAGATATGGTGATCCAATAACCAAACTAACCCCTATGTATTATATATATAATTTTCCAAAACTGACCAATCCCCCATGCCAGGAGGATGCAACTTGTTTTTGTAACATCACTTATGGTTAAAATGGTGTAACACACGCTTGGAGGATGAGAACATGTTGGCTGCTATGCTGTTCTAGTGTGATCCTTGTCACTTTGTTAATAAAGACAATACACTTTGCCCTATGATTGAGTCTTCTGTTCTTGCAGTGGGGATTTTACTGAGGCCCAAGTACCCTCTTGCTGGCAATCCAGATAGCTTCTAAAAGTGCCCCTGCCGCTCGTTTACAAATGGTTCGTAGCACACATGTTGCTGTGAACATTCAGCAGTGGGCACAGGGTTTAAGGTCGGTTGGCGTGGGGGCAAAGAGTAGTTTATTTGTCGGTATTACTGTAGCAGGCAATGGACCTTACAGTGCACATATTTGAACCATAGAAAGATAATGATGTGATTATGTGTTCGTGTGAGGTGTTCTGGGACTGAGGTGGCAGGCATGGCATATTATACGGGGCAGCTATCATAGCCCATTAAAAAATGCCTTGTCTGCCTGCACCCTGGATCCCCAGTGCTTCGCAAGCAGACATTATTACATTCATAATGAAATGATTATGCTTGCGCGTGAGGTGTTGGAGGGCCCAGGGAGCAGACAGGCATTGCATTTTTACTGGACTACTATCATAGCCGAGTAAATACATTAATAATGAACGTGAGTTTGTGTGCATGCAAGGCATGGGGAGTGCAGAGGGCAGGCAGACATGGCATTCTTTACTGGGCTGTGACAGATGATGCAGAGTAGAAAATGCCATGCCTGTCCCCTGGTCCCCCCAGCACTTCGCACAAACACATAAGCAAATTCATTATGTGTGCTCAGTCGCTCTTGCATATTTGTGACAAACATTTAAACCCATCTAATTAAAAAATTCACCAGCCATCACTGGCGGCTGGTACATATATGTACCTGGAAACGGGCACTGTCCCTTGTTTCCATGCTAGGTTAAAGATTTCATCTAGTGCAGTGCAAGGTGTGCACCTGCAGCTGCATGATCATCATGGGCATCGAACATTCCTGGTGTTCCAGGCTGGTCAAGAGTGTGGTGCGGCCCGTGCTTTGTTGAGGCGCTTGGAGGTTGGGCTCCCTCAGCATGGCTCGTAGGAGGGGCCACCACATTTTCACAACTGGCTGTTGGGTTGCAATAGCACAGTCTGATTAAAAGCCCCAATCTGGGAGGAAGAAATACTTCTTTATAGATGTCTGTGGTCTAACAATATTGTCATCAATGCAGGACGGCAACCTAGGAAAAGAGGGTAATAATATCTGGACCCAAAATTAAGGGGGGCGAGTAGGTTCTGCAGGAAAAATCATGTCATTTGCTGGGTTCTAGATCTCTGAGATGACTGTGAAACTAAGAAGCCAGCTAAATTCTAGTCAGGGAATCTTTGGGAAGATTGGGATTAACATAGCGTGAAACTTGAATCATATTGAGCCACCCACTCCTCACACCTGAGTGCAAGTACCCTATGTTGTTCATATTGGAGTTACAGCACTATTCCCGTTCGTCTAAATGCAAGTGTCAAAACTGACAAAGAAAAAGACGGATTTAAGAGACAATAGGAACCATCATTAAAAAAAACAAAGAGTAGCGGTTCATCCATACAATAAGCCTGAAACTCAGTCTCTCTTCTTTCATAGGCATTGGTACCCAAAGATTATGTTTTACATGCAAGTGGTCAGGTCACAGAGTGCTGATTCAAGGCAGAAAAGGAGAACTCTTTAGCCTTTCCAAAGCTAAATTAAGATGCCATCTTTCTGTCCCTATGAATAGTATTTCTGATCAAAGAACTCACAATGTCCTAGAGAAAGAGAGAGAGAGAGAGAGAGAGAGAAAGAGAAAGAGAAAGAGAGAGAGAGAGAGAGAAAAAAAGAGAGAGAGAGAGATACTGAGACCCCGCAACCCCGACCATGACCTTGACTGAGACCCTGACCCATGCAATCCCTTGTTTAGTTTAGTATAGTTTATTTATTTGTATAGGGCGCCAAGTCCATGGGCATCTGGGCGCTATCTGGGAATATGTGTAAATTACAGTGTTTGAAGTTGTGATCTTTGCTTGACCTGTAACTTTCCTAGAGAATTCAGTGCAAGCGAGATAGGCTCTTGGCATTAGAAGATGAAGATGGCTAAAGCCTTTAGGATCAGTGATACTTTTTCTGAATTGTTAAAGTAATGGGAGGTCCCCTCACTCCAAAAGCAGATTAAGAAATGCATTTTATAGATACTGCACTGACTTGTGTGTGAAGGCTAGATCACTATCGAAGAGGAAGCTGTGATGAATCAGTGATGATACCCCCAGAAAACCTGGCCTGGGACCTTTCTCATGTGGCATGCAAAAGACAGACACTCTCTGATCCAGACCCTCAGGGTGGTGTTCTGCGGGAGGATCACATGAGGGGAGAAACCCCCTTCTAAAATTTTCCATGAGAGCCCCTGTGGAAATCGAAATAATATTGTACCTCCTATCGCATTGTTTGAATGTACGTTGGCCTACGCCAAGTTGTCTAAAAAACATTGTGTACATAGATTCCGCGGCAAGGTCTTGACCTTAATGTATTGTGCAAATCGCCATCTTGGATTAAGCCGCCATTTTAGGTACTCTTGCAGTGTGGAAGTCACCCTGAACAACAAAATGGAGGCCGAATGACATTTCGAGTGGGATTCTGGCCGTTGTGACCTCCGCACACATGAATAAGTAATATGCCCGCAGGCCACTTGTTGGGGTCGCGAACTGAGACCTTGTCCTATCCCTGACCTATGTGTAAATGAACAACTGTATCAGCGGAACTGATCAAATTGCATACATTATGGGATTGACCTGGCAACGAACCCTAGGCCTGGTCCAAAGAATGGTTAACCCGCGAGGGGGTTGGCCAAGGCTGGATAAAAAGTATAAAAACCTGAGTATCCCAATGTACGGTCTCTCACACTAACACGGCGAACTACCGTTGATGGTTCGTTCTGTTACTCTGAGGGCCGAAAAGCTATCCGTATGTCAATTGACTTTTGGTAATTGTTGTAACTTTGAATAAAGCGCTTTGTATGTCCTTTGTAACCTGTGTTGGTGTGTTTCCTTTGGGCTTCCCGGCCTCATATCAATTTTTCTGTTTCCACACCCCAACCTTCTAATGGCCTTTTGTAAAATAGAAGAAAATAGAAAAAACAACTTTTTCCTTATAGGCTTCATGTCCCACAATCCCCAGACTACTGAGATGGAGAAGAGGGCTAAAGGGGAACGCAGCTGTATAGTGCAGCTTGTTAAAGGGAATGCCCCACACCTGAGGGAGACTGGGAGGCTTAAAAGGCCCTCTCAGGCACAGGCCATGAGAAAGAAGGGGCAGAGTAGTAGTCGTAGATGGAGGAGTTTTGAACTCTCCACTTTTCAGCACAAGCAGGGTCTGGAGGAGAAGGAAGACGCCAGGACCACTGTTGAATGTCTAGCAGTATTCGGTCCTGAGAGGGACTTCACCTCCAGAAGCCTGAATTGCAGAATTCGTGCAGCGGGAAGTGTTGAAGAGGGAAACTGGCCCCCTGGGGACCTGAACTGCAGAGACTGCACAGAGGGAAGTGTACGTTTGAAAGGTTTCCCCCACAACAGGGCAGCCTGCTGTGGCAGGAGAGACCTGGAGAGCCTGTGGAGCAGAGGAAGCTCTGCGTGTGAGTGGTAGGGCAGCGGTAGGTTGCGAAGAGGCAGATTGCTGGATCACGAGAAGCAGCTGAAGCAGAGGACCTGGGAGCAGCAAAGAAATTGGACATGCACGCCATACCCAGTGAGTTCACTAAGCCATTGTGAACCTGGAGCGCTCCGTAACCGCTCATGTGCTCAGAACAGGTACTTCACTAACAGAAAGTATAGGTGAAGAGGGAAATCCACTGAAGAAAGGTATTTTGAATAATGAACTGATAGGAAGCAGGGAATGCGTTACTTTTAAAATAAGTTGACTGTGTTTTTAAGCATGCTGGGTTGTTTGAAAGCCAGCAACAAGAGGTGATAATACGTCTAGACCCCAATACAAACCACCATTGCCCAAGCCAAAAGAAAGTGAAAGCAAGGCAATTCAAAACTAACTCACATTGTCAAAGTCAAGAGGGAGAAAATAAGACTCCAACAGTTTGTAATGCTTGGTGACCATGTTTAAATAATTGCATACCTGAAGCAGGTGAAAACCCAGATTGGGCAGGCCTTCTGATAAAGGATATTCAGAAGGAGTGGAGCATAACTTACAAAGGCTTTGGGAATCACATAGTGTAGTAAAGAGAACCAATGTGAATCTTGTCTTCCCTGACGAAATTCCCAAGAAATTCCCAAAACGTGATGTTGTGAAGAAGACATTGCAAAGTTGTTGTAAACTGGTCTTAAACACAAAAGCACTTGCTGTTCATAATTTCCTGATCCGGAAAGGGAGTATACCACGTCAGAGGTTGTGCTAACACTTTATCCTCTTTGGGCAGGGGAGTAAACCTGAATAGAGAACTTTTGAAGTAGTAGGCGTGGTATGGGAGTAAACCAGGTGTAATTGATATTAGGCCTGGCATGGAAGTAGTCCAGGTGGAAGTTTATGAAGTGGTGTTCATGAATCATTCTGACAAACTTTTATTGCTGAAGAAAGTGTTGTATAAACTGCTGCAGAAGTGTATAATTGTTTCTTAACAAAGAGGTGGTTGAAGAATAATTCTGACAAAGACCATTTATGTTAATTTTACAGTATTTAGGTATTGTTCGGGGTCAATGTGAGGAAGATTGTTTTCCTTGTTACAAGTAGAAGAGAAAGAAACCTTGTTGAAAGATCCTGAAATGTTGAAACCTTTTGTTGCTAAGTGGAAACTCAAAGAACTGCGTTGGAACTTTGGTACATGACAGGATTTCCTTATTTTTTTGAAACTGTGGAACCAAATCTTGCTTGAATCAGGGGAAGGGAAATTCATCCAGATTATAACGAGAGACAGTTATCATATTGTGAATTTAACTGTTATATTTGTTGCTTTTGAACTGCCATATATATTACCTTGTTCAGTTAGTGTATGTATAAGTGTGAGGGACAGAAACCTTTTTTTAGAGTGTTTTCCTTAGTTTATTTTAGGCAGGGAAATCCTCGTCAGAGTAGGGATAGTAAGGAATTTATACAACATTTTGAGTTAATAAAATAGCATCTTTTGAAAAACCTTCACAAAGGTGTCTGCCTCACATTTCTGACTCCTCGCAAGGCCCAGTGTGTCGATCATTCCAACAGGCAGCAGGCGGTGGGGGTACTAGAGCCTCAGACCAGCTATAATGGAGGCCTGATTGAATTGCTGGGTACAAGAGCAAGGTCTCAGCCTTCCAACCAGTATGGCATACCCATTTGATACACTCAGTGCTGACAGGCTGCAGGCAGACCAATCCTTGTTGGCGATCTCAGGACCCCTCACAAGTGTTGGTTCTGTGTGTAATCTGTATACACTTGAAGTTGATGCTCTGTGTGTTTGACATTCGTCAGTGGTATGTCGAGGATCTGATGCACATTATGTTCTTTTGGACAGCTTTTAATGATATTGGAGCTAGAACTTTAAAACCAATTCTATGAGAATTGACATTTGTACACTGTTGTCCCGCTTTGTATATTTGCTGCAAGCAGATATGTAGAGAATTAGCTGGCCATTACTCCTATACATTGGGCAGGCTCTGAGCGGAAGGAAATGGTCACTTGATCAATTGATCTTCAATCTGAATGTATTAGTTGCTGAAATCTTAGATCTTGTCGACACATGTTTCAAACTTTCTCACTTGTTTGAAATTGGTTTGTTAATTGCCTCTTTTGTATCTCTTAATTTCTTCTAAAAAACCTTTCCTATGGCTGGTAGACATTTCATGTATGGTAACCAAAGTAGATTCTGATGCAGTTGAACATGATTGAACTGCCAGAGGAGGATGCTGGTGTAGATACTCGTGATGATCCTTTGTTCCTATCATCATATTTACTCTGGAAGGTGATAATCCTTCCTGACCTTTCTGAGTTTAATCTAATTTTGGTAATCTTTAAGAATTGAGTACATTTTTGTATAGTTTTTTTGTTTAGTGCTTTCTAAACTGTCCATTTCTGCAATTTCCGGTTTAACCTGATCTGTGGGTGAGCCATTCTTCTTCAACTGAATAATCTATATGATTTAAGGATGTAATAAAGTGAAATTGCATGGGAATCGATACTGACCGATGCAGGTATAGGAACACAGTGCTGTAAATTGGAAAGCACAATGCACTCTAGTTTCTATAATTGATAACCAAGCTGAAATAACAGTTGACTAAAATTTGTTTTATATTTTCTCTTTTCAGTATTTTATCTTATTATGTTACCTTATTTCCTTTCTTCAACCTCATCTTAATCATTGATATTCATCCAAACTGGAATGGTAATGACAATGCTTAAATATTTGTTTTCATTGATATCATTTGACTGTATCTTGAAACATTAACAATCATGATTATGAATCAATTTATTATTTTAGAATGTATAGAGTAATGTGCTGAAGGCAACCAAAGGTCAAAACACATGTCCACAAGATCTAAAAATTTAGCAACTAATAAATTCAGATTGAAGATCAATTTTCTATGTTAATGATTATTAACCAAAGTTTGTGGTAAATTACTTGTAGGATAAGCGCAAAACTGTGAAAGTGTTTTTAATTGATTTGTGTGTTAAGAGATTTAGGGGCTAAATCTCTACTTTTCACTGGTCCAAAGCTATCTTTTCAGCCATATAGGGTCAAATTTGAATTCGCAACCTAAACACTTCTGCTGTCCAGTTTGCCCTGAAATATTTCTCTGGTCACTTGATCAGGTTGCTCATCATTGATTAAGGCCCTTTAGGTTTTACCAAAGTATAATTCGATGTTATTGCTTATAATTATTCTGTTTGTATTATTTTTAGGACATTGTATGATTAATTGGACCTCATACATTCATTTGTATTTGATTTTATGCCAATGTTTTTATAATGTAAATGTATTGGTTTTTTGGTATGTTTTCATTCACTAATATACTGATACTGACTGACTGAAATTAGTCAGTGGCACCATGTTAGTCTTGAAATGGATCAGCAAGAGGGCTGCTCCTTAAGGTACACCTCATGCGATGGTGGTAATATCAGATAGGAAGACACTGCACCTCACTTGGTTAGACCACTTATGCAGGAAAGCGGTGAACCATGCAAGGAGAGAACCACTAATCACTGCAGATTTTGCTCTTCAGTAGAGCAGCATGCTCTGGTCGATGGTGTCAAACGGCATACAGAGGTCTAGTATTCTCAGTGTGCACCCATGGCCCTCCTTGTGGATTGTTACTACACCCTCTGTGATATTCATTATAGTAGACTCAGTGACGTAGCGAGTTATGAAGCCTTAATAGTCATCATATTAGTTGCCAACTCCCACTGGCTGCTGTTGAAATTTGTATTTGGAAGGGGTGTAGACATTTGCCTCAAATATGCCATAGTGACCAAGCATAGTGAGGGGGAGTATCCAAACCTACACAACAATCCCAATCCCTTGTTTTGTTTTTTTAAGGTGGCACGCACATTGGGGAGTGTATAGATATAATATGCAAATGACTTTCAACTTCTAATGGACTTTAGTGGGGACTATGACACTGACCTGTCTAATCTAACATCTATCTATGCAGCCATCCAGGAGTGGATGGTCAAAAGCTGGATGTGTCTGAATGGTTCAAAGATAGAACTCATGGTTTTTGGCTCTAACCAAACAAAAAACAAACTGGGGCAGGCCTACTCAGAGTACTTGATTGAAGGGCCTCTTATGTACTAGACGTATCTATGAGTGCAGATGTTCATGTTAATATCATACAAAACACACAAAACCATCTGAAAGTACTACAGCAAATACATCCTCTGGTCTCCCGCAGAAACAGTGAAACTTCAGTTTGGGCTATCATCTTGTCCTAGCTGGATTACTGTAATGCCCTCCTAGGGGGGCCTGCAAGTAAAGTATACATAGACTGCATATTGTGCAAAACAATGCAGTCCGAATAGTCTGCCACCTTCCTAGGAGGGGCCAAATATCCTGCCATTGGAAAGAGCTTCACTGGTTGCCGGTAGCACAGAGGGTTTATTTTAAAATCTTCACGCTGACGTGTAAATGCCTGTTTGCCATGCCTGCAGCATACCTAACCAAAATGATATTGAGGTATATTCCGAACAGAACACTGCGCTCTAGCGCAACAAATCTGCTATCAGTTCCAAGAGCGAAGAGAGCAAGAGGGAAAGGCTTTTCCTTCTCTGTGAAGGCTGCCCTGCATTTGCCTTGTGAATTGTTATGTGTGATCTGCGCCCTGATGCCTGCGGGCTATGGTGCACTAGAAATGAATAAATACATAAATAAACTAAGAGCACAAACTAAGGTTAGTCTGATATCGTGTAGCTGGACAAGTGCACAACTTTGCAAATCACAAGCAAACCAATTCTGTGTACCCTCAACAAGGTGCAACACAATCAGGCCAAGCAGGGTGTCATCTGTGGTGCCAGACTGTAGAAGCCTAAAATGGTACTTAGTACACTGAAGGGGCCATAAGGATTTCAGGGATTGTAACCCAATCTCACGTCATAATGATACTATGGAGAAAGCCTTAGGTGCACCTAAGATAGAGCACAACTATTTACCCTCCACAGCTTCCAGCCAGGTGGAATGAGTGGTAGTCAATGCCTCAACACCATAAAGTATGCCAGGTATTATACTTTTACTATATATGGTAAGGAGCACTTCAATGTTAAAACCTCCCTTGCTGGCAATATATGTTTTAATAACATTACACTTCCTCATTGCATGTGGCATAATGTGCTTGCCATAATATTGGTTGGTTGGACAATATTTTATTGGATAGCCGAGATAGGTATAGCTATCTACAATGTCCAATGCCTCGTTTGTCAGCTTCCAGGAAAAGGGAGTGCACCGGGAGATCTGTCCCTTTAAGTCGAGGTAGCAATACTTTGAGATGAATGGGGATGCAGAAGTTACTCAAACATCAATAATCGAAATGACTCAGGGTTGGCAAAAAGGTTTGACTGTTTTAATGTCAATTATCTAAAACAGGGAGTACAACGGACATCAACGGACGTGTCACAGCATGGTCTCAATGCATCTTAAAAAAAGGGTACTTTTATAACAAAAACTCGTCATAGGTGACATCCACCTATGTATTTGCTAACGTCATCCTACGTGGTGAACTACAAAAACCTAGTGGCAAATGTGATTGGGTCTAAGGGAACATCTAAGTATACGTTACATACTAGTGAAAGAATGTGATAGGCTCCTTAACATCAGGTGGGGCAACTAAGCCCTCACCCTAAACGGGTCACTATGATTGTCACTAAATACATGACGTCCAATTGGTTATACAAACTATTCGGCCCTTAATCACGCAGCCCCCTACCATTGGTTGGCACGTTTACATCTGTCAGTACTTTTCCACCTATGTTAGGAGCCCGCAGGCTGGGCTTCCAGGTGCTGGTGAGCTGGTCATAACCATAGCTTCCCACCAATTAGCGTATCATCTATCATCGCCTCAGTGGTCTGCTGTCAATTAAGGCTTTGAACTTGTCCTTGGGAGTGTTCTTTGCTCTGGAGAATTCAGGGGAGTAGAGGCACGCTCTGCCTCCCTGCGTAGGTGTGATTCGTAATGTTTGTTCAACTTCATCCTTCCAGCTGACTGGAGACCACAAATTTGAGGTCTGGTGCATTAAAATAATATTTTCTAATAGACCTCTGGCAGCTTCTTTGGTGTTGTCCATATCTTCTGAACAGGAGTTTTGTTCTTTCACACAATTGTAATTAATATTTGCTCATCCAAGCCCTGAGCGGCCTTGGCTTCTTGGTGCTCATCAAGCCTTGCCTTTCTGAGATCTGCTTCTGTAATTTAATTGCCTATTCAACTGAGACACACTGGAAGGCCTTTTTTTTCTGGTCCAGCTCTGCTATAACATGTTGTGGAAACATCCATTCTTTACTCACTCCTATATATGTATACGGTGGCGCATGCCGCAATCTATTCACTACTTAGCTAGCCATAAGAATACTTTGTCTGCTTGCGTTTCTTTGCATATGTACATGTGCAAAATGACTTGATATCTTCATCATTTCTGTAGCATAAGTTTCTTCATCTTGAGCCCAAGATGTCATTTATCTTTGATACTTTCTTGATGCCTTATAGAATATCTTCATTCTCTTGACTTTAGGCACATCAATCCGACTTTGTGTGACGTCACCATTCTGCTCTTTCATTCATTTGCTCTGCTTCTTCAGGGATTTCATTCAAATGGCCATCATACTGTCGTGTATGCAGGTATGGCTTTCTTAATGGGAACCTTACTTCCAGGATTCTCTTTGGTATCTGTATTTTCACTGGTACTGCACGTGTTTCACACTCTGGTTCCCAATTTATAGGCAATATGGGTGAGATGGTTGAGGTATGGCTACTTGGCTCCTTCTCTGCACTCCCCCTCTGGGTGATTCATCGACCACTCTCCCATCATCCTTCACATCTAGACATCCCCGTCTGAAGAAATTCTCCTTTGGGATTCATATCTTTATGACTCCCTTCAGGCATCCGGCTGATTTCACATGCTGATCCTTGTTCCAAGTCATAAGCATGCACTGTCCACTTGGAATTCCATAGATCCATCTTCCCACATACTTCTTATGGTTCATCTTCGAATACAGGAACTTTGTTGCCTCAGGTGCATGAATGCTGGCCTTCACGAAATCTCTGATTTCTTCATCTGTCAAGTCTCTGGCCTTCCATCCTGATTCAACATCAATCATGATCTTCATTCCTATGGTTTTTTTGCAGTCTTCTTGCATTGTGAGATTATTATCCTAATCACACAGAATCCAAGCAACACCATCACTATTAGGGCTCCAAGGAACTTGAACATGTCTGCCATCCACTGTGGAACCCAAGAAAAGATTGATCCAAAGCAGCAATAATCAGCAATGTCTTCCACTTCGTCTATCATCTGGACATGTAGCGTCGTAGGCATCTCTATGGCCTCTGTCAAGGTGCCATTCGCATCATCATGAGAAGGCATGAATGTGCAACATGATTCTCCAATTTTTGCACACACACCTCCATCCATATTTGTGATCATGTCCAGGACATATCTATTCTGAAGAGTCAATAGTCGTATGGCTCTCATCTCTTCCCTGATAGCATTTAATCCCTTTATGGTAGTGTTGATTGTCTGCAACAATTCCCATCTGTAATCTGCAGACATTTGGTATTTGCTCCAACCTGGATCCTTGGCATAAAGATCATCGTAAATATTGACAAAGTCTGGCTGAACATTCTGTGTTCATATGCGATGGAGTCAAAAGCTTCTATTGACTTAACTGAGAAATAGTTCTCCCACTTTATTTGATTAATCAGCTTCACAGATCTCTTCTTCCTCAGGTGAGCATCTGCTTTAGGAAAGCTGTCAAGGTTTAAGTCACTCTTAGGAATCACCAATGCTGGAACATGAACATTTACTAGTGAACCTCGTCCTCACCATTCCTTGGGCAGCTTCATATACGCTTTAGATCCACAAGCCCAATAGTGATCCAGGATCACTGTTGTTTCCATGTTTGTTCATTCCTGGTACATCAAAGATTCGACCACAGTTCTGGTTCTCTCCAACTTTTCTTGTGCCATTGTTTATGAAGCACAGCTTTGCACTTTCCAAAGATACTATCTGCAAAGGTTCTCCTTTATCTACGACCCATGTCAGTAGTTTAGCAAGTCTTGACCATAGAGGCTTGCATCCATTCTGCACTATGTCAATGGTTGGCTGACAGCAACCAATGAATACCCAGGCTCTGCAGATGACCGCTCCTTCTTCCCATCCATCTGGTGATAACACTGATCCCCAAACCTGCATCTAGCCTCTGTTCTTCCATCTACAAATTTCTTCTGCATGTTTTCCCGGACTCTCAAGTCTTCCGTTTACTTCCCATCTGATTTCATCTCCTTTCTCTTCAGGCTTTTCATATCTGATCACATGATTCTTAGTATGCATCCTATTTCTTGTCTTTGTGTCCCGAACATAATTCTCTTCATCTGGATCTGTCCATTCAGTTGCCCATTCGACCCATGAACTGGCCTCTTGTACGGCAAAGTGCTATGTGTGATAGACAATTTGCTGTCTGGACGTCTATTTCAATAGCAATGAAGATCTTAGACTTCCCTATGGTATATGGCAGGAGTGGACATACAAAGCATTCCTCCTTTGAGGTCCTCCTTCCCACTTCTTTCATATGCTGATACCATATGTTATTCCCCAAGTGTGCTGTAGTATCCAGGTAATCATTTAACTCATGCTCATCCACCCTAGCACTTCTCTTGGGTCTCTTTCTTTTCTTATGAGCTTCTATAATCATCTCACCGAGTATGTCAGCATAATTCCTTCTTACTGGACCAATCATAGAAACCTTTGTCAGTACACTGGGTGCTTTTATGTGTGCTACCTGTGTAAGAGAACGTTCCAGAAGCCTTTTCCTATCCTGAAGCCTTCTCTTAGCAGCAGTGTATGATGGCCATAGAGAGTCTGCTACAACCTCCATACATGACCTCCCTAAAATTGTTAAACCATCTTTATCTATCACAGTACCAGGTGCCTTTAAAGGTACCTCCAGAGAAGGAACAATCACATAAGTCTCGGCTGCCTTGTAGTTGCCACATCTGTACCCTCCTTCTGCATAGGAAGATAGACAGGAATCTTTGCTCTATTTGGATCGAAACAGTAATCAGTACACACTATAAGTGTGAGCAGTATCACTATAAACAAAATGCATGTGTAAATGACATGTAAGTAAGCCCACTTCTTACAACAATAGCTTCTTGCACATCGTGGAGGTCTCTCGTTGTCTGCCATTATATTGTTGCTATTGATGCTGTCCATGCTTAATGTTTTTTAAGAAAGGTAAAAACAATTTTAATTCGAACAACATCATGGAATACTCAGGTAGCTGCTGAATCTGCTCCACAAGTTCGTTGATCAGCTGGCTGATTGCTGGATGATTAACAGGGTTCCTTATGTAGACCAAGGAATTGTCCTTTCTTCAGACGAAATATGGATGCTTCTCCAGCAAACAATAAAACAAAAAGGACAGTATGTTCTCAATGTCTGCATTTGAAAGCCTCCTTTAGGATGTTCTCAATGTTCTCTCAGAATAAAGATTAACTGTTATTATGTCACGTAGCAATACATTATGTGCCACTGTATTCCTCGGATCTCTGAAGAAAGTGCGAACGTCAGTTTGGCTTCCAACAAGATATGGCATTCCTCAATCAAATAGTAGAATACCATGCCAACCAGTCTATGAGCATTGCCATTCGATAGGGGCATTTGTGTTTTCCCCACTGTACTCGGGAAGCTGAAGAATTTGCTCTACTATGGCTGCGAGCAATCTCCTCATGATCGGACCAGACTTGGGATCTTACAGGAAATTACGAACATAAAACGTTCTCCCCACCAACGCAGGGCAAGAATGAAGAATGTAGATAAAAACAGCAAGGATGATCTGATAAACATTGTCATTGGGCACCACCATGGACATCTCTGAAAAGAAACTGAATGAGAAAGGAATTCGGGAACCGTTCCCTCTTCCAGTTGTCAAAAAGGAACTCCAAATCTGGAATTTCTTTCCTTTACGATCAAGACTTAAACATGTCTCAGTCCAATGTCAACAAACTCCTGTGGCTTAAGAACAACTAGCTTCCCTTAACTCCTTTTTTAGCAACTTGAAAGAGGGTCCCGAAAACAAGCCACAGTCCTATGTACTCTTTATCTGTTTATTCAACAGCTTCTGAGTCCTTCTTCCTCGTAAAAGACCTAGTCTGCACATGCTGTGGTTCTTCGCTGTTGCTTGCTTCCGACTGGGGTGGAGGTGAAGGGGGTTCTCCAGTGTAGATATTTACGTCTCCAAGAAATATCCATGCGCGTCTGCCTTGCACCTTCACTGCTGATGGTGTTACGTCCTCCACGATGAATGGGCCGTTAAGGCATGGCTCGTGCCACCTAGATGTAAAATTCCTGATCAAGATTTGATCCCCAGCAAAAAGTTTGGGAAGACGTAGTTCTTCACATCCTGGTTGCTGTATTATCTCCTTCTGTGTTCTGTGCCCCACACCCCTTCCTTTTGAGCTGATCGGAAAATAACAGAGATACTTTTTAGTCATACATGTTAAGTAATCACGTAACTCTTTTCCTAACAATTCTGCTGTCGTTTGGGCATCACTTCTGCTTGTAGTTGGAGGTGTGAGGGGTGTCCTCATCTGCTTCTCTGTCACTATTTCATGGGGCGTGAGATGGTGGTTGGAACCTGGTTGATTTCTCAACGTATGAAATGCCATTGGTAGGCAATGCAACCATCCTTTCTTCAAAGTAAGCTTCAATTTGGCTATTCTTTCTTTAAGCAGGCAGTTGAGTCTCTCACAGACCCTGTTCGCTTGTGGGTGATAAGCCAATTACAACTTGTGCTTTATACTAAGCAACAAGCTTATCTGTTCAAAGACTTCATCAACAAAATGAGGGCCATTATCTGACCTCAATACTTCACATATTCCCCATGTAGGAAACACTTCTCGTACTAAGAATTTCACTGCACAGGTGGAATCTGGATATGTACATTGACCAGCCTCAATCCACCTTGAAAAGGGACATACCACTACAATCATATGTCTGTATCCATTACAGACTTGAAGCATGTCGACATAGTCGATGTGCAAATGCTGAAAAGGACCATTAGGGCCTGGGATAACTCCTCTAACTGTACGCAGTGTGTGCCCAACGGTAAACATTTGACATACAGTGCAATTCACTACGTAAAATGCACATGTTCTACCATATTTGGAACAAACCAATCCTCTGCAATTGTTGCGGCAAGGCTCTCTCTAGTGATATGCGCATGCTAGTGAAGCTGTTCTAACACCACCCTTAATAAGGCTACAGGCATCACCGGTTTACCAGTGCTGTCTTGTCACCACAATGCTTCGGAAGGTTTTAAAGAACATCCCCTCCACGTCCACATATCTTTCTCATCCTGCGGCGCTTCCCCTTGAATCTCCATGAGCTGTGTCTTAGAAAAATCGTTATAACACTCAGGCACACACATTATCACCACCATGCTTTCATTCACATCAGACGTGTCAAAAGTCATAATGTCTTTTGAACATGCAATATGTTTTGCTTCCTCATCTGCAGCTTGATTTCCGTGTGAGATAAAATCTGCCCTTTTAGTGTGAGCTGCGCATTTAACGACTGTGATGGCTACCGGGAGTTGTAGTGCTTTAATAAGTCTGTCCAATAAGGCTGCATGCTGCACTGGAGTGCTGTCCACTTGGAGGTAGCCCCTCCTTTTCCAAAGCACTAGCCCTGCATGCACTGTCGACGTCACATAGGTGGAGTCACTGTACATGATTACTTCCTGGTCTGCGTGATTCTCGAGCGTGACAATTAGCGCCACTAATTCTGCAGCCTGTGCCGAAAAGTGAGGCGGTAGTCGTGCACTTATCAATACTTCAAACACTCCATTAGCCGGGTGTTTCACCACAGCGACACCTGCGTATCTTTGTCCATCATTTTGATTGATTCTAGAAGAACCGTCAATAAAGAGAATCTCCCAAGCTGCCAACACATTTTCCTTCACCCACAGGAGCTCATCATATAATTCCTCATAGTTCGAGCAATCATGTGCATGCTCGTCCTCTGTCTGTGGTTCTGCTACAAACATGGCAGTGTTCACTATTCTGCATCGATCTATTTTTATCGCTGGATTTAATATAACCACCTCATAGGCAGAAGCACTTTGAGAAGTCAATGTGCCTTTAGGTTTTTCCAAAATGGCAAACAAAGCATGTTCAACAAATAACATAATGGAACACCCCATTACTATGCTGGCAGCCTTCTCAATGGTGAACGCAGTGGCTGCAAAAGATTGTTCGCAAGGAAAATGACCCCTCATTACTGTGTCTAAAATCCCACTGTAACATGCAAGGAGCTTGTACCCCAATGTGGTTCTCTCTGTAAGTACAGCTGTCATAACTGTGCCATTCCTGTGCAAAAACAAAAAGAATTCCTCAGCATAATTGGCAATCTCTAAAACTGGGGCTGTGCAAGCTACCTTTTTCAACTCATCACATCCTTCTTCCATTTCTGCAGTCCAGACAATTTTTTCCTGAGTTGCCTGTGCTTTTTTCAGAGCTTGCAACAAGGGTCCTATGTATGAACTGCAGTCAAAGACCCATGCTCTCACATAATTACATGGTCCAAAAATCTTTGCATGTGCTTTACCGTGTGTGGCTTTGCTGTTCTTAAAGTAGCCTCAGCCCTCTCAGGAGTGACTTTCTCTCCTTCATGTCAAATTAACTGACCCATTTACAACACGTGCTCTTGACATTATTGCAATTTCTCTTTGGCTTTTTATATCCTTTCTCTGTAAAAATAGTCATCAGTTGAACTGAATCGTGTCTACACTCTTCCTCTGAGGTGCTACAGACCAATATGTCATCCACGCACTGCAACACAACACTTTCCAAATCAACATTGCGCAGGTCCATCTGTAGAGGAGGTCCCAAATATGGCCTGCACTCCAGCCACCCATTTTGATGTACCAGGAACATTCACACCGAGTTATGTGATGTACGATGAGCAAATAAACCAGCAGAGAGCCACACTAGGGCTCTGTCCAGTGCCAATCAGAAGAGCAATACCTATTGAAATGCCAATAACAAGGCAACCATGGACAATAAGGTATCCATTGAGACAACCATACCAGCAAATAACACGAAATGAAGATGGTTTAAACACTGTCCCAGAAGAAATTCAAAAGGCCTTAATGGAAGATGAATGATGACATCACAAGGGCCCGGACAGACATACAGATGAAGAACGACAACCAAAAGATGACACACAAAGACGAACACCATGGATAAGGATATCACAGACATAGAAGAAGAGACGATGTTGAAATCTAAAGAAACGTAACTGCAAAGCCGGATGGAAGTATTCAACCAGCTAACGCCTGTACATTGGCTTATAACGCAAGAAGCTAAGAAAACAGTGCGAGGCTTGCTATGCATAGTAGAAGAATAGAGCGGCAAGCGCCAACTATATATCTACAGCCTTGTAGGGTGTCCTGACCCACGTTTGAGCTATCATGCTGCAACATTTGGTGCTGTGGGCTTAGAAAATCCAAGATGGCCAAAAAGCCCACATGTGCGCCAGAATCCAGGAGAACCACGCAGTTTGTGCGCACACCAAAATGGTTACCTAACTTGCCACCCACCAGTGTAAAGAAAGATCTTTGTTAACAAAATCCACTGTTACTGATGTCAAAAAGTTGCTGAAATCATGGCTCATCGGACCACTTTAAAGATTCAACCCTTTTGTGGGGTTCCACATAACCATTTTACTGTAAGGAGCCCCATCAAAACAATGTTAAGCAAGGATTATTTACTACCATGTAAGAACCATTCCTGTTTGGAATGCATTAATCCAAGAAAGATTCCAAAAATGGATGCAGTACCAACAAAATCCTCAAGGCGGCGCTAGCGGTCTAAACTCAGACAGGAGAACTGAGTGCAGTTGCTGACAAAGGAATTTGACTCAGCTGACTTCAAAGGCTGCATTTTAATCAGAAATTAGCCACCTGCTGTTCCCAGAGGCCAGAAGCCTGGGAAGCCCTCTCACCTCAAGAGATTCACACCACAGCCCAGGATATCACATGGTCAGTATAACCAAATGCAAAGTGACCCCCTGGTCTGCTGACCTAAGCCTCCCAGAGACCACACAATAGGCTCTTGCACTTGAATAGAATATGCTGATGTTGACTGTTGACTGTACACAAAGAGCTCCCAGCAGAAGACACATGTGATCACTGACCCACCCAAGTCTTGGAGGCGGACTCCAACACTCTGAGAACTGATTTGAAAGCAAAATATATAGTTTACAAAAATACTGATAACTCTTTGTAATCAAATGACAGGAATGTATAACTTTGAGAGCCTTCATTTAAAAAATGTCCCTTCGATTCAAGCCCAAACTCCAATTTGTGTGATGTTCTGGGGCAAAACCCCACTATTTATTGACACCACATACTCTGTGTTTAAGCTAGAGATATGGGAATTTACTGGAGTAGGTATGGACAGCCTGTGTATATGTGTATAACTTTTAATGAAGAACCAAGGTTGCATAACCCACTAAAATCGAAAATAAGTTGCCATTTTTGAATGCAAGCCCCCAGGAAGAGCAGAGTTTGATCAGAGTATACCTCATGTGATATGTGATGGGTGCATGTAATTTTAAACAAATGTGTACCTGTGCAAATATGTATTTGGGTCAAATATAGATTTGTGTGCAATTTGACAGGGGAGTATCCTTTCTGCAGACCATAAAACAGCATCACCATGACACACATTTCCTTCCCCCAATCAAAGCAGTGCGGAAAGCTTGATCAATGGGCAATTGAGAGAGGGGCTGGCTAGTGTTGCTGCACACACACCCACTTTCAAACGACCTAAAAAGAGCCACTGGAAGCTAGAGAGGAGATTCAATTCCATTTGCTGCGGAGCATGCTGACCGACGACTTCACATCCAGAGATCCTACACTTAGACTTCCAAGCTAAACAGAGACTACAGAACTTTGAACCAAGAAGGCCCACTGCAAGCAAAAGTATTTGTCAACAGGCCCAAAAATCATTTGTAGACTATTCACAGCCGGACCCAGCTGTTGATTCTGGCCTGAAACCCTGTGCCAGAAAGATTCAGAAGCAGTGCTGTACCCAGAGAAAGCAGAGCAGTATCCAGAACCAGAGGCCAGAGATCCAGAGTGACCCAGACCGCTGTTAGCAGAACCAGAGAGCTGACCCAGATCACTGTGAAGTGCCGAGACCAGAACCGGAGTCCAGTCCAAAACCTGACCAGATCCGTGGCGAGGCCTATTTCAAAAATATATTGTGAGTACCTAGCAGAACTGTGCAGAACCAATCTCTTAGTTAAAATAATCTAATCCAAACTATTTTAATCTAACCAGAACTGCCTCCTAACTGTCACCTGTCATTTGTAAAGCTGCACCACTGTCATTTGTCAATTCTGCAGCTGCAAAGCTGTAACCTGTCGCTTTGAACTTTTAAAATTTCAAATCCGAAAAACAACCTTCACAAAATCGTTCATAACTCCGTAACCGATTGTGCTAGGAACGTGATTTAACTTTCCTCTGAAAGCTCAGAATCTCAGCTTTTCAACAAGCTTAGAACCGACGTGCTACTTTTACAGAAATCACGATCCACGCACTTGCGAATTTTACCGCGATTTGCGATTTGGTTAAAAATCCAGCCACGTGTAACCATCAGCAGTCATTTCTTTCTTTGCTAAAAATTTGTTTGCCTCTTAATCACCATCTCTGAATCATTGCTAAAGTGAGCCTGCACTCATCCCTAGTATCTCTCACTCACCCTGAACCTCCTGAAGGGAATTAAAAGCATTTTCAGCATATTTCTCACTGCATTGTCACCATATTCAAAGCATTTTTGCCTGTGTTTCAAAACTCCTATCTGTTGTATAAGTTGCTGGGGGGGAATTGAACTGAATTCTATTTGATTGCATTCCTAAGAACTGTGTGCTCTCATCTTCATCTCCTTACATTGCATAAAGGGGGGGGGGGTGAATTGTCCAAGAAAGTGATTACATTGTCTTTTGCTGAAATCCAATCAAGTTATTTTCTGTACTGCATTTTCATTCCACATTGCATCTATTTGAAACCATAAAAGTATTGTTGCTATCTTATCCATCCTATACCCACTCATCATTGGTTATAAAAAAGTGTGCTCGTGCCAGACTATCCATTATTGATTACTGCTCCGATTAAGTGTGATATTCAATTATTCATTTATTATAAAGTGTGATATATATATATTGTTCACATTCTCAAATAAACCTTTTAAACTTGCAAAACAGAACTACTTCTTGGCTCAGTGGGGTCATGGGGATTCCAAGAGAGGGGTGTTATATAGGGGTAGTCATCCAGAACTCATGAACTGGACATAAAGATATATCAATAAGGGTTTCCATTCAGTATCCCAGACTAGGCATTGACTTAGCTGTAGTGTTGAATTGAATCCTCTTACAAAAACTAAGCACATTATATAAATGCAGTCCACTTTATACAAAAGCGGAATTAACCCAGGTTACTAAAGGTCAAAACAGGCAAGGATTCTTATTCCAGCTAAAACAAGAAGAGAGACAGCGGAATCGAAACTCAGCAAGGAGCATGCCGTGCCTGGTAAATCAAGTTCAAACCAAGAGAGGGAGGCGGACAGTAACTTCGGAGAATCTAAACTTAATAGCAGAGCAGCCTGCTCCGTGAAGGTCGAGATAACGGGCCCCAGGCAGGTGGCAGCCAAAAGTAAGAATTAAATGCACAAATAGAAGGGAAACAAAGCAGATTCACAGTGTGCTAACACGTGTCCAGCCAAGCGCCAGGAGGTACCAATGTCTGATGTCATCCAAAGCAGGAGATACCATAACTTTTCCTGACAAGAAGCTACAGTTTTGAGGCCAACCTCAGCCAACTAATTAACACATAGTTCTAAAGTACTGATTGATGGAAGGAAGGGAGGCAGGGTGAATCTTGGGCATATTTCATCTGGGTGACCGTTCTGAATGCTGCTAATTAAAGTGGAGATTTATGCTTAAAGTTGTAGCCAGCCCAGTCACAGTGGGCCAAATAATCTAAGGTCCTATAGTTAGTAGAACCAATGGGACGTCGTACTTTTAGTGACGTCTACATGAGTAATGTTAGAGGGAAGGGCGTAGACGCCCTCCTGATAAGAGTTAACCAATACTCACACTCCATTACTGGATACAGATATAGCACCTATACATAAGTTACCCTTTCCAACCAATAGAATTGCATGACAAATTTATGATTCTTACACGTCAATGATGACGAATATTGACTATAACTATTGCTGTTTGAATGAAGATTGTTGGGAGTTGAAGCGAGACGGACCATCGCATCATTGCTGATCTCCATGTTTCCCCCTTTCTTGTACTTGGCATTAAACAGACTCCCCTTTGCCAAACCATTGAGTTGTCCTTATTGATTGGTGTTGGAGTAGTAAACCTGCACCCCCATCCACCTCAAGGTGCAGCCATCTTTTCTTAAAGTATTCGAGAGCGATCTCAGACTCTATGGGCCAGTCAGGGGTCAATCGCCCTCGGTTACACATCTGCAGGACTCTATTGAAAATCGATGGAAACTCACAGTACCCCTGAGGCAAACAAGTGTTTTTCAGTCGAGTTTGGCGGAATGAGGAACGGAGAGTTTTCAGATCCTGTGAGTCTTTATGCAATGGGATTGAGAAAAATGCTTTTTTCAAGACAATCACTGTGAAATATCGTGCCTCAATAGGGATACTACATAAGATTAATGCAGGATTAGGAACTAGAGGGAAATCGGCCTGTACAATCTGGTTAATCGGGTGTAAATCTTGAATTAAACGCCACAACCCCCTTTACTTTTTTTTAATCGGAAACACTGACCTATTACACGGTTACTCTGCCATCACTAAGATACCTTGTTCCATCATGGCAGATATTGTCTTAAAAATACCTTCATCTGCCTCTCGAGACATGGGATACTGTCGTGCTGGAGGTAAAATTGATCCTGGTTTCAATTTAATCTTTACTTCTCCAGCCCCCTTCAATAGGCCTACGTCATAGGGGCCTGTTGTCCATAATGAAACTGGCACTTTCGCCATGTCTTCATCAAAAAACTCGGGACGCTTCCATCTTATCATCATTTTCTGAGGAACCTCATGTTTAATTGCTCCTACCCAATAAGTAATGCTCATTTCAAATATCATTTCTTCATCTGATTGATGATCTCTAAAGATATCATCATCAGTGACGTTAGTCAATATATAACCTTCCCGAATGGCAATCACTGTTCACCATTGTCTACCTTCATAATCAGTTCCATCAAGCAAAGCCATTTCTCCTTGCACTACGGCTGCTTGCAATTCTAAAGGAAAGACTCGTCCTTCTTCTTCATCGATAGGTATCTTTGGCCTAAATATAAATTCATCAGGTATTCTCATAGTTTTACCCACTAAACCTGATAGCCATGTTAACGGAATGCGTACCCCATAGTGAAAAACTTCTGGTTCTAACGGTACTCCTTGTATGGCCACTTCTCCTGCAAATGCCATAATAAATTCACTCACATTTAAATAATGCATTCCTGGCATTGAAAACACTATTGGCCCAATTCATAGAATCTGGCACGGAAAAGGTGCGTTGACAAGGAGTGTGCGCCAGCCGTGCCACAGAGAAATGATTGTGCGGCATGCGTATTCATGGATTTCCCAAGGCATCAGTAGCCGTGGCGCAAGGAACAGCAAGCTGTGCCAGTAACGCCCCCAACACGCCCAAACACGCGCAGTTAAAGCAATTGAAATGCCTAACATGGTGCAAGCCTCTGTGCCATCCCTGGGCCAGCATACAGCCACCCCAGCCAAATCACGTGAAAACATTGCGCGATCCCTGCCTGCACCCCAGCGTAATCGCACGAAAACACCTCGCAATCCCTGGATGCACCCCTGCCAAATCGTGTGAAAACTGTGTGCGATCCCCGGCTGCACCCCAGCCAAATTGCGTGAAAACTCAGCGTGATCCCCAGCCGCACCCCAGCGTAATCGCACGAAAACACCTTGCAATCCCTGGCCGCACCCCTGCCAAATTGTGTGAAAACTCTGCGTGATCCCTGGCCGCACCCCAACCAAATCGCATAAAAACATTGCGCGATCCCTGGCTGCACCCCAGCGTAATCGCACGAAAACACCTCGCAATCCCTGGACGCACCCCTGCCAAATCGTGTGAAAACTGTGTGCGATCCCCGGCTGCACCCCAGCCAAATTGCGTGAAAACTCAGCGTGATCCCCAGCCGCACCCCAGCGTAATCGCACGAAAACACCTTGCAATCCCTGGCCGCACCCCTGCCAAATTGTGTGAAAACTCTGCATGATCTCTGGCCGCACACCAGCCAAATCGTGTGAAAACTCAGCGTGATCCCCATCTGCACCCCAGCCAAATCCTGAACACTGCATGAGCCCCGCCCGCAACAAAATGTAATCTTGTGAAAACACCCCGCGATCCCTGCCTGCACCACAGCCAAATTGTGCGTCAGCACCTCGATATCCGCGGCAAGCACACCCGTCCTGACGGGACACTCGCACCCCAGCCCTCATCACCTGTCACACTACACTGCAGGCATCCCTCTTCACATGGAACACACAAGCTCCCATCACCCGCCACCCCACCCTGCAGTCTGCCCTCTCCACATGGGACACCCCAGCCCCATCACCCGTCACCCCACCCTGCAGACAGCCCTGTCCACATGGGACACCCCAGCCCCCATCACCCGTCACCCCACCCTGCAGGCAGCCCTCTCCACATGGGACACCCCAGCCCCCATCACCTGTCACCCCACTCTGCATGCAGCCCTCTCCACATGGGACACTCCAGTCTCCATCACCCATCACCCCACCCTGCAGGCAGCCCTCTCCACATGGGACACCCCAGCCCCATCACCCTTCACCCCACCCTGCAGGCAGCCCTCTCCACATGGGACACCCACCACAGCCTCCATCACCTGTGACCCCACCCTGCAGGCAGCCCTCTCCACATGGGACACCCTAGCCTCCATCACCCATCACCCCACCCTGCAGGCAGCCCTCTCCACATGGGATACACCAGCCCCCATCACCGGTGACCCCACCCTGCAGGCAGCCCTCTCCACATGGGACACCCAAGCCCCCATCACCCGTGACCCCACCCTGCAGGCAGCCCTCTCCACATGGGACACCCCAGCCCCAATCCGGCATCACCCCACCCTGCAGGCAGTACTCTACACATGGAACACCCCAGCCCCCATCACCCGTCACCCCACCCTGCATGCAGCCCTCTCCAGACTGGACATCACCTGCATACTCGATACTGACGTAGTGACACATCATCACTCCATCGATGGTGTGTCATGCACCTTGACTGCCGTGTTGTGACACCACCCCAAATATCCATTGGAAAAAATGTGATCCTGCAAACACAAATAAATGCATACACTTGGCCCAAATCCATGAGTGTGGCAGCTGCTCAAATGCAATTGCCATCCACAACCATCTCCTAACATACAAATGTAACATGTTAATGGTAAAGTGAGGCCCTGCTGTCCATGTGACAATGTCATGTCAGAAATCCCCATGGAGAAATAGTCAGACAATGACAGAATTAAAAGCAGCCTGAATGTGTGCTACATGAACAGACAATGCCCAGGCGTGTCACAGCTGAGCCTCAATGAGAAGCTATTACCAGAACAGATTTCCTAATAAGCACATCACTGTTCCTCCCATGTGTGAAGAATATGATATGAAATCATATAAAATGATATGGCTTTCATAATGCGCCTATACACAAGTGTTTGAAGGTGCAGCGAGTCTGGGGAGGGGGAACAGAGTGAAGACAGAAACAACGATATTGCTAGGCCAGGTGACATTGAGATGGCGCAAGTGCATGGGAAGTGGGGAAGGTGAAAAGTGTGGGGGGAAGGTAGAGGGGGCACTGCAGTACATGGGAAGGACATAAGAAATACAATAACAATGGAAATCAGCACAGTGCGGCCAGCTCATGGCAAGTGCAAGTCTAAGTGTAGACATCAGGTGTCAAGTGCAGGTAGGGTGCTGTAGGAATAGAGAAAAACGGTCCAAGTGCATGGGATGCCAGGAAGGCAGTGCGGGTGTGCATGTGGCGGGAGAGGGGAACTTGGCCCGAGGTCAGAGGGTAGCCAGGTGACCAGTGCAGATTCAGACAGGAGTTCAGCAGGGGAGAGGAGGACAGAAAGCACAAGCAAAGAGGAATGACTTGAGTTCTGATTGAGTACATGGCAATCAGACAGTGCACCACACACTGAGACGGCTGCATTGGTCTGCCGAAGTGTAAATCCAAAGTAATGCCAATTTTGCATGGCAGTGCAAGAAGTAGATCAACACCAGAGACAATGATAACTGCACAAACACATGCTGGTGAAGGTGAAAGCACAACATGTGTGTTACACAGCATCAAGCAAATCATGTGCCAATATCCTCAACTAGTAACACCCCCACAGTCACCCCACCCACCTCCCTCACAAACACAGTGAGGGAGAATACACAGTGATGCTGTACATGTGAAAGCAAATGCCATTTTACCGTGCACACCCAAACTCCCCCTTCACACTCCTCTACCGGTTCAGCCACATGTGTATATTCACCACGTAAATGGATAACAAACATGACACATGCATGCAAGTAACCACACATATGACCAACGATGGTCAGAACCAGGGACACTAAACGGACTAACAAACCAGCACACTGCCAAAAAAACTGTGAGAAACAATGACTGTGAGTTAAGAAAATAAATTATATTGAACTGTTGTATTGTGCTCGTACACAATGTAAATTAAAGTTCCAAATATGTACATGAAAAAATAAAAGAATGCAAAAATGTCCATGTCCATAAAATTATTTACAATATCATTTAAAATAAAAAAATAAAACCATTATCTTTTTTTAATTTTTTAAAAATGTATTTTGGATGGCTAAATTAGATTAACCTTTCAAAACAATTTATACATAAAAAAGCCAAACAAGAAAAGAAAAAAACCACACAATAAAACAAAGTGCTCTATAAGATAAAATCTCAATGCAATAATACATAAGCATAAACATAAAATCTTTAGCTTCCATTTGTGATTAAGCAAACAAAGTAATGCGAAATTTCAGGTTTCAGCACAATACAAATACATCTTACTTTACGTTTTCCTTGATGCTTGATGGCCATGACACGTCTTCTGGGGATAATATTGATTTTAAAAATTGCATAGTGGCTATTTACCACTAAAAAAAACCTAAAAAATAAAACCAATACCGCCTGGTGAACACAAGAAAACCCCAATAAAACTATTTACACAATAAATGTTGAGTAATGTCCAAAGTCCACTTCAAATAGTAAAATAATTAAAAGGAAATCCCCACATGAAGAACTATGTACAAAAAATTGAGTAATGTCCCTAAGCCACAAATAATAAATAAAATCAATGGAAACTTATAGCTAAAAGACTATGTACAAAGGCAGGAGGCTAGTCCTCCTCCTCACCAATGTTGCTCAATGTCTGGGCCAGGGCATCATCGTGCACTGCATCCACTTCCACAATGCATGCATCTGTATGCTCCTCGAGGGGTTGCAGGTCCACCAGCATGGCCCTCTCCCTTGCCTTCCAGTCCCTGCAAGCCTCCTCGAAGATGAGGCAACACCGCCTTGCCTGATGCAGTGCAGTCTTCTCCCTGGCCATGGTGAATCTTGCCTCCCGAGCCCGCTGCCTCTCTGCCCGATTCGCTGCCCATATTGCTCCAACACAGAAGACATCCTCAACCGGAGGTCCACATTTGTGTCCTGCCTAACGCCAGATACCTGCCCCCTTTGGATGGTATGCCCCGAGTCATGATGCCTCATACTCGGAGCCTGCTGCTGGCTCATTGCCCAGTGCCTGCGTCACATGGCCACCCTCTGGGCTGATAAAATTACCCATGGGCGTCTGGCACGTGCCCTGCTCCTGGGTGCCTGCTCTCCCTCCATTGCCGTAGCTCCTGTCGTAGCCTTGATCAGTGTGGTGACCAACTCGACTGATCCAAAGTTGACTCCCAACTCAGGCAGGTCTGTGATCTCCACCACACGGGCAGACGTGGGTTGGACAGGTACACAGGGGGCCCTGGTGGTATCTATGCCAGAAGACGCCCAGGTGGATGACTGGTGCACAGAGGAGCAAGACGAGGAGGTGGTCACATAAGTGGCCAGCCCAAGAAGCCATTTTGAAACCAGGACCATTGTTAGCCAGTTCAGGAGACTCCAGACCTCATTGTGATGATGTGCAAACCCACAATTGGGAGCCTGCACATCATCACGAATGGTGCCTGTACGCCTCATGATACCAGCTAGGAGGGGTTCCACTCTGTCTCGAATGGCCAGATCTGCAGGCATTGGGGTGTCGGTTTGTGTGGAAACATCTGACACCTGCGGATGGGTCCGGGCCTGGGGTATGCCAGCAGGTGCATACTGGTGCAGGCGCTGGCCCAGGGGCAGAATTTGGCACAGGCACCTCCACAGCGACGTGCACTGCCTCCTGTCCCTGAGTCAGGACTGCACCAGTCACACCCACCTCACCAGCCCCGCCGGACCCCATGGACTGGGCTGATACGGCCTCCTCCTCCTCCTCCCCCACCAACCTGGATGCCTCCCCAGCTTCTTCCGCTGTGGATTGCCCCTGTGCGAGCTAACCTGCCCCCCCGCCCCGCTGCCGAGGAGTCCATGTCTACCTTCGCCCCTCTTGGATCTTCTCTCAGCAGCTGTGGCTGATGTTTGAGATACGGCACCAGTCTCCTCGCTCTCCAAAGATGATGATGGCAGGGGGCGTGACTGGGCCTTGCGTCTCTACCTGGTGGAGTCATCCCTGCTGCCTTGCTCTACTGCACTTTCTCTGTCCTCTTCTTCCAACGCCGCTGTGGATAAGGAGACATAGAACACAAACATCAGGGTACTGTACATATGTGTGTTTGGCACAAAACATATGCACAGTAAGTACACTGCCAAAGGTCACAACCATCATCACCCTCCTAAACAAACAGGTATATGCAATGTACATACATGCACATACATGTCTGTCCTTCACAACAGACAATCACATCCTTGGACATGGCACTGTTACCACCTACAAATTGGGCATGCTACACACACAAGCATCATGGGACATACAAATGTCATGCACACACATCACCTGACAGTCCTGAAGCAGTGCACTGAGCTATCACATCCGAGACCCCTTTACGTCAATCAGTCAACAAGACTAGGGCACACATTGCAATGCACCAGTTACATCCATCCAGGAGTGATTGCCAGTCACACAGTCACATCTCAGACACATACACATGTGAAGTGGGAGAATGGAACAAAAGGCTCCCACCAATCCCCTCACACCCCTGGCCTAGAGGATCGCGGCCCAGACATCCGCCACGAGAGGAGTTTGCCCACCTACCAGATGACCAGATACCCTGGTACAGGAACATACAGATGTTCCCACCAGCCTGCCCACCAGCCTGCCCTGCCCATGCCGACACCTGCGGCATGGATGAACTCGACTGAACCATCCAACACTAAATCAACACATGCCATGACGACCTAGCCAACGGTCAGCACAACCGTGCAAACATGCACACTGGACACTCCCACACCAATCCACACGAAGAACATATTCAGTGCTATGACGTAGGTGATGGACACACCCACTGACGCGCATCTTTATTATTTTTCACATAGGCTTTTCAAAATGCAGAAACACAAGACGCACAATGAACTCATCTAAAATGCTTGCTCACGCTTCTCCTAAACCCATGCATTGCAATGAGAAATATAACGAAGACATGATACTGGGGATAAAGCAATATGATACCATAACCTAAAGCGCTGTGTATCAAACGTTTCCACCTATGCACCAGGCCCAAGTAGGCCACAAGCAAGAGCTTCCATGAACATTGAATGAGCAAGAGTACAGTTGCTGACCCTGCAGAATGAGCCCGGCGAGAGCAGACAGTCAAGGGCACAATGTTGCAAACTCGCATGCCGCAAGCCGACGCCAAGGTCACACCTGCAAACTAAGCCAGGCACACAGTGGAAAATGCAATATTAATTGTGCAGAATTCTGCCTCAACCACGGTCTCGCCTCACGTGACCAAGCCGAACCTGACAGGGTGCCAGGCCCAGGAGGAGGGAGGGAGGCGGGGGGAGTAGTAGTCTGCCTTCCAGCATATGAATAAATCCTCACATTGTCTGCACATACCCATAGTGATACATTGTTGCAAATGACAGGTGCACCGCGAGCTGGGAACAGCGATGGTCCCAGACTGGGGGGCTCGCGAGTGGACCAATCAGAACATGGGGCTCTTATCACTGACGCCATTAACATTAGCCAATCCTCAGGGGTCTTCATGTAACAATTTTCATGTATCAAATTGAAGGGACAACCCAAGTATACCACCTGACTGACCCTCAACCACTAATAACGCTCTCTATACGTATGCTATACTAACCCTACCACTCGAGGAACCAATCCAGAGTGGCGATAGGTTTTTTGCTAACTTTCCCAGGTGACGCAAGTAGCGCGTCATACTAAGGTAAAAAGGGCCTGCGAGCCCCACGATTGAAGAGAGAGTGTCAGGACGGACGCGTACGATCCTTGACCCATCCCTGCCGTTTTGTTTAATAAACAGCAGAATCACCTTGCTTCTTGCGTGTGTCTCATACTCATTTTTTGGGATATACGGGAAGAGTTGGGGCCTCCCTGCCCGGAGGTCCGCGGACGGCCCAGCCGACCCCGGGAGAATTTCCCCCCGACAAGTTGGAGGCACTGCTGTTTAAGGTCTTCTTTTATTTTATTATTCCGAGTACTCCCGTTGCGAGGAGGCCCGGCGGCGCGGCCCCCTCTGCCGCTGCCCCCTTTTGAGGACTACAGGACCATCGCAGAACTGCGAGAAGACTGGACAGCGCAATCCGGATATTGGCCTTCGGGAGCCGGTTGAGAAGTATCCCGCCCGCGGTTGGCGAGTGTCCAGACGTGGTCCAGACGAGGAGAGGTGGCGAGCCGCTTGGAGGGTGCACGCAGTCGAGCGGCCCCACATCAAGAGAACTTGGTGAGTATGCCACGCACAACAAGCAATGTGAAATTGTGAGGGAGGGGGGAGGAATTGAATACGGGAGGCGGGAGGTGTTACACAGGTGCGCGGCGAAGGTTTGATAAATTAGTGTTGACGGTGCAATGAATGGTAGCTGGAGAAGTGCGAGAGCAGTCCGCTACGTTACGGAAGAGGAGGGGGCAGAGCACGAAAACATCACGTGCGGCCGCTCGTAGACACTGATTGGCCTAGGTCGCGACCACGTGTAAGGGTGTGTGTGTGTGCGGTTTCCTACGATTTGGTGATTATTGATCAATGATTAGATGAGGATCCCTATTGATCGAGCAGGAAACTCGATAGATAGATGACGTTTCCCTGTAGGCGGTAGCTAGCTGGTTGCCTAATACGGAAGATAATTGGCTGGTTAAGCCCTCCTGTCGAGGGGCATATCACACGCGAGGCGACGCAGTGTGCGCAGTCCAATTATATTGTTGATTACCTTGTTCCAGGCGTGACAGGAAGACAGCTGTGGGGTTAACGGGGGTAGATTGCAAGCGTATTTTGAACTTTTAAAAACATGTGAAGAACTTACCAGTAGTTTTGAAGAGATTTGAAGAGATCGGTGACGTCACCAGTAGGGCTTTCATAGGATATCTCGAACACAAGGCATCTTTCTTTCTGAGAGTGGTGGGGAAGAGAATTATGGTAAGGGAGTGGAGACGGAGGTAAACGGTAATGAGTTGATCGGGGGAAGGTGAAAAGGGGGACGTGGCTGCGCACGGAGAACGCCGGCCACGGCAAGTGAAGAAAGGGGAGGAGGAGTAAGAGAAAGTGGGACGACTGTATAAGAACGTCACAAGGGGCATGCAGCCGCAGGGGGCTACGTGCGCCTCGGCCGCAGGGGGCCGTAAAGGTGTTCGGTAAAGGAAGAAAAGAAAGAAAAGAATATACAAATGCAAATGCTATATTTTACTATTTTTCCTTAGCGGACATTAGCAAGTCCCCAAAATTACGGGGCCAGGTAAAGATCTAAGGCCGTATATTGTACACTGTTAGCAAGATAACCGCTACCAAATAGGGAAAGGATAACAAGTGAAGCGCTACTATGTCATACGGGGCAGGATCGGGAGGGTGGGGGAACACCCTCACTACCCCGTTACAGCACATATGTAAAACACTAGGGAGAAATTGATCAAGTATAGCATAGAATGGACACAGGGGACGGACAACAAAAGGACGACACCATGGCCGCCTAATGGCAGTTTCGATCCATATACCCAACATTCACTATTAACCCATCTGCATAACACATACAAGGGGAAGAAGTTGATGCACCACGTGGAGGTGTTTAACTTATGGAGGATGTTCCAAGGGTCCCGACCAGGACCAAACGGAATGTTCATTATGGGGGAAACAACGGAAGAGGAGAAGATTAAGGAGGAAGGAGAGAATGGGGAAAAAGAGAGTGAAGGCACACAGAACACGGGGGAGGGAGGAGAGAAGAATAACAACATAAACGAAAAGGAAATAAAAAAGGAACAGAGCGACGATATACCCCTAGCAAAGGTAGTGAAAAAGGAGGAAGGGGGGTTATATCCTTTAACAGAACTACGAGACATGGTTCAATTAAGGGCGGCTGAGGGGTACTCGAACCCGGCATACAGCCCGCCACCATATACAGCCACAGGTAGCCACACAGGAAGGGAGCAGAGTAGCACGACGGAATCAGCTCGTACGGAAATGCCTGCAGGGGAAGGGGGGATTGGCGAAGAGCAGATTGCAGGAATAGGACAGGATGAGTGGGTAGCTGCGCAGGTATTATTAAAATTACGAGGTTCATTAACAGAAGAAGAGGAGGAGGTAGTAAGGAAAATGGACGAGGATAACACCAGGAAGAGTGAAAGGAAAGGGGAAGAGGGGAAAAGAAAGGGGGAAGAGCTGTTACGACAGACGGAAGAGATTTTGGAAGAACGATTAGCAGAATTAAGGGATGAGCAGAATGCACTGATCAAGCAGCTCGAGAGAGAGGAAAGAGAGAGAGCACGGGAAAGGAAAGAAAGCAAGATGAGTTGGACAAAATGAGGGAACGAACTGAGGAGCAAAAGAGAGAAGCAGAAAGGGTGAAGGCAGTAGCAGAAAGGGTATCCAGAGCAGCACTGCGTGACAAGAAAAGGGAGGAAGAAGAGAAAGAAAAGGAAATGGAAATATGGAGAAGGAGATTACTATCAGAAACGACAAGGAAATACGAAGAAGGGAGGATGATAGAGGTATATTAGAGCGGGAAAGAGCGAGATGGGAAAGGAAGAAAGAAGAAGAAAGGATAATGGAAAAGATGAGTATTGAAGTAATGGAGGAATTGAAAAAGAAAAGAGAGGAAATTGGTAGAGAAATAGCAGAGAAAAATGAAGGGGAAAGAGAAGATAGGAGAGGGGGGAGTGAAGTAAGGAGGTATGTATACAGAGACACAGAAGTAGCAACAACATCAGCACAAAGGGGAGCAATTGGCAAAGAAGAATATAGACTTAAAAACAGTAACGATTAGGGGGAAAAATGACAGATTGGGGGTTGCCATTAATGGAGGACTTTTGCAGTGAGGAAGGAGAAGGAATGGAGAAGGAAGGGAGAGACAGTGAAAGGGAAAGCTTAGATAAATTATACATCACCCGAACAAATGGAGAATCACCATGGATCTGCAGGAGAAAGGAAGAACTGGAGGGAAGTGAGGAGGAAGAGCAAGGAATAGCGGAAAGGCAGACACGTGCAGCCACACCTTCACCATCCCGTCCCACATGCTCCACTACCTCACGCTCATTACGTGCAACATGCCCATCTAAACTCACGCCCTTCCCCCACGAACTGACACCCTATGCAGGCAGGCTTAGAGACCTCCCTGGACGCAGGCAGGGAGAACGAATACACACGCCCACATTAAATAAAGGAAATGATAAAAGAAAGGGAAGAGCTGGAGGAGAAACAGTTACGAGCAGGGGAAATATGGACCCCATTGACGATGTAGAAGACAGGGAAGAAGAGGAGGGGTGTACGGATTTGATTGTGTGGGACCCAAGGGGCCAACCAGGACACAACTTAATGCCACTTCTGGAGAGGGGAGGGGTTAGACCACAATACGTCCCCTGGAAGCATGCAGACAAGGAAAATATAAAGTGCAGGCTCCCATCATTAAGTGGAGGTGCGGGAAAATGGATATATGAAATGGAAAAACACACCGCAGGACAGAAATTGGCAGTGGGGGATGTAAAGGGCCTTCTAATATCAATATTAGGGGATGCAGCAGATGACATCTGGAAGAGAGCAGGCTTCCCCGGGGTCACAATAACAAACACATCACACGATGGGGCACCATTCGCAAACTGCAGACATGCATTATGGCAGGCGCTGAGGGTACAGTACCCAGACACATCAGACATAGGAGCAATTACCTCACGCAAGATGCGTGAGAACGAAGATCCTGTTGATTATATCCAGGAAATTCAAGAGAAGTGGCGTATGGAAACTAGAGAACAATGGGACAAGACACCAGCAATATTCTATCATATACTAGTACAAGGGCTCCCAGAAGCAGTTCAGAAACAACTGAAGAAAGTAGTGGGGATGGAAGCAAAAGCATGGCCAGAAATACAACTGACGATAGTGCATCATTGTAGGACATGGCAAGAAAAAATGAAACAAAAGGAAGAGGATAGAAAAACGGAAGAGGCTAAATTAGTACAGAAAAAACTTACTAAATACATGATGGAAGGTGCACTAATAACTACACCTGCAACAATGACTCAAAGCCCCACACAAGTAGTGGCTGCACAAGATCCCTCCCAAATACAATCATCACAGACTGTAACACAACAGCTGCCGCCACTCCAACCATACACGACTAACATGGGAGGAGGATACTCAACGCCAGGAGCTGGGTATTATAATTACAACAGGGGAAGGGGAGGAATGATGAGGGGGAGAGGATACGGATATAACACACAACAGCAGGGGGGAGGATTTAGAAATTTCTACCCCACCGGGCAACCAGTATACCAGGACAACCCAGGAAGCTTTCCATGGCAGAACAGGGAACCACTGGTGTGTTGGATTTGTGGATTAGTAGGGCACATGTCACGCACGTGTAGAGTGAGACCAGGCACACCATCATGGGGTGAACAGGGACAACAAGGGCCCACACAGGAACAGCAGGGCATCCAGCAACAGCAGGCATTGCAACAGGGAAATGGGCAGCAACAACTAGTAACACAACAACAGGCACAGACATATTCACTGCCACAACAACAGGTAGCGATAACACAACAACCCCAAGTACAGCAAGTACAGCACCCTGCCCAAATCCAAGACCATAACATAACCTCTACCAATACACAACTACAGCAAACACAACTGGGAAGGGTGACGGTCCTGGGACACAACCCTTACACAGGAAGTGGTCAATCATTATACCCTCAATAGGACAGCCCACAGACGGCCTTGGTGTGTCCCATCCTGTCGGTAACACCGAATAGTGCGGAGGAACCACGCATAGAGGTAACGATAGGTGACAAAAAATTATCATTCCTTGTTGACACCGGGGCGACCCGGTCTTGCATAAGGGAAGGTAAATTTAAGATGTCAGGTGAAGCCATGAACACCCAAGGATTCTCTGGGGCTAGGGGGTTGGTTCCCTTTACTGATAACATTCCCTTATCAATAGGGGATTATGACATGTCAGTCCCGCTTTTATATTCTAGGGCCTCACCAGTAAACATACTGGGGAGAGACATAATGAGCAGGTTGAATATGACGATCTCCTTTACTGAGGACAGCATAATTTGCTCCACTCCAGGAATTAACATGCTCACTGCACGACAAATTATGCAAGCATACCGTTGAACAGACAGTGATTAGGGCTAAGCCAGTAGATGGTGAACTGTTCCAGTACGGGACAGACATGGCATTTGCATGGATGCCAGGAATAGAAGGAAAGATCTGGAGGAGGCCAGCAGCCTATTTGTTTAGACCAGAAACACCAGCCAATGAACCAGAAGGAAAGGTAATTTCAGTGAACATAGAGAGCATTATAGCAACTGCTGATTACATTGCAGTACATGCCCAAGACAGAGAAGGAAGAGCATGGAGGGCAGTGATAGCACTAACAGAGAGATGTAGGCTCACCCAGGTGTCAGGTGAGGAGCTCTTCTCAGAAGAAAAGGAAGAAGGTGAAATGGTGTTCATGATGAGTGTAGAAATATGGCTAAGAGTGACGTACAAACAAGTGGCACAGAAAATTGCAATGGCACTTGAAGCACCCACATCCACCCCAGTTCCCTTCTTTGAGGAGGATATGGCAAAGGTACCAACATCGTTATGGACTACTAGTCCCTATGACGTGGGGTGCATAAAAAGTATAGGGGGAGTAAGAATAAAATTGAAAAAAGGTGCAATACTCCCCAGAGTGAAGCAGTACCCACTATCAAAAGAGGCAGATGAGGGCATATATGAAACAATAACGGCCCTTATAAATAATGGCATATTGGTACCATCAGAGTCACCATGTAACACAGCTGTATACCCAGTGCGCAAAGCTAAAGGGGGGTCTTGGCGCTTCATACAGGACCTCAGGCCCTTGAACAACATAGTGGAAGCAGAATACCCCATAGCAGCAAACCCGGCCACAATATTGTGCGGCATTCCAGCAGAGGCATCACGATTTACAGTGATAGACCTCAAAAATGCCTTTTTCTCAATACCCCTGCACCCAGACTCACAAGATCTGACAAGCTTCACGTACAGAAACACAAAATGGAAACACACCAGATTGCCACAAGGGTACTGCGAGTCACCCTCAATTTTCAACAGAGTAATACAGATGGACTTGGGTAACATTGAAGTGGAAAGCACAGTGTTGCAGTATGTTGATGACATAATAATTTGCAGCACAAACGAAAGAAGATGCAGAGAGTACTCATTGAAGATGCTGACAATATTGGCTGAAAAGGATTACAAGGTAGACAAGGAAAAGTTACAGTACTGTCAGGAACAGGTACTTTACATTGGTCAGCTCATATCCCAATACAGAAGAAAGATTGCACCACAAAGAGCACAGGCCATTTCAAAAACACTGCTGCCCCAAACAGTGAGGGAACTGCAGCAGTTCCTGGGACTGTGCAACTACTGTAGAGCCTGGGTATTTGATTACAGCTCATACATAGGACCCCTACTTGAGGCATTAAAAGAAGCTAACAAAGGGGAGAAAAAGTTGGGGTGGACAATGGAAATGAAAGAGGCCTTTGAGGAACTGAAAGTTGCATTATCAACTGCTCCGGTACTGGCCACCCCAGATTATGAACGACAATTCTTTATATTTTCACATTGCGACTCAGCAGTAATGAAAGCAGTGGTGGCTCAAAAAACAAGCATGGGTTACAAACCAGTAGCGTTTTACAGCGGCCACTTGGATCCTGTGATGTTAGGTCATTTCCCTTGCGAACAAGGTCTTGCCGCAGCTGCCTTTGCGGTAGAGAAAGCATCATCAATAACAATGGGGTGCCCAACCACACTATTTGTGGAACATGCACTATTTGCAATATTGAACAAGCCTAAGTCCACACTAACCACGCAGAGGGCGTCAGGTTATGAGATCATTTTATCTAGACCAGAACTATCAATTGTAAGATGCAGCACGCTTAACCCTGCAAGGTTTATAGCAGAAGTAATTGAGGAAGGAGATTATGCACACGATTGTACACAGACTACCGAAATGTACTCATGTACTAGAAAAGTTGAAGAGAACGCACTAGATGGAGGTGAGCTCTTGTTCATTGATGGGTCATCAACAATAGACCAAAGTGATGGGATAAGGAGATCTGGGGCAGCAGTGGTAAAAATGACAGAGGAACCGGTGTGTGTGGCGATGAAATGCGTACAATTACCACAGCATTACTCCGCTCAAGCAGCTGAATTGGTTGCACTGATCTTGGCATTGAAGGAAAGCTTTGACAAAAGAGTGACTATATATTCTGACAGCGCATATGTCACGTCTACTGTCCACTCAGGATTGTCCAAATGGAGGAGAAGAGGGTTTAGGAGAGCTGACGGCACCCCAGTACAACATGCTCTCTTGTTAGCTGAACTAATTGAAATAATAAATGACCCCCAAGAATTAGCTTTGGTCAAATGTACTGCACACACTAATGGAGAAGATCATATCTCAAAAGGGAATGCAGCAGCAGACGAACATGCGAAGTATGCTGCATATTTTGGTGAGATATGGAACCCCCCAGAGTTAGAGAGAGGGAGAGGGAGGGGGATAGCTAAGGAGATGTTGATAAGAGAAGGGTACACCCATCTCCCAGCCACACAGATAATGGAGCTACAAGCGGCTGCACCAATGGCAGAAAAAGAAATATGGGTAAAAAGAGGGTGTACAATGTCACCAACTGACGCACTATGGCGCCAGGGTAACACTGGAAAGATGGTAATGCCATTGGCACTATTGAACACCGCCCTGAGCCAACTCCACCACCCAGCCCACACAGGCAAGGAAGTTATTGCAGCACGAATTAGGGAAGATTGGTTCTGTCCCGAGTTAAATTCCCATGTGACAAATTTTATCAGCAATTGTCTCACATGTCAACAGTTCACGGCCGGTCACACGCTGAAGGTGATAAAAGGTACTATACCCCGGCCAGAGGGACCCTTCCTGCACATCCATATTGACTATGTTGATATGATCAACGTATGTCAAGGAAATAGGTATATATTTGTAGTAGTATGCCCATTCTCCAGGTGGATTGAGGCAGGACCCTGCTCACACCCAGATGCATTCAGAGCAGCAACATTTCTAGTGAGGGAGGTCTTCCCCAGGTGGGGAGTGTGCGAGGTACTGCGGTCAGATAATGGCCCGCATTTCGCTAATGAAATGTTCCAGCACATCACATCCTTACTGAACATCAAGCATAAATTTGCATGTGCATATCACCCGCAGGCCAACGGAATATGCGAACGCCTGAATGGCCTACTGAAGGAGGCAATTGCAAAGATACAACAAACAACAAAGAAGAGTTGGTTGTATTGCCTTCCGCTAGCCCTATTTGAGCTAAGGAATAGACCAGGCTCCGAGCACCACCTCACTCCTCACGAGGTGGTGACTGGACGTCAAATGTGCCTTCCTCTAACGCCAACATCAAGAGAATTCACAGATTATGAAAACACTGCAACTGTTCTTGGTGATGAAATGTACCAATATGTGTCTTCTTTGATTACTAGTGTAGTGTTTGTGTCTCAACAGCTCAAGCGCACGCGGGGCGGGTCTAAGAGGGATCAACAAGAAGACGCGGATAAAGAATTGGAAAAGGGAAAACTGTGCAAAATTGCTAAAGGTGACCACGTACTACTCCGCAATTTCAACAGAAAGTGGAACAGCCCACGCTTCACTGGCCCCCACCTGGTAGAGGAAGTATCTACGAGAGCAGTAAAGTTACAGGACAAACGTGCTTGGAATCACCTACACGACGTAAAGATCTGCAAACTCCAGACCCGCCCTAGCGTCACCGACAGGGCCATTGGAAGAACAGCAACAGCGTCACCCACGGAGGAAGAGACTTCTACCACAGCTGACGACCTAAGTGTCTCCATACCCTACCACCCCCCAGATTCCCCAGAGACAACTACTGAAATAGAGAAGGGTAATTCCCATACCGCCCACCCCATGGTCACACGATCAAAGAGTAAAGAGACTTCCGCCAGTTGAGCTTTAAACCCTCTGCCTATCGACCTCCTACCCACTGCAGTAATCACCCGACTGAAGGACATTATCTTGCACATATACACATGTAAACACTTGAATGTTCTCTTTTTTCTTTCTCGCACATGCAGGTACCGCGTATTATTGTACTGTTAAGAAACCAGATAACTAACAAAGTTCATTGCCCAGGAGTAGATGCTACCCTCAGACGATAACTACCCTGAAGAGCTATCACACCAATTTGTCTATCACATAAAAAGGCCAAAGTACCTGAAAAGAAGGAGGGTACGTGTCTACTACACAGCATTTCTCTTGGCCATAGAACAATCAATGCCCCATCTTCACCAATACTTGCCTGTCCTAAGAGATAGATCGCTTAGATTAGCGTGGGAACAGCTCTTCGCCTGGGCACTGAATGACTACTTGATAGGGAGAGCTTGAAAACAACAACTAACACTAATAACAAGCATATTGAGAATATTCAGGCGTGCAACTTTAACGTCGCAAGAATTAGCTGCCGGACTGCAGCAAGGTAAGAGCAAAATGCCGGTGAGACTAGCCTCTGTAATAAAGATGATAGGGATTTTGATGTTCACCGGGTTCTTGGCTGCCTCTGTATGGCAGAAAAGTTATGCTATCAATATTTTGGCTGTACCCAAACCTAATATACCCCCACCCACGGCTGCAACAGGTGTTACGTCAGGTGGTACTAGCAAAATTCCACACAAGGGAAATAGAGTTAAACGCAGCACATACTCAGATAATAAAGGTATTGACAACTACATACAAGATTCAGCTCACGTCTCGAACAACATGTGATACCAACACATGACCCAAATAGGTAAGCAGACAACAGAAGACAGCTGCTACGTTTGCTCATTGATCCCATACGCCATGAGCGCTTCTCGAACTTTCGTTGCCACGGAAATAGATGAAAAGACAGCACGATGTATAGTATACTTGGCACTGTTCCAAACGAAAGGGAGATTTCAAGGGACGACGGTGCACCTGGTATGGAAAATGCGAGACACATATCCATACGAAAACAACTTCCTCAAGACTTATTTGAGTTACCACAAGACCAGTTTGCATGCTGAAGCATTCAGATACATGACAAGTGGCCCTGAAAAAGGAGAAACAAAGAAAGTAACACTACAATACCTACCATGTGATTGGTACGCCACTGAAGTTCCTGGTAAACAAGGATGTTGGGAAAGACCACTGATAATAATAACAGGGAAGGTGTACCTGGACAACAAATGGGACATAGGAGTGGTTGGCAGCAACATGGTAACGAGAGAGGATACTACAACTATTGCTGAACACAAAGACAGATGTTGGACGACTTGGGTCAAGTACGTACCCATGCTAACGTGGATAGAGAAGGATGAAGACCCAATAAGCATACTGCCGCTGTCTGCACCTAATATATGCTACCAACATAGAGGAGAAGTGGACGTGGGATACAACACCAACTGTGCAAGCGTGATGGAGTTACCTGAGGGGGGAGCAGGAACAGCAGTATTAATGGACCATTACTGGGCCTGCGGAGACAAGGCATACCACACACTGCCCCCTCTGTGGAATGGTATATGCACAATGGTACACGTTAATGTACCACCACTAGTGGTGCCCCAAAAACATGTGAACGTGGCGAACTTCCCTAAAATGGATGAAGGAAACAAGAGGAAGAAGAGATCTGTACAACCTCAGAAGGGGCCAGAGAACCAAAACAACAGCAACAACACTGTCCTGAATAGAAAGAAGAGACAAGGAGAACCTCTGCAGAAAATTACCTATGGGGAAGGTCAGAAACAGCACTCACTTCAATACCACCAGAACACAGACTATTCAGCAGAGCAGCAATGTTCTTCTCCTCAATAATACATCCGGGACTACAAGCTTACGCAAACGCAAAATGGCTCCAGATAACTCGATGGGAACTAATGATGACAATTAATTCTACAGTAAATGGATTCAACGCAATAAAAGAGGAACTGCGAGCAGTAAGGATGGTAGCACTACAGAACAGATATGTTCTGGACCTCCTTACAGCAATGGAAGGAGGAGTTTGCGCAAAGATAGGACAATCATGCTGCACATTCATTCCTGCTAACGATGCTGACAATGGTACACTGACAGAAGCAGTATCACAACTGGCCCAGATGCACTCCAAAATGATGGATGAAAGTAAAGGTGTGAAAAAGGATGACAGCTGGTTTTCGCTATTATGGTCATGGATGCCATCTTGGCTGTCGGACGGACTGAAGATTATAGTTGGATGCATAATACTGGCTGGAGCTGCACTGATCATAATTAGATTTTGGAAGGCCCGGAAGGCACGCACCACAGATGAAATGATCGAAATGGTTGGTATGCACCCCTTGATGCCGGCAGATGATGGCCAGCACACAGGCACAATAATAAAAGAGAGAGAAAAACTGTGCAAACAGATCATCACCAACCACCTGGACCCGCCATCTGTGAAGCTCGAAAACCCAAGAAACCCAAGGAGCTACATAGGGAAATGGGTATACTGCACACCTGGAGGAACCTGTGTATATATGTATTGGTCATTTGAAGACCATGTCAACCACTATGGACATTTGGGAGGAGTAACTAAAATATGGAGAGTGAGAGGAGATAAGGAAAAGGATATGTTTGTGGTCGACAAGTCGACCAGAGGGGGGACTGAAGTGGGAGGATGGAACAAAAGGCTCCCACCAATCCCCTCACACCCTTGGCCTAGAGGATCGCGGCCCAGACATCCGCCACGAGAGGAGTTTGCCCACCTACCAGATGACCAGATACCCTGGTACAGGAACATATGGATGTGCCCACCAGCCTGCCCACCAGCCTGCCCTGCCCATGCCGACACCTGCAGCATGGATGAACTCGACTGAACCATCCAACACTAAATCAACACATCGTTAGAGATGCCATGACGACCTAGCCAACGGTCAGCACACCCGTGCAAACATGCACACTGGACACTCCCACACCAATCCACACGAAGAACATATTCAGTGCTATGACGTAGGTGACGGACACACCCACTGACGCGCATCTTTATTATTTTTCACATAGGCTTTTCAAAATGCAGAAACGCAAGACGCACAATGAACTCATCTAAAATGATTGCTCACGCTTCTCCTAAACCCATGCATTGCAATGAGAAATATAACGAAGACATGATACTGGGGATAAAGCAATATGATACCATAACCTAAAGCGCTGTGTATCAAACGTTTCCACCTATGCACCAGGCCCAAGTAGGCCGCAAGCAAGAGCTTCCATGAACATTGAATGAGCAAGAGTACAGTTGCTGACCCTGCAGAATGAGCCCGGCGAGAGCAGACAGTCAAGGGCACAATGTTGCAAACTTGCATGCCGCAAGCCGACGCCAAGGTCACACCTGCAAATTAAGCCAGGCACACAGTGGAAAATGCAATATTAATTGTGCAGAATTCTGCCTCAACCACGGTCTCGCCTCACGTGACCAAGCCGAACCTGACAGGGTGCCAGGCCCAGGAGGAGGGAGGCGCCTGGATCCCACGTTTCAAGACACAGGCAGATACAATTAAGCGACTCAATGGACATCTGCGGCGGGGGGAGTAGTCTGCCTTCCAGCATATGAATAAATCCTCACATTGTCTGCACATACCCATAGTGATACATTGTTGCAAATGACAGGTGCACCGCGAGCTGGGAACAGCGATGGTCCCAGACTGGGGGGCTCGCGAGTGGACCAATCAGAACATGGGGCTCTTATCACTGACGCCATTAACATTAGCCAATCCTCAGGGGTCTTCATGTAACAATTTTCATGTATCAAATTGAAGGGACAACCCAAGTATACCACCTGACTGACCCTCAACCACTAATAACGCTCTCTATAGGCATGCTATACTAACCCTACCACTCGAGGAACCAATCCAGAGTGGCGATAGGTTTTTTGCTAACTTTCCCAGGTGACGCAAGTAGCGCGTCATACTAAGGTAAAAAGGGCCTGCGAGGCCCACGATTGAAGAGAGAGTGTCAGGACGGACGCGTACGATCCTTGACCCATCCCTGCCGTTTTGTTTAATAAACAGCAGAATCACCTTGCTTCTTGCGTGTGTCTCATACTCATTTTTTGGGATATAGGGGAGGAGTTGGGGCCTCCCTGCCCGGAGGGCCGCGGACGGCCCAGCCGACCCTGGGAGAATTTCCCCCGACACATGTACACACATGCCTGTGCATGATGTTGACGACACCACCCATGTGTCACACCTCTCCCATGGGCACGTCTCTGACACATATAATGAACCATGTGCATGTTATGCTATGTTGAAGTACAACACACATTGCAAAAGTGAGACAGTTGAAATTATGCATGGTTCATAGAACACATGTGGAGCACTGTCTGGGACAAGCACACACACACATCGATACAAGAGGCATACTTGATATAAGCCCAAGATGCACACTCCCACAATACATTAACATGCACATACACAGTGGAGGACAGCAACGCATGGACACTCACCTGACGACTCTAGATGGTGCTGTAAATCGCTGACCTGGGTGTGCAGCGCCGGGTAAAACCTCTCCAGGACCTGCATGTCTGTGGTGTTCAACCGGCCCCGGCACCCCACTTGGTTGCCACCGGCCTTGAGGAAGTGCTTGGCCTTGTTGTGGGTCCTGGATTTCAGGTCCTCCAAGTGCTTGTGCACATGGCGGTAGTCACTGGGTGCCACCCTCTGTGCGTTGATGGCACCCACGATCTGGTCCCAGATCAGCTTCCGTCATTGCTTGCCGCGTTGCATTGCAGGGTTGAAGAGGGCATCATAATGCCCGAGGACATGCTCCACCAGGATGTCAGCTTCCCTGGCTGTGAAGCTGACAGCCCTCTGCCTCGCTGCCGTGGGGTTTCCACTTGTCTCCAGAGATGTTTGCTCAGACATGGCAACTCCCGAGGCAGGTCTGGGTTGGCAAGGTGGTCCTGGGGCTGGGCTGTGGAGTAGTGCTGATGATCTAGGGCCGAGGACAGGCACTCAAATTGCAGGGTAGGTGGGCAGCAGGTACACACAGTGGGCAGGCAGCAGCAGATGTCTCGTAGGAGGCAGCTCAGGCCAGTAGGAGGCAGGTAAAAAGGCTCATAGGCAGGAGCACCTGGGTCTTCCGTCTTACTCGCGTGGGCAGCCAGAAACAGACTGACGGTTACTTCGCACAAGCAAAATCAGTGCGTACACGTGAAATCAGCAGACAGGGCCTAATGGCGTAAAATTATGTGACACGCGCTGGCTATTGTGCGTTGGCGTTCAGATTCGGGTTAAATGAGTGCGTAGGAGTACATCACACGGCTTGTGCAGGGTGGAGCGGACGGACGTGTGGACTTTGGAGATTTTTGGGGTGCCACACATTTTGTTCACTACTGTGACAGTGCATACTTCTTATTTTGGTGGGGGATTTGCCTCCACGCGCACACATGTCTATTTTTTATTTCTTTCTCTGAGGCTAACGATGACTTGCATACAAATTATTCATACTCCGAGTGCCCCTGTGTATCGCGTACCCCCACTGTTAACATCACAGTGGCTTTCGTGGGCTTCGCGTACACATTTTTTGTGTTTCTGCGTGCCACAGAATACCATATAATGCTTTTTCTTTTCACGTGAGCTACCGAGGTGTTGCGTAAATGTCTTTTTGATATTTGGGGTGCCTGTGCGTTACGCGCCCTGTTTATTTTTTCACTAGGGTAATATTGGGATCTACAGCGATGTCTGTAGTGTTCACCACCCAGGGTCACAGAGGCGCAGGGGCAGCTGATAGCCGTGCATCCAATTTGAAGGGACGTCCATGCAAAACACCTGGCACCAGCTCACTGGGACCGGGAGATGCAGGGTCATCTGCTCTCCCAAGCACCTAGGTTGAGGCACCTGCAGAGGCAGCTGGTGTCCACAGCCGCCCGGGTCTGGGACCTAGAATAGGATCTGTGTCCCTCCCTGGTTCACATACACACAGTGGCAGTTGCCGTCCATTCGTCCAAGGGAAAGGGACGTACAATCCAAGCGCCTGGCTCCAGCTCCCAGGTTGAGGGACCTGCAGGACCACATACTGACCCAACATCAGTGGGTGATGGCATGTCCCAGGACACTATTGGTTCAGCCCCTACTGGCCTGAGTGGTCACAGCCACTCAGGGTATGCACCACCTTCCAAGAGGCAAAAGTGCGCAGAACAGGGAAAGGCTCAATCCCAAGGCACAGCTAAGTTGGCCGATACGTCGAGGAAGAGGAGCTTCAATAAAGAAGAACTCAACATTCGCATGGACTACGTGCGCGAACACTACCGTGACATATGCATGCAGTCAGGGAGCACACATACGCCTGCTCAGCGTATGGTCTACTGGCAGCGAGTCACCGATCTCATCAACGCTTTGGGGAATGAGAGGCGCACTGCTCGTGACATCATGAATCGGTGGAATGACCTCCACCATCAAACGAAAGGGAAGCTGGGTGCCAATCTTGCTTCTGCTCTGGTGACTGGAGGTGGGTCACCACAGGAGTAGGATCTCATGCCACATGAAGAGGCCATGAGCAAGTTTATTTGTGTGGATCAGGTGCAAGGCGTGGGAGGCCTGGAAAATTACGAGGAATCGTCCGGTGAGTGATGAAGCGTGTGCATCATGATTATGTGTATGTAGATTGAATAAATGTGTATGATTGTGTAGAACTTCTACCTGCATTTGTATGACTGACATGGGTGAACCACGTCATGGTGTACTGACCCGTGCTTAGTGTACTGCAGAGTGCATACAACCCATGTGCTGCACTTCGGTAGTACATGGCTTTGGGACAGTAGTCATCCATAACCGTCATATATTGAAATACATTCCCGCCATGCCAAAACAACGTAGCATCTGGCTATGTACATCAGTGATGTCAGTGACTCAGCTATGCCAGTCATGTGCTTATGTCTGAAGCACATGTTACACATCATGCACTGCACGTAGTCCAAATTCCACCCACACATGTCCATTGGTGATTTCATGCTACCCATACCTTCCAAGGACACTGGCAGTGGGCGTGACATTTTGCCATGAGTGACATAGCATTTTACTACACTGTGTCAATCCCCCTATGGCACTGACCCCCTTGTAAGATTGTAAGAAATTTGTCTGGAGTCATCCATGTTGACTGCCACACTCAACACCCCCCACCCCCATGGGTGCATGGCCCTGTCCCTCTTGTGTGTCACTGTACCCCTCTTCCTATTTCCCAGCCCATGTCCTCACTCTCTCCACATCACACACCTGGGACACCACACATGTCTGTTGGCAATGTCTGCAGTGCTTACATGGTCAGGGACATGGGATGTGGTGGCAAGTCTGCAGACGCCACGATTTCAGGGATTTTTGTACATAGTGTATGAATGCAAATTATGGCATGTTAACATGCATGTAAATGTGTTTGCAGGACAGCATTGTGATGGCAATGTATGTAGTAGATGCAATTAACATGATTCTTCATGTCTTTATGTGTCCATGTGCAGGTGATGAGCCACCAAAATCAAGGGAGGAGATAGACGAGGAACGTGAGGCTGAGCCCCAACAGAGCACCAGTGGAGGACATGTTGTGGCAGCCCATGAGAATCCACTGGTGATACAGTACATCTGGGGCATGACTCAGTATGAGTCCACCTCCAATGATACCAGTGGATCTGGTGGTGAACCGGATGCCCACTCCTCTATGTTGTTGGAGGTGAGTGCATCAGATGATGATGCTGATGTAGCCCGTGTATCTGCAGGGGGTAACATCCCCTCACAGGGCCAGTCAGTGTTTCCAGGTACATTTGTGGTGGTTATGGCTGCAAGGCCTTGGCTTCCAGTCCTGGGATGGATGACCAAGGGAGGGAAGCAGTACTGCAGCCACAAACATTGGCTTCACATCAAGGGACACACTCCCTTGGGTCCGGCAGCTGTGGGCCACACACATGTGGTGGATGTGTCGTGGCTGGGCAGAATGTGTGGGAGCAGTCAATGTTGCGTGTTGCACAGCAACAGGGTGTTTCCTATGAGATGTTGGGTCAGGGCATGGATAGGGGGGCCAATTCCACGTTCTCAAGAGAAACATAGGTAGCGCACCAGCTGCAGGCATTGCGGTCCCCATGTCGCTCACACAGGCTGCACATGGAGGCCAGCAACAGGAGCGGACGGGCCAAACTGAGGGCTCTGCAGGCATCCTGCTTGCTGAGGGTCGGGCCCACAGGGCAGCTCTGAGGTGAGAGTTAGTTACTGGCCCTCAGAGCTTCATGTTCCAGATGCATTCATCTGTGTCCCGCCTGGCCACTGCCATGGAGTACTAGGCCAGGGCCATACGTGGTCAACCTCCCTTACCACTCCCACCTTCGCATTCTACAAAGGAAGGTGGTGACAGCAGCGACAGCCCTCCCAATCTATGATAGCCATAGGGTCCATTTACCCATAGGGGGAATTGTTTTTCAACTTCCACACATGGGGGTGTTGACGTGCACCCTACCACTCCTCCCTCCTGGGTGGACCCCCCACCTCAGGTCCAAGATGCACACCCCCCACCCCGACCAGATGTTGGCATGTCATATTTTGTTTTGCCCTTTCCTGGTTGTGGTCCTGATTTTATTTTGCATTGATTTCCCTTGTGGTGTGCCATTAACTCCTCAGGGACTATACATGTGCAGTGGTGTATGTGCAGGCATGCCTAGTGAACTCATCTAGCATGTTTGCATGGGGGTGCAATGGGTGGCATGTGCAGGTAATGGTACCTTTGTTTTTCCATGGCACATGTGTGCTGTGTCACTTATACTGCACAATGTGTGTTTCAATATGTTCACCCATGTTGTTCCAGTAATCCGCGATGTGGCGGTGACTGCTGTCCCAGCTGAGACATCCTGCACCATTCCAAGTCCACACTCCTCATGCCCTCAACCAGAAAATGTTGTTCCTTTGACAAATTAGGAAACACACTTACTGGTGAAGGTAATGTGGGATTTACAACATTCAGACACCGTTATTTGGTAAGCATTTGCACTGTCTTGCATGTTGTGCATGCTTCATTGTTGGTCATCTTTGATGCATGTGTCGGTTCTCTTATATGTTCTTTGCATGCTGACATGGCGGTGTGGTAATTTAATTGGCTCTCATGTCACTGTGTTGGCTACCTATGTGGATACCTCAATGGGCGCACTGACTGTGCCGTGCAGCATGTCATTGTACATCGGTAAACCAGGCCATGGAATTCTTCATCTGTCATTTCCTTGTTATTAATGATCTGTGCCACTATCTCACTCCCTCTCTCTCTGGTGTGATACACTGTACTCCTGTACATATTAATGTTGATGGCCATTCACACTGTGTTGCTCCTGCACTCTGTGTTGTATGCATATTTTCTTTCGGGTGTCAACTGGGATCAGGTATGTGCATGTATTTTGTGTTGTTACTCTGCATTTCATTCCATGTAGGTAGAGAGTCTCATGATGGTATGCATCATATGTAAGGCGGGTGAGTGCCACGGACAGGTGAGTGCATGGCATATGCTGACACTTCAGTGGTGTTTGCATGGGAACAGGGCACTGTGTGTGTGCCCCCTACAACCCCCCTGGTCACCTGTGATGTTGTGTATGCCCCCACCACCCCCATCCCTGGCCACCTGTGATGTTGTGTATGCCCCCCCCATGGTTGCCTGTGATGTTGTGCATGCCCCCCACCACCCCTGGTTGCGTATGATGTTGTGTATGCCCCCTTCCCCCCATGGTTGCCTGTGATGTTGTGTATGCCCCCCGCTCCCCACCCCTGGTCACCTGTGATGTTGTGTATGCCCCCGACCATCCCTGGTCACGTATGTTGTTGTGTATGCCCTCCATCCCCCCATGGTCACCTGTGTTGTGTATGCCCCCCACACCCCATGGTTGCCTGTGATGTTGTGTATGACAAGCCACCCCCCCACCACTGGCCGCCTGTGATGTTGTGTATGCTCGCTACCACCCCTGGTCACGTATGATGTTGTGTATGCCCCTGACCCCCTATGTTCACCTGTGATGTTGTGTATGCCTCCCATGGTTGCCTGTGATGTTGTGTATGCCCCTCACACCCCCCATGGTTGCCTGTGATGTTGTGTATGCTCCCCACCCCCTCTCTCGTTGTCCTCCCCCTCCACTCTTCCCCCTCCTCCTAGCCACGGCCACCTGAAATTACTTTCTGCATTTGTATGCTGCTGCCACCCTGCAACATGGGAATATGCAACATGTATGTTTTGACAGCATTTATGTATCTAAGTAAGCCTTCTGTAACAGCGCTGCGATGGCCAAGGCCTGTTGTGCATTTTATATATACAAATGATTTTTAAAATAAATATGGGACGGTTTATGTGACACACATAACCTGTAAGCCTCTGCCTCTGAAGTCTCCCCTACCTCGTGGTATAAATCCATTATTTCCTTGATCAAACTGCCTTTGGTAATTCACCTGCGACATGCCTGTAACTTGTTGTGAACCTGACCCTTCTCCACTAGTTAACATCACCCCTTCCATGGCATAGTTTGACAATTTTTTCTGCTCTTGTTTCGCTTCTTCAACTTTCCTAGCATCATCTTTCTTTTTCGATTCTTCTCTTGCAGTCTACAGTAATGCGCAACAGTCAGCTGAATTTCCAACCATGGTTTCCCTTCCATGCCCACCAAATTCTTGAGCTGCTTCTGCACTGACTCTGGCAACCCTTGGCACAATATATGGTAAAATGCAGGTATAGATTTCCCCCAAGGCTCGCTTGTTTCCAAGCTCCATTCTTCATGAAAATTCTGAATGTAAACAAGAGGATCATCCCCTTCCTGCATCTTTTTCGTCATTATAGATCCCATATCTGACGTGTCCGGATACAGCACTCTAAACGCTTTCCAGACTGCCGCCCTACAGTTACTGAAAGGTGCTCCATCGTGAGCAGTGTTCACCGCAGTGACAATAGAATACCCTGCTCTTGACCAAACATCATCAGCTCTTACCCCAAGAATGGCCACTAGAAGACCTTTAACGTCCCCGATAGTTAATGTGATTACCCCAGAGATTTTTTCTAACTCGTGTATCCATTTCCCAGCACTGGAGGTTAAACTTGGGAGTTATGATATGGCATTTATAACAAGCCTGTACACAAGTGTTTCAAGGCGTGACGAGGCAAGGGAGGGGGAACAGAGGGAAGACAGACAACGATCCTACTAGACCAGGTGTCATTCAGATTGTGCAAGTGCATGGGAAGGGGGAGGGGGAAAGTGCGGGGGGAAAGGGTAGGGGACAGTGCAGTACATGGGATAATAGAATAAATAACAATAAAGTATGGCCAGCAGGTTGCAAGAGCAAGGGTAAAGGGTAAGTGCAGGCATCAGGTTTCAAGTGCTGGTAGTGGGACTGTAGGGATACAGAAAACAATCCCCAAGTTTAGGGGTTGCCAGGAAGGCAGTGCAGGTGTGCGACTGGCGGGAGAGGGGACCTGGGCCCGAGATCAGAGGGTGGCCAGTAACCAGTGCAGTTTCAGCCAGGGAGTCAGCAGGGGAGAGGAGAAAAAACAGAAGCAATGAGAAAGGTTTTGAGGTGCTTCCGGAACCGGAGATGATTCTCCTCAGGTTTCAGGGGGGTAGGGAGGCTGTTCCAGAGGGAGGCCCCAGCCGAAGAAAGAGATCTACCTCAACTCGTTGCTTGGAGAAGTGACTGACCCTGATGGAGTTGGTGGCGGATGAGCGAAGACCTCGAGTGGGAAGATATTTAGGAAGAGAGAGTTGAAGATATTAAGGCCCCAGGCCCCAGAAGGCCTTGTCGACAATGCAGAGGGTTTTGAACTTAATTCTCGCAGCCACTGTGAGCCAGTGCAGAGATTTCAGTCCTGGAGATATACGATCCCTGGGCTTGAGGCCAAGGACAAGACTTGCAGTCCTGTTCTGGATGAGTTGCAGAGGGCAGATAGTAGAAGCAGGCAGATTTAGAAAGAGCCTGTTGCAATAGTCAAGCCTAGAGAGACCCAGAGCTCTGGAGACAGTGAGCTCCTGGGGAAAGCAGAGGAAAGGAAAAATACCTCGGAGGAGGTGCAGCTGGTAGTGTGACTTCTTAGCGATGTCGGAGATGTGAGGAGAGAAGGAGAGTGTGGAGTTGAAGATGACCCGAGGTTTTTAGCCTCCCGAGTGGGAGCAGGAAGAGGACCAAGAGAGGCCGGCCAGAGAGTGACAGGAAAGGAGGGTGTGGGTGTGCCGATGAGGAGAATCTCGGTCTTACTGGTATTAAGGCAGAGATCATTGGTAGCACACAACTCCTGGATAGCGGACAGACAGTCAGAGATGAGAGAGGGAGAAGAGGTGGCTGAGGGAAGCCTGAAAATGAGTTGTGTCATCCGCATAGCACTGGAGGTTGGGGCAGAGTGATGCAATGCGGTGGGCAAGAAGAGCCAGGTATTTGTTGAACAGCCAGGGAGAGAGGTTAGAACCTTGGGGAACACCACAGGTAGAGTGAGAGATAAGGGAGAGGAAGGAGCCAAGTTGAACCTGGGAGGGTCGATCAGAGAGGAAAGAAGTCAGCCACTGATCCCCAGGTTATCACAGAGATGGTTGAGCAGGATGGCATGGTCGACCATGTCAAAGGCAGAAGAGAGATCAAGTAAGATGAGGACACAGGGGGTGTTGAAATAAAGGATGGAGAGCAGATCTTCACGGAGGTTCAGGAGAGCAGTTTCTATGCTTCTGGCAGCTCTGAAGCAAGACTGAGGATCATGGAGACAACCAACAGATTCAGTGTGAAGATTGACCTGGGAGAAGGCCAGCTTTTCCAAGAGTTTGGCCAGGAAAAAAGTGATGGAGATTGGGTGATAGTTAGCCGGGCAGGATGGGTCGGCAGAGGGTTTCTTAAGAAGAGGGTGCACAAGGGAATGCTTCAAGGGTTAAGGGAAGACTCCAGTGGCGGGGGGAGTGGTTGCAGAAGTTGGCCAGGGCCAGAGCCAGGGAGTCAATGGGTCCTTGATAGTTTTGGAGGAACAGGGATGAACCTGTTTTGATGAGACTTTCATAGATCAGACTTGTTTAGAAACCTCATCTGGGGAGAACAGGGGAAAGGCACCTTAAATTATCCTTATCCATCTGGGGCCATGGTATATACGGTGGTCTGGCTCCTCCTTTCACTAACAAGGGAAACTGCAAAATCCAAAACTCACACTCATCCCCCATCGTCCATCTGTCCGTAGCAGGGACAATGGTTCTGCACCGCCTTCTTCCTGGCAGCAACCTTAACCTGCTCACATACGGTGGCGAGTGCCCCATCTCACCATGGTATCGACCTCTAGATCGATCTAGCCACGTCAATGATTCTGATGCCCGAGATATAGGTAGGTCTAGATCCGAACATCTTACTTCCTTGCCCACTGTGGAACATCCTTCAGGACCACATGCTTTACCTCCCTCCTCCCCTCGGAAGGTTTCTCTGTCCTCGTCTGACATATTCTGTCCCCAACTTGTGTTGCTTCTTTCCTCTTCGTCTCTATTCAGAGTTAGCCTGTCTAAAGACAACTCTTCAGCTCAAAAGTACACAAGCCTCCCTCTGTCGTACAACTGTGTACTCTCGAGTCAATCGTTTTTACCCTTTCCCTTCAGTTCGTCTTTAGTCCTCATATCATGATAGACCTTATCGATTGCATCCCCAATGCTTCTAGAGTCAAACACATCCTCTAGATCTGTTCTAGACGGACCTGGTATTGGCTCATGTGTCAGGAAGAATTCTTCTAAATCCCCCATGCCACTACTGGATTAGGCTCCATTAATTCCTTTTCCATATGATCAAGATCACATGCTCTCTGCCTTCTCTTTCGTTCTATTTCATCATCAAGCTCTATTTGCTTCCTTGCTTCTTCTCTCACCCTGTCTTCTCCCATTCTTTTCATGTCTCTTCTCTCATTTGCCCTTTGTATCTCTTCATCTCTACGTCTTTGCATTCTTTTATCCCTTAATTTCTGTTCTTCCTCTTCCATTCTTTTTTCTTTCTAGCCTTTCTCATTCTTCGATTGCCCTCTGTCTGTTGTCATATTTCCTTTGCTCATCTGCCCTTTCCTGTTTGTTCATCTTGATACAACTGTTCCCTTCTTTGTCTATCTTATCTTTTCACCCCATCTTCTTTTAATCGTTCCTCTCTTTCTCTGTCCTTTTTATTTTGTTTGTCTCAATCTTCTCTTTGCCTCATGTCCTCGATGCTCTTACCATCAAGTTTGAGTAAAATCTGACCACTCATCCATTCATTCTGTATGAACGCTACCTCATCAGCCTTATCTTTCTCTCTTTTCCATCTCTTTATTTCCCGTCCTATGTATAAGGATGTACTTGGTCAGTCTATTCTATCCTTGTCGCGTCTCTCCTTGTCCCTCGGAACTTTAGAGATCACTTATTTTTTGGGAATTTTCTCTGCACCCTCAACGCTGCTTTGTGCAGACGACTCATATGCCGGATTGCTGTACCCTGTTGCTGCCTTCGCTCTCTCAATGGGTATAATCCGTCATCTTTCTTACTATCAATGTTTATTTCAGGTACGGCGGGGGGAGCAGAAGGCTCCTCATCCCCCTCTTTGCATATGTTACGTATCCAGCCTTAAGTAGGCGGCTCTTCCCTTTCCTCCTGGTACATTTTCCAGAACTCTAAGCTTGCTAACCTTTTGTCTAACTTTTTTCCCCATGTATGCTGCAGGCAAATATGTCATCATGTGCTGCAAAACTGCCTTTGATAGTGCCCCCCTTATGGCCATGGCATGAGCATCTTATCTGCCACGCCTTTAACCCATTCCACACTATACTTTTTAAGCTTGGGTGCGTGTTTCGGGAACTGATTGCAGAGATGTGTAAGCGGAGTAATATCCTCCAGTTTGACTTGTCACACTTGACTATCAATAATCACCTTTACACTTTGCACTTTTTAAAAACACGTTTCAAAAAAATAATACAATATGAGCGTGCACCAACCGTTGCAGCTCCAAACTCTTAATATCACGTTTTCACTTCAGGAAACCTATTCATTAAACACCATCAATTCAAATGTCAACAAATAAATAATTACCTCTTGAGTCTCGTTATTTCCTTACTCACGTCTCTTAATTCATCTATTATTTCTTCACCACATATATGTCCATATAACACATAGAACAAACAGACAAACATACTCAACCACCCTCATATATCTCAGTCTGCGATCCTCGCCCCTAAAAAATACCCTGATTGGGATGTGAACCATTCTCTTTGAACTGTCTTTAAACCAGTCCGTAGCCTACGTCATCCGTAAATGGGACTCTATATACGGTTCCTTCTGTTACGTGCTTATGATGCAGGACACTGGGCTTACTCTATCATGACGTTCCTCGTCTCACAATTTCTCGATTGCTTGGCTCCTCTCCTCAAGTCAATTACTTAATAACTCGACACTCATCGTCTCATCGATGCTCATCGTCTTTTACCCCAACCTCCCTCCGTTACTTGTTTCCCCCTATCACTCTCCCCACTCACTGCCCATTCACAATTTTGCCACCTCACTCAGTTTTTACTCACCATTCGCTTTTACAACTTCCGACTCTCGGGATTGCCGCCTCTTTATCAGCCGCTTCAACCTTCCATCCATTCAGCTTCCTGTAGACATCGAGAGGGGATTTCATAGAAACCGAGGGACCTGTCTCAGCTTCGCTTGCAAGGCTTATTTTAAAACCTGATTCCGCTATCTACAGGGAGCTTCACGTCTTTCAGCTGAATGTTGCCGGGAACCCCAAAGTTTACTTAGGTCGATGTCTCTGAACCATCATCTCTGCTACTACGTGACTCCTCACAGCACGGTCTCAATGCATCTTTAAAAACAGCTTTTCTTTTATAACAAAAACTTGTCATAGGTGATGTCAATCTACATATTTGCTAAAGTCATCCTACGTTCTAAACTACAACAACTTAGTGGCAAATGTGATTGGGTCGAAGGGAACATCTAAGTATACGTTCCATACTAGTCTAAGAACGTGATATGCTCCTTAACATCAGGTGGGGCAAATAAGCCCTCCCCTTAAACAGGTCACTATGAATGTCACTAAATACACCGATCCCATTGGTTATACAAACTATAGGGCCCTTAATCTTGTGCCCCCATACCATTGGTTGGCACTCTTACATCCATCAGTACTTTTCCACCTACGTTAGCAGCATGCAGGCTGGACTTCCAGGTGTTGCCGAGCTGGCCATAACCATAGCTTCCCACCAATTAGCATATCATCTATCATCACCTCAGTGGTCTGCTGTCAATTAAGGCTTTGAACTTGTCTTTGTGAATGTTCTTTGCGCTGGAAAATTCAGGGGAGTAGAGGCACGCCTCCCTGCATAGGAGTGGTTTGTCATGTTTGTCCAACTTCATCCTTCCACGTGACTGAAGACCACAAATTTGAGCTCTGGTGCATTAAAATACTATTTTCTAATAGACCTCTGACGTCTTCTTTGTTGTTGTCCATATCTTCTGAACAGGAGTTTCGTTTTTTCACACAATTGTAACTAATGTCTGCTCATCCCAGCCCTGAACGGCCTTGGCTTCTTGGTGCTCATCCAGCCTTGCCTTTCTGAGATCTGCTTCTGTAATTTAATTGCTTTATCAACTGTGACACAATGGAAGGGCCTTCTTTTTCTGGTCCAGCTCTGCTTTACCACGTTTTGGAAACATCCATTCTTTACTCACTCCTATATATGTGTACGTTGGCGCATGACACAATCTATGCACTACTTAGCTAGCCTTAAGAATATTTAGTCTGCTTGCGTATCCTTGCATATGTACACGTGTAAAATGACTTGATATCTTCATTGTTTCTGTAGCAGAAGTTTCTTCATCTTAAGCCCAAGATGTCACTTATCTTTGATACTTTTTTTGATGCCTTATAGAATATCTTCATTCTCTTGACTCTGCATCTCTTATAGGTACTGTAAGAGGATTCAATTCAACACTACAGCTAAGTCAATGCCTAGTCTGGGATACTGAATGGAAACCCTTATTGATATATCTTTATGTCCAGTTCATGCGTTCTGGATGACTACCCCTATATAACACCCCTCTCTTGGAATCCCCCTGACCTCACTGAGCCAAGAAGTAGTTCTGTTTTGCAAGTTAAAAGGTTTATTTGAGAATTTAAACAATATATATATATATATCACACTTTATAATAAATTAATAATTGAATATCACACTTAATCTGATATGATAAAGATTAACAACGGAGAATCTGGCACTAGCCCACTTCTTTATAATCACTAGGGAGTTGACATGAAATGGATAAGGTAGCACACTGGTAAATAGGGACAGAAGAATAATGTGGTAGAGAATGCTTTATAGGGTTCAAGGAAATGCAAGGTTGAATGAATGAAATGCAGTATAGAAGATAAACTGATATGGTTTCACAAAAGACAAGGTAATCACTTTCCCTTTGTGGCAATTCACCTCCCCCCCTATACAATGTAAGAAGATGGAAGGAAGAGCACACAGTTCAGGCATACAATCACAATGTAATACAGAGTTCCAGTTTCCCAGCAAGCTTAGAGGAGAATAGATATGAGTTTTACACAGGCTCAAAATGCTTTAAAATGTGATAGCAATATATTGGAAAATGTGCTGAAATGATTTTAATTCCCTTCAGGAGGTTCAGGTTGAGGATTAGTTGGTTTAAATTAGTTCAGGCTTACTTTAGCAATGTTCTAGGAATGATTGGCAGGTTAAACGAATTTTTGGCAAATGAAAGCAAGGAAGCTGCTGTTTTCACACGTGGAGAAATTTGCAAATCGCGGCAAATTCGCGAGTGCGTTTTTCGCGATTACGGCAGAAGTATAGGGAGTAGGAATACGTTCGTTGAAAAGCCAAGATTCCCAGCTTTCAGAGGAAAGTTACTGCAAGTCTCTAAGACAAACGGTCATGGAGATATGAGCGATATGGTAAAGGTCGTTTTTCAGATTTGAAATTTTAAAAGTTCAAAGTGACAAGTTACAGCTAGCAACTAGAAAATGACAGGTGACAGCTTTGCAAATGACAGGTGACAGTTAGGAGGCAGTTCTACTTAGATTAAAATAGCTTGGATTAGATTATTTTAACTAAGAGATTGGTTCTGCACAGTTCTGCTAGGTACTCACAATATATTTAGAAATAGAATGGGCCTTGCCACGGATCTGGTCAACAGGTTTTCTTCACTCGCCACGGACGGTCTCTGCGCACAGCGTCTGGGTCAGTTCTCTAGTTCTGCGAACAGCGGTCTGGGTCAGCTCTGCTCTGCCTCTGGTTCTGGATACTGCTCTGCTTTCTCTGGGTACAGCACTGCTTCTGGATCTTTCTGCACAGCTTTCTCTGGACCCAGCGCTCATCTGCACGGCTCCTGGATGCTGCTATCGCTGTTAGGTTTGGGATGCTGAGGCCCACTGAGAAGAGTTCTCAGTTTGTGGGTTTAGGCCCTTGCTTTGAGTTCTGAATCAAGTTCTTTGCAGTTTTAAAGTCTAAGTGTTGAATCTAGTATCGTCTGGATGTTGTGTGGTCCGGCAGAGCGCGTTGCAGCAAATGGAATTGAATCTCCCTATCTGTCCTGACTGTCTGCTTTTATGTGTTTTGAAAGTGGGTGGAGAGGCTAGCTTTCTAGACCCTACCCCTCTCCACTTGTCATTGGCCACTTCATCCTCTTCCCCTTGATTGGGGGAATGAAATGAAGTGTCATCATGATGAGGTCTGTTTATGATACAGAGAACCCACCCCTGTCAAATTACACACAATCTATATTTTGACCCAAAAGACATATTTGCACAGGTATACATTTGTTTAAAATTACATGCACCATCACATATCACAGGAGGTATACCCTGTCCAAATCTGCTCTTCCTGAGAGCTTGCATTGAGAAATGGCAACATTTGCACTTTTTAACTGGTTTTGCAATATCGGACATTAACCCAAATTTACACACATGTGCGCAAGGAGTATGGACATTAATTGATGAAGTGTCAGATTTTTAACATGCATACATTTTAAGTAATACCCTCTTAACTGCTAGCTTGCCCCCAGATCATACCACCGGTTCTAAAAATCTCTTAAAATGTGGGCAGAAAAATCACAAGAATTATGGTATCATTTAAATAATTATGACAAGTCCGTACTATGAGTTATTCATCTTTTTCTAAAACCATATTCTGGCTACAGGGGTGTGTCTTTTCAGGTCACATGGTACAGAAACCAGTCTTTCCAGTTTCTGCCAGGCTCAGAGGCCCTGCCCCTCCCAGCTTCTGCCAAGAGGAAGCTGTTTTACAGTCCCCCAATAAACCATCTGCCTGGGCCCTGGAAGGCCTATTGTTCAAGAGGAAGCCATTTATGGCCTCCCCCCAATAAACCCTCTGCCTGGGCCCAGGACAGGCCTTTGTTCAACTCCCTGTAGCTGCTCCACCCCTAATCTAATCAGAGAGGTGACAACTCCTTGTGGGCAAGGGGAAGAGTGGCTGAGCAGGTTTTAACTCATGTGGGGGTAGCTGGTGGGCAGGTTTCAGATAAAATGTCACTTTTAGTTACCCAGTTTTCTGCATTCAAATAAAACTAAGAATGTTTACATATGCAGCTAGAATGCTGATTCTAAGTTTAAAACCATGACATTTAAACAATTGCAACCTATGTGACACTCAAAAGTAGGTCACTCATTTCTTTTAAACATTTAGATTTTTAGTGTCTTTCAGTCCAAATTTACTTAAACTGCTGAAATCCACAGCTCAGCCAGTCTTATTATAAACCTTCAAGTCACTTCAGAATATAACTTTACATTGGATCCACCTCTCAGTAAGTCTTTCTTTGGCCTGCTTTGGGTTCATTTATTCAGTTTTACACAAAGTCTGGTGGTTTTAAAACGCTGGCTTTCTGATAGTGGTGAGTACTGGTAATGCAACCATTTTGGGGATTTTTCTTGGATTAATGCATTCCAAACAGGAATGGTTCTTACATGGTAGTAAATCCTTGCTTAACATTGTTTTGATGGGGTTCCTTACAGTAAAATGGTTATGTGGAACCCCACAAAAGGGTTGAATCTTTAAAGTGGTCTGGTGAGCCACGGTTTCAGCAACTTTTTGACATCAGTAACAGTGGATTTTGTTAACAAAGATCTTTCTTTACACTGGTGGGTGGCAAGTGAGGTAACCATTTTGGTGTGTGCACAAACTGGGTGGTTCTCCTGGATTCTGGCGCACTTGTGGGCTTTTTGGCCATCTTGGATTTTCTAAGCCCACGGCACCAAATGTTGCAGCATGATAGCTCAAACGTGGGTCAGGACACCCAACAGTACGTCAATCCGACTTTGTGTGACGTCACCATTCTGCTCTTTCATTCATTTGCTCTGCTTCTTCTGGGATTTCATTCAAATGGCCAACATACTGTCGTATATGCAGGTATGGCTTTCTTAATGGGAACCTTGCTTCCAGGATTCTCCTTGGTATCTGTATTTTCATTGGTACTGCAAGCGTTTCACACTCTGGTTCCCAACATCTAGGCAATATGGGCGAGATAGCTGAGGTGGGGGTACTTGGCTCCTTCTCTAGAGGAGACTTGATCTTTGACCTCATCCCCAATATCAGGATCTTAGGCATTGATTTTCATGTTATTAGTAATGGCAAAGTAATTAAGGGCGTTCGAGTGTTGGGGACCAATGGGGGTGAAGTCAAGGAGAACTGATCCATCTGCATATGCAAGCCATATGCAGGGCTCCCTGCCAAACTAGGGCAGATTATCACAGCAACAGCGTAGTGCCTCACACATTTCCGAGACATACATGTTAAATAGCAGGGGTGCCAACACACACCCCTGCTTGAGAGCTTGATTTGTCGCAGTAGGGCGGGTAACATCGTCAGCCTGACTCGTCCTAACTGTGATTGTCGTCTCAGATAGGAGCAACTTGAGAAGGTGCAGCAGTCGATAATCCAGCCCCTCCATTCCAGTTTGCTGGATAAGATAGACCTGGAGATGCAGTCAAATGCTTTGGAATAATCGAAACATAGATATAATTTGCAGTTGGGCCGTCGATACATTTCCTCTGCTATACACTGTAAGGGACATAGATTATGAGCCGTGCTGTGGCCACACTGATGGGTGAGGGGTGAATTGTGAGTGGTGGGGCAGTTACACCCACGTGCATTTTGTAAATGCAGGGGAAGACCAAAGCACTAAGAACCTCATGTGTATTTACGAGGCAGAGGATATGACCAAGCGCTGTGAAAACCACATGCATTTACAAGGTGTAGGAGAAGCCCAAAGTACTGTGAAGCCCACATGCATTTTGTAGTTGTGGGAGATGGCCCAAGCTCTAAGAAATCCACGTGCATTTACTAAGAAGAGATGGCCAAAGCATGGAGAACCCCATGTGCATTTATTAGGCATAAGAAAGGCCAAAGCACTGAGAAGCCTGTGTGCATTTTGTAGGTGAAGGACAATACTAACGCACTGAGAACACTGGAGGGAAGTGTGAATTACATGCAGATGTCTCAATCTACAGTGGGACCCAAAAGTGCTAGGGGATGGGGCAAAGAGTGTGGGAGGAATGTATATTTCCGGTGTTTTTCATGAGGTGCTGATTGTATTCGAGAAAGCCAGCTGGTATGTGAGTCTCTGTGCCAGCCACACTGGTCAATCGGTTGCCCTGGATCTTTTCCTCTTCAAGTAACAGTTGTATCTGTCTTAAAATAATCTGGTGCTTTAGGAAGAAACGTATCTGTGCATGCAGCACCAATGCACATGCCTCTTCTGCCAGAGGATGGGTGCAGAATGAGGAGAGGGGACCTTGGGCCAAAGCCAGCTGAGGCTTACGAAGGAGACAATATGATATCAGCACAGCAATAAACTGAGCAATCCACAGAAGAATGGAGGATTCCTAACAATTCCCCACCTCTGATTTCCTTGAAACAATATGAGCATGACAACCATGACGCAAATTATGTTCCATTCCCTGATTCAAGATTGTTACCCAACCCTTCTACTTTGACAATAGTACACATAGAAAGGGAACCCAGGAGACAGAACAAGAGGGGGTAGGCATTGAAAAACCCATACAATTGTCAAGTGCAAACAGTGTACATTTAAAACTGCTTTCAGACACTCCCTGTTGCTCCAGTGTATGGTCTGTTCCAAAATCAGTCCAAAAAACACATGTTAATGTCATGATGCCTACCCCCGGGCATCCGGATCGAGTCCATCAGCCCCGGGAGCAGGCATCCAGATACCCATTAAAACCCCAACAGCCCCGGCTGGGGGCTGTTTGGATTGAGTCCTGGTGCCTTAGTTAGTCTTAGTACAACTTTTCAGTCAATCATATCAAGAGCACTGGATCCTCAGTTGACACCACTCACACCACAACCGAGCAGAACCCAAGATTGAGGAGAGGTTAGGGCCCGATTCAGCACTCCCAAAAATCGGAAATGTGTCAGGTATTTTATGATGGAAAGGTGACAAGCAAATCTTGCCACCTGCCATGTGTTCAATAGTGTATTGTGAAGGAAGTTGTGTACCTATTTTACTACTTCTTTCTGATTGGCCCATATGAGAGGGCATCATCTGCATACCTGGTGAAAGGAAAGTGATAATGGGCAACCTCTGACCTATCAACTGCAGGCCATGGCACACTTGCACCACCACCCCACACCAATATACCATAAACCATCTTGTTGATTCCTAGAATTTTTAAAGCCCTATGGGAACACTAACTTTGCAGAAGAACACAGCAAGTGCATCTCTTGGAAGACCACTCAGCAGACTCCTTTGGTGATGATGATTTGTGTGGGATCCAACTAAAGTCACATTAAAGGTGGTGGAGACTTTGACTCTGACTTTGACTCTGACAATAGTGGCTGAGGACATTGCAAAAGTAAATCTTTGTTCTGCCCTCTCCCAATGCACCACGTCCTCCTCATTTACTATCCTCTTGCCCAGTCATCCAGACCAGAAGAGGGTAGGATGGTGTAGAAGCATGCTCTTTTCTATGATATCCGCCAGTAGATAATTATCCTGCTGACATCAAATGACAGAGGTCAGACAATGTACACAGTATGTGCCTGCATCCCTCATTGCTTTGTCTCATGTGGTCTGCCCAAATGGCAGCACACCCTAAATTCTACCACCACCAACATGAGGCTTCCCTGCTAGTGGTGGTAAAGTGACCTGGGCACCTTTCAGATATAATTGTCCCACTCCGTAAAGTGCTTGCGCATCGAGGAAGTGCCCAAGGACTATTCACTTCCTCATGCTCCCTTGTAATTTTGGTCCGCTTTCCTCCTGGGGCTTATGCTCTACCTCTGACATGGAGGTTGAGAATTAGTCCAGCCCATCTTCTCCCCCCACCACTCCCTCCAACAAAAAGGACACGTTGCTTAAGGTCTCAATGTGTGAAACACAAAAGAAGTGACAGACAAAGGATTTTTGCAAGACACACATGATGGGAAAGAGTTATCAAAACACACAAACAGTGAGAAAGGTGACTGGGCAGAGACTGGCACACAAGGGTTTCTCTACAAACATGGGAAAGAAAGGTTGTTGGGAAATGTTTCTTTTTTTTTTGGGGTGACACAAAGGTAAAAGAGCAAAGTACAAGTGGACCATTTAAAAAACAATTAAAAAGGGGTAAGGGTAAAAAAGTCGGATTAGGGAATGAGTGCAAAGAACGTAAACAAACAGATACAATGGATAAATCAAGGATTAGGACACATCCAAAACACCACTAACACACTACTTCAAAAGAGTCTTATACTCTCCTAAACTCACCAAAAGCATTCCTAACCGCTGCTAAAAACACCTGCTTTTATGCCTGTTCTTTTTACTCCTAACTTGACAGCAAAACTAACCCAGCAAAGGAAGCTGCATGCAAGGCAGAACTTCCTGGCCCTCAAACATCTCTTGGAGCAGTTTAGGACCTCTGGATGGTCAAACTCCCTTCTCGAGTCTCGGGCCTTGCATTTGGGTGACGGCCTAGAATCCGAACTTGAGCTCCGCTGGAGGGTATCCCACTGGAAACCTGTGGGGTGGGTTGAATCCAAAAGTGGGCCCATTGTGAGAAGCTTGGCACCCCTAGAAATGAAAAAAATCACTCCGTTTCATATAAATTTCTCCCTTTCAGGCCAAGCAATATCAGCTTTCACAAAGCAGAGCAACCCAATTGGCTAGAATTGTGACCCGACACACAAGGCATCTGCACCTGCTACAGGCATATTACAAGTGCATTTGTGCTGGGAAATGTTCTATCAATATTTGCTCAAACTGACATTTTACTTTGAATGACAATTGCAAAGAGAGATTTTTGCAACACTCAGTGCAAATATCATTTCAAAATGTCCAGGCCCAGGAATATGTTATGTTATGTTAATGGTATTTATATAGCGCACCGTCACCAACGGAAATGGTCCCCAGGTGCTCTGGTGGATCCGTAAACGAGAAGGTGGGATGGGTTAGTAAGGTGAAGAGGGAGTAGGATAGTGAGAGGAGTGGTATACTTTTGGCAGCTTCAACTCGGTAGACACTGGGTGCTGAGTTTTGGTGCAAGTATTAGATCGGTGTCAGTCCACATGTGCTGTTGGTGTGGATTATGTGTTGTTGCGGTGTGGTGAAGTGCAAGCAGCTTGTTGTGCGAGAGATGGTTGTGTGGGTTCTTTTAGTGAGATAAGTATGCAGAGAGTTTGACCTTATATTGGTTAGTGGGTTATATGACATTTAACATGCTAACATTCACAGTTCTGTCAAAGTGTAGCACTTGCAAACCTACATAATTATGTCTAAGTGTGGCACTCGCTAACCTTCACAATATTATCTAGATATGGCGCAGGCTAAAGTTCTCAATTCTAAGTGTGGCACATGCTAACATTCAAGTTCCCTCTAAGTGTGGCACATGCTAACATTCACAGTCCTATCTAGATGCGGCGCAGGCTAATGTTCACAATTCTATCTAAGTGTGGGACATGCTAACAATCTCAATTCCTTTTAAGTGTTGCGCTTGGTAATCTTCATAATTCCATCTAAGTGTGGCACATGCTAACATTGAGAATTCCATCTAAGTATGTCATTGGCTAGCTTTCTTACTTCCATCTATGTGCAGCACCTGCTAACATTCAGAATCCTATCTAGATGTGGCGCAGGCTAATGTTCTCAATTCTAAGTGTGGCATATGCGACGCAGGCTAGCGTCCACAATTTCCTCCAGGTGTGACACATGTTAACATTGACAAGTATGTTAGGATGCAATGCAAGGCAACATTTCCAATACTGTCATTGAGAAATTCAGGCTGGTGGTCATTAATCTTTCTAAGTATACATGGTCTAAGTCTATGACAGTCTATGTTATGGAAAGGTAAGGTAGAGTGGCGGGGGCTTTCTGGTGTAGAGTAATTGCTCTACACCCCACCCATGCCACACTTACAGTTTTTGTTGGTGTCTATTAACTGCTGGCTTCTCTGGCTTCCCCTGTGGACACCTGCAGACACGCTCTGGAGCCACCTCTGTGGGAGCCGCCCTTTGCCTCGGGCCCTTAGCCGCAGGGGCTGCCAGGCAAAGGGCTGCCCTCGGAGGTCGGCTTATAACCAAACAAGGACCAATCAGGGCGGGGGGCAGGATGGGAGGCGGGAGAAAGGCAGGGAACAGGGAAATGGAGGCCTGAAAGGGTCGGGTTGGGAGGGTGCGCAGCGGGCCTACAAGGGTCAAAAATACACGCAACCACATTCTATCAAGGCCTAAGAGGGTCTTTTTTTCCAATGGCTCACCTGCCTCGCCTCCGGTGTTACTGGCGAACAGGGAGAGCCGCACTAGGGCTGCAACACACAGCGTTCGATTCGCCAATCAGGGGTGAGGGGGCAGGATGGGAGGCGGGAGAAAGGCAGGGAACAGGGAAATGGAGGCCTGAAAGGGTCGCGTTGGGAGGGTGCGCAGAGGGCCTACAAGGGTAAAAAATACACACAAATACGCTCTATCAAGGTCCAGGAGGGCCTTTTTTTCCAATGGCTCACCTGCCTCACCTCCGGTGTAACTAAATAGTGCATATAACTTGTGCACACCTCTCAGAGAATGTGATTTCTGCAAAAGAAGTGTGCGGATCAAATGTTATATGATGGTATGAAGAATTGGCATTTTGTTAAAGAGCAATTTCCCACGAGTTCCAGCTGGAGACTCTTTTTTCCTGACTTATAGGACCATGGAAATATGCAAAATTGAGGTATATAGATCTATATAACATGTTCTTTCAGTCAAAACGCAACAGGTAATTAAATTAATGGTGTCACTCACAGTAGAAAAACAAATAACAAAAGCCCAAAATCTAAATCACAAAATAATGTCATTGTAAAATAAATATTGCTGCTGCTTTCTTTTTTTCCATTAGGGTCCAAGTCCCAGAGCTGTGTCTGGAACACCATCATCGGCGGCCTTAATGTCAAGGAGAAGCAGAAACCTATCCTCGTCAATGACACCCGAAGTGCAGAAGAAATCCTGGCCGATGACTTGCCTCAAGTGGACAGTCCCGATGCCATGGCGAAAACATCGATCAGGTTTGGCGGACGCGCTCCCCGGCCTTTCTTTGCATAGGCTCCTCCTTCCGGTAGATTGCTTCGCAGGTCTTGACATGTTCTCTGCATATATTACATGAGCTGAAGTTAGACTGGGCCGGATCCGGAAGGTCATGGTGTAGCTTGGCATTGAGTTTCTTAAATCTAATTAAAGATCTTGACAAATAACGTTTTTAAAAAAAACGTAATATGCGTGCGGGTCAGCAAGCCAAGTCAAGAAGGTGTTGATGAATATTTTTGCAAATCCCAAACAGAGATTCTCCTCTTCATCTCTGCCCCAAATCATGAGATTAAAGCAGTGGTATTCAGACGTGTTCATACCGAGCTCCCCCTTGAGTAAAAATATTGTTTCTGGGCCCCCCCAACCTAGGGGTTGACCCCCATAGTGAGCCCAAAGGTTGCTCAGCAGGGTCCCAGGCTCTTTAAAATATAAACAGATGATATACTGCTTATTTTTTCTATTAATAGTAGTCACCTTAATCCTTCTTTACATTACAAACAGTCATCTTAATCCCTTTTTAAAGAGTCTCCCCCCACCCCTGACATCCTTTTGGGCCCCCTTAAAGGGGCCAGCCCCCCAGATGGAAGACCAGTGGATTGAAGGCACAATGAAACTGATAAATGAGTGGGATGCCCGAAATATATATACAGTAGTCATGTTGGTCATAGAAAGAGAATGCTGGCAGGCCCGCCCAGGCAGCATGGAGGTTGCACTGGTGGGCAGCCTGCTTCTAGCGTTGCCTCTAGTGTTCTTCAGGGTGGATCTCTATGGTGGTGGTGATTCACCAATCTCCTGCACATGAGGCATTTGCTGGTATTGTTTTGTCTCTGCATATTTTGTGTGTACATTGTTTTGCACGCCTTTTCATCCTTGCCTGCCTTACCATCTACCCATTGATGCCTCCCACTTTGTTTCTTGTTCTCATCACTCTGATCCCCACATCTCGCCGTTGCTGTTCTACGGTCACTTTGCTTACTCCTATAATTGAGCAGTGGTCGAAGTGGGCGGGATGTTTGGGAGCCGCGCACCTCTCCTTTTTAAAAATGTTTTACTTTTCCTATACATTTATTTTAAAAAGTAATGGTTCCGGAATGGTTTAGTTTTAAAATAAAAGTGTAGGAAGAAGTTGAAACTTGCTCCTGGATGCACTGCCCTCAATCTTCCCTTAAACAGCAGGAGTGGGTGTTTGGTGGTTTGGTTTGCGCGTGGGAGGGGCCGTGGCGATGTGGTTTGTGGGCAGTAGGGGACTGCCAGCAGGGCACTGTGTTCCACCACTTCTTTTTGTGCACTTAGACCACTGGATGTGAGTTGTAGCCACAATGACGTTTCACAATACTATTGTTTACACATGTTGGAGACCACTTTTGTGTCCTGACACTTGTCAGCGTTGTTCTGCGTCTTGCTTCTGGTACCTACAGTGTCAATGTTTCCTCCTCCTGTGTGCTTTGAGATTACACCTCTGTTGGTTGCACAGTAATTACCTCCGCACTGCTTCTCACAGCGCCTTCGTTTGTCCCTTCCGGCCACACTTCTCCCTCTGAGACTTGGCTCGAATCCTTGCTCCCCTGCTCTCTGCCTGGCGCTGGATTGTTCTGCCATTAAGTGTGTGTGTGTGTGTGTGTGTGGGGTTCGAAACAAAAACCTCATGATTGTGAATTTTGAACTGGCTCATAAAATTGCGTGTAAAGTTTTGCAATAATAAGGAAACTAATGCCGCAATCAATGTATCACTGAGTTAAACAGATGTATCTCAAGAATATTGTTCTTTTTTTCTAAAACAGCTGAAATGCTGCGATCAGATTTCATTTGACTGTGATTTGAAAGTGTTGCATTTGTTTGTATTCACATGTATGCCCTGTACCCAGCGAAGGGCGAAACACAGAGTGCTATGCCAAATAATGACTACTACACATGTGTGGCATTTCTGTATTGCTTGGTTTTAACATAAACTCGAGGGAGCATGGCTGATGTTTCCCATACATGTGCGTTCATGTGGTTCTCTGCAATTCAGCTACCATGCACTTTTAGAATTTCTCATGAAGGGAACTGTTGTCTGGTGGGTGGTGTGGGTTGTGCCCATGGATCCAGCAGGGCGTAATCACACCGCTCTGGATTCTGGCATGCAGATTTTGCCATGTTCTTCTTTCGGGCACTTCTTTTCATGGTGTTCAATGAGCCTTTGCTGGTTAACAATACCGTTGCCCCCCTTTAAGTTATGGCTGTAAACCACACCTACGCTTCAGCATTGGGTGCCCCATTGGCCATTATAGAATGGCTGTGGTGATGAGGCCATCAGGACTGGCACCAAGGCATTTCAACCGTTTCAATTGAAATGGGTCCCACATATTCGAGGGTCCCATGTGACTGATGACAAAAGCTTAATAGCTTTTCTTAAGTAGACCTTTAGGACCTGATTCACCGAACATTTTCCAATGGGATTGCACCATTATAAAACACTTCTCTGAATCAGGCCCTTAGAGTTTCAGCACCCCCCTGTGGCCTGCCTTTCTTTGTTCTGTTGTGCAGGGGGCAATACACATTTCCTATGATAATCTGGAAGCCCCCTTCAATGTTGTGAAGGATTTTCTGGCAGAACTCGGCCCAGGCTGAGGCGATAGGCAGTGCATATTTTCACGAAGGAAGCCACATTCCTGGCATTATGTTAATCTATCCGACCAGGAACCCAGAAGGGGATATTTAAAAGCAAAGCTGTGAGGAATGAGAAGCACAATACATTTCCCAAACATTCTTCCCATTCCTTGTAACATATTGGCTGTGTGCACAGAAAAGTGGACCGGGGATTGAAAACTTCACTTTAAGCCCCCAACATAGGACTGTATGTACTGTTCTCCAGTGCCCTAATGTTTTGAAAACCTTTAACTGTACCTCGTCAATGCACGTTTATGTCTGACACAGGCAGGTGGGGTTTCCGAGTTAAAGGTAAGGGCCCCGATAAAGTGGCCAACTGTGTGGATTTACGGATAATGTAGCTGGTCCATATTTTTCAGTGTTGGATCTAGTTGCCATTTCTTCAGTCTGTTTCATTTCAATTCTTTGTAGGGGGTGGGGAAATAAACCATGGTCTCCGTCATGTTCAACACACATGCGTCCAGTGTAAGAAAAATAAAGGGAGGCTGGAGGGAATTAAGAGTGGCGAGGATTGAGGGGAGGCCGGGGAACACGGAGAGAGAGAGAGGGCTGGGGTGAGAGAGAGAGAGAGAGAGCGAGGGCTGGGGCTGGGGCGAGAGAGAGGGCGAGAGAGAAAGAGAGAGTGAGTGAGAGAGCAAGAGAGAGAGAGGGAGAGCAAGAAAGAGAGAGAAAGAGAGAGAGGGCTGGGGCGAGAGAGAGGGCGAGAGAGAAAGAGAGAGAGAGAGAGAGAGCAAGAGAGAGAGAGGGAGAGCAAGAAAGAGAGAGAAAGAGAGAGAGCGCTGGGGCGAGAGAGAAAGAGAGAGAGAGAGAGAGAGCAAGAGAGAGAGAGAGAGAGAGAGGGGGAGGGCTGGGGCGAGAGAGAGGGCGAGAGAGAAAGAGAGAGTGAGTGAGAGAGCAAGAGAGAGAGAGGGAGAGCAAGAGAGAGAGAGAAAGAGAGAGAGGGCTGGGGCGAGAGAGACGGCGAGAAAGAGAGAGAGAGAGAGAGAGAGAGCAAGAGAGAGAGAGAGAGAGAGAGAGAGAGAGAGGGGGAGGGCTGGGGCGAGAGAGAGGGCGAGAGAGAAAGAGGGAGAGAGAGAGCAAGAGAGAGAGAGGGGGCGAGAGAGAAAGGGAGAGAGAGAGGGCGAGAGAGGGAGAGAGAGAGGTGAAAACAGGACTAAGAGGAAGGAAGGGTGAGAGGGAGGGTTGAGATGGGGCGACAAAAGAGATATTGGAAGTGGAAGTAAGAAAGAAGGAGCGGTAGCACACAAAGGAAGTGGAGGGACAGCGAGAAGGGTCAGAATACGGGAGAGAAAGGCGGGGGGGAGAACACGGGAAGGGACAGAACATGTGGGCAGAATGTGCGAGAAAGAGAGTTTTGTAAAATCGTGATGATGCTGAGTTCGAGGCATATACTTTTGACATCTGTATTTATTTCAGTATTGTAAATAAAAGGCCCCTTGGATCTCTCACAACCTCTCTCTTGGCTTTCTCGTGATGTAATATGATTCTGGAGTCGGTCATGACCCCAGAACCATACTACATCACGAGCACGTCAAACGAATAACTGTACTATAACAGAGAGCGAGTGAGAAGGAATAGAGAGATAGGAGGGGTGAAAGAGGAGAGAAGTCACTACAGGGGGCAGAGCTCATAAGGAAAGGATGCAAGAGGGGGGGTGAGGGCAAACGAGTCAGAGAAGAGAAAAGGATGGGCACAGTAAAAGAAAAGCTGGGAGACACCTATGAAGAGTGTGAGGGGGGATGCAGAAAAAGACACAGACAGTGAGGGATATCCAGGGTGCAAAGCGAGGAAGAAAGGAATGGAAAAGGAGCAAAGGAGAGGAAAAGAGGCACGATTTGAAGTCGCTGGCCTCATTCATCAATTTATTTAAAGTGTGCTGTAAGAGGGCCTTTCCATTTTATATAGGTGGGGATTCATGTCAGGGTTGTATTAGGCACAGGTTGCCCCCCGAGCTAGATTTAATGCGGAAGCTATGCCCGTGCATGCCCAGCTGGCGTCACGCGCGGCCTCTAGCAGTGCTGTCTCCCCCTTGAAATACCATGAGCGGCCTCCCAACACCGTCTACCAAATGCGGATTGGGCTTGCCCCATGAAAACCAGTCGCATCCCCTGTCTCCGCCCGCCTCAGCGGCCTCTGTAGCATTATGAAACAGCTGGCGGCATAATGCCGACACCCCCCCCTATGAGCCACATAAGACACAATACACAACGTCATAGTTACATGCACGCCTCTGGCCCCCAGAGTAAATACGGAGCTCTTTCTGGAGGCATCGGACAGTTCATCATCCTCCTCCTCCTCGCTGGGCATTGACGCCGCTCGGGTGGGCACTCTGTGGTCTCCCTGGTTTGCAAGCAGCATTTGTGCTGATCTAAGTTTCTGATCGTTTTCCTGACTTTGTCAAACTCCAAATTGGTTCGGCCTTTAGGATGATTTCGGAATGTTTTGTGGAGCTAAAGGGGGTGGCTGAGCATTGTGAAGACCTGCTCATGGTCTGGCCTGCTGCAGCCACCCCCCTACACGTGAATGGTCTCGGCTATAGACTAACAGCCGGGAGTTCTTTAATAAGGATCTACCGGTTGCCTTGTTTCATCAACACTGACGACCTTCTAACTTTCAATAGCCACCATGGGCCCTAATCATAAATGGGACTGAGCTACCACTTCACAGCGAACCCCACCAATGCATTCTATCTGACTAGGTTTATGCCAAAAGTTCGTTTATACAACTACTGAACATGTATACACTATTGAAATGATGCCCTTCATTTATTATGCAATTTCATGTATGCACTGTCCATGTTTTCACTTATCTTGTATGCATTTGACATTCAGTAGTACGTCTAGTATTTGCTATGTGGTTCATAATTCTTCAGTCGCCCTTCAAACGATATTACAATGCACCCAACCAAACGACATATTTTGGGGATGCTGGGACGGCTAGAGTGTTACATTGAGTTGCAGAGAATCCGCAAGTTCGGTGTTGAAAAAATAGACCAACAATGATTTGATGCTTCTTACTTTGTTGTTCCACGGTCATTTTATCCAATCGTTGACTATGCGAGTGCTCGATGTGTGTGCTCCATAGCAGTATGCATCTGTAAGTTCATGAACACGCCCTTAATCTGTTTCCATGGTTACAAAGATCGACTTCCACCTAGTCTTATTCTAAGACTAGCAGTGTAGGAGCATTTCCGCCCCAAATGGCGTTCCCTGGAAACTTTCCTCTCGCAGAGCTTCACTGGGTCCTGCAGCATGGGTGGAGATTCCCCTGGCTTCTAGTGAAAATAGCATGTGTCATATAACCTCTACGCAAGGTCAATGCTGATGTAATCACTTTTACTATGTTACAGGTCACTTATTCGTAGTATTTCTCCAACTAACTGACAACGTATCATTGTCAGCGTTGGTTTTAGTCGATGCAATCTCAGATGTTAATTACTCAGAAACAATTGCAATATTGTAATATATTTTTTTTATAAGTTCCAGACGTGCTTGCCGCACACTTTTGATGACAGAATAATAAATACCGATGACATTTTTTGATGCAATATAAAATATGTCCACAAGATGGCACGTGAAGCCCAGATATACCACAACCGCTCATACGACGTTTCATTTAAGTCTAGGGAGAGTGTTGTGTTCACAATGTGTATGCATGAAGTTATCATGAACCTTATTTTTTTTTTTTAATCTTGAACTTATTATATTTGTCAACGCTCCTTGCCTCATAGGTCTTCAGAATGTGAACGCATTTCTGAGTTGTCAGTTCATTTTATAATAAGGAACACATACACCGAAAATACGTGGATCAATTCATCTGGAGCAAACAATATCACATGCTAGTAAATAACTCTTACTTGTAGACACGAGCTTAAACATGCCTCCCCTCTGAAAGCACCATTTATGTAAGGAAGAGAAATACCTACATATCGCCCACACAACTATAGCATATGGCGTATACCAGGGGTGCACAACTAGTTTTGCCAGAGGGCCAAATGTACCTTACAAGCTATCTACCCCGGGCCTGATTGTTTGTGTGGGGTAGCCGGGCGGGGCATGTGGTGAATTTACGACCCCCCCCTCAGACATTTATAGTAAGTATGTGGGGAAACAAATGGGCATTTTGAGGTGTACTTCTTGTCTTTATTTCTATTTGTGCTTTCAATTCTGTAGTACACGTTATTAACAAGCCAGAAGAAAAACTGAATTGGCCCTGGGCTTCAACATGTTATGAATAGTGTGAGAACAAAATCATCCCCGCACGCCCAGCAGCAATAACCTAACAGAACTGGCTGTCCTGCAGGTGAAAAAGAGATGTGCAGATGTGGCTGATGAGTGATCTGCCCACGTTGACTACATGACTCCACCCGCCACCACAAAACACCTCTGCTTTCAGAAGTACTGCCACAAAAGACTTCAATACCCACTATCAACATTGCTTTGTCACAGGGGCAGTAAATGAATGTTCTCTTTACAATACTTTTATTTGAAGCATCATACAAAGGTGGTGTGTACAGGCCATGGAAAGAAAATATTACCAATATAGTTTTTTTTCTATACTGCTTATTACCATGCTTTATAGCACTAGTGTTGATAAAATTGTGTACTAAATTGGAGGGGTGTAAATATTTCCTCCAAATATGCCAGTGTGATGAAGCGTGGCAAGGAAGCCCAAACCAATCAAGAGGTGTTGGGAGTAGCAGGGGGTCTTCCCCCGCCACCACCCCGGGAATAATTTTAAAATGCAAGCACACACAATGGCATACATAATTTAATTAAAGTACCTTCTTCCCCGGTCCTGATGTTTCCTCCCAGTGCTACAGCTCCTGCGTAGCATAAAAAAGAAGCAAAGAGAGCTTCCTGGTTCGTGCACATGAACCCAAGAGCTGGAGCGCTGATAACTAAGAGCCCATCTCCCTTTGTATGTGGTAGTAGGTGCAGGAGCCCCTCCCTCATACATACACACATGCAGTTCATCAGCCAGCATCCCCAATGGGCCATGCAAGGTTGGGGAAGCAAAATGCCCCTTTTTTTACATGGCTCACTGGATAAAATCCAATGAGCTGCAAGACTTATCCTTGGCCTCAACCCCGGGGACAAAATCTCTCCAGCCCTAAAATGTCTCCACTGGCTCCTGGTTGCTGCAAGGATTAAATTCAAATCCCTCTGCATCATCCATAAGGCTTTCTGGGGCTGGGGACCACGGTATCTAGAATAGGCTCTCACCAAATACTCTCCCCCCAGATCTCTATGCTGCTCCAGTGCCAACTCTCTGCGTGTCAAGCGCTTCTCTAAACAGCAAGCTGGTGGCCGATCTCTTTCCTCGGCTGGCTCCCTACTCTGGAACAGCCTCTCCCTTCCTCTCTGTCTAGAACCGTGTGTTGGTGCAACCTTGCCCATTATGGAGAAGTGCCACTGGTGCACCGTCAAAGAATGTATGCACAGAGTCGGTGTGGATGGAGATGAAATGCTGTTGACTTTGAAGTCATGGACATGAACAGCACTGTTGGTAATAGTGATTTTTGAATACATTAATGACTCATAGACAGGTGCTACAGAAGAAAGCTACCAGGGTAGCTCAGCAGGTTGAGTGACTGATGCCTGGTGAGTACCTCGTGCCTTTGTACTATCTACTCGTGTGCAACTCCCCTCTCTAGCTCCATCCATGTCTCTCTCTGTCTCTCCTATCTTCTCTAACTGCTATGCTATCACCTATCCACCCTCTCTCACTAAGTCTGGAAGGACAAAGTTAAAAAATGAGCTCCTATCTTCTAATCCTGGATTACCTATCACAGACACCCACGCCAGTTCCACTTCCAGACAAATTGTAACTGACATCCTCTTTTCTCTCCCCTCTCCAGACCAATGCACTCCACGCTCTCCCTTTTCTCTTCCTCACCCATTAATGGTGGCACTAGATGGAAAGTTCTCTTGGCTGGCTTATCATCCTCGAGGTGCATCATTAATGGCCATCAAAATGGCACTATGATGGCCCAGGGTCCTCAACCCAACCTCCTCCTCTTTGACCGGTGCCTGCCATCTCTCATTAACTTCCTTCCTACTCCTGCAACGCCGGCTTCCTCTCTCTCAGCACCTTTTTCATCACCTCCGGCAGGTGTACCAACTCCCTGTGCCCCTCCTCGGAAAACCTTTAAGGGTGGTGACCGTCTTCACTTAGCCACACTTAATGCCCATTCTGCTCCCAAACATTCTTCCGACATCTGCCTCCTCCTTGAAGACTTTGATCTTGATGTCCTCGCTCTCAGCAAGATGTGGTTCAACGCCAGCTCAGTCACTGATTTTGACTCCCTTTACCCTGATGGCAAAAAGATCTTCTCAAAGCCTCGTCGCAACCGCACTGGCGGTGGAGTAGCCTTGATCTTCCCTGAGTGGTTCCCCTCTTCCTTCATAGCCACCCAGACCTACTTCTCCTTTGAAAGCCTTGTCTCCAAGCTTGGCATCTCTCCCACTTCCGCTCAGACCATTGCGACTATCTACAGGCCCCAGGGCACTGTCTCCTCTTTTCTCTCAGAATGAGCCAATTTTTTTCTCCTCCCTTCTGACCTCCACCTCAAATCTCCTCCTTCTAGACAACTTCAAGATCCACCTAGACTCCTCAATCGCAGCCTCCACTCTCTTCCGTGATCTCTGCAACTCTCTTAACCCTCACTATTCTCCCTTCTGGCCCTATCCACTCGGCTGGACACACGTTCTATGCCTTTATCCATTCTGACCTCTTGCTCTCTACCCCACTCTCCACCCCGCTATCCTGGTCTGACCACACTCTCCTTTCCTCCAACCTGGGCCCTCTCGGTCCTCTGACCTAACCTCCCCCAGCTCTGCCAGCCTCACCCATGCGTCCAATCAAACGAGTCTCAGTTGTGGGTTTCACCACCACCTTCACTCCACTCCAACCTCTGACTCAACTACTGACACTGCCGCTCAACAATCTAGCCCTTGCCATCACTATCACTCACACTCTTGATATTCTTGTCCCTGTCATGAGGATTTGCCTGAATCCTGCTTCCAAGCATAATACTTGGTATGACTCTGATCTAGCAGCCCTGAAACGCAAATGCAGAGCCGCTGAATGGAAGTGGCAGACCTCGAGCTCATCCTCTGATAAACTGACCTGTCCTCTTCTCCAAAGGTAATATTGTCTATCCATTCGCTCCAAGAAGAGGGTTCACATTCAGGCCTGCTTCTCTGGAGCTACCAACAACATGGCTGAACTCTTTAAAATCTGCAAGGTGCTAGCCAATCCATCTGCAATTTCTTCCTCGCCTCTTCCTTCACTGGCACTCTGCAATGCACTAGCAACCCACTTCACTGCTAAAATGCAAGACATCCTGAGTTCTCTCTCCTCCTCCCCTCCCCCCACCCTCCGGCCACCCTTGGCCTCTGCTCCTCCATCATCCACCCTCTTCTCCTTGTCAACTATTGCACCGGAAGATGTCACTAGAGTTGTCCGCTCTATGAAGGTCTCTTCCAAACAGATCTCCCCCTGTTCTACCAGAACTATTAAGGACAATATCGTCTCCTTTGTCCCTGCACTCACAGACTTTTGTAATCACTCTCTTATCACTGGATCTGTCCCCTCTTTCCTCAAGCACTCTTGTGTGTGCCCCCTCCTGAAAAAACCTTCTGCTGACCCTTCATGTGCGGCGTCCCATCTCTCTCACTCCCTTCCTTGGGAAACCTCTGGAGAAGTTGGTCTTCCCCAACGGACCCAGCATACTGAGCTTGTTGGTTGCCTCACAACCATCAACCTGGATTCCGAACCTCCAGAGGCATGGAAACTGCTCCCCTTAACACCCGTGAACATCAAGAAAGTGTGTTTCAAAGCGCCCACAGGACAAAGGGGAGGGAACATGGGAACAAAGGCAAATAGAATAAACAGATGAACAGGAAAGGGGCAGTCCTACTAGGCCATGGTAGCATTCAGAACGTGCAGGTGCAGGGAGAGAGGGAAGGGACAGGGACGAGGGTAAGTGCTAGGAGTTCCACACAGGGAAGTGCCAAGGAGTCAGTTGTGTGCAACAGTAAGTGCCTGGCAGAGATCGCTTGGCATAGAGTGATCGCCTGCCATTAATAAGTGCAGGCCTGTGAGAACAGTGGGTGCCCGAAGGCAAGTGCTGGGATGGGGCGAATGCTGAGGGTGATTGGGGAAGGCCGGGACCTGGGAGGACACATAAGGTCGATCTATCTACAACTTGCTCTCTCTCTGCACTTGCACGATCCAAATGTTCACAAGGCCTAGTAGGACCGCCCGCTTTGTTCTCTATTTTGCATATTCCATTGTCTTGCTGTCTTCCCTTGTTCCCTTCCCTTTGCCCTGTGGGCACTTTGAAACACAACTTTCTTGATGTGTAAGCACCTTACAAATGCCATATGAAATAAAAACAAAAATAAGCCTCCACTAGGCCTCCACTAGGCCACAATTGGCTGCACCAACCTGACCAAGCCTGTAGTCATAGCAAGTTACTCATGATCACTCACAGCGGTGATAGAAGCATGGCTTTCACAATGACTGCAATTCTGCTGTTATTAGTGTGGCACACCTCGGTAAATGCGTCAATGATAACAAGATGGCCACCATTCTGCGCTAATGAGATTTTGTCCATTGTCACATTGGGAAATGTACTCAGGTCCTTTTGTACAGGTGGAAAAATGGCAAATAATCATATCTCTTTTATTTGAACTGAGTGCCAGGTTACTGTTACAAAAGAGGGATACATACAAAAATTAGTCTGTAACCATATCGATTGCTCCTAGGCAGAGGAGTTGCTAAGGGGGGGCATAGGAGGCTATGGCTCCTGGTCTTTTGATTGTAGCCCCAGATAGACAAGCAGAAAGCTAACTCGCCCTGAGTCCGACAGTCCCAACGTTAGCGTAGCCCCGGATCTTTCCAGACCTAGCAACACCCCTGCTCCTAGGCATGCTCGAGTCGTTCATGAACGGGGCATGAAAGGAATCCGAAATACAGTGGCTACTGTTTCTCACCAGGGCACGGCGTAATATTTGTATGCGCTTTAGGATTCAATATTGGATTTTTTTTAAACACACAAGCCTCGGTCTGGTTGAATGGATTCTTATCACTTTTCTATTGGTCTACACTTTTTCCGTAATAAATTGATTACGATCGCTGAAGGAACACATACAAATGTAGGGATTACCCACAAACCTTAGCTAGAAATGATGAGCTTGCTTTCATCCAAACCTCTCGAATCAGAACACATTTCCTGTAGTTAAATTGTATATTCAATTTGTCTTTAAGCATATTATTTTTGATTAAACTAATAGTGAGGTAATCATAAGGTATGCTATATATTTCCAAAAATGTGCCATTGTCTTAGTTAAGCATATAATGCCTGTTTTATTGTAGTAATTTGCATAGTACAATAGTACATAGTACAGTAATGAAGCAATTAAGTAGATGAGAGGGTTCCGGGCTGGGAGATCCTTAGATCTTAAAAAAGTTCCACCCTGCACTGCACACTTGCAGTTTCAAATGAGGCTATGTTGTAAGTGCCAGCTGAGTCTGTGAGGGGGAATAGATGTACCATGGCACTAATACTGTTTTTTTTCTCAAGTTGACTACAAAACTACAAAACAAGATGGCCACCATGGATCGGGGAGAAAGGAACTGTAGTCCCTTCTCCCTTTCCATAGCAGACATTGCCTCGTCAGGGATGCACAGGGAACATTAGTGTTCCCGGTGCCAGTGAGGGACTCTGGAGCGCCAGCTAAGTGGGGCAGAAGTGGAGGGGATTTAATATGTGGAAAGGGGGGCGTGTAGGGGAGCGCAGGCACCTACCTTACCTTGTAGTACAACATATACTTTTATCTGGTTTCCAAGTTTTGGTGGCCTTCAGTTCACATATTTTTAGAAAGAGCATAAAAGTATTAAAAAAAGAATACATTCAATCGCGAATGCTGGATTGCATTGTCGATCAGGACTAAATCGCTAGCACAGTCATAGGCCTGTGTAAGTTTGGCTTCTCCTTGGCAATGTAATGAGCAATATGCCTGAATGTGTCCTGTCTACTTTTCCTTGAATGGGGAATCTGTTTAATAAACAGTTAAGAGGAGTTTAGATAATAATCTGAAATACATGAAAACAAATTATTCCCCTTTAAAAAAACTTGGCATGTCCTTATTTTCAAAACAGCGTGCTCAGATGTTATTTTTCGAAACTTCATATGGTGGTAAAAACTTCGGAGGCTTAAGTTTGCCAGGATTGCGGTTACAATGTTTGTTGAGGATGTTATGCGGAAAAAGCCACACTTAATGTTAAAGGGTGAAATTAAAAAAACTATGAAATTGTAAAATATCTGAAATTGTTTCTCTTGGTTTAAGTGAATGATGTGTTTGTTCGAGATGTGTTGTGTTATTAGACACAGCTGCTAGGTTGTGAATTGGCTCATCACAGCAAGCATTGCTTTATTATGTCACCCGAACAGTAACTGAACGCAGGAGTTCTGCCATTGGTGGGACCATTGCATAGAGGCTATCACCCAAGGCCGGGGGAACTTCACAGTTCGGATACCGTGGGTAGAGCGCATTTGCAGAGCGGCGTGGCCCGCGCAACCCTTGGCTCTACAGGTATTGCTGGATCAAGTCAGCCGGAATAACAATCTTCATGTTGCAGGTCTTATGATGTCCCATTTTTGGGGTGTCATCCTCGGAACCTCACGACACATGTACATGCTGTGATATGGGAGGAGCGTGGGAGCCCCTGCCTTCCTCCATGGAGCGCCCTCCGCTTGGGCCAGATGCTGTAAATGGAATTTTCTGCCCAGTGGTGCTCTGGGGCGTTGGATAGAAATGTGTCCGTGGTCAGGTGTTCTGCACAGCTGGAAGGAGACCTGATATACACTGGTCCCAGCTGCCTTTCCTGATGGGCCGAAAACCTTGCTGTCAATGAGGCGCCTCTATGTCCTGTGGGGCAAAGTGTTTATCATGCCATTGTTTGTGACTGTCAAGCTAGGGTTTGGTGAAAGCGAGCAGCACATTCACCAATGCAAGTATCAAGGTAACGTTATTTCTAGAGCTACATACATCCAGAGTAAACGTTTACATGTGAAACGAATACACGCATAAAACACTATTTTTATGCCTTTTTTTAAATTCAACACTTCAAGACACTTTTACCATGAAAAAAAAATGCATAAATGCATATATTCAGATATCTCCTATCATAAAAAAAATATATATATATTTTTTTTATTTCTTTGATGCTTGGAAATGCGCAGAAATCCGAATTGCTTTGACGATATAAATGCAGGCCTTTTCCAAGGATGCGAAACCTGTGTACCTGCGCGGTCTGCTGGCTGTGGGTTCTTCACTGTACATGCGTATGTGGTCTTCAGCTAAGAGAGTCCCAGCTCCGCATTCCTTGGGTGCCAGCTTGAGACCTGAAACTCTCTCGACTCTTTCCGGCTCCTCATTGAAGTCCATTATGACCCTGTAAACTCTTGCCTTATTCCAGCTCAGAATAATATCTTCAATTTGTCTGAATAAAGGCTATCAAAACTCTACCCAAGAGATGCTTGTAAAAGAGGAATGTGGGGGTTACCTTGGCCCCTCTCACTCTGCACCTTCAAGGGAACTACAGTTAGGTCTTGAGGGCCTTTTTGGCCGAATGTTGTGATCCTCACCGTTCCCTTAGGCAATATCCAGAGGTACTGGTTTGCGTTGTTGCGGGCTTGTCGAGATGGATCGTGTCAGAACTGCACCTGCGTGCCCCTGATGAAAGATTTCTTTGGCTTGTACCTCCTCTGTCCACACAATGAATGCCATGTCCGAGATGTGAATGGGCCTGGCGTGTGGCGCTATATTGAAACCTCTGTGATAGGTCTATGAGTTTCAGGGGATTGTTCGCTATCCATGGTATAATTCAAGATGGTGCCCACGGGCAGGAGTGACCAGTCCTGCTAATGCGCCATTCATAAATGAGGGGATAGGGAATTTTGGCCGCAACAGAATTCGTCGAATTAGAATTCATTGAATTTATTTAGCCAAATTTGGCTGCAAATATATGTGGGGGAATGGGTAACCGTGACAATAAATATAGGGGAAGTCGGGGGGGTTGCGGGGGACTCCCCCTGCATATATTTGTGGCCAAATTGAACAAAAGAAAAAAGCAAATTAGACGAATTTGTATTCGATTAAATAAACTCGACAAAATCACATAGAACGAATATGAGTACTTCCTGGAAAAGTCGCCAAGGATGTGCCAGCTTTCTCAGAAATACCCGCCGTGGAATCTGCCCAGCAAACATTGCTTACTCCTGGCAACATGCAGAGCACTTGCTTTCTTCCGTGCCCATCATTGTATTGGCAGGGGTTTCCAGGGCACATGGGACCGCCCATGAGGACAACCTGCTCCATGTGATTCACGGAATGGTTATTTTTGCACACTTTGGGCCCGATTCATGGAATATTGGCCCCGTTCAAAATGACTTTGCACTGCTAAAAAGTGACTTTGCACTGCCGACACAAACCGTGATTCACGGAAGCGTGCAAAGTGTATTTCTGCCGTGCAAAGTCCGGGCAAAGTCATTTCAAACTGCAAAAATTACTATGCGCTGACTTTGCGCTGAATTTACACTGCAAAAATACACTTTGTGCGGTTCCATAAATCAGGGTTTGTGTCTGCAGTGTAAAGTCACTTTTCAGCAGTGCAAAGTCACTTTGAACCGGGCAAATATTCCATGAATCCGGCCCACAGTGTCCATCCTTCCCACAGTGTCCATACTTCCCACGGTGTCCATCTTTCCCACAGTGTCCATCCTTTCCACAGTGTCCATCTTTCCCACAGTGTCCATCCTTCCCACGGTGTCCATCTTTCCCACAGTGTCCATCCTTTCCACAGTGTCCATCTTTCCCACAGTGTCCATCCTTCCCACGGTGTCCATCTTTCCCACAGTGTCCATCCTTTCCACAGTGTCCATCTTTCCCACAGTGTCCATCCTTCCCACGGTGTCCATCTTTCCCACAGTGTCCATCCTTTCCACAGTGTCCATCCTTCCTACAGTGTCCATCCTTTCCACAGTGTCCATCTTTCCCACAGTGTCCATCCTTCCCACTGTGTCCATCTTTCCCACAGTGTCCATCCTTTCCACAGTGTCCATCCTTCCCACAGTGTCCATCTTTCCCACAGTGTCCATCCTTCCCACAGTGTCCATCCTTCCCACAGTGTCCATCCTTCCCACAGTGTCCATCCTTCAACAGTGTCCATCCTTCCTACAGTGTCCATCCTTTCCACAGTGTCCATCTTTCCCACAGTGTCCATCCTTCCCACTGTGTCCATCTTTCCCACAGTGTCCATCCTTTCCACAGTGTCCATCCTTCCCACAGTGTCCATCTTTCCCACAGTGTCCATCCTTCCCACAGTGTCCATCCTTCCCACAGTGTCCATCCTTCCCACAGTGTCCATCTTTCCCACAGTGTCCATCCTTCCCACGGTGTCCATCTTTCCCACAGTGTCCATCCTTTCCACAGTGTCCATCCTTCCTACAGTGTCCATCCTTTCCACAGTGTCCATCTTTCCCACAGTGTCCATCCTTCCCACTGTGTCCATCTTTCCCACAGTGTCCATCCTTCCCACAGTGTCCATCCTTCCCACGGTGTCCATCTTTCCCACAGTGTCCATCCTTCCCACAGTGTCCATACTTCCCACGGTGTCCATCTTTCCCACAGTGTCCATCCTTCCCACTGTGTCCATCTTTCCCACAGTGTCCATCTTTCCCACAGTGTCCATCCTTCCCACAGTGTCCATCCTTTCAACAGTGTCCATCCTTCCCACGGTGTCCATCTTTCCCACAGTGTCCATCCTTCCCACAGTGTCCATCTTTCCCACAGTGTCCATCCTTCCCACAGTGTCCATCCTTTCCACAGTGTCCATCCTTCCCACAGTGTCCATCTTTCCCACAGTGTCCATCCTTCCCACGGTGTCCATCTTTCCCACAGTGTCCATCCTTTCCACAGTGTCCATCCTTCCTACAGTGTCCATCCTTTCCACAGTGTCCATCTTTCCCACAGTGTCCATCCTTCCCACTGTGTCCATCTTTCCCACAGTGTCCATCCTTCCCACAGTGTCCATCCTTCCCACGGTGTCCATCTTTCCCACAGTGTCCATCCTTCCCACAGTGTCCATACTTCCCACGGTGTCCATCTTTCCCACAGTGTCCATCCTTCCCACTGTGTCCATCTTTCCCACAGTGTCCATCTTTCCCACAGTGTCCATCCTTCCCACAGTGTCCATCCTTTCAACAGTGTCCATCCTTCCCACGGTGTCCATCTTTCCCACAGTGTCCATCCTTCCCACAGTGTCCATCTTTCCCACAGTGTCCATCCTTCCCACAGTGTCCATCCTTTCCACAGTGTCCATCCTTTCCACAGTGTCCATCTTTCGGTGTCGTCACCATACCTCCTCTGAAGTCAATGTATGCACTATAGCAGAACCTTCCACGCTTTCACAGTGTTTTCAGTTAATGTGCTTTTGGGGTATATATGTACCTCAGACATACTTTATGTATTACTCTATGACGATGTTGCATCGGAGCTCTTCGTTCTAGCACTGTATTCATTATTTGGCGCAGTATTGCCCATTTGTTTCTTGCTGTGAGTGTATTGCTGCAGTGGTATTCTCTCTGCACATTGCTAGGTGAAGTGGGTTACTAATCCATTCCGCTCACCTGACGCCAGAGCATCTCGAAACACGCGTGTCGTGGGATGAAGTGGAAGGGCTTTAGTAAGAGGGGACGCTGAGATCCTTCAAAAAACAACTCACCCAAGGCATTCACTTATTTAGTCATCGCCCCTATCTGAAGAGCCACTCCGTAGTCCCAAACCACAGGGCAAACTATCAGCCAACTGTTAACTATTCCTTGCAGGCTTAAGTGTTAGGACATTCCATCGCTAGCCAGCTTCCAACATTTGTAGAGCATGACGCCTGCCAATACGACTTTCATTCAAAGCCTGTGACAGAACCTACCTAACTCCCTTCTCTGTCCTTACAATGGCACTACCCCTGCCCCTGACTAATTCCCATCTGTTCGTTTGTTTTGTTCCTGGTTTATGTTGTGCCATGTTAATATGTTTTTCTATCGCACCAAATCACTACCATAGTAGTTTGGAAGTTCTTATTCTTGTACATAAAATGGCGCATTATGCCCCTGCCTGGGGAAACCAGACCTTAGTCTGCTGGGAAAAGAGTGTGAACAAGAGGAAGATAAAAGGGGAAAAGGCTGCAGAACATAGGGATGGAATACAGCCAGTGGAGATATGGCAATGTTGGCATGGATGTATGTTTGTCCAACATATCTGAACTTGATTCTGGAGAGAGAGGCGACTGAATGACCCATGTGTTATTATGACATTCGGATTGTGTTTCTAAGGCAGCTTTCGAAGAGTATGATGAAGTAGGGTAGATAATTCACTTCTGTTTTAAGTAGAATAATGCCCACGACCCCATGGACAGCACTCCATCGCCACCTACAGCAGTACAAACTGCCCATCTCTCTTTCATCTGATCCCTAAATAACTCCTTACATTCTACCTTCCATATTCTGAATTCATTCTTCTGCATGGAATCAGAATACTACAACACTACACAACCGTAAAGAAAATCCCAATATACTTTTATAAAAAAGAAAATCACCAAGAACAACAACACATACATTGAAACTAATGCAATAACAACTTACATCACTTCTTATTAACTAAAATGTGCTCAGTATCTCCAAATTGATTTTGGCATTTTATGGATTCTTATACCACTTCTCATAGCTTCACCCTCTCTCTCCAAACCTCTAATGGCACCATCCACATCTCTTCTCCCTCCATCATCTCTTCTCTCTCCATCATTACTCTCTTCCACATCCTTCAACATGGAATCATTCCAATTATCCCACAATCTCCTCTTCTCCTTAACCATATTCCCATGTGCACACTTCACCACTCTATTCAAATTCCACACCATACAATTTCCACCCATACTGCCCTCTTAAAACATTATATCACCTTCATAGGATCAGAGAATTTCGACACTCCTTTTTGTCTTCTCTTCCCCATCTCATTTTTAACACATCTCCAATCTTATATTTCTCCATTCCTTTATTAATACTTCCCCTGAACCATTTGTCATGGTATTCCTTATTCTTCGTCTGAGTTTACAACATGTTATCATCAACAAAATATCAAAATATTCACTTACTTTCTTGATCCGTAACATCTAATTCAATCATGAAGGAGAAAATGCACTGTTCGGTTCTCTACCCCTCATCAAACAAAAAGATGAAACACCTGTACCACTATGTGGCATTTTTCTGATACTCCACAATAAATCACACACATTTTCCTTCCAGTTAAGACCATTTGCTAACACGAACTGCACACATCCACCTACCACTCTATTTAATCTCTCCACCATGCCATTAATTTCCGGGTGATATAGAGATGAATATTTCCATTGAAAACCCAATTTCTTACAAAATTCCTTGATCTCCTTTGACTTAAATTGAGGACCAGAAACCTGTGCAACATCACCAACAAAAATCTATTTCCTTGTCCCAATGTTTCATAAGGACCCAGAATATCAAGTCCCAACTCCATCCACAGTCTCTTCGGCACAGGAATCGGAGTCAATGGTAAAGCCCTAGTTACTATATTTTTTATCACAGGTGCACACTGGTGAAGTATTCTAACTATTTGTACTTGTACATCCCTCTCACCTTCTTGTTTGTTATGGTAACTCCATTCTTCACACTCATCCTTCCTCAACACATTCACAATTCCACATAATTGTTCCTCAAATTCCTTTTCAGAAACATCAGTCCCCTCCTTTAAAGGCGTCCTGGATAATAAATCTGCCACACAATTCTTTTTTCCTGGTAAGTACTCTACTTCACAATTGTATTCCATCAGTCGCAACGCTAATCTGGCAATTCTTGCGAATTGCTCTGGACAAACTCTTACCTGTTAAAACTTTCACTAAAGATTTATAATCTGTTCTCATCACAAACATCTTTCCCCAAACATATTGCCTAAAATGCTCTGCTCCCCAACAACATGCCCACAACTCCCTCTAAATTACAGAGAAACGTGTTTCTGTGTCTGTTACAGCTCCAGACACAAACATTATTGTCCTTTCATGATCTTCTTCCTTCTTGGAAAAAACTGTACCCAAACCTTTACAACTTGCATCCACAATAATTATGAATTTCGTTCCCAGTACAAAACCTCCTAACAATGGTGCACTAATTATGCACCTTTTAACCTCCTTCGCAGCTAGTTCATGACTTTCTTCTCAATCTCCTCCTTTTTGATAGGCATCTCGCGTGTCTTTACAACTTCCTTCTTTCTCTTGCTACTCCTTCTAGGGCCTCTCAGGCTCCTCTGTCACCTCGTTCTTCCTCTGCCTCTCTGGCACTTTCCTATTCCTCTCTGGCTACTATGCCACCACCTAATAGCATCTTTGCCCACTCTCAGGTCCCTCTACCACTTCCGCTGGGTGTAACGCAAGCCTGTACCCCACTCTGGAAGTCTTTCATATGTGGCAACCTGCTCCACGTCGCTACTTTCAACTCTTGCTCTGCTGTCAAACACTCCCCTGACATCTGCCACCTACTCAGAGAACTTTACCTGGAGGTCCTCTCTCTCACCGAGACATGGCTCACGGCGAGCTCTGTCAAGAGTTTTGACACTCTCCTCCCTGATGGCTGTTAGGGAGAATTCTCATTTTATGGCTAATTTCCCTCACCTAGTGAGTCCCCCAGCAGCTTTGCTGGATTTCTGGAGTTTATTTTTTTCACTTTGTAAGAGTGTGAGCTTTTCCCCCACTCTTACCCATGTTTTGCCATGTGTCTTCTACCTGTTTTTGTGATTGTGGACTCTGGAGTACACCACTTCAGTAGTCCACTTCTTTTGTGTGTTACACAGCACCTTCAGTGCAGTGACACAGGGTTGTCTTTTAGACTTCCCACCAACTCCATTTCTGAGGCTGACTACAGTCCCCTAGAGAAGGGTAAATTTGCCATTAACTTTATCTAGTCATTTAACCACAGATCCAGTACACCCCATCTTACATGGAGTACTGGAAAGGGTTACTCCGTATCCCTTTTTATCTGTACCTCCTAGAGCATTGTTTCACTCTTTTAACATTTAGACTCGGCTGGTGGCAGTGGTATCTACCCTAACCTTTCTACCGCGATTATATTATATAAACGTGGTATTGTTTTATGCTATTATATTAGCCTTGAACATAAACCCGCTTGACCAAATACTTTTTCTTTTGGCTCCGGTCGGGTTTATTCGCCATTTCTTTTTGTTAAAAAAGTCCTTCTTGTGTTTTACTTTGCGCGGCAAACCAGGTTTGGCTCCTTTCTTCACTGTATTTTGGCGGGCTTCTGCCAAGAAGCCCTCCTCCAGGCGCCTGGGTGTCTAGGTGGGCTGAATGTGAGGGAGGGGTGTAGTCACCCCCTGCACAGGGTATCCTAGGAAACCCAAGTCACACTTTGCCATGATTGGCTGTGGTGGTTGTCTTTGCTGGACAACCCCCCTGCTGCGTGATTGACAGCCAGGCTGTGTGAATGGGGGATTTTCGCATAAAAGGCAGGTCTCTTTGGGCTAGAAGTCAGAGTCCCCACTGGAACTACAAGGAACCGAAGAGAAGCGGAGAAGAAGACGGCTGCTGCAACTACCCCGTCTCGGTGAAGCCCTCCTGCAGTTCTGAGCTATCTACCCTTCGACGACCAGAGAAGATCCAGTCCGGAGTCTTATTCCCTTGAGCCTGGTGGGGATAACCAGCTCACCTTCCACAGCCAGAGGATCCTCTTCTTGGTCGAAATCGCTGCACACTGCTGTAGTGGTCCGGATAGCCATCCGAATAGCCTCTCCTGTTTTTAAGGAGGGCACCTTTTATTCACCGTCGCTGCTACTGGCTTCATCCCTGTGTGGCACAGACCCCTCCAGATGTCCTCCTTCGCACCGAAGCTCCAGGAACCGTGGGTCTGCAGGAAACCAACAGGAACAACTGCCGTGGCACCAGCTTCTTCATTGAATAAGGTACTGTGTTCTGCTTGAGGAATCAGGGTGAATCCCTTTTCTTCGCCTCCAAGGCTTGCCCTTGTTTTCCCTCCTTCTTATAACTTTTGCTTCCTCTGTTGACAATATCTAAGTACTCCTGGCAACGCTGAATCTTGAACTGTCCGACTGTGTTATCCTCGACAACAGGAACCCGGTTCCACTTGACACTGGCTCCGGCCTATTGACTCTTGAATTCCGTCAAATAGTGTTCTCTGATTCTGTCTGCCTTGACAAAAGTATTGCCTATGATTATTGCCCCCAACTCTCTCTGGTTAACTCAGGTGCTAAGTATGTTTTTGCCCCGATAACCTTTCTTGCCGCGGAAACGCGTTTCTTTAGTAAGACCGAACTGTCATTACTGTCAAAAAGTGATCGCACGTGTATTCCCGGTAACGTCTTTTGTTTCACAACACCGGTCCGTTAAAACATAGGGTACTTACCTTGAGTTAGAGTGTACCAAAGTGAATTGGTTGGTTGTAGTGTATTTTACGTGTGATTTTGAATTAATAGAAGTGTTGTGTTAATAACAAATGGTTTAAAAATAAATGTACTTATATTTTTTACCTGAAACCTTGAGTCAGTGTTTGCTTGAGTCACAGTAATTGTGGTCCCTTTGTGCAATCTCTGCTACTGCTCATATACTCTTGAGATAAGCCTGGCTGCTCCACCACTGCTACCACTTTAACATAGTAGTACAGGCTTGTACCAAAGGTAAAACTTGTATTGCCACCTGTGGTCTTAATTGTGTGTAGTGGTCCCTAAGGGCACTGCACAGGATTCTGCCTAACAATGGCTACAAGATCCTCTCTGAACCTGGAACCAACCGACCCGGAGGTGGAGTAGCTCTGATCTTTCCAGGGTAGGTCCCTGCTTCAGTGATTCCTACGCTGGCCTACTCCTCATTTGAATGTCTGCTGTGCAGGCTCTCTATCTCTCCTGGCCTCTCTCTGACTCTGGCTACCATCTACAGGCCACCTGGACAGGTTGCCCTCTTCCTCTCAGAGTGGGCTGACCTCTCCTCTTCTCTCCTTACCTCTACCTCTCAACTTCTACTCCTCGGAGCCATCAACATCCACCTGGATGCTTGCAATCCCTCCTCTGGGCTCTTCCGCAACCTCTGCAACACTCTCTCTCTTTCCATTCTACCCTTTGGTCTGACACACTCTGTCGGACACACCTTGGATGTTTTCATCACCTCCGACATCCCCCCTCTAACCCTCTCACCAATCCTCTCTCTTTGACTGACCACTTTCTCCTCTCCTCTCACCTGAAACTCTACGTCCCTCAGGCTAAGGCTACCCCAGCACTGCCACCTACCTTCTCTGTCATTCGTCACTTGAAGCGTTTGTCAGTGGATGCCTTTGCTGCTACTTTCTGAGCTCCTCCTAGGCCTGCAGCTGACTCACACTCTGACACAGCCTTCTCTAACCTGCATCTTTCTATCTCTAACATTCTGGACATCCCTGCCACTGTCATGAGAATTCCACCTGAAGCCTTCCTCCAAGTGCATCTCTTGGTATGACTCTGACCTCGCCGCCCTGAAACGCAAGTGCAGGGGGGTTTAGAGGAAGTGCAGGGTTTTGGGTGCATCCTATGACAAACTGGCCTGCTGCCTGCTCCAAAGGCAATACAGACTATCTTTCCTGTCCAAGAAGCGAGTCCACATCCAAGTCCGCATCTTTGCGGCCTCTAACAACACTGTCAAACTCTTTCAAATTTGCAAGGAGCTGGCCAATCCTTCTGCAGTCTCCACCTCTACTGTTCCCTCCCAGTCCCTCGGTACAGCTCTGGCTTCTCACTTCACCATTAGAGCTCAGGGCATCCTGTCCTCTCCCTCCTTTACCTCTCCCTCTACTCCTCTCGGCCCCCGCCCGTCCGTCTCTCCCTCTCCTCCTCCTCTCCCCCCTTTCTCTCTGACAACACCTGACAAAGTTTCTAGACAAGTCCGATATATGAAAGTGTTGTTCAAACAGGAGCTTCCCTGCTCCTCCAGAACTATCAAGGATCACATTGACACCCTCACTCCAGCTTTGGCCAATTTCTGCCATCACTCTTTCACCACTGGATCTTCCCCTCTCTCCTCAAGCACTCCCTTGTGCACCCCCTCTTTAAAAAGCCTTTAGTCGATCCTACCTGTCTGCAAACTATCACCTGATTTCTATCACTCCTTTCCTGGGGAAACTCTTGGAAAAACTGCCCATCTCACAGTTTACGCTGCTCAGTGAATCTGTTGGTTGCTTCCATGACCACCAGTCTGGCTTCAGAGCAGCCAGAGGCATCGAAACTGCTCTCCTGAACACCTGTGAAGATCTTCTCAGCAATCTTGATTCCAGCCTTCCTTATGTCCTCTTACTTCTTGACTGTTCCTCTGCTTTTGACATGGTCAATCGGCCATCCTGATCAAACAACTGTCACAACCTGGGCATCACAGATCAGGGCCTGGAGAGGTTGGCCTCCTTCCTCCTGGACCGACCCTCCCAGGTCAAACTTGGGTCTTTCTCTCCACCACCTCTCTCAGTGCATGTGGTGTTCCCCAGAGCTCTAGCCTCTCACCCTGGCCCTTCAATGTCTACTTGGTCCCTTTGGCCCACCGGATCACTACCTTCTCCTCTAACTATCAATATTATGCGAATGACACTCAGCTCTCTTTCAGGCTCCCCTCAGCTTTCTCTCCTCTCTCACTCATTCCTGACTGTCTATCCGTGATTCAGGATTGGTGCATCCCCAATGATCTCTGCCTTAATGCCAGTAAGGTGGAGATCCTTCTTATTGGGACCCCTGCTCCCGCTTTCCCTCTCTCAATCTGGCTGCCCTCCTTCGGCCCCCTTCCTTCACCTTCCTGTGAAGCTAAAATCTTGGTGTCATCTTTGACTTCACTCTCTCCTTCTTTCCTCACATCACGGACCTTGCCAAGAAGGCCCACTACCCGCTGCATCTCCTAATAGGTATTCTTCCTTTTCTCACTTTCCCCCAGAAGCTCAATGTCTCCAGAGCCCTGGTTCTCTGTAGGCTGCAATACTGCAACAGCCTATTTCTCAATCTGCCTTCCTCTACTCTCTGCCCTCTGCAACTAATCCAGAACAGGACTGCAAGACTTGACCTTAGTCTCAATCCCAGGGACCGTAACTCTCCACTGGCTCCCAGTGGCTGCAAGGATCACGTTCAATACCATCTGCATCATCCACAAGGCTTTCTGCAGCCAGGGCCCACACTACATCCAACTCTCTCTTCCAAAATGCCTTCCTTCTCTTGGCCTTCGCTCAGCTACCTCAAACTCTCTGAGGGTCAGACGCTTCTCCAGGCATAGAGTGGGGGGTAGATCTCTCTCCTCTGCAGGTGCTTCCCTCTGGAATGGCCTCCCTGCCACTCTCAAACTTGAGCCGGACCACCTGAAGTTCTGGAAGCAGCTCACGGCCTTCCTCTTCTCCTCTGCTTTCTCTCTCTCTCTCTCTCCCCTGCTGACCTACCTGTCTGCTGCGCTGACTGGTTGCTTGGCTACCCTCAGAGTTTTACTGGGTGCTCGGCTCCTCCATGATCACTCTCCCTTGCACTGCCTCCAGAGCGCTTAGGGACTGTAACTGTAACCCCACAGTGCCCTGCCCCCTTGCACTTGCCCAGAGCCGTGCTGTGCTGATTGCACTTCCCCCTTTCCTCTCCATGGCATATCCCCCTCCTCCCTTCCCCCTGCATTTTACGTTGTCGCACTTGCACAATCTGAATGACACAAGGCCTAGTAAGATCGTTTGTCTTGTCCTCCCTCTATCTTCCCTCCCTTGTCTTGATGTGCCTAGAAACACTTGTGTACAGGCACGTTATAAATGACATATCGTATCATATCATATTCAAATTTCACATAATTCTTCATACATCCATCCTTCTATCATAATCATCCACTGACTCATCCATTTCCTGTTTCAATTAATAGAAATAATATCTGTTCACTGCAACATTAGTCTTAGGATAATAATATATATCCAAGCGCTTCAATGCTCGTTCATACTCATCAACTCCATCACCTATGCCTAACCTCAACAGGCATCATTCTCTTCCGACTTGGTGCCTCTCTGTACCCAACGAGTGAGGCAATAACTTCTTCTTCTTTGCCGTTGTAACATTTTAATTCTCAATTGTTCCAATGTAGTTCCCCCAGTACTCCTTCCACTCCATCCATGAATTGGTGGCTCATCAGACACTGCCAGGAAGGACTGAGGTGGGTGAATGGTGTCTCCCTGAATGTCACTTACTTCTGGAGGCGTAAATTCATTGCAACAATAAGTTCTTTTAATTACATATCAATTCTGACTGACATGAAGAAGAGTAATGAATTATAATGATGATCACTTTTACTTTGAATTAAAGTCTGCGATACATGCATAATTTGTATTGCTCCAGAAGAAGAGACACACAATAACTTTAATGTAGCACACAAATGATGAATTCTGCTTTTTGTATTTTTCCTCCAAAGAAAATATGTCAACAAAGTATATGTTCTCAATCAACTGTGTCTATAAATCGAAAGAAACAAAATAGCCACCCATTAAATCACGTTGTAGAGGGCTTTCCTCTAATTGTACTGTACACTTCCTAGTGCACGCACAAAACAATCAAGGGTCCTTTCCTCTAACAGCACCCGCCCATCTACCAGTGCGTTATGGGCTCGCATCCTACCTTCAAATGTCACAGTGCTGCGACTGACCTCTCGAGCTCACGCCCTCTTTCGGGGCCACCGGCCAATGAGCGTGCACCTTAATTACTGCTGTATCATGCCTGACTCCTGTTGGGTGGCCCAGCTGGCCCTTTATTAAGAACACCACATGGTGTCACCCACGTGTGCATGACACGTGACTATGCAAGAGCCCCGGAGGGGCTTAAGTCACAACATCCCATGCCAGGGGTATACATCAACACGACCACATCAATGACGATAAAGCAAAATTAAAAATACATCAAACCTTGTCATATCACACATTCAGTTCATGGGGAACCTGGGGCATTGCCCGGGGAACACATAATTATTCAGGGGAAAGGTGGATTAGCTATGACATGTGCTTTTACTGGGTCCGTTTAAGCATTTTATTGAAGTGGAGGAGCACAGCTTTTGCTTGGCCTTCTTTAAGCATACAATGCATGCTAGATCCCAACTTTTACTGTGACCAATGTAATCCACTCGTTACATGCGGGATCACAGCTTTCAACGTTCACAGCATGGGTCTGTGGACCATGCACCATTAGAAAATAGCTTACTTACTTATTTAAACAAATTTATTTTTGTTGCTCAACCATAAAAGTACATAGTGATAAAAGCAAACAACATTACATACATAATAGGCTAACATGTACAGTTCGGATTTAAGGTAAAAATAGAGACATTATATGATCAGACAGTTAAGAAAAAGATCACACAAATGATATCATAAAAAGAGTTAATACAGTAAAATAATTTAAAGTGTAAAGGTCATTTTTATAAAGGGCAAGTGCTGTAGCATGTCGAGAAAAAAATAAAACAAGTTCGGTCACTAACTAGAATCAGGTGAGGAGAGAATAATCTTGCAGCCTCACCTACTTCTGAAAGATCACATTTAGCACTCTCTATTTCACCAAAGATGGTGCTCTAAGCAACCAAGCTCTATGAATACAATGGGCAGTTGCATAAACAAGACCAAAGTCTGCACATTGGCTCAAGGAACTCACAGCCATATTGGATTGGCAGACCTTTGACTCCTTCCAGATTGGTTTCAGATACATTTTCTTCAGGTGGGTAGTCCTATCACAAAACAGCAGAAAGTGCATAACAGCCTCACTGCCTACCTTACAGAGTGGACACGAACTCGAATTAGTGATACCTCAATTACGAGTAAAGGAGGCCACTGGAAGAATGCCTAATCTAAAGTGCAAATACAACGCTTTTTCATATGCCTGGGTGATCTCATCCAACTATAATTTAGAGCTGGGGTGGATCCTCCATTCAAGGTAGTCCAAACCTACCTTCAGAGAAGAAGCGTCAACCCTAAGTAGCTTAACCATTCTCTTAACATTCTTTATCAAGGCATGGTTCATAACCTCGGGATTTACCCACACCTCGGACGTAGCCAGATCTTGGAGAAAAGATTTTACATGTACTAGGTAATAGCACTTTTATTAGTTCAGGAAAGGATGGTATTGTCCTCGTTCATGCTGGGGAGGGGCCCCTCTCTGTCCCTCTGTGCACTCAGTGATGCCGGGGCTACATCTGCAGTGTGGATGTCAGGTCCATAGAGACAGAGAGGGGGGCCTGCTTGCAGCGGTCTAGCACAATATGCGCTTGTCCCTCTTGTAGTGGCGGCTGCATCCTCTCATGCAAACAGTGGCGGTAGAGGCTGCACTGGGATCGCACTCCCACTTAAGCAGGACCTTAATTTTTGTTCAGGCGGTGCAGGCTGCGTGTTTGTCTCTCCCTGAGGTGGGAGCTTGAATTACTTACTGTGACAGCGTGCCACTTTCCTCCATGCTGCGGAAGTCTTCACCATGCACCTTCCCCATGTGGGAGCTCTGCATATTCATTAATGCGGCTGATGGCATAATTTCTGCCCAGCCGCACAGGCACCCACTGAAACGAGGGATGCAGCCAGCGCACAATTGTGTGGTGTGGCTGCGATGCTCTTCCCTGCCCAGCGGGGGCTCAGGTGTTGGTTGAAGGCAGCGTTCATAGCCACAAGGCTCCCCCAGGCGGGAGTGATCGCTGCAGGGTAGGGGCCACGCTGAAAGCAGCCCCCAAAGTGTTCATTGATGGTGGCAAATCCAAGCCGCAAGGACAGGACAGCAGACTGGCCTCCCAGCCCTGTCCAGGCTCCCCCAGGCAGGAGCCATTGCTGGCAGCGGTCTGGGCCGCATACTGTGCAGGCTCCCCCAGGCGAGAGTAGTTTGTACGTTGTGTGCAGGGGAGGCCGGAAGATCTTTGGTGCGTCGGGGAGGCCAGCAGATCTTTTCTTTGTTGGGGGCTGCGTGATGCTGCGCCCCTCGTTGTGGCCACCATTTTGGTCCTAAGTGCTGTGCTAGCCCAGACTTCAACAACGCTGGTGGCAAGCTTCACCAGGCACCGGGGAGGCCGGCATTCTGGCCGGGCAAGACAGTCTCCCCTTTTGGTCTGGCGCAAATTCCCCCATGTGGGAGCGAGCTTCGCCACACGGGTCACATGGCAGGACTGGCCTAGCCCTTCCATGTTCGGGATCTGCAGGGTGCCGGATCCCATCCTCTTCACCAGTTGTTGGGTGACCCGGGTGCCGGGCCGCCGTCATGTTGGGCCCTGAAAGTCAGGCCCTATGTGCCTTGCTGCACAGCGCTGGCGAGCGCTGAAAATACACACTGGAGGCAGAAGTCATGGTGGCGTAAGACTGCTGTGCGACAAGCCGCTCAGCCCTTTATTAAGAACACCACGTGGTGGCTCCCACATGTGTATGACACGTGATTGTGCACAAACCCAGGAGGAGCCTAAGTCACAACTCCTTCATCTATCTTTGATAGAATAAATTAATAAAGTTAATGACAGTCCTGCAATTGATAAAATATATCTCCCTCTCTCTGCTAGGATACAGGACTTTCAAGCTGCAAATTAATTATCTGTGAAGTTTTGCACTGTAATAATTTGTACACACTGTTCCCAAATTATTTAGCACATACTGTACATATTGTTAGAATAAAGAAAGAATAATTAGCACCAGCGTGCAGTGCCTCTTACCCGGGAAATGGCATAATAATTTTATTAAGTAGACAGCGCTTCCGGATGATCACGGGTGAGCTGTCTTGCATGGATTGCAACCTCTGGTGTCTGAGAAAGGAATGCTGGAATATTCAAGAATGACTTCCACAGCACGCTGGGAAATGCAGAGTCGCAGCTGAGCCCAGTGAGCTGCGCACTCCACATGACCACATGACAGCTACGCAGAGCGTCGAGCGTTTGAATGTCAAGGATGTGAAAATGCAGTTATCTCATGCAATGTTCAGGGGTCTAGTTGCTGGCCCGGGGACATTGGGGCCCTCTCTGACCTTGTTCATGAGGGGACGGATTTTTTTCCCGAATTACCGCCCATCCGATTCCCACAGTCCTGGGGAGGACGTGAGAGAGCGCGCGTTATCACGGATGTGTGCTTGGGTCACGTCTCAAAGGGCTGTACATTAGGACACGCTTGGCGATCTAAAAATGGAGCAAGAGCGGCTTAACATGAACAGAGTGAACGGGAGAGCAGGACAGAAGGCAAGGCAGAGCTAAAGTACCAAGAGAAAAGGCAATGGTGCTGTGTGTGTTCCAGGCAATGCCGGGAATGGTTTACTGTGGGTGGGATCCCACCAGCACCTGGAAAATAACTCAAAAGAGCAGCGTTTCCTATAATGTTGCTGGCAAAGTATAAAGGGTTCACACTTTTTAAACCTAAAAAGATGTATTTAAATAATTCCTGCAGGGTCAAATCCTAAACTTAATTTTACAGGCATCCTGATCCAAAAGTTCAAGGGGTCTTGTGTCCAAGTGTCTCCCCGTAGTCTGGTTTCAGTACCATTTAAAGTCTGAACCTATTTAACCAAATGAAGGCTGCAATTAGATTTATCTGGTCCTGACCTTTAGTGGCAGGTGGCAGATCCGGGAAAACCCGGCCCAGATTCTGCCGCTGTACTTATAGACTAAAATTGGTAGAGGTGGTGAGATACAAACTCCCGTGACATCCTGCCACTAGTCAATTACTTTTTAAAATGAGCAAGGCAGAGTGCCTCAATCTAATGTTCAATCATTTAATTTGTTGAATGTTTACAACCTGCAAAACACCTCTGCTCGTCCGCACCTCAGAACTCAAAGGCACGTATACGGATTGAAGGAACATTTTGCAACTGGTGCATATGTGCATAGATGGGTGAGATCACGTGCACCCCATTTTTTGTTTTTAAACTTCAATTTTTATTAGCATTTTCTTAAGTATCACAGCATGCAACATTTACCACGTTTCCCAGTAGAAAAGGAAACAAACCCCACCCTAGCGACCCCCCTCCCTACCCTTCAACTTTTGCACCGCAGGTCGTGTATCTATTGGAGTCGCAAAACAGAGACTATCGAAGGTTAAAAAAGCATATAACGACTCTGTGGAGACAACTTTCCTGTGTGGCGGGCATCTCCACTTTAACTTTATATGGCCACATTTATTGTCAGGTCCTGTCTCTGGGAAGCGTGAACATGGCTCCATTCGCACTCACTCAGCCCCTGCTGGCATGTCTTATCGCGTAAAATCCTCTGTCAAGTCTACACACTGGGTTTACCATACCCCCATTTCAAAATGAACATGCCCCAACCCTGGTGGAATGCCCCCATTGAGTCATTGACCATAGTCGTCAACTTTTCCATCAAAAATATGTCCCATAACTTGTTCATCCAGTCAGCTTTTGTCAGGACATTCCCACTCTTCCATTTGTGGGCTACTGCGAGACTCCCTGCCCGAAGCATCACTTCCCACATTCTGGGGAATCAAAACTATTCTCGGTTCTCCTCTGGTATACCCAACAATAATTGCAGCAGGTCCAACTCTATCGATACCCCCCACTACTTACTTAATCCAGCTCAGGAGCTCAGTCCAGTAAATCTGAATTTGGGGACAGGGCCACCACATATAGAATAGGGAGCCCATTTGGCCACACGCTCTAGGACATTGGGGGGACACTCTGTCGTACATTTTAGAGAGTCTCAGTGGATCTAGATGCCATCCATGCAGCATCTTGAAATTATGCTCCATTTCTGCCATAAAGAGATTGCCATGCAACATAACCCTGTACACCTTCTCCCACGTATCCTTAGAAATGTCCTTCCTGGTGTGCACAGCCCCACTATTCTTTGAATTTCTACCTCCCTGTGACATCCGCTGTCACCAATACCATTTATAACTTAGCAAGGATCCATTTCCTGGAGACTAAACTGTCAATAACTTGTACAAAGAGCATAAGGGGTCGGACCAACTGAGCCATCCATCTAGCATCTGCCAAAATCCCTTTTAACCATTTATATTCAAAGACACTAATTGCCTGTCGCCCAAACATTGTTCACACCACCTCCCACTCCTTAAAGATCCCCCCTGTAAAGAGTTGTCCCGCTCTCTCTAGTCCCCTGTCTGACCATGTCTGCGTAAATCGAAACCTTCTTTTACTCAGGTCCAGGGATGCCCCCACAAGGAGCTCATCGGGGACAGCCAAGTGGATAGCCTATCGTTCATACCCACTTTCCACAGTGAGCATAAGACGTGCAAGGTTGGGTGGTTTTTCACCCTTTCAGTGACAGTGTGGGATGTTTTTAGCCATGCATCCGAGCCCTACCTCAAAACTGTGCATTACTGGCATTGAAAACATCATAATGGCCAGAGCTCCACAGAAAATGCACAGGAAAATCCCATTTCGCCTATGTTGTGAGCTCAGAGAGGCAATGCTGGTTGCCAAAAGCAAACCCATAACTGTTGGGAATTCATTTTTTCTTGAATGTCAAATATGGCAAAATCATGGGCACAGAATTACTTTACTTCAGAAATACACCAATGCCATGTCCTGAACATGGACAATATACTCCATGTAATATCACTTGCTGAAATGAATCAATCTAAAAAAAAATCCCAAGGATGGATGCAGTAACCACAAAATCCTGATGGTGGCGCTAGCGGTCTAAACTCTGACAGGAGAGCTGTCTTGCAAAACTGTCTAAGTGCAAAGAAAGGGGTCTCATGTCATTAAAAGTTCAAAGGGGTTGCCTGTCCTGAGAACTCTTGACACTTCAGAACTCAACACAAGGAGCCAGGAAATCACAGGGTTCTGTTAATTAAATGCAAAGTGGCTCTCTGGCCTCCTGATGTCAGCTTGCCAGACACCACACAAAGGACCCTTTCCTCTGAAAGGAATATGTTGATTTTTACTGTTTTACTGTCAACAAAGGCCTGCCTGCCAGAGGATGCATGTGACTGACCCACCCAAGTCTTGGAGGCGGACTCCAACACTCTGAGGACTGAATTGAAAGTAAAATATATATTTTACAAAAACACTGATAACTCTTTGTAATCAAATGACAGAAATGTATAACTTTGAGAGCCTTAATTTAAAAAATGTACCTTTAATTCAAGCCCAAACTCCAAATTGTGGGATATTCTGGGACAAAACCCTGCTGTTTATTAATATTACAGACTCCCTGTTTCAGCTAGACAAACGAAAATGCATTGGTATGTGGGTAGATATGTGAGGAACAGTTGTATAAAATTTAATGAAGATCCAATGTTGTTTAGCACATTAAAACGCGCAAAATATTGCCATTTCTGGATGCAAGCTCCTAGAAACGCCAGAGTCAGAACAGGGGCTAACATCAGTAATGCCTCATGTGTGTATGTCATTTTAAACAAATGTGTACCTGTGCAAATATGTCTTTTGTTATCAAATATAGAATGTTTGCAATTTGACAGGGGAGTGTCCTCTCTGCAAGCCATAAAATGACATCACTCTGACACAACTTAGCTCCCCCAATCAGGGGAGAAATGAAAGCTGGACCAATGGCAAGTGGAGAGGGGTAGGGTCTAGTGATGCTGCATACACACCCATTTTCAAAACACATAAAAGCAGACAGTCAGGACAGATAGCGACCTTCATTTCCATCTGCCGCTGGAAGCTCTGCCGGAAAAATCCATATTTACCTCCATCAAACCTCCAGAGAGACAAACTAGAGACTTCAAATCCATCAATCTCCAGAATCCAGAAGCAGTGCTGTACCCAGAGAGAGAGCAGAGCTGACCCAGACCCATGTTAGCAGTTCCAGAGACCAGACCGCTGTGCGGAGAGACCGTCCGTGGCGAGTGAAGAAAACCTGACCAGATCCGTGACGAGGCCCATTTAATTCAAGAATATAGTGTGAGTACATAGTAAAACTGTACCAAACCAAAGCTCTTAGTTTAAATTCATCTAATTCAATCTATTTAACCTAAGTAGAACTGCCTGATAACTCCAAATCTGTCACCTGTCATTCTAGCTGCAAAATCTGTCACTTGTCATTTTGAGCTTTTAAAATTTCAAATCTGAAAAACAACCTTTACAAAATCGCTCATATCTCCGCGACCGTTTGTCTTAGAGACTTGCAGTAACTTTCATTTGGAAGCTGAGATCCTAGGCTTTCCTAGGACAGTTCTTCTGTAATAGCGCCCGGCGCATTCGCGAATTTTACCGCGATTTGCAAATTTCTCCACATGTAAAAAAATCTGCTGCTGCTTGCCTTCCATTTGCCAGAAATTCGTTTAACCTGCTAATCATTCCTGAATCATTGCAAGAGTGAGCCTGGACTAATATTAACTAGATACCACTCACCCTGAACCTCTGAAAGGGAATTAAAAGCATTTCCAGCATATTTATCATCCATTGCTAGCACATATAAAAGCATTTGGGCCTGTGTTTTCAAAACTCCTATCTGTTTTCTTTAAGCGTGCTTGGGGGGGATTGAACTGAATTACATTGATTGCATTTCTGAGAACTGTGTGCTTTCCTCCCATTTCCTTGCATTGCATAAAGAGGGGGGGAGTGAATAGCCAGAGAAAAGTGATTACATTGTTTGGTTGAAATCATATTGAGTATTTTCTGTACTGCATTCATTGAATATTGCATCCACCTGAGCTTACATAAAGCATTCTGTACCACCTTCTTCTTTTGTCCCTATTTACCAGTGTGCTATCTTATCCATTTCATGTCAACTCCTTAGTGATTATAAAGAAGTGTGCTAGTGCCAGATTCTCCGTTGTTAATCTTTATCATATCAGATTAAGTGTGCTATTCAATTATTAATTTATTATAAAGTGTGATATATATATCTATATTGTTTAAAGTCTCAAATAAACCTTTTAACTTGCAAAACAGAACCACTTCTTGGCTCAGTGGGGTCAGGGGGATTCCAACAGAGGGGTGTTATATAGGGGTAGTCATCCAGAACGCATGAACTGGACATAAAGATATATCAATAAGGGTTTTCATTCAGTATTATAGACTAGGCGTTGACTTAGCTGTAGTGTTGAATTGAATCCTCTTACAAATTGGGGGCTCGTGCCGGACGTCTGGGTTAGAATACCACTTGTGCAGCTTAATACAGTGTGCTAACTGACGGGATACATACATCCAGTCGGATCACCACGCTGCATTACGCTGTGAAGCATTCCTCAAAAGGGACACTCCAAGAAAAGTTCTGTTCTGCAAAAATAAAATACTAACTTCTGTAAATCAGGACAGAGACCAATCTCTAGAATGACGACCTTGGTAGATATGAAAATAGCCAGAGAGCACTTCTTACATAAACTATTTGTGAGAGGTGAATGGGCTGAGCAGGGCCAGGAGGCCTGGTTGCAGGCCATCACGCGACAGGCCACTGAAACAGGGTCAGATTTATGGAGAGATCAGGGTCCATTACATGTGGCCCTGAGTGAACTATATATGGCTCCTAAAGCCAAAGATGAACACGACAAGATTGTTAGGATAGCGGCATATTTATATTTATATATGGGAGCCATACAGAATAAATGTGCTGAAGGCCATGATCTGGCAAAAAGGCAACAGATGGCGTTAGAGAAGGCCCAATCTGATCTGGACTCTTCTGAGCAAAGGCTGCACAGAAGCCAGGAGTCAGAAAATAAGACCAGACAGTACATCACTAAAATAAAGGAGGATATGGATGTGCTGCAAAAGGAAAAGTCAGAACAGGATACCAGATTTCTGGCCTTGCAGAAGGAACACCAAGAAGGTTTGGACTCCCTACTGCAAAGCCAGAAAAAGCTGGAGCAACAACTGGACTTCAACAGGGTATGTGCTGAGCAGGTAGTCACCCTGCAAGGCCATCTAGATAGGGAAAAGGCAGAAAGCAATAAATTGATTCTGAAAGACCTGGATACCCAGGCAGAGTTTGATGAAGAGCGCCGGAAAGCTGGTGCCCTTCAAAGGCAGAGGGATGACCTGGCAGCACAGATGCAGGCTCTCAGTCAGGAAAGAGACACTTTAGGCCAGGAAGTCTGCCACTTAAAAAAGAAAATTGAAGAAAATCACCTGGCCCTCCAGGGGCTGGGTGACCTCCAAAAAGAAAACCAGAACTTGGTAGAGCACACCAGAAGGGTGGAAGATGCTCTGGCAAGAAAGGAGCAGGCCAGTAGGGATGGGACTCAGGAGGTAAACCTCCTGCAGCAAAGACTGGCCCAGTTCGCCAGGACCAACCAGGAAGCACAGAGGGAAAATGAGGCCCTCTGTCAACACAATGATAGGCTCCAACAACAGGTAGCGATGCAGGAGAGACTGATAGAGTCTAGTAAGGCCTTGACTGAGGAACTGAAAGCACAAATGCAGGCTCTTGCATTGCAACAGGGAGCAGGGGCGGATAGAGATGAGGTCCGCTGGGAAAGAGAGACTCCTGACCATAACCTCAGGAGCCCTAACACCAGGGGCCTTCATCTCTCCCAGTCCCTGGACTCTACCACCCCCATGTCCCCTGGCGCACATGTGCACAGGGCCACAGGGATGGCAGATTACTATCCAGCTAAAAGTATGGGGCTCATAGGCCAGTACCACTCAGGAATGGAGGGGTGGGCATCCGGGTATGGGCACCCAAGTACAGTACAGTTCAGTGGGGAACTCCAGGAGAGTAGGCCCCTTAAGGGCATCCTGAAAACCTCTGCCCAGTTAGGTCAGTGGGGGGGGGGTACCCAGCAAATCCTGGCAGCAAGGAGGGATCTGAGGACTCCTCTGAGCACCACAGGAAACAGGAGACCAGGTCCCCACATTCTGCCAGCCATTCCCAGGCTCGCAGAATCCGGGAAAACCTGGAAGAACAGACAGGAACCTCTGGGAGCAGTGCCTCTGAGTCAGAGGATGAATGGACAAGGGTTACCCGAACCAAAAAGGCCAATAAGGCAAAAAGGGCCTTGCTTAAGGACCCCTTAAAGCAGATTAAGGCGATCAGGAGCATCATCACGCCTTACCATAAGAACGCTAAGTATTCTGTTTGGGAGCACTTAGAGTTGTTTGAGCAAATGATGGAGACTTTCCATTTGAAGGACAGCCAAAGCTGTATTCAATATGTAAAGTGGACCTTCTCCCCGGAATACTCCAGTTTCTTTGCGGGGCTGGAGGACCAAAATCATTTAAGATGGTCCACCTATAAGGCGGCCATCTTGAAACATTTTTCTGTTCACAGAAATCCTCAAGAGGCTCGCAAGGCAGCCTACAATTTGCAATGTGGGGAGGATCAGGCCCCACAAGAATTTGTGCAGGAGTTAAAGCGTGCTTTTGCACAGACCACAAGAAGGGTGCGCACGGATAGCAGAGAATTTATTAATACGTTTTTCCATGCCTTGCCCAAATATATCATGACCCAGCTCGTGAGGGATTTTCACGAGAAAAGATCTTTAGACTGGGTCATTGAACAGGCTACCCGGATCTATGAGGTGCAGAAACCGATAGATAGCAAAAGTAATGCCCAGAAAAACCCCAAAGCCAACAGCACCCCTGCTGCTGCCAAGGTGGCAGAGGTAAAGGTCACCCCCGTTTTGGATTTGGAGATGGGGGGGCCTAAAAACCTACCTGCACCTAATAATGCTAGGCCCAGGAGGTCCTCGGGTCAGTCACAGACAGGGAGCCAAGGAGGCAGCCCCACAAATGCGGTCCCTCGCTCTCCTGATTATGTAAGTCCCCGTTACAAGGGAAATCGACCCATCCTGGGTTATGTTTGGACTCCTCCAGCCCAAGGGGGGGGATCCAGCCAAGCACCTAACCCAGGGAACTTCCCTCCAAACTTCCCACAGGAGGGCAGAAATTTACCAAACCCTGGGCAGGACTTTTTCCCCAGATATCCACCCGACTTTCAGCCCCAAAACCATCCATCCTTCTTTCCCCAATTCCCTGAGCCCAGACCACTGAATCCGGGAGAGGGGAGGCCAAGGGTGGAGGGGTACCCAAATCTTCCCAACCCGGGGTATTACCAGAGGAGGGACAGCTACCCTTCCCGGGATCAGCCCAGGGGAGAAAACAGGGCCCCGTATCAGCCTGAGCGGGTTTCCCAGTTAGAGCGCCAGGTTCAAAACATGGCGCGGGATCTGGGTCACATACTGAGGGCTCAGCAGAACCCTCAGATCGGCATGCCGGCGCAGAACGCACCCAACTCTGGACCTGGTGCTCCAGAACAATGACGGGGGCAGCACCCCGATAACTCACCGGTTCCCAGAGAGGAGGCACAAAGGGAAGGGGGGTGTAAAGCCTTGGAGGAAGCTTCCTTCCTCACTTGTAAACAGCCCCTGGAAACCCAGGAACCGGAAACAAAATCTCTTGCCCCTGAAAGTCTACCTCCTAAGGAGCAGAGGGGGGGGGTAGGAGAAACAAAAGACCCAAACAGACACAGTTTGAGGAGGAGGTACAGATCTTCCAATTTGAGGGAGAGGGATCCTCAGAGGATCCTGGGAAAAGGTTCTTCTCCTTCAGAGAGGGGGAACTCCTCCCAAAGAAAAGTGGGTCCCTAGGGATGCAAATCCAGACTGGGGAGATGTGGAGACTGAGCTACCGCCGCCCACCATCTCATCCCAGAACCAACAGCAAGAAAATCCCCTGGTTCAAACCCATCCTGGTGACTGCCTCCAAAAAGGGGGAGGAGGCCCAGAACCGGAGCCAGGGGAACCCACACTGGCTCTGATCTCCAGTTGCCAAATTTTTCTTTCAGATTCCCAAGGCTCTCCCCAGAATTCTGCCCAAATTTCTTCTCTTGCAATGTCCAAAACCAGAAAATTAGCCCACCAGTTGTCCAAAAATGTGCATTATCTGTGCCCCCTTGAGGAGAAGGAGGGAAGATATTATGCCCCGGTACAAGTACAGGGGCAGGGTACAATTTTAGCGCTGGTGGACACGGGATCTCAAGCTACCCTTCTGTCCAGAAGGGCCTTTGATGAACTGAATGCAGGAAGGGGAGAGAATTACCAAATTCCTCTCACCTCTCTTCCTGGACAACTGCAGAACTTTGACGGGAAGGAAATTCCCGTCGAGGGGACGGCAGACTTGGACATTAAAATTGGGCGACACAAGTTGAAACACCCGGTCATAGTTGTGACTCCAGAGGGCACCCCTTGTTTACTAGGGAATGACCTCCTGAGAAGGTTGTCACCCCTAATAGATTGCGTAAACAAGGTCCTCTGGACCCAGACTAACCGACCAATAAAATTAAAACAGAGTGTCAACCATGTTAGTTTAAACGGCACCTGCCACATGGTTGAACAAAAATCTGACCAAGTAGAATTCCACTTCCAGAACAACCAAATTCCAGACGTGACAGTAATAGCAGTAGGACAACAGACTGGTGATGGAGGGTCCTCTCTATTTCTGAAAATCAACCTTCCTTCCAGTCTAAAGTGGTACTCCACGCTGGAAGGAAACACTCTGAGATTCTATACTAATCCACAATCAGAAACACCCACTCCTATAGTCCAGAAAGATGTGAAATCAGCTCAGAGCCTGGCTGATATTCAGCAAATTGGAGAGCAGTTGTTCATCCCTGTTCAGTTAAATGATGGGAAGGACTCTGTTCTCGCTCGAGTGTGTGTGAGCAACGGTAAGAGCTTCATCAGCGAAGCCATGTTTCGCCAACTCCCAAAAGATCCAGCCATTCCCACCTTCAAACTGATAGACAAATGGGAAATGGACCTGGAAGCACCTGATTCCAAACATCTCCTGCCAAGCAGGTGTATGCTCAAAATCTCCATTGGCAACAAGAGCATAGTCCACAATTGTTGGGTCGTACGAGACGTCCCTGCCGCCTTTTACTTAGGCAGTGACATTCTCAATCGCTTTGCCATTAGTTTGGACCTAATAAACTTCAAAGCTTGGTCCCGATTAGCGGATAATCCCATGAGCTTTGATGATCCAGAAAAAGCATTTAGGTCAGCTCAATTGCTACCTTATGCAGTTGAAATTCAGGTTAAAGAGGAAGTCACCATCCCAGAAAGGACCCGACAATTCTCCCTGGAAGTGAAAGTCAAAAGGGGACAAGAGTTGAAAAACCCTGATGCTTACATACATCTAAATGCTTCTCTCCAACAGCAAGGGTTGGGGGTAAACCCAACTCCATTAGTCAACATAGAACATGACACCATTCCAATAGAGGTGGATAACAGCGACTTAAAGAGTATTACTCTAGCCGCAGGCACCGTTATTGGAATGGCGGTTGATGACCGACATTTTTCCATCGACTTATTAAATGAACTGTTAGGACCAATCCCCAAGGACTGTTTTGACAGTGACAGTGAGGACAATACAACACCAGACAGGATTTTTACCCGGCATGGGGGGAACTTCCTGGTGTACACTTCCTGCCCCTATGGTAAGGAAGATGTGACTTGTGACTTCAGGAGGGATGAGGTGATTTTCCAGGTCCATGAGGGCTGCCTTTCCCACCTGAAGCCTCCAGTCCAAATCAGCACTCTGACCAGGGACTTCTCCACCCAGCTGGAGGAGGCCGCTGAAATAGCCAAACCAGAAGTCTTTCCAGGCTTCAGGCAGATGGTGGAAGAGAGAGTCAACCTAGCTGATGCCTGTGTGACTCTGGAACAAAAGCAAAAGTTGAAACAAGTTTTCTTGGATTTCCAAGATCTCTTTGCGGTAGACTCATATGACTGTGGCCGCACCGACATCCACACAACAACAATCCCCACGGACCCTGGCATGACTCCTGTGTTTGTGAAGCAATATCGCTTGCCTCTCGTGTCAATGGAGTCCCTTACTGAAATAATTAAGAACCTTGAGTCCAGGGGAATAATCCGTCCCATCCACAGCACCTTCAATAATCCGGTGCTGGGAATATTGAAACCAAACGGCCAGTGGAGACTCTGTGCTGACCTTAGGGAGCTCAACAAACGGGTCCATACTTCCCGATGGCCTCTGCCCTACATTGACCAAGGGCTGGCCCAGATCCAGGGGTCACAGGTATTCACTGCAATAGACCTGACCAATGGATACTGGACTGTGCCGGTCAGTAGGGAGGACCAATACAAGCTGGCTTTTACCTTTGGGGGCCAGCAGTATACATGGACCCGGACTCCCTTCGGATACCTCAACTCCGGCAATGAATTCAACATTTTTCTACACAAGGCCATGCCCGACTTGGGTGCGAGGGGTAACCTGGCTTATGTAGATGATGTCCTCATCAAAAGCTCAACTGTGGAGGAACACATAGCAAGGCTTTCCTGTGGAGGTAAGATATGGCCAAAACAAGAAGAGTCACCTCGCGCAAGGTCTGGCTGACTTGCATGATTGTGCCAGAGAAAACTGTCTCGAGGACGAAAGTCTAAAAATCAAGGACAACATGGAGGCATACCTTAATTCCCCACACAAAGTCTTTGAAGAGGACAAGTGTGAGGGAATGCCCACTGTCTATGTGGATGGATGCTCTTACCATGTTGACAACAACGGGGAGAAACAACTGGTGGCCGGCGTAGGGAATGCATGGGTGAATGAGTCCCCAGAACCCTCCGCTGGATACAAGATTGGTCCCCGAAGTAGTCAGGTGGCAGAATTGATGGCTGTGCATCAGGCCATCCTCACTGCTGTCCAGCATCAACTCCACGAACTGGTCATAATCACAGATTCGGATTATGTACGGAACGGGTTCGTGGAGCACCTGGTTAATTGGAAAACCAGAGGCATGTTATGTGCTAACAACAAACCCTTGAAACATGGGAAGTTGATCCAAAACATTGATGATCTGGTCACCTTGAATGAGATGACCATCTATTGGAAAAAGATCAAGGGTCATTCCAAAGTAGAGGGACCAGACAAAACTGGAAACGACTTAGCTGACCAGCTGGCCAAAACCGGGGCCATCCAAGGGGATCTAATTGAGATTGAGTCCCTGTTGGGGGAAATCCAGGTCACTGCTATCACTAGGTCCCAGACAAATGCTCACAACGACCTTTCAATTGCACAATGGAGTAAGGAGACCCCTGATGCTGATTTGATTACCGCTCAGAAGGGGGATCCAATAATTGGTAAATTTTACCAGCACCTTGAGGACCCTGAGAACTTTCCCCTGACGGATACCGATTACATTGGGAAAGAGGACCTAAGAGTGTTGATGAAGTGTCCAAAAATGTTCCGGATCCATGACGGTTTGTTGGTAAGGAAATCCGAAGCTGGCCACGATCAGTGGGTGGTTCCTACCTCATTCCGAAGCCTGATGTTAAGTCACGCCCATGATGCGGCCACTGCCGGTCATAGGGGGTTTCACACAACATTGGAAATCTTAAGAGAGGTTGCATACTGGCCACACATGGGGCAGGACCTCGACCAATACTTGAAGGGGTGTCTTGTGTGTGCACAATTTCAGCCATCATCCCTCACGCACCGTGCGCCTCTCCAAAAGAGGGGGATGACACTGCCATGGTCAGATTTACAAATCGACTTTGTAGGCCCTGTGATTCGCTCGGCTAGGGGGAATAAGTACATGTTGACTGTGACATGCTTGTTTACCAAGTGGGTGGAATGTCTCCCAGCCCCAAATTGCAAGGCAGAAACTGCAGCTGCCTTGATGATTAACCACATCTTTTCCCGTTTTGGTCTACCTCAAAGGATTGAGTCAGACAGAGGTAGCCACTTCACCAGTGAAGTAATGACAAAGATGTGGGAGATATTGGGGGTCAAGAGAAAGCTGCATATTGCTTATAGACCAGCTTCTTCTGGGGCAGTAGAGAGATATAACCGGACAATTGTGAGCATATTAAAGAAGTTTGTGGCAGATTCTGGGCCAAGTTGGGATATCCGATTACCTCTGGTCCTAATGGCCATCAGATCTACCCCTTCATCTGCAACCAAAATGTCACCATTTGAGTTGATGACTGGGCGCAAGATGGTGCTTCCGCAGCATTTGCTCTACAGGACCCAAGAGCAGACACTAATAAATGCCTCCACTACTCATGAGTATGTAGAGAATTTAAGGAAACACCTCCAACATGCTTTTGCTTATGCTCAGCGGAATCTAGAAAGATCAGCTGATAGCATGAAGACCCATTATGACCTGAAAACTTCCAGGAAGGAATATCAGGTGGGAGACCGGGTCTATCTATACAACTTCCAAAGGAACCAGGCCAAGCAGCGCAAATTTTTGCCTACATGGAAAGGACCCTTTGAGATCATCGACAAGATCTCCCCTGTGGCCTACAAGATCCGCATCCCCAAAGGCGGTTCGGCAGAGGGGGAAGACAAGTGGGTCCACATAAACCAGTTGAAATGTTGCCATCCCAGGCACACTCTGCAACAACTGGAGGAATCCTCTGGAATCCTAGCGGGTACTGTCTCCGACTAATTCAGTTCCAATCATAAAACATACCACATCTAGTCTCTAAAATATTGTGATTTGCATGAAACTGTCTTTTAGTTATACTGTTTTTTTTTTCAAAATAAGAATGTAATGTTTCGTGATGATGAAATGCATATGCTGCCCCACTATCTCAACGGTGGTGGAAAAACGTCTATGAGTAGGTATTGCCGCTCTTCCTTTGTCGTCCTAGGAGAAAGAAGACCTTGAGACTGGCCAAGGAGGATGACCCAGGGACCGGGAACAAAGATCCAATGGGCCCGGGGTACCGCCCAATATTCCCATCAGGACCGACGAGGCGAACCCATCGATCAGTACCGGATGGAGGAAAAGATGCTGAACTGTGCCATCTACCGGAAGAAGATGAGAACTACATCCCAGATCTTGCGGGTCCCACCAGTGAAGGATCAGATGGCCACCGCAAGAAGGGGGGCTTGTGGGATGTTTTTAGCCATGCATCCGAGCCCTACCTCAAAACTGTGCATTACTGGCATTGAAAACATCATAATGGCCAGAGCTCCACAGAAAATGCACAGGAAAATCCCATTTCGCCTATGTTGTGAGCTCAGAGAGGCAATGCTGGTTGCCAAAAGCAAACCCATAACTGTTGGGAATTCATTTTTTCTTGAATGTCAAATATGGCAAAATCATGGGCACAGAATTACTTTACTTCAGAAATACACCAATGCCATGTCCTGAACATGGACAATATACTCCATGTAATATCACTTGCTGAAATGAATCAATCTAAAAAAAAATCCAAAGGATGGATGCAGTAACCACAAAATCCTGATGGTGGCGCTAGCGGTCTAAACTCTGACAGGAGAGCTGTCTTGCAAAACTGTCTAAGTGCAAAGAAAGGGGTCTCAAGTCATTAAAAGTTCAAAGGGGTTGCCTGTCCTGAGAACTCTTGACACTTCAGAACTCAACACAAGGAGCCAGGAAATCACAGGGTTCTGTTAATTAAATGCAAAGTGGCTCCCTGGCCTCCTGATGTCAGCTTGCCAGACACCACACAAAGGACCCTTTCCTCTGAAAGGAATATGTTGATTTTTACTGTTTTACTGTCAACAAAGGCCTGCCTGCCAGAGGATGCATGTGACTGACCCACCCAAGTCTTGGAGGCGGACTCCAACACTCTGAGGACTGAATTGAAAGTAAAATATATATTTTACAAAAACACTGATAACTCTTTGTAATCAAATGACAGAAATGTATAACTTTGAGAGCCTTAATTTAAAAAATGTACCTTTAATTCAAGCCCAAACTCCAAATTGTGGGATATTCTGGGACAAAACCCTACTGTTTATTAATATTACAGACTCCCTGTTTCAGCTAGACAAACGAAAATGCATTGGTATGTGGGTAGATATGTGAGGAACAGTTGTATAAAATTTAATGAAGATCCAATGTTGTTTAGCACATTAAAACGCGCAAAATATTGCCATTTCTGGATGCAAGCTCCTAGAAACGCCAGAGTCAGAACAGGGGCTAACATCAGTAATGCCTCATGTGTGTATGTCATTTTAAACAAATGTGTACCTGTGCAAATATGTCTTTTGTTATCAAATATAGAATGTGTGCAATTTGACAGGGGAGTGTCCTCTCTGCAAGCCATAAAATGACATCACTCTGACACAACTTAGCTCCCCCAATCAGGGGAGAAATGAAAGCTGGACCAATGGCAAGTGGAGAGGGGTAGGGTCTAGTGATGCTGCATACACACCCATTTTCAAAACACATAAAAGCAGACAGTCAGGACAGATAGGGACCTTCATTTCCATCTGCCGCTGGAAGCTCTGCCGGAAAAATCCATATTTACCTCCATCAAACCTCCAGAGAGACAAACTAGAGACTTCAAATCCATCAATCTCCAGAATCCAGAAGCAGTGCTGTACCCAGAGAGAGAGCAGAGCTGACCCAGACCCATGTTAGCAGTTCCAGAGACCAGACCGCTGTGCGGAGAGACCGTCCGTGGCGAGTGAAGAAAACCTGACCAGATCCGTGACAAGGCCCATTTAATTCAAGAATATAGTGTGAGTACATAGTAAAACTGTACCAAACCAAAGCTCTTAGTTTAAATTCATCTAATTCAATCTATTTAACCTAAGTAGAACTGCCTGATAACTCCAAATCTGTCACCTGTCATTCTAGCTGCAAAATCTGTCACTTGTCATTTTGAGCTTTTAAAATTTCAAATCTGAAAAACAAGCTTTACAAAATCGCTCATATCTCCGCGACCGTTTGTCTTAGAGACTTGCAGTAACTTTCATTTGGAAGCTGAGATCCTAGGCTTTCCTAGGATCCCAAAACGATAGTGATAGTCCTTGTAGTTCTTCTGTAATAGCGCCCGGCGCATTCGCGAATTTTACCGCGATTTGCAAATTTCTCCACGTGTAAAAAAATCTGCTGCTGCTTGCCTTCCATTTGCCAGAAATTCGTTTAACCTGCTAATCATTCCTGAATCATTGCAAGAGTGAGCCTGGACTAATATTAACTAGATACCACTCACCCTGAACCTCTGAAAGGGAATTAAAAGCATTTCCAGCATATTTATCATCCATTGCTAGCACATATAAAAGCATTTGGGCCTGTGTTTTCAAAACTCCTATCTGTTTTCTTTAAGCGTGCTTGGGGGGGATTGAACTGAATTACATTGATTGCATTTCTGAGAACTGTGTGCTTTCCTCCCATTTCCTTGCATTGCATAAAGAGGGGGGGAGTGAATAGCCAGAGAAAAGTGATTACATTGTTTGGTTGAAATCATATTGAGTATTTTCTGTACTGCATTCATTGAATATTGCATCCACCTGAGCTTACATAAAGCATTCTGTACCACCTTCTTCTTTTGTCCCTATTTACCAGTGTGCTATCTTATCCATTTCATGTCAACTCCTTAGTGATTATAAAGAAGTGTGCTAGTGCCAGATTCTCCGTTGTTAATCTTTATCATATCAGATTAAGTGTGCTATTCAATTATTAATTTATTATAAAGTGTGATATATATATCTATATTGTTTAAAGTCTCAAATAAACCTTTTAACTTGCAAAACAGAACTACTTCTTGGCTCAGTGGGGTCAGGGGGATTCCAACAGAGGGGTGTTATATAGGGGTAGTCATCCAGAACGCATGAACTGGACATAAAGATATATCAATAAGGGTTTTCATTCAGTATTATAGACTAGGCGTTGATTTAGCTGTAGTGTTGAATTGAATCCTCTTACAACAGCTTTATTTGGGGACCACAGGAGGTCCCCAACCTTTTTTGGGTGGGTGTACATGTCTTCTGGGTAGGCCCCGCAAGTACCTAGGACATCCCTCATATATTCCAAGAGCACTCATAGTTGGGCCACCTTATAGTATAGCTGTAAATCAGGAAACCCAAAGCCCCTTAAAACCATTAGTAGGGTCAGGGTAGTCCTCTTAACCCTAGGTCTCTTCCCCTTCCAAATTAATTTAATCAGCATCCCATTTACATTTTTAAAGAAGAATGCTGGTAGGTTCATCAGGAGGGCCGCAAACATGTATAACAGGCATGGAAAAATGTTCATCTTCACTGAGGTCATTCTACCATGCCACAAAAGGGTGAGGGGAGCCCATCGAGTCAGGTCTGACCGTATCACTTTGAACATCGGGGTAAAATTGACGTGTGCCAACATCTCCACCTGTCAAGGTATGCGGATTTCCAGGTAGGTGATTGCATCCCTTTCGACTTTCATGCCCCTAACAGTGTTCTGATTCCGAATGCCAAGATCCGTGAGTGGCATTATACTGGATTTCCCCACATTCACCTTCAGACGCGAAAAGGAGCCAAGAGAGTCTATCAGCGTCAGGCACTCATGGAGGGAATGGTGGGTGTCCACTAAGTCGGCAAGAATGTCGTCTGCAAACAGAGACAATTTAAAGGTCTCCTCCCCACATTGAATCCCCTTAATCTCTGGATTATCGTATACCGCTATCGCTAGGGCCTCCATCGTCAATGCATATAGCAGGGGTGAGAGCGGACATCCCTGCCTTGTTCCTTTAGTAAGAGAAAGGAGGCCAAAGGTATCTGGTTTACCATTATACTGGCCATTGGGGCTCTATACATCGCTTAGATCCATTTCCTAAACTTGTCACCAAACCCCATTTTTTGCAGCACCCTTCCCATATATCCCTGCTCCATCCAGTCAAATGCCTTCACAGACTCAATTGACACCAGAGACACATTCATTTCTGCTCCTGGGCAAGACGTATCAAGTCTATTGTCTTAAAGACATTGTCCAGCCCTTGGCACCTCTTAATAAACACTATCTGAAGACCGTGGATCAGAGTCACACATTACCTGATCAAGTCTGCTTCTCAGAAGTTTGGCCAAAATTTTGACATCAGTATTCAATAGGGATACCGGTCGATACGAGGAGCATAGGGTTGGGTCCTTGTCCTCTTTGGGGATCACCACAATTATGGCACTGAGCATGGAGCCTGGGAGTAAGCAGCCCTCTAACATGTTATTAAACATTGCTAGGGTGGAGCGGAACAGCTTGTGAAAGCATACAGTAAACCCATCATCACCTGGCGAAGTTCCCACTTTCATCGGTTCTATGGTACGGACAGCCTCCTGCTTCATTATTGAAGCCTCCAGGGCAGATGCCACCTCCTGTATAACACCCAGAATATGCAAAGAATCCAAAAAGGAATCGACCTGTGATCCATCCCCCCGGTATTCTGCCATTTACAATTGTTCATAACATTTCCTGAATTCCTCCCCCATAAAACCATCATTATATTCCACCGGCTCCTGTTCTGGGCGTACCGCCATCTCCCTTTTTGCTTTGTGTTGCGCCCTCAATCTCAAGGCCAATGACTTGTCTGCCCTCTCCCCTTTTTCATTATATTTTTGTTTTAGCAACGACAATTTATTTCATATTTGATATAGCAAAAGGACCTTCAATTAAGCCTTATACCATCTGAGCTTTTCAGTTTTTGCTGGTGACATCCGAGAAACCGCCCCCCCCCCTCGGGCACAGTGCCACAATTTTACTTCTCAAATCCACCTCCTGCTCCTCCCATTTCCTCTTCTTTTGGGCACCAGTTCTCATAAGTTCACCCCTTATTGTCGGCTTAAAGGCTTCCCTGACCCCTGGAATTCCTACCCTACCATTGTTGGTAATCTGGAAATACTGTTTTATAGTGGTCAGCAGTCCCTGAGCGACTTCCCTATCCTTTAACAGGAAGTCATTACAGATCCATCCCCCTTTACATCTCACCTCCTCCCAATCTCCAATGACTACTCTCACCAGATCATGGCCTGACCAAGGTATCGGCTCTGTGGATGACTCACTAACTCTACCCTTCAGGCTCGCTTCCAGAAGAATGTAGTCAATCCTGGACTAGGAATAATGGAACTGAGAGTTAAATGTAAACGGGATCACCACCATCCACTCGAAAGTGGGAGTCCTCTATCCCCAGCTCGTCATTGATCTGGTGAAACCGTTGTGCTTGATTCCCCTGCGTATGTGATGAGGGTACATCCTTCATTCTCTTCTAAATCTCCCCAAGACACATCTCATGCTCTGCATAAGGGCTCTAAACCTCCCAAGGTCACATGCTTTTCTGTGCATAGGGTTCTGAATTCCCCAAGCCACATCTTGTGCTCCGCATGAGAGCTCTAAACCTCCCCAAGTCATATCCTTTTCTGTACATGTGACTCTAAACCTCCCTAAGTCACATCTTCTGCTCTTCACAAGGGTGAGCTAAGGACCCTTTAGGGACATGCATATGTAATGGATGGGATCACACAGATTAATTCAGAGTCCAAATAACCAAAATAACTCTGGAAGATGGCAAAGTACTGTTTTATGAACAATTATCTAAAAGGGAGTTTACAACGAACATCAACAGACAGTTTCTCTCAGCGATCTTCACACAAATGTTAGCTTTCATATCAAAAATACCTCAGAGGTGATGTCATACTCTGTAGCAATAATGAAAAACCTATCAAGGGTCGGGTTTGGCTAAGTATACTTTTCTATAAGGACTAGGATTGTGATTGGCTGCCCACTGTCAGGTGGACCACATATGCCTACCTCTAAAACATGTCATCTTCTGAAACATTAGATACACAGTTTCTTATTGGCTTTCAAACTATAAGGTCCTTCGTTATAAGGACTACTACCATTGGTTGGCACGCTTGTGGCAGGTCTGGAACATTCAGTTCACTTAGCAGCATGTAAGCCCAGACCCAGGTGCAAGGAGATGGGGCATGACACTACCTCCCCACCCAATTAGCCCAGCATCTCTCATCGCCCATGTCTTCTGCCCTGAAGGTTGTCTTTGAACTTGGCCTTGCAAAGTATCCTTGTCTTTAGAATATACTAAAGTGAGAACACTCACTATCGTGTTCTGGGACTCCAAGTTCTAACTCTATTTTCATCCTCGGCTCACGTGACAGGAGACCGAGATTTGGTCCATTTTGCAGCTTTTAAATGTTTTAAATGAATTAAACTTGCCACTCTCGGTGTTCTTTCTTTGCACCTTATCAAGAGATGATTCATCCTTCACACATCAGCCCATTTCCAGAATAGATAGCTGACCTTGGCTGCTTCAGTCTTGACTCCAGGCAAGACAGCCTGGTCTTGCAGCTCCACGATTCTGCTTATTCTGGCTGCGACACAGCTTTCCCTTCCCACTTCATGGGTCCTGGCTTACTAAATTCATGATACCGATGTCCAGCTACTATACAACGGCGGTTTCACCTGTGTTCTACTCACTACATATAGGCAGCTTCTATGATGACTTAGTCTACCTTGCGTTTCAGCATCTGTACATTTATTGAATGGTTGATTTTCTGCAACACTTGTGCACGTGTAATCTTCTTGTTTGTATTTAAAAGTTCACTTGATTCTTTACTTCGTCATTAGTTTCTTTAGGATCTATACATCCTCTTCAGTCAGTATCTCGGGACGTTGTGCGTACATTTTGTGAGGTCACTGCCTTCTTTTTTCCTGCTCTTTCTCATATTCCTTCGCGGAGTTCCTCCCTTAGGTTGTCATCACTTCGGGGATAAATTCGGTAGGGTTGTCTCAACGGGTATCTTCTTTCGAACACACCGGCTGCAGTATTGGCACAACTGCTGGTGTCAAACATGGAAATGTCTCAGGGCTCCAACATATGGGAGGAAGGGTGGCAGGGTTTCCTGCAGAGGCATGTAGCTGCTCCTCTACAAGGGTTGTAGATCCCCCTAAACCCAGCCCACTCCTTGTGCTGCACCTTAAACCATTGTTTTTATAACATTTAAATTGGATAACTCAGTGCCACTATTTCACCTCAAAACACTGACCTCATGTGTTAGGTGTTTGTTGAGGGTATTCCAAAGGTTAAAGCCCTGTGTGTGAAATGACCTGCCCCAAGTCTTGTGTGTCTGGTCATATGGGTGAAATGTAACCTCTGGGAGGAGAAAACCTGACTTCAAATTTGCTAGACAGAGTGGAAATTCCTCAAAAGTTATTTGGCAATACAACTTCAAGAATCGTGTTTATTGGGCATTGTGTTTCAATTGTGTTCCTTCTTTTATCAGGAGTCAGTGAAGGGTTATCAACATGACATAGTGGTGGTGTCATTGACAGGATATGAGACAGGTGGCATGATTTTTGTAAATTCACTTGTAATAATTTAGGCAGGAAGGAACTGCTGTGAAGACCTTTGTGTGTTTGTGATGATGTTGCAGAAGAGGAAGTCTTAATGTTAGCAGCTGTAGATAGTGGAATGCCTTGTTGGTGGCGATATTTGCTAATGGTCTAATCGCTGTTGCACAACCCACTCGAGATAATTCTCTTCTGTGTGGATGATGCACTCAAGGAAAAGGAAAGGAAAGGCAAAGGCTTAGTCATGAGGCAGTGTCCTATTACCTGCATTCAGCCCAGAATTTGTCATTGGTCCCCAGGCTTATCATCCAATCTGAGATGTACCTGGCATCATCCGCAGGTATGTGGTAGCTGATATGGTTATTTCGGAGAATGTAGGCCAGTGTGGATGTGACAAAATGACATCTCCTGCAGGAGTTCAAGGGTGAGTAGTGGCTGCTACAAAACAAGAGTGATCACAATCATAAAGGTAAAACAGTCACAGTTGAGAGATATACCACCTTCGCCTTTTGTGGTAACGTGGGCCGAGGAAAGGCTATACTCTCAAGTAGGGTGTGAATGTGATTCAGTAGCAAGGCAAACAGCGAAGTAAAACAGTCCAAAGTAAATGAATGTTGAATCAAGTGTATATAAAAATATAAATATATATATATATATATTACATGGCCACAATAGTGGCCATGTAGTTATGGTTAAATTGCTCTTTACATAGGAAGAGCACTTTTTGGGCGGCTTATAACTTGGCTCCCCCTGGATGAATCCTTACCAAAGTTTGCTAAAAAAGTATATGGGCCACTCTGAATCCAAGGTTTGGTAAGGATTCGTCCAGGGGGGGCAAAGTTATAGGGGGGGGTCCCAAAACCTCTTTTTTTCCCATAGACTGAATGGTGCAAAAACTTTGCTCACGGCTTCAGGCCAAACCACTTGACGGATTGTCACCAATTTTTGGGCAGGGGCATGTTCCCCAAAGCGTGCTTTTGTAATTTCTTTGAGAAATCAACCAGTAGTTTCCTTTAAAACAATCAAAAAGTAGCACGTTCAAAATTAGTGATATCTATGTTCGATCCGCGGTCCCACTTTCCTGTTCGCTCAGTGGAGAAGATTTCTATTGGCTAATCTGTGGCATGCTACACGTCAAGATGTTGTGCTTTCACCGATTGGTTCTGCCGCAGCGTCAACTTCGTGGCATTCTTTCGATACGGCCTCCATGGTTATTTCAGTTTCTGTTGTACGCCAAAATTGTCGTCAACAAACCCTTATGGAACACTGTGTCGAAAGGTAAGTGTTACTTGTATGTGGCAGTACGCAGTAAAAAAGTGCTTTATTTTTGTTACCATTATCATACCGTACATTGAAACTTGGTAGGCAATGTACGACAAGCTCTTACTGCGTGTATGTAAGAAGCAATAACCAAAAATACTGCGGTCAGACTGGCGTCCTATAGTTTGGAATCTGAGACAGCCACCTGCACTGTTTCATAAACACAGCGCTTCTGCACACGTTCGGGAGTGACGGTTCTCATGAAGGACTGCTGGTAAGTTGTTGCAAAATGAGAATGTATTTGTGTTCTGAGTGAAGGTCACTTCATTTCTATTTTTCACTAGGCGCTCAAGTATGGTCACACATGTACCAAAACTCATAAGGGTCAATTGTTTTTTGACCTAGATGTACAGGGAAGAGACAGAAAGAATATAGGGAGTCATAGTTTGTAAATCATACCCTTTGATAAGTTATGCTTGAAAAAAGTTTGTGAAGCACATGAAATATCAGTTCCCGAGGATGTCTTCCTGCAAACAACCTACTGTGTGACTGCGGATGCCAAAATGGAGTCGGTGCATATCATGTAAGCTTATTTTTTACGCCTATACACCAAACTGCCATTAATTATTTAGACTGCAAAAAAAAAAACAATTTTTCCTACAAATGCATTTGCACGTTTTTGTGCTGTTGTATTTTCAGAGTGCACATTACCGCCGTCTGTACGATGTAACTACAATTTCCACTATTACCTACGACATTTATGTGACATTGATATTTTATTACCTATTATGCAGACTGTATATTGTCGCCGTTAGTAGGGAGTCACTACATTTACCCATATAACATTAATTGAGTATAGAAATGTTATGTGTTACACCTTTCATTTCTGCAAAGGCTTCGTATTGATAGATTTTTTTTTTAATTTTCCCCTCAGCTACTTCCTTCCGTTTTGTGAATGTCATGGATTGCAGCGACCACATGACGGTTTTTTCAATCGTCAAGTGCAGCTGTTCGTCACCGGTTGTATGTACGTCATCATTGAATGGGATGACCGCATCGGACCACTATGTCCATACGCAGTTGTAGCAGTAAGAAGCAACATACCATCCTTTTTGGTGTCATAGTTCACAGCCTTTCAAGTCACCTTGTAAATCACTGTGAGAGGAATACGACTACTGTGTGGACAACGCATATTTTCTGTGTGGTTAAACACCAACGTCACTATTACCACTAACATTTTAAGTAACATACCATGCTTTCTGATGGACTACATCACAGCGATTGACGCCGTCTTGGCAATGATTGTGAGAGGAAACCTACTACTGTGTTGCCAATGCATTCTGTGTGTGTGATAAAAACTGTGGCGCCAACGCATGGTGACTGTGTGGGAAAACATCAACGTGACCGTCAAAATTACCATTTCCATTGTGCGGCACAGACACAAACTTCTGCTTTCTTTGCAAATGAGAAAAGGGCGATGATTTAGCAATGTGGATTGTGAAATAAAAGTACCTTACTAATTTTTACCTGTTAGTGTGTTTTTTAACCATTTATTCTTCCACTTCACAATGTGCCATGCTACGTTGCATGTTGCAGTATGTTGTTTAGTAGGTGCGGTATCTCGGTACGTAAGTATTATGGAATCATTTCGGTGACTGTGTGGGAAAACATCAATGTGACCGTCAAAATTACCATTTTCATTGTGCAGCACAGACACAAAGTTCTGCTTTATTTGCAAATGAGGAAAGGGCCATGCTTTAGCAATGTGCATTGTGAAATAACAGCGCCTTGCTAATTTTTACATGTTAGTGTGTTCTTTAACCATTTAATCTTCCCCTTCACAATTTGGCAAGCTATGTTGCAGGTTGTAGTATGTTTTTTGGTAGTTATCATGGAATCATTTCTTTACGCTGCCAAGGTACGTTATCCAGAACGCGATTGCACACCACTTGGTTTGGCAATGTAAGGCTCAGGCCCATCTAATATGCTTTCGTGCCGTCAGGGTACATTCTGTCACCTACATGCCCCAATTACCAAGAGTACTTCTGCATGAAGACGCTACGTTGTCAGATTTGGTATCTTTCTAAAAGTGGAAAATGAGATGTGCAGTGAAACTGTTTGTTCTGCAGACACGTTTGAAAAGCAATGCTTTGTTATACCATCTCACTACACATTTCTTTACCCCTGTCAACTTGTGCCACTTACACATAAATGTGTGAACAGGTCAGTGGTAATGGTCTTCCTTGCAATATTTCTGCCGCTATTGCACTTGACTTCACAGAGTTTGTTGTGATTTTGTCCAGACAATAGAAGACTGCTCCTTTGCCTTCTGAACACACATTTTTGACATATTTACTGTATGTTTCACACAATTATGTAAAGGTCATTGTGCACAAACATACACCTTTGTGTTTTACATGTGGTAGTGTTTTAATACTTCACAAGTGTCGTCATGCACATAAAAAATCAACGGTACCCCTTTTGTCATGTCATCTTTCATATTCTTGGTGTTATTCTTAGCAGTGCACGGTGGTGGCGCGAGTTATGGTTGCTTAGCTGACATACAACAAAGGGTATAAAGATGTGATGGCGGCAGTGATGGCATCAATGACATGTGTGTTGGCATCTTTCATGTCCGGGGTGGTAGTGGTAGCAGTGGAGAGCGCTGATGGGAAAAATGGGTGCTTAGCCTACCATAACTGCCGAATTTCATGGTTTTTTAGATTTTACTTGTAATCATAACGTCCTTTTAACAAAGTTTTTGTACTGAATGGCATAGGTTTTTAATAGGGCAACTTAACCATAACGTCCCTTTAACAAACTTTTTTTGTAGTATATGTATATATATATATATATATATATATATATATATATATATATATATATATAATGGCCATGGTAGTGGCCATGTAGTTATGGTTAAGTTGGTGTTTCCATAGGAAGAGCACTTTTTGGGCGGCTTATAACTTCGCTCCCCCTGGACGAATCCTCACCAAACTTTGCAAAGAAAGTATATGGCCCACTCAGAATTTTCTTTGCAAAGTTTGCTGAGGATTCGTCCAGGGGGGGCAAAGTTATAGGGGGGGTCCCAAAACTTTTTTTCCCATAGACTGAATGGGAAATATTTTTTGCTCACGCCTACAGCCCAAACCGCTGGACGGATTTTCACCAAATTCGGACCAGGAGCAGCGGCTTGGTCCCGAAAGCGTGCTTTTGCAAATTTGGTGAAAATCCGTCCAGTAGTTTTTATTTAAATGACCAAAAAGTAGGTCAGAAAAAAATAGTGATGTCTGTGTTCGCTTTGCGGACACACTTCCCTGTTCGCTCTGCGGACAGGAGGGTGATTGGGCAAGCAGCTTGCGTGATGTCCGCGGACATCAGACGTGCTTTTCTATTGGCTTCCGTGAAGCGTGCAGTGCGTCTATTTTCAGAGATGCCCGCCATCTTTGTTTACCGGAGCGGGATCTGCTGCCTGCACAGTTTTGATGTGGACTACGTCGGCCACGAAAAGGCAGTGAGGCACAGGCCCTCGTGTATCTCTCTTGTTCCCCCCCACCCATGGCCTGTGTCTCCCATGTCCCCCCTCGCTGATTCTCGTGTGTTCCTCCCACCCCCCGCTCATGCTCCGTTTCTCTTTCCCGTTCACCCGCTCATGTCCGTGTCTCCCTCCTTCCCCTCTCTACCCCCCACTCATGCCCCGTGTCTCCCTACTGTTCCCCCCACCACCCCCGCTCATGCCCCGTGTGTCTCCCTCCTTTCCCCCCCACTCCCCGCTCATGCCCGGTGTGTCTCTCCTCTTCCCCCTCACCCCCCGCTCATGCCCCGTGTGTCTCTCCCCTTCCCCCCACCCCCCGCTCATGCCCCGTGTGTCTCCCTCCTTTCCCCCCACCCCCGCTCATGGCCTGTCTGTCTCTCCCCTTCCCCCCCACCCCCTGCTCATGCCCCGTGTGTCTCACCCCTTCCCCCCCACCCCCAGCTCATGCCCTGTGTGTCTCTGCCCTTCCCACCCACCCCCCGCTCATACCTCGTGTCTCCCTACTGTTCCCACCCCCCGCTCATGCCCCGTGTGTCTCTCCCCTTCCCCCCACCCCCCGCTCATGCCCCGTGTGTCTCCCTCCTTTCCCCCCACCCCCGCTCATGGCCTGTGTGTCTCTCCCCTTCCCCCCCACCCCCCGCTCATGCCCTGTGTGTCTCACCCCTTCCCCCCCACCCCCAGCTCATGCCCTGTGTGTCTCTCTCCTTCCCCCCCAACCCCCCGCTCATACCTCGTGTCTCCCTAGTGTTCCCACCCCCCGCTCATGCCCCGTGTGTCTCTCCCCTTCCCCCCACCCCCCGCTCATGCCCCGTGTGTCTCCCTCCTTTCCCCCCACCCCCGCTCATGGCCTGTGTGTCTCTCCCCTTCCCCCCCACCCCCCGCTCATGCCCTGTGTGTCTCACCCCTTCCCCCCCACCCCCCACTCATGCCCCATGTGTCTCTCCCCTTCCCCCCCACCCCCTGCTCATGCCCTGTGTGTCTCTCCCCTTCCCCCCCACCCCCCGCTCATGCCCCGTGTGTCTCACCCCTTCCCCCCCACCCCCCGCTCATCCCCCGGGTTTCTCTCCCCTTCCCCCCCACCTCCGCTCATACCCTGTGTCTGCCTGCTGTTCCCCCACCCCCCGCTCATGCCCCGTGTGTCTCTCCCCTTCCCCCCCACCCCTGCTTATGCCCCGTGTGTCTCTCCCCTTCCCTCCACTCCCCGCTCATGGCCCGTGTGTCTCACCCCTTCCCCCCACCCCTGCTCATGCCTCGTGTGTCTCTCCCCTTCCCCCCACCCCCCGCTCATACCCCGTGTCTCCCTACTGTTCCCCCCACCCCCCGCTCATGCCCTGTGTCTCTCTCCACTTCCCCCCCACCCCCCTCATGCCCCGTGTGTCTCTCCCCTTCCCCCCACCCCCCGCTCATGCCCTGTGTCTCTCTCCCATTCCCCCCACCCCCCGCTCATGCCCCGTGTCTCTCTCCCATTCCCCCCACCCCCCGCTCATGCACCGTGTGTCTCTCCCCTTCCCCCCACCCCCCGCTCATGCCCCGTGTCTCCCTCCTTTCCCCCCACCCCCACGCTCATGCCCTGTGTCTCTCCCCTTCCCCCCACCCCCCGCTCATGCCCCATGTGTCCATCCCCTTCCCCCCGCTCATGCCCAGTGTCTCTCTCCCCTTCCCACCACCCCCCTGCTCATGCCCCATGTGTCTCTCCCCTACCCCCCACCCCCGCTCATGCCCTGTGTGTCTCTCCCCTTGCCCCCCACCCCCCGCTCATGCCCCGTGTGTCTCTCCCCTTCCCCCCACCCCCCGCTTATGCCCCATGTGTCTCTCCCCTTCCCCTCCCACCCCCGCTCATGCCCCGTGTCTCCCTATTGTTCCCCCCACCCCCCGCTCATGTCCCGTGTCTCTCTCCCCTTCCCCCCAACCCCCGCTCATGCCTTGTGTCTCCCCTGTTCCCCCCACCCCCCGCTCATGACCTGTCTCCCCTGCTACCCCCACCCCCGCTCATGCCCCGTGTCTCCCTTGTGTTACCCCCCACCCCCAGCTCATGCCCCGTGTCTCCCTTGTATTACCCCCCACCCCCCTGCTCATGCCCCGTGTCTCCCTTGTTACCCCCCCACCCCCGCTCATGCCCATGTCTCCCTTGTGTTACCCCCCACCCCCTGCTCATGCCCCTTGTCTCCCTTGTGTTACCCCCCCACCCATGCCCTGTCTCCCCTGTTACCTCCCATCCCCGCTCATGCCCCGTGTCTCCCTTGTGCTACCCCCCACCGCCTGCTCATGCCCCGTGTCTCTCCCTTTCCCCCCCACCCCCGTGTCTCCCTCCTTTCGCCCCGCTCATGCCCCGTGTGTCTCTCCCCTTCTCCCCCACCTCCCGCTCATGCCCTGTGTGTCTCCCCCCTTCCCCCCCCACCTCCCGCTCATGCCCCGTGTGTCTCTCCCCTTCCCCCCATCCCCCCACTCATGCCCCATGTGTCTCCCCTTGCCCCCCACCCCCGCTCATGCCCCGTGTCTCTTCCCTTCCCCCCCGCTCATGCCTGTGTCTCTCTCCCCTTCGCCCCCACCCCCCGTTCATGCCCCGTGTGTCTCTCCCCTTCCCCCAGGCTCATGCCCCGTGTCTCTCTCCCCTTCCCCCCACCCCCCACTCATGCCCCGTGTCTCCCTCCCCTTCCCGCCTACCCCCTGCTCATGCCCCGTGTCTCTCTCCCCTTCCCCCACCCCCGCTCATGCCCCGTGACTCTCTACCCTTCTCCCCACCCCCGCTCATGCCCTGTGTGTCTCTCCCCTTCCCCCCCACCCCAGCTCATGCCCCGTGTGTCTCTCCCCTTCCCCCTACCCCACGCTCATGCCCCGTGTCTCTCTCCCCTCCCCCCCCCCGCTCATGCCCCGTGACTCTCTCCCCTTCCCCCCACCCCCTGCTCATGCCCCGTGTCTCCCTGCTGTTCCCCCCACCCCCCGCTCATGCCCTGTGTCTCTCTCCCCTTCCCCCCACCCCCGCTCATGCCCCGTGTGTCTCTCCCCTTCCGCCCCACCCCCCGCTCATGCCCCGTGTGTCTCTCCCCTTCCCCCCACCCCCCGCTCATGCCCCTTGTGTCTCTCCCCTTCCCCCCATCCCCCGCTCATGCCCCGTGTGTCTCTCCCCTTCCCCCACCCCCCGCTCATGCCCCGTGTCTCCCTCCTTTCCCCCCACCCCCCTGCTCATGCCCCGTGTGTCTCTCCCCTCCACCCCACCTCCCGCTACTGCCCCGTGTTTCTCCCCTTCCCCCCACCCCTGCTCATGCCCCGTGTATCTCTCGCCTTCCCCCCACCCCCCACTCATGCCCCGTGTGTCTCTCCCCTTCCCCCCCAACCCCGCTCATGCTCCGTGTGTCTCACCCCTTCCCCCCCGCCCCCCACTCATGCCTTGTGTGTCTCTCCCTTTCCCCCGATCCCCCGCTCATGCCCCGTGTGTCTCTCCCCTTCCCCCTCACCCCCCGCTCATGCCCCGTGTGTCTTTCCCCTTCCCCCCACCCCTGCTTATGCCCCGTGTGTCTCTACCCTTCCCTCCACTCCTCGCTCATGGCCCGTGTGTCTCACCCCTTCCCCCCCGCTCATGCCTCGTGTGTCTCTCCCCTTCCCCCCCACCCCCCGCTCATAGTCTGTGTCTCCCTACTGTTCCCCCACCCCCCGCTCATGCCCCGTGTCTCTCTCCCCTTCCCCCCACCCCCCCTCATGCGCCGTGTGTCTCTCCCCTTCCCCCCACCCTCTGCTCATTCCCTGTGTCTCTCTCCCCTTCCCCCCACCCCCGCTCATGCCCCGTGTGTCTCTCCCCTTCCCCACCACCCCCGCTCATGCCCCGTGTCTCTCCTCTCCCCGCCACTAATGCCTGTGTCTCTCCCCTTCCCCCCCACCCCCCGCTCATGCCTTGTGTGTCTTTCCCCTTCCCCCACCCCCGCTTATATCCTGTGTCTCCCTACTGTTCCTCCCACCCCCCGCTCATGCCCTGTGTGTCTCTCCCCTTCCCCCCACCCACCGCTCATGCCCAGTGTGTCTCTCCCCTTCCCCCCTACCCCCCACTCATGCTCCATGTCTCTCTCCCCTTCCCCCCCACCCCCCGCTCATGCCCCGTGTCTCCCTACTGTTCCCCGCCACCCCTGCTCATGCCCAGTGTGTCTCTCCCCTTCCCCCCACCCCCGCTCATGCCCTGTGTGTCTCTCCCCTTCCCCCCCACCCCCCACTCATGCCCTGTGTCTCTCTCCCCTTCCCCCCCAACCCCCGCTCATGCCCCGTGTCTCCCTCCTTTCCCCCCACCCCCCGCTTATGTCCCGTGTGTCTCTCCCCTTCCCCCCCACCCCCCGCTCATGCCCCGTGTCTCCCTTGTGTTACCCCCCCACCCCGCTCATGCCCCGTGTCTCCCTTGTGTTACCCCCCACCCCCCCGCTCATGCCCCGCGTCTCCCTCATGTTACCCCCCCACCCCTGCTCATGCCCCGTGTCTCCCTTGTGTTACCCTCGACCCATTCCCCATGTCTCTCCCCTTCCCCCACCCACCGCTCATGCCCCGTGTTTCTCCCCTTCCCCCCCAACCCCCGCTCATGCCCCGTGTCTCCCTCCTTTCTCCCCACCCCCCGCTTATGTCCCATGTGTCTCTCCCCTTCCCCCCCACCCCATGCTCATGCCTGTGTCTCTCTCCCCTTCCCCCCACCCCCCGCTCATGCCCTGTGTCTCCCTACTGTTCCCCCCCACCCCCCGCTCATGCCCCGTGTCTCCCCTGTTCCCCTCCACCCCCTGCTCATGCCCCGTGTCTCTCTCCCCTTCCCCCACCCCCTGCTCATGCCCCGTGTCTCTCTCCCCTTCCCCCCACCCCCCCGCTCATGCCCCGTGTCTCACCCCTTACCCCCCCAGCTCATGCCTTGTGTGTCTTTCCCCTTCCCCTCACCCCCGCTCATGCCCCGTGTCTCCCTACTGTTCCCCCACCCCTGCTCATGCCCTGTGTGTCTCTTCCCTTCCCCTCCACCCCCCGCTCATGCCCCGTGTCTCTCTCCCCTTCCCCCCACCCCCGCTCATGCCCCGTGTGTCTCTCCCCTTCCCCCCCACCCTCGCTCATGCCTCGTATCTCTCCTCTCCCCGCCACTAATGCCCTGTGTCTCTCCCCTTCCCCCACCCCCCGCTCATGCCCCGTGTCTCTCTCCCCTTCCCCTCACCCCACGCACATGCCCCGTGTCTCACCCCTTACCCCCCCAGCTCATGCCTTGTGTGTCTTTCCCCTTCCCCTCACCCCCGCTCATGCCCCGTGTCTCCCTACTGTTCCCCCCACCGCCCGCTTATGCCCTGTGTGTCTCTCCCCTTCCCCCCACCCCCCGCTCATGCCCTGTGTCTCTCTCCCCTTCCCCCCACCCCCGCTCATGCCCCGTGTCTCTCCCCTTCCCCCACCCCCTGCTCATGCCCCGTGTCTCTCTCCCCTTCCCGCCCGCCCCCCGCTCATGCCCCGTGTGCCTCTCCCCTTCCCCCCACTCCCCACTCATGCCCTGTGTCTCCATACTGTCCCCCCACCCCCCGCTCATGCCCTGTGCGGGGGCTCATGACCTGTCTCCCCTGTTACCCCCCAGCCCGCGCTCATGCCCCGTGTCTCCCTTGTGTTACCCCCCACCCCCCGCTCATGCCCCGTGTCTCCCTTGTGTTACCCCCCACCCCCTCGCTCATGCCCCAGGTCTCCCTCCTGTTACCCCCCGCTTATGCCCCGTGTCTCCCTTGTGTTACCCCCCCCACCCATGCCCCGTGTCTCTCCCCTTCCCCCCAACCCCCGCTCATGCCCCGTGTCTCTCCCCTTCCCCCCTCTCCCCCCGTTCACGCCCCGTGTCTCCCTCCTTTCCCCCACCCCCGCTTATACCCCGTGTGTCTCTCCCCTTCCCCCCCACCCCATGCTCATGCCCTGTGTGTCTCTCCCATTCCCTCCCACCCCACCCCCCGCTCATGCCCGTGTCTCTCTCCCCTTCCCCCCACCCCCGCTCATGCCCCGTGTCACCCTCCCCTTCACCCCACCCCCCGCTCATGCCCCGTGTCTCCCTACTGTTCCCCCAACCCCCGCTCATGCCCCATGTCTCTCTCCCCTTCCCCCCAGCCCCCGCTCATGCCCCATGTTTCTCTCCCCTTCAACCCCCGCTCATGCCCCGTGTCACCCTCCTTTCCCCCCACCCCCTGCTCATGCCCCTTGTGTCTCTCCCCTTCCCACCACCCCCCGCACATGCCCCGTGTGTCTCTCCCCTTCCCCCAGCCCCCGCTCATGCCCCGTGTTTCTCTCCCCTTCCCCCCACCCCCCGCTCATGCCCCGTGTGTCTCTCCCCTTTCCCCCACCCCCGCTCATGCCCCGTGTCTCTCTCCCCTTCCCCCCACCCCATGCTCATGCCCTGTGTGTCTCTCCCATTCCCTCCCACCCCACCCCCCGCTCATGCCCGTGTCTCTCTCCCCTTCCCCCCACCCCCGCTCATGCCCCGTGTCACCCTCCCCTTCACCCCACCCCCCGCTCATGCCCCGTGTCTCCCTACTGTTCCCCCAACCCCCGCTCATGCCCCATGTCTCTCTCCCCTTCCCCCCACCCCCCGCTCATGCCCCATGTTTCTCTCCCCTTCAACCCCCGCTCATGCCCCGTGTCACCCTCCTTTCCCCCCACCCCCTGCTCATGCCCCATGTGTCTCTCCCCTTCCCACCACCCCCCGCACATGCCCCGTGTCTCTCTCCCCTTCCCCCCACCCCCGCTCATGCCCCGTGTCACCCTCCCCTTCACCCCACCCCCCGCTCATGCCCCGTGTCTCCCTACTGTTCCCCCAACCCCCGCTCATGCCCCATGTCTCTCTCCCCTTCCCCCCACCCCCCGCTCATGCCCCATGTTTCTCTCCCCTTCAACCCCCGCTCATGCCCCGTGTCACCCTCCTTTCCCCCACCCCCTGCTCATGCCCCATGTGTCTCTCCCCTTCCCACCACCCCCCGCACATGCCCCGTGTGTCTCTCCCCTTCCCCCCACCCCCCGCTCATGCCCTGTGTGTCTCTCCCCTTTCCCCCACCTCCGCTCATGCCCCGTGTCTCTCTCCCCTTCCCCCCACCCCCGCTCATGCCCCGTGTCTCTCTCCCCTTCCCCCCACCACCCGCTTATGCCCCGTGTGTCCCTCCGCTTCCCCCCACCCTCCGCTCATGCCCCGTGTCTCCCTCCTTTCCCCCCACCCCCGCTCATGCCCTGTGTGTCTCTCCCCTTCCCCCCATCCACCGCTCATGCCCTGTGTGTCTCCCCTGTTCCCCCCCACCTCCCGCTCATGCCCCGTGTGCCCTGGTCCCCCACCCCCCGCTCATGACCTGTCTCCCCTGTTACCCCCCACCCCCCGCTCATGCCCTGTGTGTCTCTCCCCTTCCCCCCCACCCACCGCTCATGCCCTGTGTGTCTCCCCTGCCCCCCCCACCTCCCGCTCATGCCCCGTGTGCCCTGGTCCCCCACCCCTGCTCATGACCTGTCTCCCCTGTTACCCCCCACCCCCCGCTCATGCCCCGTGTCTCCCTTGTGTTACCCCCACCCCCAGCTCATGCCCCGTGTCTCCCTTGTGTTACCCCCCCACCCCCCGTTCATGCCCCCTGTCTCCCTTGTGTTACCCCCCACCCCCCGCTCATGCCCCGTGTCTCCCTCGTGTTAAATCCCCCCCACCCCCGCTCATGCCCCGTGTCTCCCTTGTGTTACCCCCCACCCCTGCTCATGCCCCGTGTCTCCCTTGTGTTGACTCCCACCCCCGCTCATGCCCCGTGTCTCCCCTGTTCCCCCCACCCCCGCTCATGCCCCATGTCTCCCTCCTTTCCCCCCACCCCCCTGCTCATGCCCCGTGTCTCCCCTGTTCCCCCCATCCCCGCTCATGCCCCGTGTCTCCCCTGTTCCCCCAACCCCCCACTCATGCCCCGTGTTTCCCTCGTGTACCCCCCACCCCCTGCTCATGCCCCATGTCTCCTGTTGCCCCCCACCCTCCGGTCATGTCCCGTGTCTCCCTCCTGTACCCCCACCCCCCACACCACGCTCATGCCCCGTGTTTCCCTCCTGTACCCCCACCCCACCGCTCATGCCCCGTGTTTCCCTCGTGTTCCCCGCACACCCCGCTTCTGCCCCATGTTACTCCCCCACCACCCGCTCATGCCCCGTGTCTCCCTCATGTTACCCCCACCCCCGCTCATGCCCTGTGTCTCCCTCGTGTTCCCCCACACCCCGCTCATGCCCTGTGTCTCCTGTTGCCCCCACCCCCTTTCATGCCCCGTGTCTCCCACGTGTCCCCCCCACGCCCCCTCATGCCTCGTGTTTCCCTCATGTTACCCCCCACTTCTCCCGCTCATGCCCCATGTCCCCCTTGTGTTCCCCCCACCCGCTCATACCCCGTGTCTCTATCCTTTCCCTCCACCCCCCGCTCATGCCCTGTGTGTGCGCCCTGTTCCCCCACCCCCCGCTCATACCCTGTGTGTGTGCCCTGTTCCCCCACCCCCCGCTCATGCCCCGTGTGTGGGCCCTGTTCCCCCACCCCCGCTCATGCCCCGTGTGTGCGCCCTGTTCCCCCACCCCTGCTCATGCCCCGTGTGTGCACCTTGTTCCCCCACCCCGCTCATGCCCCATGTGTGCCCTGTTCCCCCACCCCCGCTCATGCCCCATGTGCACTGTTCTCCCCACCCCCGCTCATGCCCCGTGACTCTCTCGTGTTCACCCCCGCTCATGCCCCTTGTGTCTCTTGTTGCCCCCACCCCCCGCTCATGCCCCGTGTCTCCATCGTGTACCCCCTCACTCCCCGCTCATGCCCTGTGTGTCTCCTGTTGCCCCCACCCCCCGCTCATGCCCCGTGTCTTCCTCGTGTTCCCCCCACCCCCACTCATGCCCTGTGTCTCCATCGTGTACCCCCTCACCCCCCGCTCATGCCCAGTGTGTGCCCTGTTCCCCCCACCCCCCGCTCATGCCCCGTGTCTCCCTCGTGTTCCCCCCACCCCCCGCTCATGCCCCGTGTCTCCCTCGTGTACCCCTCACCCCCTGCTCATGGCCCGTGTGTCTCCTGTTGCCCCACCCCCCACTCATGCCCGTGTCTCCATCGTGTACCCCCTCACCCCCGCTCATGCCGTGTGTCCCCTGTTGCCCCCACCCCCCTCTAATGCACCGTGTCTCCCTTGTGTTCCCCCCAGCCCCCTCATGCCCTGTGTCTCCATCGTGTACCCCCTCAACCCCCGCTCATGCCCCGTTGTCTCCTGTTGCCCCACTCCCTGCTCATGCCCCATGTCTCACTCGTGTTCCCCCCACCCCCCGCTTATGCCCAGTGTGTCTCTCCCCTTCCCCCACCCCATGCCCCGTGTGCCTCGCCCCTTCCCCCCAACCCCACCCCCCGCTCATGCCAGTGTCGCTCTCCCCTGCCCCCACCCCCCGCTCATGCCCCGTGTCTCCCTCCCCTTCCCTCCCACCCCCGCTCATGCCCCGTGTTTCTCTCCCCTTCCCCTGCACCCCCCGCTCATGCCCCGTGTCTTCCTCGTGTTACCCCCCGCCCCCCGCTTATGCCCCATGTCTCCCTTGTGTTACCCCCCACCCCCCGCTCATGCCCCGTGTCTCCCTTGTGTTACCCCCATCCCCCGCTCATGCCCGTGTCTCCCTTGTGTTGACCCCCACCCCCCGCTCATGCTCCGTGTCTCCCCTGTTCCCCCCACCCCTGCTCATGCCCCGTGTCTCCCTCCTTTTCCCCCAACCCCCCACTCATGCCCCGTGTCTCCCCTGTTCCCCCAATCCCAGCTCATGCCCCGTGTCTCTCTCCTGTTCCCCCCACCCCCGCTCATGCCCCGTGTCTCCCCTGTTCCCCCCACCCCCCGCTCATGCCCCGTGTTTCCCTCGTGTACCCCCCACCCCGGCTCATACCCCGTGTCTCCTGTTGCCCCCCCGCTCATGCCCCGTGGTTCCCTCCTGTACCCCCAGCCCCCCACTCATGCCCCGTGTCTCCCTCGTGTTCCCCCTCACACCCCGCTCATGCCCCGTGTCTCCGGTTGCCCCCACCCCCCGCTCATGCCCCGTTTCTCCCTCGTGTTCCCCCCACCCTGCTCATGCCTCGTGTTTCCCTCGTGTTACCCCCACCCCCTCCCGCTCATTCCCCATGTCCCCCTTGTCTTCCCCCCACCTGCTCATGCCCCGTGTCTCTCTCCTTTCCCCCCAACCCCCGCTCATGCCCCGTGTGTCTCCTGTTGCCCCCACCCCCCGCTCATGCCCCGTGTCTCCCTCGTGTTCCTCCCCACCCCCCGCTCATGCCCCGTGTTTCCCTCGTGTTCCCCCCACCCCCCGCTCATGCCCTGTGTCTCCCTCATGTTCCCCCACCCCCCGCTCATGCCCCTTGTCTCTCTCCTTTCCCCCCATCCCCGCTCATGACCCGTGTGTGCGCCCGGTTCCCCCACCCCGCTCATACCCAGTGTACGCCCTGTTCCGCCACCCCCCGCTCATGCCCCGTGTCTCCCTCGTGTTCCCCCCAGCCCCCACTCATGCCCTGTGTCTCCCTCGTGTTCCCCCACCCCCGGCTCATGCCCCTTGTCTCTCTCCTTTCCCCCCCACCCCCGCTCATGCCCCGTGTGTGCGCCCTGTTCCCCCAACCCCGCTCATGCCCCATGTGTGCGCCCTGTTCCCCCACCCCCGCTCATGCCCCGTGTGTGCGCCCTGTTCCCCCACCCCGCTCATGCCCCGTTTGCGCCCTGTTCCCCCACCCCCCGCTCATGCCCCATGTCTCCCTCGTGTTCCCCCCATCCCCACTCATGCCCTGTGTCTCCATCGTGTAACCCCTCACCCCCGCTCATGCCCCGTGTGTCTCCTGTTGCCCCCACCCCCCGCTCATGTCCCGTGTCTCCCTCGTGTTACCCCCACCCCCCGCTTATGCCCCGTGTGTCTCTCCCCTTCCCCCCAACCCCATGCTCATGACCCGTGTGTCTCTCCCCTTCCCCCCCACCCCCCGCTCATGCCCGTGTCTCTCTCCCCTTCCCCCCACCCCCCACTCATGCCCCGTGTCTCCCTCCCCTTCCCCCACCCCCCGCTCATGCCCCATGTCTCCCTACTGTTCCCCCCACCCCCGCTCATGCCCCATGTCTCTCTCCCCTTCCCCCCCAACCCCCCGCTCATGCCCTTTGTCTCCATCGTGCACCCCCTCACCCCTGCTCATGCCCCGTGTGTCTCCTGTTGCTCCCACCCTCCGCTCATGCCCCGTGTCTCCCTCGTGTTCCCCTCACCCCCGCTCATGCCCTGTGTCTCCCTCGTGTTCCCCCACCCCCCGCTCATGCCCCTTGTCTCTCTCCTTTCCCCCCGTCCCCCGCTCATGCCCCGTGTGTGCGCCCTGTTCCCCCAACCCCGCTCATGCCCCGTGTGTGCGCCCTGTTCGCCCACCCCGCTCATGCACAGTGTGCGCCCTGTTCCCCTACCCCCCGCTCATGCCCTGTGTCTCCATCGTGTACCCCCTCACCCCCCGCTCATGACCCGTGTGTCTCCTGTTGCCCCCACCTCCCGCTCATGCCCCGTGTCTCCCTCGTGTTCCCCCCACACCCCGCTTATGCCCCGTGTGTCTCTCCCCTTCCCCCCCACCCCATGCTCATGCCCCGTGTGTCTCTCCCCTTCCCCCCACCCCCTCACTCATGCCCGTGTCTCTCTCCCATTCCACCCACCCAAGCTCATGCCCCGTGTCTCCCTCCCCTTCCCCCAAACCCCCGCTCATGCCCCGTGTGTCTCCTGTTGCCCCCACCCCCGCTCATGCCCCGTGTCTCCCTGGTGTTCCTCCCCACCCCCCACTCATGCCCTGTGTCTCCATCGTGTTCCTCCCCACCTCCCGCTCATGCCCCGTGTCTCCCCTGTTCCCCCCCACCTGCTGCTCATGCCCCATGTCTCTCTCGTGTTCCCCCCACCGCCGCTCATGCTCCGTGTTTCCTTCCTTTCACCCCCACCCCCTGCTCATGTCCCGTTTGTGCCCTGTTCCCTCTCACCCCCCACTCATGCCCTGTTGTGTTCTCTTTATACACCCCTCATTCCTTTTCCATGGGGGCCATCTTGGTAAAAGATTTTCCTTCCTACACCGGGACGCCACAGGCAAAGTTCCCACTTTGAGGACCTAAGATGCTAGTCGTCTTCATCTATTGAAAAGGATGTTATGGTGACGTTGCACTAATAAAAACCTATAACATTCAGTAAAGAAAAATGTGTTACAGGGACGTTATGGTTAAGTTGCACTAATAAAAACCTATGAAATTCAATGAAAAAACTTTGTTAAAAGGACGTTATGGTTAAGTTGCGCTACTAAAAACCTATGAAATTCAGTGAAAAAACTTTGTTAAAGGGACGTTATGGTTAAATTGCGCTACTAAAAACCTATGAAATTCAGTGAAAAAACTTTGTCAAAGGGACGTTATGGTTTCCAAGTAAAACCAAAAAACTCTTGAAATTCACCAGCAAGCTAACCAACCATAACTCGCGCCACCAACGTGCACTGCTAAGACTAACACCCAGGACATTAAAGATGACATCACAAATGTCATTGATGACATCACTGATGACATCACATGTGTATGTACTTTTCATGAAATATGTGTATAAGGGATTCTGATTATAATGTTGCAAAACAAGTGTCAAGGATCATTGCAATAAATATCATACCCTAATTAGTGCATTGAACGATGCATTGATATAAATAGCATTCTATTATGGGGTTCTATCTAGTATACTAAGCTACTCATACAGAAACATAACATTGTGTGCAGCGTACAAGATGAAGGTGTAATATTCGTAACGTTAATATGTTGAATAATGAAATGATAATTGTTTTCTTAATAGATTTTTGTGTACTGTGAAATATGTAATAAGTAGCTAATAAAACACATGTATTACATAATTGCATTACTATAGACAAAACACAAAGACACAAGAACACATACCAATATGGGTATATACAGGGAAAGTGAAATTAGCAAAAAAGCACAAGTAGTAGCAGAAACAATTCATAACTTAACTGATTAGTTTCATGCAAATAAATGATTGCTCTGTTTCAAAGCTGCTATTTACCCTATGTATATGTATCACTTGATGTGATTGGACCCTAAGGAAAGTAGTGTGAGTACAATGTATACACATATGACCATATACAGGGAAAGTACAGCCATAAAAAAAAAAACAGAACTATCAGAAAGTGCTCATTAGTCTATTGATTATCTTTGTGCACAAAAAGGATTGCTGTCTTTCAAGCTTGTGTCTTCCCGTATGTATATGTTTCATATGATGTGACTGGACTCTAAGGGAATTACTGTAAGAACCTACTTGAAGGATACGTCTACAAATAAAATACATTTTTTAGTTTCTGACTGTTAGTGAAGAAAACCATGTGGCCTAGATATGTCAGCAAAAGAAAAAAGAGTGAGCCAGACATGTGATGTCATCAGTGATGTCACCAATGACATTTGTGATGTCATCTTTGATGCCCTGGGTGTTAGTCTTAGCAGTGCACGGTGGTGGCGCAAGTTATGGTTGCTTAGCTTACCATAACTGGCGAATTTCAAGGGTTTTTCGGTTTTACTTGGAACCATAACGTCCCTTTGACAAAGTTTTTTCACTGAATATATATATGTATATGTACCATCTGCAAAAATAATTACATAGAAAACCACTACACAAAACCCACTCCTCAGGAACAAACACAGAATATGCAAAGATAGCAAGATGCTGCACTCTGGGTAATGATTCAGGGGTACAATGCAATAATAATCACAATGTTTGTAAAAAGGATATGTTCTGGTGCAAAAAGGGATTTAAGTAATTATCCAATCGCTAGGGCCCAAAACTGGATGGACAGGGGAAGCAGGTATTAGTCAATAATGCCTTTGTACGGTTCTTGGTGGTTTGACAGCATCAAAAAAGGCATCTTGGTGCTGTGCGAGCCGATTGAGCCAAGTTCAAGTGCGGCAGATCATGTAACCCCAAACGGGGAGCGGGCATCACACTGGTTCAAAACGGTAGCTTGGAGCAGTTCAAGTGTGCCGTTCAAGCGATGCAGCTCGGATGGATCACCAGGGTCAGTTCGAACATTGGTTGTAGCTGGAGTCATGGTAAGTGCTGGTTGGTGACAGTGGGTGACACACCAGTAGTTCGAGATGCGGTCCGGTGATGGTTTGAAACTGTGAACCTGATGATCCAAGGTGTGGTTCGATGATGCAGCAACTCAATGTCGAGCCGATTCAATTTGTTTGTTAACCAATGGATCAGGTCGAGTGGTTCGGTACAAGGTCTGGCAAATGAGTGGTTGGTTCGAGCCAGACAGGTGGCAAGCTGTTCTTGGGATGCAATGGTGTTGAACTGAGGCTTGCTGTGGTTTGTAGAGATGCTGAATGAGTGCAGGTTTTGAGAACCACTAGGGGTTTTTCAACAGTCAGAGGGAAAGCGAAGATGCTGGTGACTGGATCCACAGTTTGGGTTGGGCAGTTCGATTAAGTGTTTGAAGGTCGCACTTTGATCGGTCCCCGATGGTATGATATGTTATCATATGATATGGCATTTATAACGCGCCTATACACATTGTCTGGTCGACGGTTGAGGAACATCGGCAGCAAAGATACTGGCCATTCGAAAAGCGGTTTGTCTGGGTTGAACAAGCTTGAATCATGGTTTGAAGTTGTTTGAAGTTTAAACCACAGGACTCCTAGTTGTCATGCCTCTCAGATGCTGTAATCCCCACTACAGGATCTCGGGACAAGATGGGTCATTGTACTCGTGCTGCCAAACATGTGGGTGGCTGGCACACAACTGCAGGCATCCTTCAACATGGTGATGTCCTGGGTACCATTGTGGCTGGCAGAGAGGCAGCTCTTGTTCCAGCAGCGGGTTATCCCCAACATTCCCTGGAGATGGTTAGGGGGCAGAGCTTGCCTCTGCCTTGGACACTCCACCTTGACCTCCAGCAGAGGGTTTTTGGAACTGACTGCTTCCCTAAACAGTGGTCCAATGAATTGTGCCTTAGATGTTTACTCCAAAGTGAATCAAAGAAGGGGAAAGAGGCCCCTTTTTTAAGGGCAAATGTCTACATGTGATTGGACAAAAGCAAGTTTACTTTAAGGGTACTATACCTTTCCTTGGAACAAGTGGACTTTGCCTTCTGACATCACACCCTGAGTGATTTGTGCTACAGGAAGTGAAGGGGGTAGGAAGGAACGATAGAGGCAGAGAGAAATAAGATGGTGGAACCTTCCTCCAGGTGTCAGGAGTTTCCTCTGTCTACACTAATCCTGCTCCTTTCCTTCTCTACGCCAATGGATTTTAACAAGACATTGGATTATATCCCTGTACCCAGAATTCCACATACTCTTTCATCTTGCCAACATGGGTTTAACCCCTTCTTATTAGGGGCCTCACATCTAACCCCTGTCTTTGACTATTCATACCCAGTCATTCTGCCCTGGGTGTTTAAGACCTTACTCTCCCTTTGCACTTCCATCTGCTTTCCATCCTCCTCCTGATTCCTTTTACTTACCACCTCCTGTTGTCTGCCTGCTAATACCTCCTGGGACCTTCCTCCTACCATCCCTTGGTGTCTTTCTCATACCACCACTTTATGGATACATCCTCCAACTTGATGCCTTCCTCTGCACTCGCTGATGCCTTTCTCCTCCTACCAGCTCTTCATATCCTCTGTTTACCACATCTTGATGTATTCCTCCTACCACCTCCTGCCACAGAAAGCAGCAGAGCTATGCATAAAGTGACAACTGTGGTAAGCATTTTCAGTTGAGTATAGTTGCTGTTCTGGTGAGGTTGGGACCTGTATTTTGTTGAGCCTGGGTTTGGCAGGGGGTACTGTGGTCTGCCTGAGGTTGCGGGTCTCCTGACAGGTTATGATATGTTTTATAATAAGAGAACTTTTTGAGCGCAGCTTTGACCCGAGGGTATCTTGGCACAATAGTTTCCTTAACCTATAGGGAAACCGCTGGCGAAGACAGTGCGAATTGTTTAAATATAAATATACGTTTTTAACGCTTTCCGAAAAGCAAGATGGCCGTCAACAACAACACGTAAGGCCAAGGGAAGTGAATTCCACAAAACCGGGGCCGCAACCGACAAAGCTTGCCCCAAAAGTGTGGCTCTAGAAAACGGGTAACACACAGAAGTAGCCAATTCGCTAAATGAACGGCAAGGCCCTTAAAGGGCCCTGAGCACTTTTGTGCAGCACGTGACTGTCTTCTGCCTAGTGATAGGGGCTAAGTGAGGGTGACCAGAGAATACTTCCGCTAGCACCTCCTGGCCCATCATCCCCTAGTTTGGGGAGGTCCAAGGCCCTTTGACCACCTCCCTGATCCCCAGTAGATTTCCCCAGAGTAAGGCAGTGGACCTTGCCAGAATTCCCACACATACAGCTTGAGTTGCAGAGGCGCACATTGCAGCCCCGACTGTAGAGAAAATAAGAAAGTCAGTTCTACCCATTGCCAGGTCACTAAAAGAAAACTACCCCTAACAAAATAGACATATAGACTTGTGAATCCGCTTTTGTTTCAACTGTTTCACTATGCACGTAATACATCCTTTTGACCACCTTATCCCACAGTGCAAAAAGAGGGCTCAAACTCTCGAAAGAATGAACAAGACTGCAGAACTATTATAGCAATGCTGTCCTGGTTTATTCACTAAACAACAAAATACTTGCAAATCTTGGGAATTTCTACAATCAACATTCATAGGAAATATATACTTACAATACAATTCTGCTGAGATTATTTACATTTGTTCAGCCATGCTGCAAATCTAACAGAATGTTATTATTTAGCGGATCAAGCAGCTTGCTCACGATGGGCGCTTCACAAACTACCAATGAACTAAACTGAAATACATTATCTAAAGGGGCAGCCTGACTGGCAATGGTCAGTGTTTCAGTTAATTCCAATCATCATGAGCTGAATCTGAACTCTCTGGCGTCTGCACCTCTGCAGATCACAGGCCCCCAGCAGCTAAGCAGAGGCCTCTGGGAGTGAGTGCTGCCAGTGAGGGGTTATTGACATTTTTAGATCAGTCTTTCTTAGAGCTTATGAGCCTGGAGATCTGCAGCAGATGCACCATTTAGTGCTCATTACAAGAGAGAAATTGCATATTAAGTTAGTGGCACGTTGCCTATGGTTTTCTTTCATGTTCATAGTAGACGTACAGAATTTCTCATTGCAAAAATGCAACACAGATTGCCTAAATTGCTAAAAGTGGACTCTTTTTAGCCAGTAGGAACAATTGACTTGCTGGAAAGAGAGCAAAACAATAAGAGACAGAAATGATTTTCTTCTGCATAGTGAGAGGTTGGCCTAGGACATTGCAGTGTCCAAATGGAATCCATGGTTCTAAAACATACAGGCAGCTCTACTTCAAAAAGCACATTGCAAGGAAGACACAAAGAGTGTGGTACCAACTTTCTCTCCAGTGGAAAATCAATCCCTTCAATCTACAAAACAACTTCAGACCAGCTGTCCAAGCTGTGGTCCTCTCCGACCTGGATGGTAGCAATGCTCTTTTGGGAGGTCTTCCAGTGACTACACGGGCACCCCTGAGATGGGTCCTGCATGCTACAGCACAACTCATCAAAGGCGCCGCAAATTCGACCACATCACCCTGACCCATATCAAACTGGACTAGCTGCCGCTGCAACTTGTATCATCTTCAAATCCGGCTACATCATCTACAATGCGGTCTCCCTGAATTCCCCAAGCTACCCCACTGAGAAACTCAGCGTCTCTGGAGGTGTATGATCCACAAGAGGTAAGGACATGTTCAGACTTGAACTTCACTAGTGCAGAAAGGAAAGAAAACAAAGACAGCCCTTCTCTGTCTAGACTCCAAGATTCTGGAACCTCCTCCCTGTCACCCACAGACCTGCCCCCTTGTTTCTACAATTCAAGAATTAGCTCAAGACCCCCCTCTTCAAGAAAGGACTCCTCCCTAACACATAGGTCCACACACCCTCCCCCCCCACCTTACCTGATACTGGGTGATCAGATCCCAAATGTTTCCTCCCCTGGTTGCTAGTAGATCCCTTGCTGACACATTGCTCACCTTCCCCCACCCCTGTTGTTCACTCCCCATTCACTTGTTCTTCTGATCCCCTCACCATGTTGTTCACCCTATGATTCTAAAGCTCTCTGTTGCTTCTCGATGCTAAGTCTGCAGTCAATAAATACCCTAATAATCAAAAATAATAATACAGAGTGTACATGGAAGATGTGACTATATTTACCCTTTTAATCCCTTTAGGGCATGTATATCCTAAAATATGGCTTCAGTGTAGATCTACAATAGGGTGCCATGAAGACATGGCAGCAGATTACAAGGGCACAAGAGCCAATGAGGTGGTGCCATACACCACACTCTGCTCCCCGTAGAGGGAACTGTTTAATCCATGTATAGTGGGGTGCAAATGGTATGTGACTTGTACCCTCTGGTACTCCCTCTCCATCCCCACACCCAAGCGGGAGTCAAAGAGTTTCAGCAGCAATTCTCTGAATACAATGCATAATTAGACCTGTTTAATGCTTGTATAATTTAGAATTGAATTAAAGATACTTTAATTAAAGCTGGTATTTGCCCTGCCTGCAGACACTTTTCGAGAAGTGAAATTTGTTTGATATAAGGGGAAGAGAGAAGCTTAGGGTATTCAAACATACTCATTTACAAGGTATTGTTACACAAGTGATACCACTAAAGAAAATGGAACCCAACAATGGGCTGTCTTCACCTTTGGCTTTGAGCAATATAATCGTGTCTATGATTGTTAAGCATCAGTCCAAGGATCCCTTCCCTGGCTTTTATCCTCAATTCTCAGTCACTCAAAATGTTGGGAGTTTAGCGTCCTTGCACTTCTTTTCTAGCTCTTCTCCCTGTAGATCCAGTTCCTCTACTTCTTTCCTCAACTCCTTTAGATATCTTGGATTGGTGACATCATTTCCAGTGGCCATCTTGGATTGATGACATCACTTTCTGCAGCCATCTTGGATCAACCTCATCTCCAGCCAAATGCTGCAAGGGGTTCCTCTAGGAACACAAATCAGGAAGACATTGCCAGAGAGACCAGCCACTGATGGCCTAGGTGATCAGGTGACAAGAGCGTGTGTCATCCCTTCCGAACTTCCTAGGGGCATCCAGCCAGGGGCGTCCCAGTTAAGGGCAGAACAGTGAATGGTGAAGTGCCATTGACCAGCTTCTGAGCCTATAGCCTTTGCTCTTGCCTTTCTCCCTGTTGCACCTGTGAGTACCCCAAGCTTCCTAATGACTGTACTGTCTCTCCACACTGTGCTACTCGCCTACAATGCATTCACTCCAGCTCCTTCTTCTGTTCCTACTCACCTCTCTCTGCGCTTTCTCCAATCACACTACAACTTCCTTCTTTCCTATCCCTATTATAAAAATCACAACCAACAAGGTTAGCTGATGAGCTAACCATACCTCCTCTAACACCTGTCTACCTTCTCTTCCTCTGAGAATCAAATTCTCTACTCTTCCTTACCTAATCAACTGACGTTTGTACTCTGAAATGCTCAGTCTGTATATAACAAAACTTCCTTTATCACTGACTGACTTCACTCCAGCTCTCCTACTCTAGACCTTCTTGCTATCACTGAACCATGTTTTTTTCCATCTGAAATTGCCACTATGGCAGCCCTACACAACTTCACACTATCCTTCTTTCACTCTCCACGACTGACTGGCAGAGGTGGAGGCATCAGACACCTACCTTTTCTCACCTCAATGCCTACCACGTCCTCTCCTGCCTCTTTTGAATTCACCATCTCTACTATTGTTATGCCTCGGTTCACATCATCTTCATCTATCGCCCTCCTGGTCCCACTGGAACATTCTTTGATGATCTTGCGAAACTCATCGATTCTCTTTCCACTAAACATCACTTCATTCTCTTAAGTGACTTGAACCCTCTGTCTCCAACCACTTCTCAGAAATCTGAACTTCATTTTTTTCTTAGTGACTATGCTTTCCACTCAATACAATACCTACCCACACAGGGGGTAACTCTTTGGTTCCCTTATTCACCTCCAATAATACTCCAATAATACTGTCACACCATCCATACCTGATCACTCAATTGTTTCCACCACCATCTTCTTTCCACCCTCTGACCTTTCGTCCTCACCACTTGATTCACCTATTTCTAAAAGGAAATGTAAACCTTCTGCCATTCCCCCTTTCCCTCTGACCTACAATTCTCACTGTCCTACTTCATAGCCAATAACACTGCCTTCTCCAGCTTCCAATCCCGACTGTATGACCTATTCTCCTCTCACTTACCACTGCTTACCCTTAAGTCTCAGCATCCGCTCATACCTATATGCAGCATATGAAGTATGGTGCACCCCATTCATATGCTCTCTCTTCACAGATATGCGTTGGCTGCTGCGCAAATGGAGGCATACCCACTCGCATGAGGACCTGCAACTCTACCTCTCTGCCCTGAACTCTCTCAAGTTCACTATTGATAGAGCAAAAAGGGAGTTCTACCTAACCCTCATTGACTCACTCCAACCATCCTCACCGGCTACAGGGCACCCTAAACTCACTCCTCGCTCCTCCTAAGTCTATGGGGGTCATTACAAGGTTCATGGTATCCCGCCATATCGGGGAAACTGCCCTACTGTTACCTGCACCTGATATTCCGGTATTTCTGTCTGGGATATTCCAGGTGCCGGCCACGGTGGGAAATCCCCATTCCATGGAGTCCATGGAGGGGATTGCTGGAATTACTGGTGCTGTTAATTCTGGCATTTATTTGCCAGTGGGGGCTTGATTTACCTCCAGCTCTGGAGGTAAATCAGTGCCTCTACTGGCAAACTTGTGTTTTGCCGATGCAGTAAAAGGGCCGGCACCGGAATTACCAGCAGTTTTACTGGCACTTGTGCTGCACCAGCAAAACTGTAATGACCTCCTATGACTATCAACTCCACTCTCACAACTTTTGTCCTAGCTGTATACTTTGCTGCAAACATTTCCAAAACTAGGGACTCTCTCCTGACCTTCCTCACACTCCCTACTCCTACATTTTACACTCTGCCTACTCTACCATCATCCTCTGCCTCTATCACCCACTTTAGTCACACTAATACTGATGAAGTGCTATGTCTACTGATGAAGGGTAACCCTTCTTGTGCCCCATCAGACCCTCTTGCTTCTCAGCTAGTCACGCCTATTGCCCCTTTAGGGCCTCTCACCTTGCTGAATTCTTCAACCTGTCCTTCGACTCCCCTTGCTTTCACTCTGTTTTCAAAACGGTCACAGTCATTTCTCTCCTAAAAAAGCAAGGGGCTGTCCGACCCTACCGGCTAACTTTCGCCCTTTGTCTCTCCTTCCGCATTACTCTAAAGTACTCAAAAGGGTTGTGCTCAATTGTCTTACCAATTCCTTAGACATCCACACCTTTGAGACCCCCTACAAGCAGGTTTCGGCTCCTTTCACTCGACAGAAACCTCTCTCATGAATGTGTCCAACTTCATTGCCTTTGCTAAGCACTCCAACCTATCCTCTATCCTAATTCTTTTTGACCTGTCTGCTGCCTTTGACACTGTCAATCACTCAGATCTCCTTAATACACTCTTTCTTCTTGGGATTTGCGATGGAGCCCATTGAATCCTACCTTGCACCTCACCAATTCTGTCACCTGGAGCAACAACATCTCTCAACTCACTCCTCTAACTGTTGGTGTTCCACAAGTTTCTGTTTTGGGTCTGTTCCTCTTTATACTCTACACCTCTGCTCTTGGTGCACTAATCTCCTCTTTTGGGTTTGTAATAACTCTTCACAGACGATACCCCAATCATCTTCTCTTTTCCTAATCTCTCCTCTTATCTCTCTATAACATTTTCCAAATGTTTCTCTGACATTAAATATTGGATGGCTTTGCACTCTCTGATGTTAAACTCTACCAAAACAGAGGTGCTCTTCTTCCCTGCCAAAAGCTCTCTCCCATCTCTTCCTCTGCCTATCCAGGTCCAACTTGACACTCCCCCTACTCTTCTTCAGATGGAAACTTTGAAACTGGAACAGAAGCTCGCCTCAACATAATAAATATTAGGAAAATCAGGCACCTCCTTCCGTTCAACACAGCCAAGCATCTCTTTAACACTCTTTTCTTTTTTGAACTGGACTACTGTGCCAGATTCCTCTTTAGTCTACCCAACTATGTGTTCTGTCCCCTTGCAAAGATCATTAATCTCACTACCATGACTCACTTGGAACTCCCTCACTTAACACCTACTTCCTCATACTGGAACCAGGCTGGATGGCTGATGAAGCAAAGCAGGGCCAGATTTAAATTTCTTCTGCTGGTTCACAAATCTATCCACGGTTTGGCACCACTGTATCTATCCTCTTTGATCCAACTCTACAACTCTACAAGCCTTCTCGTAGTCTGTGCTCTACCTCCTCGGCCACCATTGTGTCTCCTCACCCTCCCCGTTCTTCCTCTGGCTTACTCTCTTTCTATCTTCTTGCTCCACTTGCATGGAATTCTCTTCCCCTGGATATCTGAGAAAGAGTCCACATGGATTTGTTCAAAACCAAAGTAATAGTCTTCCTCCTCTCCTAGTTGCCCTCTTAATCTACCTCTCATCTGTCTGACTTTCACTCACCTCTAACCTGCCTCTGTCCCTCACTTCTTCTGACTCCACTCTAGCACTTCACGCATCATGGTGGCCTCCCCAGCACAGCTGGCTGTACCACCTACCTGCACTTAAAAATGTCAATTGTTGGTTGCCCTTAATCTATGTAAGTACACTTATGTATTGTCCTGGTGAATGTTCCGTTTACTCCCCTTCACAGCCTGGACAGAATGTCCCTTAAACTCACTCCATTGTAAGATGCTCAATGTTTCCCTCCAAATCTAATTTCTTATCTATTGTGTGCTCTTTTGTGATCAAAAGAGCATTGTCCATCCTGTATATGAATAAATAAATACATATCTGTTGTCTGGGGTCTCAAGGTCCCACCTGCGCTTGCACGCTGGGTCTGGATGGGAGAACTTAGTGCTGGGTGATACCAGGATAAGCCTCCAGGCTTCCACAAGGAGTCATGCCAGCTAAGCTTCTCTACATTTAGGGTCCTGGTGCTTTTCCCACCTCGCTGTTTTGGGGTCCTGGCTCTACTCCCCAGCATCCCATCCTCATTTACCTCCTTAAGGATTTGCGTTGGTCTCATGCCTAAGGGATCTTTCCTGTACCTCCGTTCTTCTCCTTTCCTTTTTCTCCCTTGCCTGCTTCTTCAACACTTTGCCACATGCTCATACCTCCACCCATCCTTCACTCACCCCCTTTACCTTGGAGTGACTCTGCTCTTTACTTCTGTCTGATCTTTTTCTCCTTCATAACCCACTCTTCCTTTCCTATTTCTTCTGCGTTCTTGTCATAGGTCAGAATTAGGAGATAGATATGGTTGCATTGTGTCTGACATTTCTTTACTATCACTGACAGACGTAGTCTTTCCCTGAATTTAAGAATTTTGGCGCTACTGTACAAAGGAAATACAAAAGCAAGGTGCTCGTCAGGCTGTTTTTACAAAATCAAGAAATGTCCTCCATCCTGAATTCTGTTAGTCTGAGTCTGTCCCTACCACTATAAAAGAAAGTACAAATATATAATATGTAGTATGTCTCCTGTCAAGTGAATGATGGCTGGTTTCTGACCCCACCCTTATGTGTCTTGTCTTTCTTAATGGTGATCTTTCCCCTGGTGCACAGTCTAAGCCGGTAAGCTACGTGCGGCACAGTTCCATCCAGTTGACATAAGTCTCTCACCACGTCTTGAGTTCTGGTTTCTTTCACCCCACTTTGGGGTCCTATCTCTCTCACCCACCTTGGGGTTTCACTTCTCCCATCCTGCCTTGGGGTCCTGTCTCTCTCACCCCACCTTGGGGTTTCAATTCTCGCACCCTGCCTTGGAATAATATTTATTTCACCCACTTTCAGGTCTTGTCGCTCTCACCCCTCCCTGGGGTTTCACTTCTCCAACCACACCTTAGGTTCCTGTCTCTCTCACTCCACCTTGGGATTTCATTTCTTCCACACCCACCTTGGGGTCTTGTCTCTTTCACCCCAGCATGGGGCACTGTCTCTCTCATTCTGCCTTGGGGTCTTCCTTCTCTCACCCCACCTTGGGGTCTTATCAGGTCTTGGCTCCACTCTCTTGCCTCCCTGGAGCGGCAACCGCATACCTTTGATCTTGTTGCAATGCTCCTTGGGAGAGTTTGGGAGGTCAGTCCACTCTGCAGCACTTCTCCGCTTCCCAGCCCACTTTAGGCACAGCTGGCTGTGTCTACCCACGGTCCCCCTGCGGGTACCCGGTGCTGGCCTCTGAGCACCCCCAGATGGTGGGTAATGTGGCTTGATGACTCTTTTAGCCAGACAGACTCGGCTTCTGCTCTGACTGGCTGGTGGCATACCACGGCCTCACCAACCTCTGGGCATCTGTGCCACTCTAACGCTCTGCCTCCTCTTCCATGCCTTGCAGGAGGAGGGTCTCCCCCTCGTCCAGCTCCATGGTTATCTAGTTCCTTCAGCCCCAACAGTGATTGGCAATTTATCTTCCATTTTGCCCAGAGGGTGGCCTTCCCCCTGTTCTCTCTTTCCTGGTGAGCCTTGTGCAACCAGAGGGTCAGAAATCATCCCAGCCATCCTTACAAGTAGTTTCTAGTCTTCATATAGGTTAATTCCCATGTGGTAAACAGAAACTGGGGTCTTGAACAAAGGGAGGATAATGTAATCCCTTTTCAGGTATCTCCTGTCTTCTAAGGGTGGGCCACCCACAATGAGTTCCCACTTGCCCTGTCCCCTAGGGAGTGTTAAACTTAGCCATCAATTGTTAAGTACAGTCACAAACAACCCAATAATGTCTTGAGATGCCTGGTAAGACACCATATGTAAAGGATAGCCTCACTGGTGTTTTCATCAATTTCCAAATGCATCGTTAACTAGCCAAATAATGCCATCATAAGCCTGGTGAAGTCACCATATGTAATATGGACTTCATAATAATGCTTTTTATTGATTGCTTTTTGTTCTCTAGTAAAAGGCTGACAAATACAATCCCTGCAAAGCCAATCATTGCATTTTGGCAGGTGAACTGATAACTCTAACAGATCCAAGTGTTATTATTCTTCTTTCTACACTCACGTCCCTCTGACTATCTGATTCCTCTCTTTGTTGGTTCCACTGTAATTTGTGTGGGCGCTCTTTCTCTGTTTCTTGGAAAGGTTCTTCTTCACAATCCTTTCCTCTTTCTTATGGGGTCCACCAGGGTTCTGTTCTTGGTCCTCTTCTTTTCTGTTTATATACTTCGCCCCTTATATAATTGATCCTTGATTTCAGTTTCCAAGTGCATCTATATGCCGATGACACCCAGATTATTCTCTCTTTTTCTTCTTTCACTGACGCTTTTCACTCCGGCCGTTCTTCGTGTCTCTGTACTTTGCACTCTTGGATGGCTTCTAGGTTTCTTTGCCTCACGCCAAAGAAGACAGAAATGTTATACTTTCCGGCCACTTTTTCTATTCCTTCTCCTTTGACAATTTTGTTTTCTCCTCTGCAGTTTACGGTCACTTCCCGGCACACAGACTTTACTTTATTTTTGATTCCTCTTTTTCTTTACAACCTGAAATTGCTTTCATTGCCCAGTCATGCCATTTCTTTCCGTTTAATATTATGAGAATTAGGCCTCTGTTAACCTTTTCTTCCACTAAACCCCTATTTCATTTGCTTGTGTGGTCCCATCTCAACTACTGCTTCTCCCTCTACATTGGTTTGCCTAATTATGCTCTTTTCCCTTTGCAATCCATTCTTCACTCTTCGGTACGTATTCTGTCTTGACTTCCCTTGTCTCTCGGCATCTCGTTCTATCTGGCTCTTCTACATTGGCTTCCAATTAAGCAACGTCTGCAGTTCCATTTTTTGTGTCTTGTTTTTAAATGCATTCATGCTTTACCTCCCCCCTATTTATGTTCCTTGGTGTCTTTATACCACCCCTCTACAGGGCCGTCACAAGGGGGGGGGGCAGGAGGGGCAAACTGCCCCGGGCCTCACGCTTGCAGGGGCTTTCACGGCCCCCTCTCCTAAAAAGAAGGCAAACACAGTCTCCTGTGTCCATTATTCACACGTGGGACTGTGCTGTCTCCTCTCTGCCCCTGAAATGATTTTGCTGTTTGTTGCGAAGCCGTTTGGCTCTGCAACAAACAGCAAAATAATGGGAGACAGCAGGGCTCAGATGTGAGCTCTGCTGTCTCCCGTCATTCAGCTGACAACGTGGACAAGCTGAATGACAAGAGAGGACTCCTCTCCTGTCAGTCAGTTAGTTCACTTTGCTCAGTGTAAACACGCTGACTGATAGGAGAGGAGTTCTCTCCTGTCAGGCAGCATGTCTATGTGTCGCAGTGAGGGCCATCCGGTCCCCCGTGGTTGTGCTGGGGCTTTTCAGGGGTGCATGGAGGTATGGTAAGTATTTTTTATTTTAATTTAAATGTGTATATATGTGTAGTATATATGTGTATTTAAATTAAATGGGTGTGTATATGTGCATGAATGTGTGCTTGTATGTTGGTGTTTATGTTTGTGTCAATGCTGTGTTTGGTGTTATGCATGCGTGCATGCAAGGAGTTGTGTGACTGGTGGATGAATGCATGGATGAAAGTGTTGTATGTGAGTGTGTGTGCCAGCCCCCACCCCTAAATTTAGCGAGCCTGCGGGCCACTTAATTAAGGGGTGGGGTCATGGCATCAGAGGTGCACCTAGGCTACATTTTCTGTGTGGGGGGTGACAGAGTTGGACTAACATTTCAAAGGTTGGGAGGGACGCTAAATTCAGAGCCTGCGGCGGAGGGGCAAACTTACTTGTGTGGGCACATCTAATATCTTTTCACATTCAAATGAGACTATTCTGATGAAGCTTCAATGTTACAAGCAGCTAACTCTCGCCCTCATTTCTGAACCGTTAGACTTAAGGACTGCTATGAGAATGAGATATCTCATGTTACCACTTCCCTTCCAATCACTACCCTGGCATGCAAGTGCTAACCCCACATCACAATTTCAATTACCTAAAAATGTATGTTTGTGAATGCAGGTGCTAACAGTGAAATGTTGAATTCTAGTAATTTCAGGGCCTTTTAACAGCAAAGCCCAGGCTCCAAAGCCCAGTCTGTGTCTTGTTCTATCTGGCTACATCTGTGTTGGTCAGCCTGGCAGGGGATGGATGACAGTTTTTAAAGTGGATAATGAGTGGGGTCAATGTGGGGCCAATAAACCCATTCCGCTGTCGGTCTCCCCACTGAGGGATGGCGTCTGGGTCTTTCAGCTTTTGCAGTTGAAATGGGCCCTCAAGCAGCTGCCCCCATGTTGGCAGTCTTATGACACAGACACCTACTGACAATCTGCATCTTTTAACCACCTTACTGTATTATTTTGACTTAATTATTGATTTAATCACTCCATAGGTGCCTTGGCCTATTTTTCCAATCTGTATGGCCTGGGGTGGCCCACACACATCACACAGAAAGGGCCCCGCCAGCTCTGACACATCTTCAACCAGCCCTGCTCCCACTTCTGACCCAACACCCTGAGCCTAGCTAGGAAGCTGAATAGCAATTTCACCTTCCCTTTGGCCACTAGTCGTACCTTTCACCCCAATTCAGAGGCTCTTTACTTTCATAATGCTATGCTAATCTCTGGAGAGGTGGGCCATCTAAAAGCTGAGACCAGAAGCTAAGACTTTGGCTTTATCAAAGTTAGCCTGTTGATATTGCATGGATAGGCATTTGTACTCTGCATGTTTGATGCTGCTGCCTCTCCATAATGAGAGCTACAGGCTGGCAACACTCCGTGGGGGTCTGGCTTTGCCCATGCAGCCAGCTCGAGTCAACAAAACCCAACATTTTGGGAGGGGACTAGAGTCCGATCCTCTCAATGGTGTTGCACCCTACGTGTCTTTCACTGAAGTCCTTTTAAAAACAAACATTGGCAAAGCCAACAGTTTTGGCTTGTGCATAAGTATTATGCATTTGCATTTGCCAGGCACTGCTATTCGATGCTCAGGTACTCAAACCAGTATGCACCTGCAACATCAACGGGCAGTTAATACCAAGACAGCAGTGCCTTTACCATACCTACATGAAAGCCCAACTTGTTAGGATTGCCAATGCTTGTTTTGCTTTACCCATGTTGCACAGGACTGTGCATCAAGGTTAAAGCAAACATACTACTTGGCTAAATTGGCCCACATTGAATTTAGGCCAATCGAGCCAGTAAGAACACTTATGGTGCACAGTCGGCCTGGACATAATTTCTGTGGCATGGCATGTTTACTGGCTGGGAGGGCGTACATGGTAATAATGGCATATATTGATGCAGCCTGCATGGACCACATGGGAACAACCAGCATGAATATATCTTTATACTAGCATATGTTGTGTGAAAAGGCATCATGAAATGTATTGGAAAATGTTCCTGGGCACGGTTGGTGACTTGCAACTATTGGGTTTTTCCATGTGCTTCCATACAAAACCAATTGCAAACAGTATGGATTTCTACACAATTTTACAAGGAAAGTGCTGTAAAATGCATAATTGTAACCTAATGTTTCAAACATTTTCTTGGGAGTGAGACACCCCCTCAAATAACCCCTGTTTGGTTTGGGCACCCTCACTGTGCTCTGCCGATCCTGCATAATTGGCACAAACATTTAAGCCTCTTCAATTCAAAAATTTGCAAACCTCCACTGTACATCATCCATCTGTCACTGTGCATGATGTGTGTTTTAGTGCATACACAGGGGCAGGGTGCTCCTTAATACTGGTGTCAGGCACCACGTGCTGTCATGCCATCCTATATGTGTTTATGCCTATGATACAAAGGTTAGTCTGGCATAAAACCTTTCTTCAGTAGAGAAATCTAACTTTGCTGTAGTTGATTTGCAGTTGGAGTAATAAACCATATTTGGGTTCCTCCACACAAACTGAAGGGGAGATTTCTCGAGTCCCCTGTTTGAGAAGGTGCTGCCGCTGGCCCAGTGTGTAACATCAAAAGGGGGCCTCACAAAAAGTTTTGCCCCGGGCCTCACCACATCTTGTGACAGCCTTGACCCTCTACAGATCGACGATCAACCTCCCCGTTTCGTCTTTCTGTTCTTCGGCCGCCTTGCGCTCCTGCTCGGTTCTGCGCCTTTCAACTGCTTGCTCCCGCTCTATGGAATTCTCTTCCTCTTTCAATTTGCTCCTCTTCTACTCTATCCCATTTTAAACTATGTGTAACCCCCCATCTTCTTCAATCTGTCACTTAATGCTTAATGTAATGTAACATTATTGCTGCATTAGTTTGTGATCCTGCTCTCACCATTGGCTTTGTTTGGATCATGATTGCCTGCACTGTGATTTCCTCCTTTGTTCAGCGCTTTGGTAAAAAGCAATATATGCATTTTAGTAAATAAATACATCGAATTTTGTAAATAACAATCATTAAAGGCATGCACACAAAACCGGCACACACTTCAAGCAAAAAAGTAGTAGGGCAAAGCAAACGCTGTTCTGTTGTGCCTTGGACATATGGTACTTTTTCATTCGACTCAGAGTGGAGAGAATCAGTTGCAACCAAGGCACAAACAGAATGTCCATCTCCCATGAAATAACAATGCAAGAAACATACAAAAGGACTTAATAATGCCACATTGCTAAGGTGCATGGGTATACGTCATCCAGCACTATCTATTCTATACCAATGGATGTTGGTGATACAAGTGTTGCAGGCAAAACACCAGGGTAGGAGAGCTCCGTCTAACAAGGACACATCAAGCAATCTTCTGTACTTTCCAGAAGACATATCCCTTCATCAAGAACTGATTTAGGGAAGGTCATATTGGTAGCCTATTACTCACCCTTCACTGGACAGGAGTCCCAGCTACCTTCTTTGTTTGCCTCCTATTTAACCAAAATACAATTGTACAAGCGTAGACCTTGAGGCCGCCGCATGTATAAACATCATGGTTATCATCGAAAGTCCTTGGACAAGATAGAAATGACAAATGATAGGGCGTGTATGGGAGACAGTGGAGGCCCAGCACTGTAATTGACTTTTCCCAGCTCTGGATTGAGTCAATTACCAGGCTGCAAAGTATGTAGGATTTTCGGCCGGCACTGCTTCCATATAATATTACATGAATTAACTGGGGTGCCACCAGCTCCCGCTGGAATAGGAGGGCTCTGTAAAAGCAACACTACCCTGTGTTACCCCAAGTGTATAGCAGCCCTTTCCTTAGGCGATCAGGCTGCTATCAATCACAAACCTCTTCAAGAAAGGGTGTTGGTAAACAGGGGTGTTGCTAGGTCTGGAAAAGACCCAGGGCTATGCTGATGTCATAACTGTTGGGACTGGGGGCTAGCTAGTCTTTTGGCTTATAGCCCCCTTAGCCCCCTCCTCCCCCAGCAACGCCCCTGTTGGTAAATACAGAAAGAGCAGAGCGTGCAAAAGAGAATTGTGTGACTTCCACTCGAATGACTCAACATAAGCAAAGAAGAGAGACCTACGTTGGATGCATTTTCCTTCCACTGTTTCGGTACACAAATAATTTAAAAAAAAACTGTTTTTATAGTGTGCTTGTAGTCATTCTAGGAGTTGGAGCAGAGCCAGCTGTGGTGCATCCTGTCACTCTCAGGTCACATAACCCTCCCGTCATCCTGCACATGAATAATCCCCTAGACACCCTATATGGCCTATCCGCTATATAGTATCAACATACTTGATGTCCCAAAGCAGAGGAAAAAACGTGTTTTTTATATAGTGCTTGCGATCACAGTTTTTACTGTTTCGTGACACTGTACATAATACTTTCTGCTACTCAATTTAGGGTTTTTCTTTTCAGCCTTCACCTGCCAGGACCACAACTTGGCCGTTACTCGTACCTGTTGTTTTCAACTATGCAACATTAGGACATTTTGCCATATACTGACTTTCTCACCTGCTAAATTGTTAATACAAACTCTAGTCTTATTTAAATTACTGTTGTTCTCTTCTTGTGGCATTACTTAATACTGCTGTACTCCAATTCCAATCTGTTCTTCATTCTTATGTTTGTATTCTTTTCAACCTAGCCTTTGCCTCTGATGTGTCACTGTACCGGGCACGATGGCCATGGCTTTCTATTATTCTCAGACTCTAATTTAATTTTCAATGCGTTCATTCACTCCCATTTACTTATGCCACTGATTGAATTGCACTGCTTCAACCACCTTGGCAATGATGTTCTTCTGTTCAAGGGCTATTGTCTATACAACGGCCACCTTACGCATCATCCAGTTTCCACTCATTCAGTTACTGGTGCATAAGTTATGGAGTGCTCTACCTATGGATATACATTTTTGTACCACATTATTGTTGCTTAAAATATAATTTGTTGAGTGTTGATTTTCATTCTGTTTATTTAACTTAATACGTTACTGGTTTGTTGTCGCATCTTTTTTGTAGGTAAGATAATGTGTGAGGGTAGAACCGTAGATGGGTGCGCTCTAGCCGTCAGTTTTTATTGGGTGGTTTGCTGCATCAACAGCACTTAGAGGTATTCCCCTTAACCCCTCCTTCCAAAATATACAGTAATTGCATTTGTGCTGGCATCTTGTGCATTAACCACTTGAGTATGAGTTCCCCTATATCATGCAAATATACTCAAAGTCTAATACATTTGTGCCATTACTTTAATATCTTGATGCCAGCCGACACGTGTTTCGAAACTTGGTCATCCTCAAGGCTGTTAATTATATGTGTCTAGTGCACAATAAAAAAAATATTAAAAAAATATTTTTGTTTGTTTAACGGAACACGTGGGTAAGTGACCAAACTCAAACATGTGGCAAGTGAATGACGTATATTCAAATGAGAATAATAGGTCCTACACTTATTGTACCAACAGATAATCAAACCCACAATACAGTTGGTAAGATATCCATCCTTACTGGGCAAGTTACCACAGTATAACACAAAACATGGGTGATAACATAGAAAAAGCCTATCATTGGGCACACTGTCATTTAACGGCCAGACATTTAAACTGTATCAACAAATAGTGACCCCACAGGGTATAAAAAATACAGGTGATGTAGTATAACTATTACTGATACTCACCTCACTTTTTCTAACCTCAAAAAGCAAACAACTAGTGTACAACACTGTAGCATACAAGAAAAATGCCACAGACTAGTAAGCAGGTCTAGCATAAGGTTCCCTTGCAGGATCACTCTCAATTGGGCATATTACTTTCTAGTTCCAAAGAGTGTCCTAATTGACTCTGGCTCTTTGTATTTTACCTCTGCTTAGCATGTGGTCATGTCATAGCTGTTTTCAGAGGGTCATTGCTAGGAATTTAACGCTTAAATATTGACCAAAGGCTTGGCTATAATTCTCATTATTTTAATAGAAAACATAAAACAACTTTTGGTGCAAGAGCCTCAGTGACATTTTACACAAAAATATAATTTTTCGATCAAAATGACAGCATTTGAAATAATCATGCACCATGGAGAGCAATAAAAGTTAAGTACAAGTGAAACAAAAAGAACATACAAACATTTTTTGCAAAAAAAACCAATAAAAAATGTTTTCATTTGGACAAGAACTCTAAATAACACAGAAAATAAATTCTATTCCTATGACAGAGGGATATTATAACATTACTTAGTTTTCACCCTATTTTGGTTTGACAATGCTTCGTTTTTACCCTATTTTGGTTCTGGAAATCCACATATGTGTTTGCCAAGGAATCCCAGACAAAGGAAAACAGGAGCCAATTTTTGTTCCTTGTGGGTTTTTTTTGGGAGTAGATGACTGGTTTCAACTTGACTTGTGTATTCACATTGGACTACTGTTTCTTACAGTACTGCTCAGGTCTACGTATATGCAAACTGGCATAGCTGATGTAAGTCCAGTGGTCAACTCAAACAGCCAGAGAAGGTCAGGCAGATGTAGTTGAAATACGTTTCGGCGTAATGATCTGGACAGAAAACGCCTTCCTCAGGACCAAAAGTCAGATGTGTAAGAATTATAGCCCCTCAAATTGGGCGATCGAACAAAGGTCTGGAGCCACATGCAGTGTTACCGGATTGGGTAGTATCTGTATACTGGAAGATATTGATAACCAGAGGACCCAGTAAACATTTAAACTGAGCACACAATTAGGATCACCGTGTTTTATGAGGGTATGGGTTCAAATCACTGTGAAACACGACCTGGCATGGACTTAGGGGGGTGCCTTGAAATAACCCCAATGGTACATGAATACCCACCTTCACTCACATCACTAAGGGTTAAGGAGCAGGAGATAATGAGCACCATTTGATGGAATCTATTGCACTGATGTAATGTAAAGGATATAACAAGTGTTAACTCTAATGAGATCCCACATTGTCTATTTTTTCTATGCTCCAAAGCCCTGCCCATCATTGGTATGTAACATTTCTCTGAATAATTTTCTGAAAATGTGTGTTTTTTTCAAACTGTAATATAATGTTGTCATTATTTGCTTTTTGAAATATTAGTTTTGTTATTGTGAACTGTCCACATGTAATTACCAGCCTTGAGGACGACCAAGTGTCGAAACACGTGTCAGCTGTCATCAAGATATAAACTAATGGCACACATATATCAGGCTTTGAGTATATTTGCATGACATAGGGGCACTCACATTCAAGTGGTTAATGCGCAAGAGGCCAGCACAAATACTCTGCATATTATTTGTACATGTGTTTTATTCATTTTGGTGTGTTCATTTTTTATTTTATAGAGAGCATTGGATAAAAGCTGTAGAACAATAAATATATAATTATAAGTAAAATAAATAAACACCTTGCTCATGTGGCTCTGAACTGGAAGTGAACTTTCAGTGATGGTTGCAGGAAGGCGCTGTGGCATGTATGAATTAGTTCAAATGGATTGTTCTACTTTCACATTTCAGGTAAAAGGTTTTTTTAAGCCTTTTTAAATCCACCATAACTTTGCTGTTGTTTACTAAACATGCCCCAATGCTCCAACCACAAGGCTGCCAGACTATACTGTACTGATGATCCCTAATAAGGGTGAAACCCAGTATGCAGTTGTCTGCAGCCTTGATACATGATTGTCTGGAGGTGATTAAGCAATGCATAAAGTAGCACTGCCCGGTACGACAAAGACCATTTTCTGCAGCAAAAGGTTTGCATTGGGACTGGTAGCTATGAACTGGAGGCAACATTTCAGTGACGGGTTTTGGGTGGCTTGTGTGACTTGGGTTAAATTTATTATTCTACATTCACAATACAACTCAGACTTTTTTTAATGAAACGATGGCAAGCGCTCACATCAGAGAAAACAATTGGTTTAACATTGAAGTGATTCAATTTAAAATGTTGGACACTGTTGGTTTCCAGGCTGGTCATACATACGAGAATGTTTAGTAGGTTTAACTTGGTTACCCACATTTTACAGACTTAGGTTTTTGGTAGAAATATTTGCTTTGGAGGACAAAATATCTTGATGTATTAAAGGGTCACACAATCATGGAATTATAAACTTGAAGTAGAATGGAGATCAACAAGTTATTTTAATTGGCATTAGTTCACATAAGGCAACAAAAACTTCCATGCATGTGCAATGTTATTTGGGAAAATGACATTGGTTATTTACATTGTCATTTTCTTAGGAATCAAGTGGAAATTGCATTCAGGATTTTCTTTTATGTAAACTATGTTTTTCACTGGTCAAGACGTGTATCAATCCCTCAAAACTGTGAATCACATTGTACATCATGCTCACAAACCCATACATAATATGCTGCAGTGAAAACTCAGAAAATCAATTAATTTCTGGTCACTGTTAGAGACTAATATGCCCTGCACAGGTTTGTATTTCATGTACAGGTCCAGATCCCCTTGTAGTGAAACAGCTGGTAAACAGAATCCTATAAAAATACTTTCAATTGTTATCTGGTATTTTATTTATGCGTGGGGCATGTATGTAAGTACACTGGGGTTATTGTACTCACTTTCAGTTTGTAATATGGCAACTCTACCAACTAAGCTCTGCCTTTCAGTCTGTCCACCTTCTCCCAACTCCATCTTAGTATATCCGTTTCTGTCTTTGAACAGGTATCTGCATTCAACTCTCTCTGAAAAGGTCTTCTTAAAGAGATGTTCCATAATGTACATCCATCTGGAATCCTAATCAGCGTTTCTCCTGTCAGACAGGCATGCCTCCTCTTCTGCTTTCTCAAAATATGCCTGACTTCCTATATGTTTAACTTTAAATACCAAACAAAATCCACCCATGCAGCATCATTTGACAAAACAATGTTGGATTGGGCAGAGCCTGTGATAGTTCTCTTCATTTACACCTACTGGAATACTCCTGTGTGCTTTGATTGGTCGGATGCATTTTCACATGTCATAAAGGGATATATTTAGCCACGGGTTAACCCTCCCATTTCCAATTATGATTAAAATGAAATAAAATATGCCTTTTCCATATAATTTGTTGCATACAACTGTGCCATCAATAGGATCTACATATTCTGAATCACAAGAAAAGTAACATCTGCAGAAGAGATATCCCAGGAAAAAAGGGATCATTTTAATAACATACTTTTCATGGGGCAGATGCACAATTGACAAGGCTTGTGTATTCATATGTTCCTATGATGTATCCATTTTTGGCTTACCAGATTTCTGAACTTTCTGACCATGTTCTCCTTTTAGAAATACTAGATCACTCATTTCAGATGAATCCAATATGTTGCTCACATTTAGCTCTATGTTCCTGTTATTTAAAATGAAGGCTTTGTTCTGAGTGCACAGCTGTGCCTATTGATCTCTTTTAATGGCTTAGTCACTGAACAATGAAGACAGCTTTTTCTACAGGAAGCTGACACTTCTATTCTTTTTCTGATGAGAGCTGAGACCTTGATAAACACACACATCTTTGGTTTAACCAGGATTCTCCTAAATTGACCATTTATGTAAAAAGGAAATATGTTCTTTGTGTAATTCCTATTAGTTATGACAATTTAGTAATGTAAAGGAGTATCAACAAATGTAATACCATCCATATAACTTATAATACACATTTTCTCTGTCATCTCTTGACAGAATATTAAAATATAATGTGCATAAGTATTCATGTTCATCATGCAACATGGCTGCATTAAACACAGAAACGATTGTGCATTAGCTATGTTCGTTTGAAGAGTCAACATGTATTAATTCATGTTAGATTTTACATTAAGTTGCATGATATTTAGATACAAGGGCATCCAAAATGTACCTTGTTTATTGAACCACATTATATTTATTCAAATAGTTATTTTAGGTTATGTGCATCCATCTGAGTGGCAATCCACACTACACATACAGGTACATCTGCTCCAGGTGTGTGTTCGCATGCACCCTGCTACTTCTGTAAGTTGTGCTCTCACAAGCAACATCCACCCTACAAAGAGCTCATTAACCAGCCCCCAGCTGTTATCTGTAAATTGTTGTTTTAGTCCCAGGAGCTAACGTTATACCATCCAATCACTGAGCATAAAATATTCCATTCTTGCATACATTTAATTTTACTAGTTTACAAAAGGGATTGGTTCAGGTTTTGTATCAGACCGTATATGAATCCTAAAGCTCTCTCTAGGTCTGTTTCTTTCTATGTTTCTTGTGCCAGTCAGACTACCACTGCCCTAAAGGGTAAATGGGCAACAACCACAGTGCAGGCCCACCATGCCAGTGCGGGCCTGTTTTTTTGTTCAAAGAGGGATATGTATTTGGCCAACGTGGGCCAGTTTTTTGTGTTGCTTCACTGTGCCACTATTAGTATTGACCAGTGTTAATGAACACATATACTTTTAATTGCACAATTTGAAAACAAATAACGTACTTTTGGGCACTTCTCAAACAGTGTCTCACAAAAGGAACAAACTTCCATTTGCCACCATGGGCTACCTTTTCTTTGGCGAGCAAGCCACTTTTATACCCCACTCCGGCCCTTCGTACAACACATGTTCAGACATTCGATCTTATGAATAATGCCTTGTTTGGAGGGACCGTACAAATGTTTTCAAACCACTTCCAAGTAATTCTCATTCATCACATCCTATGGGTCCACTTCTTAGTCGAGTTTTATTGTAAATCTTGCTCCCAGGCAACGTTTACAGTAGACATTTGTCTCGAGATAATTGGTAGCAAAGCGTTGTACAGTCCTGTGATTATGTTCTTACATCTGCATGGGTCCAGGTATTGTTTAATTAGCATTGTAAGGAGCCACACTGCCATTCCCCTCTCTTTACATGTTGCAATTCTATCTGAGAAACTCCACTGCTGTAAAATGTGAGTGTCACTGTGTGTGCTCGTTCAGTTTCATTACCTTGCCCTCGCAGCATCGAATCTCATGCAGAATTTAGACACAAGGCACAATGTGCATGTAGTCTGGCTCACAAAGTTTGTGTGGCAATTTGCTCTTCCTGTGTAAATTGAGCACCCAGGCCAAATGCGAATTGCTAGTAGTGAGGGTGCCAGTGTATGTGGATGGGAATCTTGCATTTTCAGGGGTGTGTGCTCACATAAGCACTCTCCTGGAATAGCCTTTCCCCATGAGTAGTGCAACAAGCTGCAGGGGAATGTAGATGTTCACATTTAATACATGCATTCCAGAATATGGATTGGCCAATGAAAGCCTGTTCCCAGAAATGTGCTCTAATATATTCATGCCCTGTTCTCCAATCAGGAAAGCGACATTTAGCAAAGTATCAGGGTACTTCCAAAACTCAATGATGCAGTTGGATTGGCGGGTGTACGGGGGCTGGCAGGGGGGGGCGTGGATACATAGCATGTGCTGTTTGTGCAGAGCTCTCCCGCAACACGCAGAGCCGTGTGCTGTAACAGGTTAGGGGCAGTTCTACTATGCACACTGGGTGCATCCCACATTTCCCAAAATGTGACCAGAGTTTTGGAACCACGCCATGGCTTTCAGAGCAGACAGTGCAGATTTCCAGCTCATGTTAAGCGAAAGCAGCACAGGAATTAATGGTCCTCATATCTGCTTGATGGAAGTCAGGTGGGCTATTGAGTATGTCACGTATGATTCTGAAAACCCAGTAAAGCTTGACAGAGCTCACAGATGGCGGAGCGATACACCTGGAGTTTCCTTCACTTTGAGAGATTTACATGCGAGGAATAATGGAACCGCTCCAAACCCTCAACCTCTATATATGTCTTTGCAGAGTCTATTTTGGGTTGAATACTTTTTAGATAATGCCAAGCTTAGGTTAAGATTTTATCACAATAATAGTCTGTAAGCTTTATTGACAGGACAAAATGGCTGCCTGCCCTTAATCTTTGAAATATGCAGAAAGAGCGTTGATATGCTCGGAGGTTTTAAGAGATGCAACTTAGAGCACCACATGTCCTACAGGAAAGAAATGCAACACTTTCACGAGCTGCCCCTTTGCTAGAAGGAACCACTAGAGCATGTTTTGAGATTTGAACGGTACCATTGCATTTTGGCAAAGTCTCACCGGGAGAGACCGTTCCGGAAGCATTTCCTAGAAGTGTGGATCCGTGCTCTCCCAAAACATTTGGAATGACTGCAAGTACCTGCAGAAGACCCACTTTGTACAACTGGTTATCATCGCGAGTTGGTTTTGCATTTTGATACATTGCACAAAGCAAACTCAGCAAAGGGGCCATGTGTGCAACCTTTCAACGAGGTACATATTTAAGAATATAGTGTATATATTTCTGTTTAGTTTCGTTTATTTATTTATAACAGGCACCAAACCCTGGGGTAACCGGGCGCACAAGACTTAAAAGGTGTTACAGAAGTACATCAGAATTACAAAAAGAAAAACAACAGAACAAAAGTGTACATCAACAGGAGTACATCAGAATTACAACAGGAACGCAAACGAACAAGTAAAGTGCAGTCTGTATAATCCCTTACCTGGTGCACTTTGGTTTCCAAAATAATCCGCTTTTCCATCACAGGCATTTAAACAAAGTGAAGTTCACTAAGTGAACAATTGCAAGAGCATCAGCCCTGTATTCCTGCTATTGCATTGGCTTATGCAGCAATTCTGGTTAAATTGAAAACAAAGTGCGTGGCGGTTGTCTGTGGATGCAGTTTAAGAAAGGCTCTTTGATGGCCCCTAACAATACCAACTCTCTGAAAGGCAGAGAATAAGCCCTCCCCTCGGGCCTAACATTTCATTTGCTATTTGAATTTCCATGGAAGATAATTATCAGCCAACGATCGGACCTATTTGACTATGTTTAGACAACCCATTATATTCATGACGTAGAAATAAAAATGCAAACATATTGAAATGCGTCCTCTGATAGCTATCTTTTTATAGTACTTCAACTAGCAAAAAAGCGTTGGGCACAGAGGTAAAGACTTAGAGCCAGAACCACATAAGCATTTACAATGGCGACATCCCATTGGAAAACGTTCCATGAATCACGCCCTTTTTTCTCTAACTCCAATCAAATCAGGCATACTTGACTGGTGAAGTGGATGGGATTTTTGGGGACACTGGGACATTGTCTTACAGTCGAACACATTTGGTTGAGGGAGAGTCTCTATTTGGTGTCACAGGTGTCATAACAAATACTCCTAGTGTCAGAGACAATTCAAGGGTTTCTATTAAAATTCCCAGGGCACTGGGGCCGTCCCTCTTCTCTATCTCATCTATACCGCTCATTCCTCCTACTAAGTTCTTACTAATCCTGAGAGTAAAGACCTTAAGGACAAACACCTTCTCGATCTAAACTCATCCGGTATTTCCTGAACAACCCCTACACTATACAGTGATTAGTGGTCTACACTCTGCTCAATTCGATCGCCTTTCTATCGCGCATGTACACTCCTCTCCCTCATACTTACTGTAGTTCTCTTGCTACTCTCTTCCTTTCTCCCCCTTCCTCCTCTCCATTCAGTCTACTTGCTGACTCTGAACCCCCAAGGTCTTTCACTCTTTCTAAGCCTCCAACCTTTAATTTGACTACGCTCGGCCTGATACTACTACTCCTGCTTTCCTCCATAACTCCCTCCATCACCCTACAACTCCTTCCTCCTCACTACAACTACTTCTCCACCCACCTTTGTATTCAAACATCCCCCTCTTTCACTCACACAATCACTTCACATTCCTCCCTACTCTTCCTCTAGTAAACACACTTGCCACTCTTTAACGCACACTCACAATGCAGTTCCACTTGCACTCAGACAATGCCTCATGTGCTCCAAAGGTTGCCTCCACAGTCTACTCCACCATCCTGACACCTGCTGGTCGTTTGATCTGCCAACTCCACTTTCTTTGACCTCACCCAAACAACCCACAACTTCCTGCATCCTGGGGTCTCTTTTAACCCTATCCCTACCCTCTGGTTGAGGTCATTATGAGTCCGGCGGTAGCCACGCTGGTAAATAACAATGATTCATTTATTTTTCGGTGCCCTGCAATAGGGACTCCCCAGGGCATTACAGCCCTGGCGGTCCTGGCAATTCCTCATTGCCGGGTGCCAGAAAATATGACTCCCCATTCCCATTTGAGTTCCATTGGACTGAATGGGAATAGAGAGGACGGATGCACCGGCACCATTCACAATGCCGGTGCATCCATCAAGGTCTGCAAGCATGTGCCTTTCTGCCCGCCAGGTCAGACCTGGCGGGTGAAAAGGCACCCGCTCGCAGAACTCATAGTTGCCGGTCCAGTAACATTGGTACCGGCAAGCTTACCGGAACCGTTGTTTCCGGACAACATTATAATGAGGCCCATTGTCCCTGGCCAATCTCTCTCTGTCTTCCCTGCCCAGGAGGGATCAGCATTTCAGAGTGTTTTAAGTGGTGGGTTAAGCGCCACCCCTTTTTTCTACGTGGGTACCCTGATTTTGTCACTCGTTAGAAAAATCTGCCTGATCTTTGCCCAACTAAAGAATTAATTCATAACATTTAATGAATTGTACGTTTACACATTTGTTTTAGAATTCCTATTGTCATAAAATAGTATTTCAGAAATGGAAATCTTAAAAATCACATCAAAAATCACAACAAAAAAGTTTTTAGGTGAAAATATTTATGAGCAAACCACTTTAATTTCGATGGTTTAAGGTCGAAGAAACATGCATTTTGTGTTTTCAGTTTATATTATTTTCGCAATGGGGTTTTGCAGTCCAGTTTTCAAAACTGGCCTTTGCATCGTAAGAGCAAGTATAGCAGAAAGACTAATTTACCGAAGATGTGTAAGAATGTTCCTATTAGTCAAGAATAATCAAACAAGCAACCAGAACATGTTGGACAATGATTCCAAGCACAGGTTCATGAACTTTAATGATTACACTCTTAAAATCGCATTTTCATAAATATAACATGTATCCTGCGTCACAATGAGTAAACAACTGACACAACAAGAAACAAGAGAATAGTTCACCAGGTTTAACTTTCCTACAGAAGCTAGGATACACCCCTGAACACACAAAATGGGCATTCTGTGAAAACAGTGTCAGGATGGAGTATATTAACTTGGTGCAATGTTTAATGTATGTGTGTCTAATGTCCGGAGTCAAGCGTAACATTCATATTGTAACCAGCAGGATTGCAGAGTTGTCATCGTTCAGTTCAGTCAAAGTCTCAGGGCATCTCAACTGTCTTCTTTCTTTGCCATGTTCAATGTTCCAGCAGCTCAGTCTCTCTCCTAGTGTCTGTAGCAGTAGTCGCCACACTGCTACTGGGGAAAGGCTGCATAACTACTCCTTGTGCTGTGGGACTCCTTGAGTAGGGGTTTCTCTCCCTGCGCCTGGGTACTCATCAGGCTACAACAATTATTGTCCACAACCGAGGGTTGCCCTGCTAGGTTTGACTCCCCCGCAAGCTTTTCTCCAGCACCTGCCAGGTTTCAACCTCATCTGGGCAGAAGCGCTTTGTCTTTCTCAGGTCTGGTGGTTGTCGAGCTACACAAGGGTATGGACAATAGCCCCGAACAGACTACTCGGTGTGATTCCAGCTCTAGGTAATAGACAGTAGCAGATGCCCTGCACCAATATCTCCTGGGGTTGTAATGTCTCTCAAGGTTTGGGTTAATTGGCTTTGCCACCTGCTACTCTCTCCTTCTGCCACTCTCTTCACTAACACAGTGACTCTGTGTAGTGCCTTCGCGACTCCCACACATCATGGTAATGTGTGCCACATCTCTTGCGGCTCCGACTGTCCCAATAAGCGCTCTGATTCATGGGTCCATTTTCCCAGTATCTCCGGGGTTTGGGACGGGTATGTGGGCTTCATGGTTCCTCCTCCTTCCCAAGTGGTTTTTCCTTCTTGCTTTTATTAGAACCATGTGATGCATGCTTTGGAGTGCTGCACATTCTTTAGTGGAATGAATACACATTTCCCGTTGTAGCAATTAAGAATTGAAGTCTTGATAGAAATATTAGCTTATTCCACCCTCCGAGTAGTACATTTTGTAATCATATCCCAGTAGTAGGAGGGATAAGAAACACTGTCTGCCATCTTTGAATCAGGCAGAATAAACATGGTGGCTCAGTAGTTGGTAATACAAGATACCATTGACTATCATCAAGAATGTACCCAGCAACTGTCAGACAGATTAGTTTATAATCCTATCGACAGAGATCCCACTAATGAAATTCAACAGCATTTGTAACATATATTAGATGTAGCAGAAGAAAATGAATGGATTTCTGAAAAAACTCAAAGTTTTCTAACCACCACAAATCCAAGAATACCGGTTTTTTATACCATTCCCAAAATTCATAAGACATTAATTAAACAACCTGGCAGACCCATTGTGTCCGCCACAAACAGCATCTTACAACCCTTGGGAACATACTTGGACTATTTTCTTCAACCCATTATACAAAATACCAAGACCTATATCAAGGACACCACTCATTTTCTCAATATTTTGGCCGGTATATCTATCAATGAAGAAATTATTTTGTTTACAGCAGATGTACGGAGTTTATATACCTCAATTCCACATAACGAAGGAAAAGAATCAGTGGAATGGCTCTTACTTAATACTAGAGAAGTGGAAGCATCAAAAGAATTCCTAATGATTCTTTTAGAATTTATTGCTCAAAATTCATATTTTAGGTACAAGGAACAATATTACTTACAAAGAAGCGGTACTTCAATGGGGGCTACAATGGCACCGAGCTATGCTAACAGCTTTATGCACAGGTTTGAAACAGAGAATATCATAGAACATGAGACCTGGAAACAATACCTCCGATACTGGGGCAGATACATCGACGATGTATTTGGGATTTGGCAAGGAACAGAGGAACAATTCATACAATTTGCAGAATTCCTTAACACCATCAATGTGCATATACAATTCACAACTACTCACAGCAAGAAAGAGGTCAATTTTTTGGACGTTACTGTGATGCAAAAAAAATTGAAGCTTGTTACAACCTTGTATCGCATACCTCGTGATCGAAATAACCTTTTACATCGTCTAAGTTTTCATCCTCAAAACACTCTTAGAAGTCTCCCTTATAGTCAGCTCTTAAGGGTTAAAAAAATAGTAAAAGAAGAAGCTGAATGTCAAAAACAGACACAAGAAATGGCCACGAGATTTGCACAAAGAGGGTACTAGACACAAGAAATTGAAGATTCAATTACTAAAGTGGCTACGATGGATAGACAAGTGATATTGACTAAATCTAAGGACACTAAAGAAATTCCATTTATCTATGTGACCAAATATTCAACACAAAGTAACAAGATTAAAAAAAATGTTTTGAAACATTGGCACTTCTTGGCAGAAGACAGGATACTGGGACATCTCTATACCATTCCACCAATGTTTGCCTACACAATAAGTAGGAATATCAAGGACATGCTAATACGCAGTGATACTCAAATACAGAAACCAAGACCAAAAAGAAAGGGAATTTACCCATGTTTGAACTGTTCGAATTGTAATATGGTTCAGAAGGGAGACATTGTGTTCCATCCAAACTCAGGTCAAAAAATCTACTTGAAGAAATGTGCTACTTGCGACACCACGAATGTTATATGTAGCATCAAGTGCCCATACGGCAGATATTACGTGGGCCAAACTACTCGCAAAGCAAAAGTGAGATGGAACGAACATCGATCCAATATCCAGAGAGGCAATATGAAATCGCCTGTATCGAGACATTTCAAGGAAGCTCAACACCAAATGGCACAGATGAAATTCCAAATCCTTGACGTACTAGAAGTTTCCCGTGGCACTAATGTGGACATTAACAGACTGTTAAATCAGAAAGAAACGTATTGGATTGAAAAGCTCAACTCTATGCAGCCAGGTGGTCTCAATGAAGAGTGTAATTTTGCCTGTTTTCTTTAATCTCTATTGTATTATTTCATGAGTTTAAAAAGCTTAAACCAAAGAGAAAAAAATTGTTGGTATTTGTGAAACGACTTACCATATGAATAACCGGTTGATGTTTATGAAAGAAATGCACTTAGAGTGTATTATGAGGTCCATCAGTACACAATGGAGCGTTCAACATGTCTTCAATATCTAATATGTACATTATGTAATTTTCAATGAGAGTTGTTTCATTTGTGTATGTACCTTTGACTAACAATATCAACAAGTGAAGTATCTTAGCAGAACCGCCTTAGTATAAAAGATTGTATTATAATATATACAGGTTTTGTTGAACAACACGTTTTGTTGAGCACGAATCATATAAGGTTGACCCAGTGTATGGGCACTTATTGTCTGAGAAATACGAATGGTGTGCTCAGAATTATTGTTTGGTATTATTACAAAGGTTACACATTACCAACAATACACGAACACCGCAGCAACAATGAACACCACTTCGGCGCCATTTTTTCAATACATAAACAGCCGGGGCTACCAGCAGCGCGTATCTACGCGAGCGAGGTGTCCTGCGGCTGCAATACTGCCCAATCACAGGTAAGAATCCCCTCACGGGGGAGGCAAAGCTCTAATAGTTAGAATATTGTCATGATCTCTGCTTCCAAAAGGTCAGGGTTTTCCCAACTCCCTTGGAAGCAGATCCATAACCCAGGTTCCGAGTGCCAACCAGTCCCAATTGGGACCTTTTGGACCCAGTCCTGGCGCCAGTGGCACCAGGCTCATAAATATGCCCAGTCCCAGCGCTCGAAGCGCTGGGCTCATAATGCTTGGGTGGACTTACCTGCAGCAGACCATGCTGCTTACTTGCCTGCCAGTTGAGCCTCTGATCCTCTTCTGTTTGGAACTACTTTTCCTGTTGGGTGGGGCAGGAGCCACTCCCTAGATTCAGAACACTGGAACTCTTCTGGAAAGCAGGAACTCTTTTCTTACCTAGGCGTGGCTGTGGAAGGAGACACCTAAGCACTACAGGAGGCTATTTAAACCACACCCGATGGATGAATCTTGCTTTGCGTTATTCTGCATCCTCTGCAGCAGAACGCTCATCGTGTCTTCTGCATCTGATCCTGGGCCTAAGGAAAAAGGCTTACCATCCTGAATCCAGTCTTCAGCAACACCTATAAAGACAAGAAAGAACAGGTTAGCATTACGGTCTTCAGTGACAGCTCTTCACTTACCTGGTCCATCGGCTGTCACCAACGCCTCGCACTGCATTCCGGCATCTGAAAGACAAAGGCTTACCTACTCTTCGTGCCCTCCGGAGGTCTTCACACTGCATTCCGGCATCTGAAAGACAAAAGCTTACCAACTCTTCGCACGCTCCGGAGGCCTTCGGCGCTGCATCCCGCATCTGAAAGACAAAACAAGGTGCGTTTAAAGACATTGGGGAACTTTAATACTCACGTGCCATTACTCCTTTCCACATCTAACCCAGTGGGTATTCCGGCACCCTGCAGCCGCTCCGAACTTGTACCTGCAAAATAAAAAGACAGTTAGAGCGCATCGTGAAGTAGGCAACAAGCGCTTACTTACGTGCTTCCAGGCGCTTCTATTCATCACACGGGCTCCATCTTCAACTCACTTCAGCCCGTCATCCGCCATCGCCGGAACCCTGCAAAACAAGAGACATCATTACTAAAGACTTTAAAGACATTAGGATTACTCGAAACCTACCGTTCGTGCAGTAAACGACGGACAGCAGTCCTCTGAAGTCAAGAGGCCTGCTCCCCTTATCCAGTGAAGAAACTGGTTACAGCACCCTGCCCCGAGGCAGATGGAGAGCACGGCGTTCACTTACCTAAGGTGAGAGCGTTAACCTTTGGGGTTCTACAGGAGAAGAGAAAGGGAAGAAGAGAGAGACATTCAATAACCCAGTTCCTTAATCCCATATTTTCTATCTGCAGACATCTTACCCTTCGAGTCAGACATACAGTGCACAGAGGTCCAGCCCAAAGAGCCAGCCGTGTGTTACACATCACCTTTGAAGATACGGTATACGCCCAGTCAAGACCGGCGCCTCTACGGGAATCAGGTGAGCGTTACAAATATTGACTTAACATCCATTTAATAACAATTCCCCTTTAGACCTTATATTTACATTTGTTACAACTTAGATTGCCAGAACACACAGGAAGACTTTGAGAGGTTTTACACCAGCAAAACCCAGACAAGAACGCTCAGGTGGAGCAGGAATTGGAATATATCCAAAAAGAAAGTTAAACATAAACAAGGCTCAAGTTATTAAGCAACATGGTACAGGTACATTTATTCATATTGTATAATGTCATGGTTTTAAAGCAAAAGTATATAAAACGTTATGGCATTGAAGTGAAAATACACAAGATAAAATGCATATAATTTGGAATGATCAGACTTATGAATATTTTAGTTATTTACCATTCTCTATTGTTTTCTTTATTGTTATCAGTCCCTGAAGAAGGTCTAGGATAGACCGAAATGCATTGGACAGTAAAATAGTTGCAAACGGCCTTACAAAGATGATGTATCAACAATAAATACATATATATTTTACTTCATCGAATCCAAGAACTTTTTTCAACATACTGTGATAACTCACGGATATTTTTAAGATAACGCAGAGGGTTTCCCACATAGGTCCTTCCAGCAGACCGGCAATACTAATCCGGTCAACATCATATCAGTAGCCCCGGGATCCCTGCTCTGCCAGTTATGATATGATATTTATAACGCGCTTAATACCCAGAGGTTTCTAAGCGCGGACCGGGGATCGAACCTGTGTTGCTATGTGTCATCTTGCTTCCAAGGCGACCACGTTGCCCATGAGCTATCATCCTGAGTTATTGGATTCTCTTGCTAACATCTTTGTTGCTCTGTGTGTAGAGCTTCTTGCCCCATATCCTCGAGCACCCAATCTTCTTTGGACTCGTGTCCATGCTCCACCTTTGGGTTGCTCTGCACAGAATTTGCCTGCTCAGTGGGCGGCCTCACAGGTCGGATCGAAGGAGGAGGGCGATCTTGCAGCGTAAGCTGCATTTCTCACAAACCTCTCCTTAGACTGGGTTACCATGGGGCTCAGTCACCTGTTAACACTCCACTCGGAATTATCCACCATGGGGGGCACTTCTGCTAATCCTTCCTAATGCACCTTATAGAGGGCCAACATGGTTTGGCTTTCTTGTTGTTGAGGCAGTGGGGAGTTCCATGTAGGTACTGGGAAGGTAGACTCAATGGGTTCTGGGAAATGTTCCTAATACCGCCTCCAGGAGTCTCCTCGCGCAGCAGGTGGCCTTGCCCTGACCTCCATAGTCCTCCAGTCCCCTGCCCACTCTCCCGATACATGATTCTGTTGCACCAGTTTGACCCTAGTTGTTACCTCAATATTCTAGTGTTTTTTCTCTTAATGTTTTGTAAATTATATTGAAATATGTGGGCACTGTAAACAATATCTTGACAGTGATGGGGAATTTATTTAACACCAATTAAGGACAATGCAAGCCCAGCAGGGGGTGTGCTGCCATCATTAACTTGTGTAAAACACTTCAGTATACATAGCATGCCACTCGACTCTGTAGCAGGGAAGTAGACGTCCTTTTATAAGTATAGGGACTTTCACCGCAGATGGTCTTTGGCAGGGGGGGTTGCCTGGGACTGGGGTGCCTGTGACCGGAGCACCCACGTACTTGTCGAGCCTGCTCTGTAGTACTGTGGGTGTACCGGGGAGCATTTATTTATTTATTTATTTGCATTTTTAAAGCGCACTACAGCCCAAGGGCATCGAGGCGTTGCATAATGTTATTAATGGGATGCAAAGCTCCAGCCACAATCTGGGGCTTCATTATCTGTCCCCTGGCTGTTACGATCAACTATGTCAATGACACACAAACCTCAAATACCACTCGATGATTCACTCCTTTAAAAAAAAATAGCACTGATAACCATACCTCAAGTTGGCAGGTACATCTTAAGCATTTACGCACCAGTACTACCTTAGCGAGGCGTGTCGCCAGCTGTCGCTCTCAGCAAAGTCACTACCAAGTCACTACCAGGCGCGAGCTCTCAACATTCCACATAACCAGTGGAGCCAAGAGGTTGGTGACTGTTACCCATATTGTGTTTCTCCAATGTTTACTGAAACATTGTGTAAGTGTTGGCAATAAAAAGGCACATAATAGTCATAATAATAATAACCATATCATACATAATGTACACTTATGGGCACGAAGTCCAGGGTTGTGCCCCCTGGCCCGCACCACCTTCTTCTTCCGACGGCGACGTGGGCCCCGTTCGTGGCCATGTAAGGCAGGCTCGTTCATGGGCCTGTATTTCTTTTTTTCTTTTTCTTTTCTTGGGTGGGTGGGTTCTTGGGAAAAGAAAAATTCTTCTGCGTATGTAGATGACTCGTGGGGCTCCGTACGGATCACCAAGGTTGTGTTTCTTGCTGCCTAGGCAGCTCCTTATATCCTGATAAAATACCCCTAGGTACTGCATGTGTGTGGGGTGGCTTTCCGTGCCCCCGGCGGGCGGGCGCCACCTGCAGTTAGCACCTCATGGCCACCATTGTTGGTCACTTGTTATGTCTTCCTGTGTTCCTGCTCTCTTGTTGTGAGGGTGCGGCACATGCTAATGGGTTTATCCCCTTTGTAGTGCCCTCATCCTGCCTGTCTCTTTGTAGTTGAGGGGGAGGCAGGGGTATGAGGCTGACCATGTGTCAGCAACATCTGTTCCACCCATACGCCTGTGCCCTTCTTGCCCCCCAGGTTACCTGCCCGCGCTTTCAAGCTGCAGGGTGCCCCCTCAGCAGCGCTAGCTAGCATCCACGACATAAAGAGTGCACCCCTCAGTAGCACTCACACAGGCGTACATTCAATGCTCATTTGCTGTAATCCTGGCCCCGGTTTCAAGATTTCACAATTTTAGAAATCTGAAACGATGCCAAGGACACCCAAATAAAACGTTGCCATGAGTCAACTTCCCCACATGATGTTTGCCTCCCGAAGCGACTGCTCCCGGTGGTGATGGAATGAACACAGTTTTCCCTTTGAGCCAATTACGAATTTGAGTCTTAAACGCAATATTTGCTTACACCATCCTCAGGCCTGCTCGGCAGCTCTTGTTTTCTCGCCCGCTCGCGCGCTTTGTCCGGTCTCAGGGGCAGTGGCGTTGCTAGGGGGAACCTGTGGGGGCCGGGGCCCCCCCTGTGAAACCCTGTGCCCCCCCTTGTGGCCCCCTTCTTAAGACGAGCAGTGACCATGTTCTCCCCCTACTTTTGCCTTTGGCCCCCTCTGTGCCCCTCCTAAATTTGATTCCTGGCGACGCCACTGCTCAGGGGCCAGCCCATGAGTCGCTGTCTTCAGCGGTAGAGGCTGGACCCAGAGAGTATTTAACAGCCTTTCACCTTCATGCTCTGAATGAACCAAGCAGTGGCTGATGACTGGCAAATCAAATGTGCAGACACACACTCTGCCTGCATAGCTTGACCAACATAAACACTCAGAATGTTACTGCAATTCATGATGACAGGCAAAAAAGGCCTGACGAATTAGGTCTTTATAAAAATAGCCATAATGAGGCAAATTACTGTAAATGGACACACACGTTCAAAGCAATTAAATAAGCATCAGCAATGATTAATGAAATAAGTAATGTATGCAAAAATGAAAAAAACAGTGTCCGGACCACACACGGCACGTAGGCTTGCACACACCACCCAGAAGAGCTCTTGCTGACACTGGGAGCTGTCCCCGCAACAGTAAAATCATCATCACGTTTTCTTCTCTTCTTTACGATTAGGGTGGTCGCAGTGAGCTTGCGCGACCAGAGGTAGGTGATAAGTAAGTGGTGCTGGTCAGGAATGTCGGGGGTGCTTCGTTCAGCCTCCACAGCCAATGCTCATATTTCTTCTTTTCAGCAACACACTCCCTCTCCCTAGCAGTGTTCTGAGGAACATCGTGGGATGGTTCGTGTTCGTCATGTTTTGAATCACATTTACAATTAATGTATTTACCAGGTACCATGTGCGTCTGCTCTAGCATTCCAGACATTAGCTGGGCCTCAAATGAAAAGATGTATTTTTCACAGAATCATCTGCCAGGATTGACAGATTAAGGGGATGGAGGGAATTCTCCTAAAATCATCTTTGTGTAAAGGAGTTACAGAGCAAAGCCTCAGTGATGGAGTCAACCTTCGATAACCTGCGGTCATTTTCTTCTTTGCTTCCAGTGCTCCCATGGGGGCTTCTTGTGGGTTAGACAAGACACAACAAAGTAATAGGGGGGACAAAATTAAGTCAGGACTCATGCAAAATGTACTTAAACTAGAACTGGGTCTGCTTGCTGCCTGCACAACTCAAACCCTTCCCAAGGCTGCTAGCATTATGCCATTATCCGCCTCACCACCTCTTTGTTCTTAAAATGGCTCCACAATACCCTGGGTATCTCGAATCGGGCACTGGACTGGCTCACCTCCTTCCTCATTGACCGTCCATCCCAGGCTATTCTGGGCTCTTTCTGCTCCCCCACCTATATCTTCATCTGTGGTGTCCCCCAGGGCTCCAACCTCTCTCCCTGGCTCTTTAACATCTATCTTGCTCTGCTTACAGACCTAATTTCCACCTTCTTCCCAAACTTCCACTGTTATGCAGATGACACACAACTGTTCTGCAAACTTCCCTCTGAACCCCCCTTACTTCCTGCATCATTCCTGAATGCTGATCTTCCATCCAGTCCTGGTGTGCCTCCAACGATCTCTGCCTCATTTCCAGCAAGACTGAGATCACTCCCATTGGGACTACTGCTCCCTCTTTCTTCCCCTCACTCTGGCCACCTTCCATGGCTCTCCCACTTCTCTTTCATCTGAAGCCAGAAACCTTGGACTCATCTTCAACTCCTCTCTTTCCTTCTTCCCTCACATTCCGGACCTTGCCAAGAAGGCCCACTTTCAACTCCACCTCCTCAAGGGAATCCTTCCTTTCCTCACTTTACACCAGAAGCTCCATGTCTCTAGTGCTCTGGTTCTCTCTAGGCTAGACTACTGAAATAGTCTCTTTTTCTCTACGACCCCTCTAGCTAATCCAGAATAGGGCTGCAAGACTTATCCTTGGCCTCAAGCCCAGGGACCGCATCGCTCCAGCCCTAAAATCTCTCAACTGGCTCCAGGTTGCTGCAAAGATCAAATTCAAATCCCTCCGTCATCCATAGGGCTGTGTAGGGCCGGGGACCACACTATCTACAACTGGCTCTCAAGGTGATTGACAATCCTCTTAACGTCCTCTACAACTGCCATCCTTGCCTCCTGGCGCTTCTTGACTTCTCAGCAGCGTCGGACACAGTAAATCACCAGAACCTCACCGACATTCTACATCTCTGTATGGGGATCAGAGAGACCAACCTTAGCTGGCTCAAATCCTACCTTGCTAACTGCCAACAAGTCATCAAAATGGATTCCTCCAGATCACCAACCCTACCCATCACATGTGGAGTCCAGTCAGGAGCAATCCTCTCCCCCATGAACTTCAACATGTACATGAAACCAATCTGATGCCTCCAGGCTCCACACAACACCTACATCCACCAATACGCAGATGGCATGCAGCTCCACCACAAGATATCTTCCATCCACCTGGATGCCTCCTGTCCCCCCTCTGGACTCTTTCACAACCTCTGCGACTCTCTCTCACTCACTATTCTCCCCTCTGACCCGACTTACTGTGCAGGGCACACTCTGGATGTTCTGATCTCCCCAGACCTTCCCCTTTCTGTCCCTCTCACCACTCCTCTCTCCTGGAGAGATCACTTTCTCCTTTCCTCCCACCTCACCCTCTCTACCCCACAGGCCAAGCCACTTCCATCACTGCCACCCACCTTCTCGGTCATCCAACCCATGAAACGTGTATCAGTTGAGGCTTTTGCCACCACTTTCTCACCCCCCCCCCCCGCCTTTGGCTGATTCTCACCCTGACACAACCCTCTCCATGCTCCACTCTGCTATATCTGATACTCTTGATACCTTTGCCCCTGTCATGAGGATCCGCCTGAAGCCCAAAGCCAAGTGCAACTCCTGGTACGACTCAGATCTCGTCACCCTTAAACGCAAGTGCAGGGTGGCTGAGAGGAAATAGAGTGCTTCTTGTACATCCTCTGACAAACTGGCCTGGCGCCTGCTCCAAAGGCAATACCGGCTCTCTGTCCTCACCAAGAAGAGAGCTCACGTCCAAGCCTGTGTCACTGCGGCATCTAACAACTCGGGTGAACACTTTACAATCTGCAAGGAACTGCCCAATCCTGCCACACTCTCTACCTCTCCTGTCCCTTCCCAGGCCCTGTGCACAGCACTAGCTTCTCACTTCATCTCTAAAACTCTGGACATCCTGTCCTCACTCTCCTCCTCTCCCATCCCTGCATTTACTCCTTGCTCTTTCCATGGCCCTTATGCAGCCACCCTTCCTCCCTCCTTCTCTGCCTTCCCCTGTTCTCTGCAAATGAGGTTTCTAGACAAGTCCGATCTATGAAGTCTCATCAAAACAGGTTCACCACTGTTCCTCCAAAACCATCAAGGACCACATTGACACCCTGGTTCCTGCCATGGCTGACTTCTGCAACCACTCCTTCGCCACTGGAGTCTTCCCATCCCCCCTGATGCACTCCCCTGTGCAACCTCTTCTTTAGAAACCCTCTGCTGATCCCTTCTGCACAGCCAGCTATTGCTGGGCAAGCTCCTGGCGAAACTGGCCATCTTCCAGCTTAATCTCAACACTGAATCTGTTGGTTGTCTTCATGACCATCAGTCTGGCTTCAGAGCTGCCAGAAGCACAGAAACTGTTCTTCTGAACATCCGTGAAGACCTGCCCTCAAACCTTCACTCTAACACCCCCTGTGTACTCATCTATCTTGATCTCTCCTCTGCCTTTGACACTGTCAACCATGCCATCCTACTAAAGTGTCTCAGTGATAACCTAGGTATCACCGGTCAGGCCCTGGCGTGGCTGACTTCCTTCCTCTCTGACCGACCCTCCCAAGTCCAACTTGGGTCTTTCCTCTCTGCTATCTTTTTCTCTACCTGTGGTGTCCCCCGGGGGTCTAACCTCTCTCTCTGGCTGTTCAACCAATACCTGGCACTCCGTGCCCACCGCATTGCGGCTCTCTGCCCCAACTTTCAGTACTATGCGGATGACACTCAGGTCACTTTCAGGCTACCTTCGGCCACCTCTTTCCCGTCCCTCATCTCTGACTGTCTGTCTGCTATCCAGGAGTGGTGTGCCACCAATTACCTCTGCCTTAATGCCAGTAAGACTGAGATTCTCCTCATCAGCACACCCACTCCCTCCTTTCCTGTAGCTCTCTGGCCGGCTTCTCTTGGCGCTCCTCCTGCTCCGATCTGCAAAACTAAGAACCTGGAGGTCATCTTCAACTCCACACTGTCTTTCTCCCCTCACATCTCTGAGGTCTCTAAGAAGTCACACTACCAGCTAAACCTCCTCACAGGTATTCTTCCTTTCCTCCAGAAGCTCACTGTTTCCAGAACTCTGATTCTCTCCAGGCTGGACTACTGCAAAAGCCTCTTTCTAAATCTGTCTGCTTCTACTCTACGCCTTCTGAAACTCATCCAGAACAGGACTGCAAGACTTGTCCTTGGCCTCAAGCCCAGGGATCGTATCTCTCCAGGACTGCAATCTCTGCACTGGCTCCCATTGGCTGCGAGGATTAAGTTCAAAACCCTCTGCATCGTCCACAAGGCCTTCTGGGGCCTGGAGCCTCAATACCTTCAACTCTCTCTTCCTAAATATCTTCCCTCTCAAGCTCTTCGCTCATCCGCCTCCAACTCCCTCAGGGTCAGTCACTTCTCCAAGCAACAAGTTGGCAGTAGATCTCTGTCCTCGGCTGGGTCCTCCCTCTAGAACAGCCACCCTGCCTCCCTGAAACTTGAGGAGAACCATCTTCGGATCCGGAAGCACCTGAAAACCTTTCTCTTTGCTTCTGCTTTCTCTCCCCCTCTCCCTTGCTGAAGTCCTGGCTGATTCTGTGACTGCACGGGTTACCTGGCCACCCATCTGATCTCGGGCCCAAGCCCTGCCAGTTGCATGCTTGCGCTGCCTTCCTGGCAACCCCTGCACCTGTGGACTGTCTTCTGTATCCCTACAGTCCCCAAACCAGCACTTATGTCTGCACTCACCCTGCACTTGCCACCAGCTGGCCGTTCTTTATTTATTTTATGTTATTATTTATTATCACATGTACTCCCCTTTCCCCCTACCCCCGCACTTTTCTTTTCCCCCTCCCCTTGCACTTGGGCGATCTGAATCTGAATCACACCTGGCCTAGTAAGACTGTTGTCTGTCTTCCCTCTGTTCCCTCTGTTCCACCTCCCTTGCCTCGTCGCGCCTTGAAACACTTGTGTATAGGCACGTTATAAATGTCATATCATATCATATCGAAGGCATCCACAGACTGAAGGCATGCCACACTTTGATCCAGTCCTGGATGTACAGTTCTTGCTTGTACCACAACCTCTTCATGGCCAAATTCCTACTGCTGACCAACAACACTGAACAAGCTCAAACCCATACCTTGCTCTCTAGAATGAACCTCGAGGGCTTCACTCCCCATTTGATTACTTGTGCAAATCCCTTGGGTTCTACATTGACAGACATTGGGCCTCATTAGAAGGTTGGGGGTTGCCTCCATACCGCAAACCGGGCCCGGGTTCCTCGAATGAGGAATTACCGGGCCATCGCAACCTTGGCGGACCCGGTAATTCCCCGTCCGAGGAACACGGACCGGGTCCATCCCCATTCCCATTCGAGCCCCCATAGGGCTCAATGGGAATGGGGATGGAGCTAACAACGGGCCCGTTAATGACAGGCCCGTTGTTAGCTCTCTGGTCCCCTCGCAGGACCCGGTAAGGACAGTGCTTCATGCCCTCCTGTGGAATACCAAGTCTGTTATCCCAGCAAACAACTTCAGATCTGCTGTCCAAGCTTTGGTCCTCTGCCATCTGGAGTGTGTGGCAAAGCCCTCATGGAATGCCTTCCAACGACCACGCTTGCACGCTTGAGATGTGCCTTACATTCATCAGCACAACTCATCAAAGGTCTTCTCAAATTTAACAATGTCATCCAACTCCCACTGCAAGTAATATATCACCTTCACACACTGTGCATCCCCCTCAGGTATCTACCCTGCTGAGAAGCTCAGAATTTCTGGGGGCCTACTACCTGCCAGAATCAAGGACATGTGCATGCTTGAACGCTACGTTACTGGTGAAAAAGGAAAGAACCAGAAGATAGGCCTTCTCTTTCTATACCCCCAGGCTATGGACCATTGCCCATTTAACACCAGATTCACCCCCTCCTCACTTCTACATTTCAAGAAGGAGCTCCAGACCATCCTCTTCAAGGAATGGCTCTTTCCTAACACCTAGCCCTCAAACACCGCCCACTCCCCAACTCGCCTGAGACTGGATGATCTGCACCCATCTGTTACCTCTCCTGGTTGCTTGTAGATCCCTTACTGCCAAATTGCACCTTGCCTTTCCCCACTGTTAGCTCCCCACTCCCTTGCATTGAAACCTTGCAATCTGCTTCCCTTGCCGTGTACTTGACATGAGACATGACTTGTTAAAGGCTATGTTGCTTCCCGATGCTAGGTCTGCACTCAATACGTTCCCTGATAATAATAATTATAACTCTTGACATCTAATTCTGCTGCTACTCCTTGGAGCCATGTCAAGAAATCCAGCTTGCACAGCCTGCACCACTGACAGAGCCTGGCAAAAGAAATACAGCATGAACTCCCACGGGCACCTAATGGGGGATCAAAGATCTGGATGGGATTATCCTAGGCCCACTCAAACGCAGAATTAAAATGGCGTACTGGATATTCAGCTCGCAGTTCCCCCATTCAACCCTGCTGCCCCCCCCGCCCCCCCACAGTAGAGAAAGCGATTGGCACCTGATGTCAGATCACACCAGCACAGTTGAAAATTGGGGTTTCTACTAGTGTCATATCAAGTGCAAGAATTACTTTTCTTGCAATTATTGCTATAAAAGCCAAGAAAGTTCATCAAACAAAACATAGTTTCAAGGAATGGAGAAGAGATCATTATCACAGGATAATGACCGTCCACGTGATAACGGCCCTTCCCGAGCACATAGTTCTAATAACTATATAGGTTTTGAAGTTGTGGTGCTTAATGGTAAGTGAACATACGAAATATGTCAGTGAATAAAATATGTTCTTCTTTTTGAGGTATTTAAATAAAACGGTTGTGTTTGTTGGGTCACCATTGTATGTGTAACCTTGGTTGGACTGGGAAAGTATTTCAAATGAGCATGCATTAGCTGCAGTCTAAAAGTGAAGGATTTCTGTATCTCAAACTGAAAGCACTCTTACCATGTTTTAACTTTCCTGGTGCTAATTCAATTGGATTTTGCCTGCCATGTTACAAATACAAATGAAAAAGCATGCCACCAAAGAAGGAGAGTTTCTTTTTGCAAGAAGGACAGTTAAAGTAAAGTTGGACATGTTTTCTTGAAGAGGGGCTCTGTTTGTATGTTATTGGTGACAGGATGTTCTTTTGTTTCTGTCTGAGTAGAACAAGGATGCACCGCAAGCGGTATATGACATTATTTTGTGCCTATAGTGTTCTTTCATTTCCTGTGTCAGAGAAATGTGTTTTGTTGTTTCCTTGACTGCTTCTAATATCAGAGTACCTGATAGGCAGTTAATACCAGTAGTTATTGATCACATTCCACGCATTCTGATTAGTTCATAGGAGATCAATAATAACCTCCATCTGACAATTAAGATGTATAGATCCTGAGGGAGGGCTGTTCCAGATTGTATGGGCTTGAAGATCAAATTAAAGGCTAGAGCGTAGCAAGGACATTTATCAAGCTCCAAGGGACCAAAACACCTGGGCCCTTCTGCAGTACCTATATAGCTATTAATATCCCTGAGGCGGGTAGTATGTGCCACTGTGGCCTGGGGTGCACTTTTAAGCTCATGAGACAACTATGTATTGTTATAAACCTAAGGGACATGTGTCAGGACAATGCACATGGAATCTCATACCTGCCTGGCAGGAACTGCGCACTCTGCCGTGTGACATTACAAGATGGCAGCAAGCTGCTCAATTAGTTAAGCTGCCTCTTCAGAGAACTGTGGGCAACCCACAGTTGACTTCATTTGATATTATGGCGATCCAAGGTTTTGGTGGTTCCCAATGTAAGTTTAGGAAGAAAGTTGATAGCAGTGCATTTGTAAGCACCTTAGTCTAGTCTCATTGGTCACAATCATAAAATAAAATAACTTTTCTGGGAAATTGGTGGGCTTTCCCTGGATGGTTTATGAAAAATAAATATAAGTGGTGCAGTGACACGCCCATGAGACCTCTGGCTTTGGAAAAAATGTGGTAAAGTTTATTGGTAATTTTACTGGTGTGGGCTTCTCCCCTCTAAAAGCGGTCAGGAATGCAGAGGAAAATGACTCATGCTGTGCCAGTCGGAGAAATGCAGTCACTAATTCGTTGGGACTTACAAGATATGGAGCCACCAGCTTTGATGTTTGGGCCCCTAAAGCAGGGAATGACCTTCCTGTGGCCCTTCGAGATCTTTCTTGCTGCTCGAGATTTAAAAAGGAGCTTAAGACATATGTTTTAACAAAGGGCTAGATTAACAGCCCTCTTTTCCTTCTGCTCCCCTTCTGGCCCGCTATGTATTGGTTTTGTCTTGTAACCAGTTAGCGCTCTGAGGCCTTTGAGTGTGTGTGTGGCGCTTTATGCATAATGGAATACATATTTACATTGTGCTTCAGAGTCTGTACAGTGTTCATTTGTGTGACGCAGATATTGCGTATCTTCCCCTTTGAGGAGGAGCGCGTTTTGCCCCAAAGAAGGCTTCTGTGTCATGCTTCATGGAACACATATGTGATTAAAGATCATAGTTATTACATTTCTGATTTCTTCTGAGCAAGTTATGCATTGGAGAGCAACGTTGATTGGATAATTGCAAGCAGTTTCGGATCACATAGTAGCGGAGTTCAAATACTTTGGTCCTTCTTTCCTAATGATCATTTATTAATCATCACTATACTGGATTTTAATGAACAAACTATTTCAACTTGGGCATTTCAGCATACCTATACACTATTATCAAGGTGGCACACGTTTTTATGCATCAGGTGATATTTGCTGACCAGTACACGGACATTGGCATGGAACGTTTCTAGCAAAGGATAAACCTGATGACATCAAGCACAAGCCTTACCTATAAATAGAAAGCATATGCAAATGGTTTCATGGTGAACATTTAGGAGTGCTTGCCGTGCATTTACCAAGCGTGTAAGAAGACAGCAATGTTCACTAGGACGCCACCATAAGCACGCATGCCACTGATTTTCACGTGCCAGGATGCCAATTTCTCAGACAAGCTGCCAGTGCCTTAAAATCACTATGGTGGTGGTGGTGCAACATAGATGCTTTATAACATAACATAACATAACATAACATAACATAACATAACATAAATGCACTGTGATCTGCATGCAGGGATGGGCTCCAGCAATGATACGCAGAGCCACAGGCTGTATTCTTCAAATCAGGGCCAAACACGTGTCTGGAGCAGCAATCCTCCGCCAGACATCATAGTCTGGAGTCATGCCAACATATGAAATGAAATCAGGCCCTGAACAACGGAGAATCTTAGGAGCACGCGCAGGGGCTCTAGCTGAACAAAGCCCTTTTTATATTTATTTTTTCATGTTAGTGTTATTTACAAGAGTACAGAGCTGCATCAAAATTGCATAAAGCATTCACAACATCTAGTTATCGTTTGGTTCAAAATATAGCATAGCATGCCCGCTTTTCTGCAAATGTCATGTTTATGCCTACCAGAGCTATGGAGACAGGGTGGAGAGAGAATGAGAAAACAAAAGAAAATTGGTGGGTAACTCTGAATATAGCGCAATGAAGTCTTTCATATTGTGCCATTATCCTTTATCACCGACGTATGTACCATGTATGTAGATGAGTCCCTCCGGGGATTCACAGGGAGTCCCCCAAATGTTTGATATGTAAACAGTTGCCCCAAATGGAATTTAATAGGTGTGCCTTGCCTCCTGGCCTGTGGAACGTCCGCTCCAGAGATGCCAGAGTCCTCATTTCAGATATTCATGTAGTAAGTGAGAGACGGTTGCTCGATTTCCATGTTCGCCTCTCATGAAGCCTCTGATTATCCATGCTTTCTCACCTGCCGGTATAGTGTGCAGCGATCCCATGTCATTGAACAGAACTGAAATGAAGCCACGTATGTCTTTCCACCATCCCCTGAGATTTCCGCCTTCCTGGAGCATGTGGCTCAGGTACGCCTTCGCTTCACTGAAGGGCCAGCCAGCATTGGTCATTATGTTACAAGGCCTGGTGTGTAGAGTTTAGCTGGCATCCAATGAAGCCTTAGTTGAAATGCTGTTGAGTGTGTATTGCGTTCAAGCTCCAACCCATTCCCTTTATAACTTGTAGCCGGCTTAGCAATTTCTCTTCCGGGGGCTCTTCTCCTACCTCGATTTCACAGTTTTGTTCAGGCCAGAGGTATCAACTTTAAAGATTCCTTATATCTGCCGGATGCCAATATGCAGATGTCTGGGTCATTGATCATTGCCTTCTTTAATTGGGGTAGAGGTGGTTGCTCTGCCAAATGATGTAGCATTGAGCGGCAGTGCCACCTTTCTGCCTGCCTGTATCGTTCCTAGTCTCCCACAGGAACATCACATTTTATTCCATGGTCTTTGAAGGCCATCAGTTAATTTCTTCCCATGATGTGGTAAAGTGTCAATATGTTTTTTGCATGCAGCATACCCCACTGATCCTTGGGCCCCACAAACTTCAGGACACACCAAATTTAGGATACAGCACTGGATCTGGGTGTTTTCCATGTGAAGATCATGAGGTCACTAAGCATGACATCAAATGTCCTGGAACTCATCAAATCTCTTCAACAATAGAGTCCCGCACAAGGGTCACCCTGGTCTAAGAACATTTGGTTATTGCACTTCTTGCCAGTGCAATGTGCAAAGACACCTTTTTTTCCACATCAATTCCACTTGAATTGCACTTGTGTTTCCTGGTTTGGCCAGGCTTGGCAGAGGTCTGATGCTGCAAACAGAAAGTAAAGCATGCCATCTGTGAAGGCGGGCTCTGCCTCTTGCATTCTCTAAGAGTGATGTGTAATGTTGATGCAGCAGTCCACAAGAGTGATGTGTAATGTTGATGCAGCAGTCCACAAGAGTGATGTGTAATGTTGGTGCAGCAGTCCACAAGAGTGCTGTGTAATGTTGGTACAGCAGCCCCCCGGGGTTGAGGCAACCCCAATCCGTTATGAGCGAAGCCAACAGGAGCTCTGACCAGGGGTCCTGTTGAGGTTCATAACCCTGCACCAAAATTAGGCTTTTTACGAAGATGCTTATCCAGCGCTTGCTTAAAGTGATCGTGATCATAAGGTTAACCTGATTTAAAGTTTGATGCGGGTGACTGTGCGTTTACTAAACAGCAACTCCAAACTCATAGGTGAACAGAATGAATGCAAGCCTTTAACATAAGTGAAAACATGTACGCTACAAACGTATGTTGTTATGTGACATGTGGTTTAGTAATACCCACCTTCTCCTGGGCTGCATTGCCCACCCTCAATGCTTTTAAAAATGCAAGGGGAAGATATGAAAATGTTTTAATTTTATATTTGAAATCCCCACGGTGGGCACCTGTGTATGTAGAAGGTTATTGTCTGTATTTCACACTTCAATATGTGTGAGATTCATTGGTTTAATAAAGTATCACCTCTAGAACGTTATCAAGAATGGATGTGGGCAAGGTCGCTGGAGCCTCCCTCTCTTCTACTGCAGAGAACATAAACTCCAATTATAAGTGGCTTGAAAAGTAATTTAGGGCTTTGGATATAACAGATGTGTTAGCCCTACATATGTCATAATCTCATTATTCCATTATCTCCAGGAGATAAAAGGAAATAATGAGCGCCTCTCACATCCTGAAAACTCTGACATCCACTTGGTCTTCTTTGCCAGTTACCCAAAACTCACAATTCCTTGCCTTCCTGCATGATCCACACACAGGGCACGGCTGGAGAGCCCCATTCCTTCCGGGCAGCAAACAAGTCACAGTTGCCGGACCGCCATCTTGAACATTCATGGCAAAAATGTGCATCGAACAATTCACTACATTGCCATTGATTATCCTGACAACATGTTTGCAGGCGTGATGGCCTGATTTGTTCACCCCGCTTCGGTCAACCTGGTTGGCACGTAAACAGCAAGTCTTTAGGAAATGCCTGAATGTAAGCAGTGGTTTAATTCAAGTAGCCTCCTATTAAATGATCCCCTCCACCTGTCCACCCACCAAACTAGAGCTGGGTGAGCCTGGCCGGGCTCGGGCCGTCCCGAGTCCCACCTAGGGCTCTGGCCTGACCCCCAAAGCAAAGGCCGGCCACGAGCCCCACCAGTTGCTCGTCCACTCTGATTTAAAAACAAATTTATTTAAAAAAAAGACGCGCTCGCGTCTGCCTTTCTTCCGGCCGCCTGTCTGCCAGCATCAGGTCCCATCCTTGCTCGCCACTGTAAAACAGCACCGGCTGAAGGTGTGTGGCCGCACAAGGGAACCCCCACCCCAACCCGCAGCAAATAAAAGGCGCTTTGCCTACAGCTCACTGTCATGCAAACTTAAGTATCAGGCCGACACTTAAGTGTGCATGACATTGACCTGGAGGCAAAGCACCCTTTATTTGCTATCTGTCAAGAGGTACCATCTGTGACTGGAAACAGGCAGGACATATACGCAAATTCATGCTAAGATCAAGTGCAGAGGGGCTGGAGATGCGTCTCGGGCGTAATTATGGAAATATTTAGGGACAATATGGGTGGAGCTCCCCGAACTGAGACAGACAACCCCGCCCCCACTCTTGCTACCAGTGGCTGGCCTTCTCACGTTCCATAATCAGAAGTCCGATAACCTCCACACCCACCAGCCCCCACCGATAAATAGGTTGCCCATGCTGCTCTTTTTTAAATGCCCTTTCCTTGACACAGAGCTTGCAGCAACATAGATTCACAAGAATGACAAACGTTCCCTTTAAAGCTCACCCTTTTCATATTTAACTGTCTCTTGCCATAGCCTTGCTCCATGGTATTATTGATCGTTTGTCACCTAGTTTTTCAGCCCTGACATATCCCCACCCCCAGTCATTTTGTGCAGCCATTACCTGGGCTCGGCCTGTGGTGGGCTCCTAGAGCCAGGCCTGACCCCCAGGCTCGGCCCTGTCTCAGCCCTACCCTTGAAATCTCTGGCTCCCCCACCTCAACACCAAACCCGGTGACGTGCTGGGAACATCGATGGTTGTTGTATGTTAAGCATTCAAGTATATTCTTTTTTTAAATGCAAATGTGCTTACTTGAGTGTAGTGCTGAATTTGTATAATGATAGGTGCCATAACCTAAATATTTCCTAACACGACTGTACCCCATCAGGGCAACAGTTCCCATCCACTGCTGCTCCCCACACTGTCAACAGATTCCGGTTGCAGATGCAACTCCCACAGGCTCAATCCGGGGTGAGGGATGCACCACCAATGGCAACTGCACAATTTACATTATACATTCAACATAGCATATAATAATGGCTGCCTCTTGAAATAAGGAAGCACATGAGTAACTGTTTCTTTAAACATCATCCTAGATATTTTCCTCTGATCCCGTGAATGGCCAGTGGAACATGCTGTCGATCTATCCACAGAAAACGCAGTGGAAGGGCTTTCGTGCCATGGTAAAGTGATGGTCAAATGCAGGCAGAATAAGGAGTGAACTGATGAGCTTGCCTGTCAAGCGATGCAGCAAGGTCTTCTTCCACAGGTCTTCTTCAGAAGCGGTCTTTTCCATAGTCTTCTTTCCTCAGTGGCGCTGAGGGCTGGTGACTGCGCTATTGCCCTCAGTGTCGGGTGCTCCTCTCACCAATGGCACCAGTGACTCTGCAGCAATGGGTTGTTGGTCAACTGGTCGAATCTAAATGGTCGTCAGGACAAATGGTCGACACCAAAAGGTCGACAGGTCAAATCGTCTAATTGTTTTTTTTAGTTTTTTTCAATTTTTTTTTTATTTTTTTGGGGGGGTCCCTCCAACCCCCTTTTTTTTGCTAAAAACCCTTTTTTTTCCCTAAACGAAAACCTAAAAAACTATATATAACTAAAAAAAAAATGCGATCATTTGTCCTGTCGACCAAATTGTGTCGACCATTTGTCTGTCGACCATTTGTCTGTCGACCATTTGACTAGACACCGCAGCAATGATCACAGCCATGTGTTGGGTGTGTATAAGACTCGCTGAGTCAGTGACCTACCATGCTGCTAGATATCAGCACCGCCTATTCTGGTTAGATGCCAGAAGAGAAAAGGGCAGTGCCCAGTTTAGCAATGCCCTGCCTGCACACCTGAGTGCCACCGCCTGCAATGGCTCATAAGAGCCAGAGCCGTGACTGCCATGTGCCAGCCATACCAGTACCACTGTTACATATGCATTCACACCTACCCGCGAAACGTGTTAATTGATCCTGCAGTGCATATTCCACTTGCTCATTGTTATTCATGATCATGGATAACTCACACATGATCCTCAGAATTGCTCATCTGGTTCATAAATAACAATGATCAGGCCAGGGAGGCAGAGTGATCAGGGATGTCACTTCACCAAAATACTAGGGGGTAGAGGAAGTGACATTACACAACCGATGACATCACAGGAAGTGATGTCATATGATATTTGACCCAGATGACATGACACATGAGATTTAACCCCAATGTCATCACTTGAAGTGGCTGACAGGTGTAAAACGCGTACATTTCAGAAAAGACCAAACCACCACTAAAACAGACATGTCATGAAGGGGGTCATGTTATGACATGGATAGACCCAGTAGAACCAGCATAGGCCAGGGGAATTGCCATGCATATGCCACTACAGCCTTATTTGGCCATTTATTGTCATCTAATACCATTTATAGCTGCCATAATACAGTATGCCGAATGTAGCCTCTATTTGAGGCTACCATCATTTTATGTGTGTGCTGGCCTTACAGCCTAGGTACAATCAACATATACTGGTAACTGTTTTATATATTCAGTTGCTTCTATCATATGCCAGGTGCATCCTTAAATGTCTAGTAATGACACCCAATAACAGTTAATGCCCCATGTACCTGGTAAGGTCACCATGTGCAATTGCGCCTATCAAATGTGAAGCGTTGCCTCAAGTGCCAAAGTAATGCCATTCCATGCTTGTTTATGCATGATAAAAGGTACCATACATGTAGCCTCACATGCAATTGATTGCATCATGTGCCAAGCTCCACCTCAAATGATCCATTTACACCCCACAGTTCCTTACATGCCTGGCATTTTCACCACGGGTGATGTACAACCTCACATGCCCCAGGAAATGACAATGAATGCCTCACGCAAATGGTATGCATATGCATGCAATGTGCAACCTCATGACCAGTTGTTGCCATCCTATGCCAATGACATGCTACTCCGACCCTTATATGCATGGCATCCTTGCCATCAGGGACTGCAGCCTGTGGCTAATCAGATGTTTTGGCCTATGGTACAGATGTTCCTTCACAATTGACTGTGCAGTATAAGGCTGATAGGCGATGTAGTCCAAAACATCAGGGGAGGCAAAGGCGGCATTAACAAAGTCTGCACAACATTAACCAAGGTTGCAATACATACATGCATGTACATATATTTTATTGTTCAAATGCATTCATTAGCCAGTCTCATTTTGCTTCAGACATGCCGATAAGGAAGCAAAGAAACACATTTTAAAGTGACACTCCTTTATAAATGTGACTTTATTCTGATCCTATGCTTGGATTTATTGATGGTACCACTTAGGCATTAATAATAATCTATTTCTTATTTAGTGCTTTCTCCAAAGCACTTTACGTAAAAATGAATGTTACTTGGCAACCAGCAGGAATATTAATTTGTCGACCTCAGAAGAATGAAAGGTCGAGTAGACCTTTGCTAAGATTCAAACCTGCAACCTGCTGAACATAGATCTGAGCAGTGAGCACTTAACCCACTGAGCTTTTTTACTAGATATTTCCCCTTAAGCCTGCATACTGAATTATTTAGTAATGCATTGACTCTGAGGGGGGTTACATTTCATATTAACAGAACACTTATAGATATGGTGTTTAGAAGCAAGGGGAATATGTCATGGCCCACTAGTACACCTGATAATAATAGTAGTGTTATATTTGGTTTAAGAAAGGACTAGAGGAAAAAGGGTAAGGGTGTTTTTTAGATACCTTTATAAATGTAACTGTACTATAGCTCAGCAAGTCAAAATCTCATCTCTGAAATGTGCCAGCCTTCACTTTCCAAGTTCATATTGAGGTTGATCAATTAAATACTATTATATTTCATAGTAATAACACCTATTTTTACAGCACTTAAAAGCAGAACTAACCTGCCCTGTGATACCTGCGGGTCTGGGTGCTATCAACAAATAAAATAACTGAATAAAATAAATAAAGAACGATCCAGGAGTCAGTCATGAATTGGCATACATAAAAGTATGATATAATAATAACTCTTTTAACTGGATATGGGAACATTCAGGCCACAGCAAATACACAAAGCAGAGTACGTTGCTACACAATTATAGGTTTTGAAAACAAAAAGCAATCAAGTTAACTAAATAAAAAGCTCATGGTATGAGGCATGAAGGAGCACTCTAAGAACCCTCTTTATTTTCATTTGCACATTGCCACTGCAGTCCTTGACCAGGGGTCGCAGAGGCAGTCCCAGAGGTTGCAGGGGATTCACAAAGGTCGCAGCTGCAACCCCTGCCCTCCCTCAAATGACATCCACGAGAGACGTGTGGACTGTTCATACTGTTGCTGGTTGTGTTGAATCGATTGCAATGCAATTGCCAAAACATCATTATGAACTGAGTCTGAGAAAATAAGTGTCAGTGCTTGCAAACAAGTCACAGGGCTCAGCCTGGGCAAACCCCCTAACACCTAAGCAATGGGTGAGCGAATCATGGATCTCCTAACTCAAAAACAGCCGAGTGTGGTAATGCATCTGTGTGGAACAACTCCTTTTCTTGAAAAACTGAATGATGATCAAAACACAATTACAGTATGGGAGAATGTAGTTACACTTCTATCAAACACATCATCCCTGAGGTTACGAAGATTCCTTATAAGAAAACCTACTGTACGGGAGGGGTGTATTTGATCAGCCTCACTGCAGAGAGGCACGCTAGATCAGGTTAAGATAAATGTCAACAGGATATTTGCTTTTCATTATCTGTGCAATATTTACCTAGTGTTCATTGCTGTATAAACATTGTAAGTCTCTTTGGATACTTCCCGGGAGCTTATTTACACTGTTGTGCACGATGCTGTGCGAAGGATCCAGAGGGGCTCCCGTGGCTGTTGATATTGCACAGTGGGAAGACAGCGGCCGCGCCACCAGATGTTGAGCTGAAACTAGATCTGGCGGATTTGCTATGGGGGAGGCATCATATAGTGAAAATAAAAAAAAGTTCAAAAACATACCATCATGAGCTGTAGTCGTGGCATTGTTTTGAAGTGGGTGACCCTGTTCCACCACCCTAAGTGCTTTAGAGTAAGGCGATCTGCATTGGAAGCAATATGATGGGATGGGGAGGGGAGATGGTGGTAGGACCCCACCCCAATATAATCAACCCACATAGTGTAGCCCAGGACACAAACAAGACTGTCATTCTGTGTAGATGTTAGTGCATTATGCATAAATGTTAGTAATCATAGTTGGGAGACAAGGCCTGCACGAGGAATGCAGCATTTCATGCACTAGGTCATTGCACTAGGCCCTAGTTGCAAGACGAGGGAAACTTTCAGCCATGCCGAGCTCTCATGAGGCCAACCCACACCCCCAACTGCCATAAAGCTCATTCATTGTCCTAACAGTGTTGCAAAGATGTCTTTCTAGCTGAAAGGAATATGCACTACAAGACCACGATCATAGACCGATGCCTGTGTGCATGTTATCTCGCACTGGCCAAAGCCTGACCCTGCCCACACCCAGGCAACCACGAGTTATAGCCCATATAACCGACTAAGCCCCAAGATCCCTGAATTCTATGACACAAGGTGACCTTCGACCATCAACCATAAAAGTAACAAGTCTTGAATGTTCAAAGAAAACAGACATTGCACATCTGTGAGCTACAATCATATGATTTGTATTGCGCGGTGCTTGGAGGGATAAATTATAGTTCAAAACGCTGGTGGAGACCTTGGAGATGGATGGCGCGAAAGGGAGTGAGTGAAATCTGTGTGAGGAGGTCAGAGTGCCCCAGAACCTCCTTTGTGCCAGTCTTAAAGCCTGACAGGTGCACAGTATAATGATGAAGAAGCATTGTGTTAGGAGTGTAGTTCATTTGTTCTTTGATCTTCGTCGGTGAGGAGAAGATGATCCCCGCAGCACCCACGTGATGGAAGACGGACGGACTGGGCAAGAACTAATGACCTGGCATCCCTTATGGAGCAGGCGAATCCTGTATAGGCACATACCAACCAGCCGCACAGGGTTTTACTGTATAATATTGCATCACAATGATGATTTGTCTCCTCTTAAGCCTCTGCTTGTACCCGTTTTCAGCAGAACATTCCTGGCAGCAGAGTACTTTGCTGTTGCTCTCATCTTTGTGTGAGATTAAAAATTGTTATCCTTACAAGATTGACTTGGGCCTTTCTTCTTTAGCGGGTTGTATTCTCTCTGGTGTGAGTGTTCAGGGGCATGCCTTCAATATCAAAATAGTTTCAGTGGAAGTTGATTGAAATCATGGCATTTTTAGGGACCTTGACAAGAACTATCCAGGCAAACAGAGAAAAAAAATGTAAAAACATGTTGTACTAACTTTATATTATCTAAACATATTTTGACATATCAGCAGGTGTAAAATAATTGATTTACTCACCTAATACACTAGTAGATTCTAGTATAAAACATTATTTGATGTCATGTTGCAGCTACGGTACACTCAGAAAAGGTCCCACTACTGATCTGCTCTTGAGATTCATGATGACACTATTTTATGTAAGACCAATCTATACTGAGAGCTGGTTATAACATCATTTCAAATTGCACCTATATTTTCAGGTACCGCTCCCCAGGCCCGACTGCATTGGGTAAGTGAGAGTGACATCACTGTACAGTGACAAAATAAAATGCTCCGTCAGTACATCTCAGTTTGTGATATGGGTGAGGTTTTATCAGTCTCTAAATCACTTGCTCTAAATATCCCTGTTCCTTTTACTCAGCATATAGCCACACAGCCCTATGTAAACTAAAATAATAAATGACTGTCTTTTAGAATTATTAGCCACTTTTCTGTGCTCTGTTCTACCGACATACTCCCTGGTGATTGGAACTCTCCACCTGACCTACTTGTTTCTGCTCTCTCTGCCCTCTGGCAATTGGTGATCCTTTATCAATTGGTCTCCGGATCTACGCAGAAGAGAAGTAATACTGTTGACTTCATACTGTCCGCTTCCTCTCGTATCTCTTTTGTTCCTTGTCCAGTGAGCTGGACAGAGTAGTGATCTTCTCCTGCATCTTTCCTGGTGTCCCCCAGGTTATTCATCATCTCTTTCTAAATTTCAGCTGGCCATTTCCCTCTCCCTGTCCTTTGGTCCTTTGGCAACCCCTCTACTGATGATCTTGCTAACCCCCTTTCATTTTGTTTCATAAAGTTGATTTATCTATTGCTGCTGAACATGTCCCACTAAAACTATAAAAGGCCCATGAACATATCTCTGCCCTATGGTACTCTCATGATGTGATATGCTATATGATATGATATGATAGCTTATTTATATAGCACCTATACACAAATGTGTTTCAAAGCGCTAAAAAGGCAAGGGAGGGAACAGGGGGAAATACAATGACATTCTTACAGGCCATGACCAACAAGAATGTGAAATTACTATCGTATTTGGCCTGGCGACATTTCAGATAATGCAAGAGTTGAGACACAGATAGGAAGGAAATGGGACCAGAGGGGAATGGGGGGGGACAACGAACATCACAGGGGACCAGAGGGGGTTGGGGGGGGGACAATGAACATCACAGGGGACCAGAGGGAGGTGGGGAAGACACAGAACATCACAGGGGACCAGAGGGGGGTGGGGGAGACACAGGGCACCAGAGGGAACCATAGGGGATGGGAGGTACATCAAACATCACGGGAGACAAAAGGGGGGTGGGAGGACAAACAACATCACGGGGGACCAGAGAGGGGTGGGGGAGACACATTGCATCACAGGGGACCAGAGGGGGATGGGGGAGACAAGGAACATCACAGGGGACAGAGGGCGGTGGCTGGGGACAATGAACATCACGGGGGACCAGAGGGTGCTGAGGGGAGTCACAGAGCATCACGGGGGACCAGAAGCGGGTGGGGGGAGACACAGAGCATCACGAGGGGCCAGGAAGGGTGTGGGGGGAGACACAGAGCATCAAGGGGGACCAGAGCGAGGTTGGGGGACAACAAACATTATGAGGGACCAGAGGGGCTGTTGGAGACAACGAACATCACGGGGGACCAGATGTCATGTGCTTGACATACTCTGGAAAGACATCCAGATGTAAGAGAAACTTTGGCTCAAATCTCCAGACCCTGGAATGACCCTTGATCTTAAGGCCAACAGTTGTTAAAACCTAGTCTAACTAAAGATTGCCAACACCTCACATGTTTAGGCCCAGATTTCAGGGGCCGTCAGCTCTTCCCCTTAATTATGCAATGTCTCCAACTTCTCACGCCAGATGAAAGCATTTTTGATCTTGTGTTCTATAATGTTTTCCTCTTTCAGTTGGTACCCTCATCCTATCTCATTTCAGAAACCTGCTCCAATATCTTCTCAACCTTTCTAACACTTTTCACTTTTGATACCATCATTCCCTCTATAAAAAGCCACCTTGAACCCAAGTGACCTCAATCATTCCTATCTGATCAGTGATCTCTCTTCTCCTGGCAACTGTCTTGAAAGCTAAGCCCCTGTTTTACATTTTATTACCTCTCCAATTCAATTTTCTCCAATTATACCAGTCGCGTTTCTGTGCTGCCTGTGGCACTGGGTATGCAACCTCCTAGCTATTGGCGCGCCTGGATCTTTCAGTGGTCTTTGCCGCTGTCGACTATGGAGTATGTGTTTTTGCTATGAGAAAACACATGGGGGTCGCTGGCACTATCCTCATTTGGCCCTCCTTGTTCTTGTCTGGCATATCACAATATGTTTAGGTGGTAGCCACCAGGTCTGTCCTCGCCGATTGGTCCCATGATAACACTTGCGCGCGGTGTGGTGGCAAGAAGATCTCCCGTTAGGCCTTTGCATGTCACCCCTGGCTGGTGTCCACCACCTGCATGATGTCCTGGGTGTAATAGAAGATTGGATATCCCTTAACTCCCTCAAATGTAATCCCTCTTCAAATCATTTCTGCCATTCAGTCTACCACATCTCACACTTACTGCCAAACCCTGGCTTTCCACTCTGACCTCCACTCCACCAAGTTTGCCGCTGGGGCACCTGATTTGATGTACCTCCGGCTGAGAGCTGGAGGTAAGTCAGGTGCATTACCAGCAAAATTTGCCGGTATTACCGGCATATCCCCCAATGGAGTCCAAAGTGACTCTTTGGAATGGGGATGTACAACCATTGCTGCCACTTGTGATGTGGCAGTAATACCGCCGGATCTAGCGACAGCAACAGTAATACCGTTTGGTGGTTTCTGGGCAAATGTACCACGCAGATACTACCAAACTCATAATGAGGCCCAATGTTTTTTCTTCTAACTAAACAGCCATCCGCCTATATTTTGGGACTGTCCACTTTATGTCATACAGGTCGACAGATCATATGTTTTAATCCACTACCAAAAGAGAAGTACAATTAGCAGCCAGTTATAAAAGAAACGAAAGCTGGTGGATATATGAATCGCAGTTAGTGGCCCCGCAGCGCCTCCTGGGTTGGGGCCATGGTGCAGCAGCTGCTCGCGTGGATCTCCTGAGTGCGGCTCCCGTACCGCCACGGATGTGGGGTGCCACCGGCTCGCGTTCACCACTGCGCTGCCTATTGAACTTACAGCAGCTGCCGCCACGTGCAACATTTCAATGTGTAGCAAAGGCAGACACTTTTGTCATGCAGATGCCTCCGAGAATGTGAGTCATTTTGCAAAACTCTGCCGGCAATTGCACCAAATTGCTTATGAGATAATATCCGCGTGCACAATGGAACCCGCCATTTTGTTACCTCAGAGTCAAGGGAGGATAGCAAGTTATGAAAAGCAGCATAACTTTAAAAAAAAAAAAAAAGCCACACAGTTTGGGAAAGTAAAGAAGATCGTTTGGCGTTGTGCTTCTAATGTATGTAGCTATACTCATAGAAACAAAGTAAAAAGTAGAGAGCGTCCAAAGGGGAGCAACACAAATCTCGCCGGTTTCCATTATAAAGCCAACCCCAATCAACGTGTGACGCCTCTGCAGAAGAGCAAAGCAAGAGGGGCTGTGAAAGAGGTTTAGAAGCGCCAGGAGGCGCATGCGCCAGCGAGAAATGCTGTTCCGTCCGGAAGTGGGGATGTCAGGGGACCTAGCCTGATTGGTGTAGGCAGGTTGCCCCCAGAGTCCCGATGTGTAGACTGGGAGTGCCTTCCCTGTCCCAGAATCTGACAGGTGCTTGTATGTCTACATGACCAATAGGAAGCAGCAGTCAGTGCCATAGAACTAACCACTACAAAGGGAACTCCTCCCCTTGCCCCCCCCCCCACAAGCTGAGCTTAAGGTCACTGTAGCCTGCACACTTGTATTAGGATTGTTTTGTATTTCCATGTATTGGATATAGCAGAAGGAAATGTGTTTAACTAAAAGGACAGAGAGAGAGAGAGAGAGGGAGAAAGAGAGAGAGAGAGACAGAGAGAGAGAGAGAAAGAGAGAGAAAAAATGAATATCAGCTCACTGTCCATTAAGGAGGGGCAGAATCACCCCAGGCTAGTGGAAAGGGGGGCTCCCGAACCAGCCCAGGAGAGGGGGTACGATGAGGGGACCCAGGTCCAGCCAAGGGGAGGAGTGGGCAGAGGGAAACCAAACCAAACCTAGATCAGGAGAAGAAGAGGGGGTGCAGATCCAGCCCAGAAGGTGGACAGTAGAGTGTGGTGGGGGTACTAGAGGTCCCCATTGCATAATGGGCATGCTCTCCTGCCGGAGCAGGGCGGTGCCATCTTGCCAGGGATCCTGGAGCAGCTTGGGCTCTGATTGCTATGCATTGCCCAGGATTTTAGCATACCATGTCTTATCCATCTAATGTGCATACCACATACTACCTGGAATTCGAGCACTGCATGCTGTCACAGATGGCCGGAGCGACTCAGAGTCTTGTTCTTGGTTCAATGTTTTTTTTGTAGAAAAACAAAGCACAAGTACGGATTGATTCTTTACAGAAAGAAATGAGATTTTAGGATGGTCAGGCAATTGTCGAATCAAAAAGGTGCTGACTGAAAAAGGGGTCTTGGAACTGGTGACAGGGCCGTCACTCTCTCTCTCACCTTCCCTAACCCAGGCATACGTAATCCCCAGTCAGTTTCTAGTGCATGGTCACCCGCTAGCTGTCTAATCTCTGTCTTGGTCTAACCGGGGGTACCTGAGACGCCGGCTGTCTATCTCCCTCAAGGACTTCCTAACGTTCTCTACACAACCAATGATTAGTTCTAACGGGGCAGGGTATGTGTGACTTCTAAACTTCAAGCCCTCAATCTACTCACTACTAGGGCGTCCCGCCTATGCTCCTTCTCGGTCCTACTCCACCCACCTTTTCACCTCCTCACATCCGTAAGCCTCAATGTTAATACCGACCTTCCTGTCACCCTCCCCTCTCCACTCTACCTTCTCATCCTACTGCATCTCTCCTTCTCCACAGTATTACTGCTAACCCTCCCCACCCTTACTACTACTACTCTCACTACTCCTACTACTACTCTCACTACTACTACTACTACTACTACTCTCACTACTCCTACTACTACTCTCACTACTACTACTACTCTCACTACTACTACTACTACTCGCACTACTCCTACTACTACTCTCACTACTACTACTCTCACTACTACTACTACTACTCTCACTATTACTGCTCCCACTATGAGTCCTCACCTTTTCCATTTTATGCTACTACTCCATCCAATCTACTATCACCTCTCCATCGGCACTACTACTGCTCACCTCTCCACCAAACATGCTATGGTGCCCTGCTCACGTTTCCAGTATAGCCACTCTCATTACTCTCAGATCATCCCCAATTATCTTCTAGGCCCTTCAGCTTGAACCCACTTCTACCCCATCTTTTATAGCCTCACTTCCTCCTAACACTTCCTCCCTTTCACACGACCTACTACAGTCACTACTGCACTGCCAACTCCCACACTACCTTCTACATTCCTCTCACACCTCCTAAACCTCTTTCCCATGTTCTACAATACACACACTGCACTATACACCACTCTCTCTCAAGTACATCACTTTCTCTAATCTATTCCACTACCACGCCACCCCTCCACTCCACCTTCCATCATCCGCCTGGTCCCTCTGTCCACCTCTAGCTCCTCCTGTGACCTCACACTTACAACCTGCCTGGCCTGCTGTCTGTTTTTATACTGCAGGGCTGGTGGTTCAGTGCCTTTCCAACCCCTCCCCCTAATTAGCTGCAAAGCTCTCCTGACCCCTGTAGTATTTACTATTCTGATAGAAGCTGCCTGATCTATGTGGGACATGCCTTATCACATTATGGTATGTAGAATCAGAATATCTGGAACTCAGGTGTTTACAGAGTTCTAGAAGGGAAGACTGGAATTGAATCATAACTGTCCAGATCCCTTTGCTACTAGTTGTCTCCCTCCTCCTTTTACATATATTGTCATATTCTTATATTCTTATATTTATCATTCAATAAATATACTTACATTTATAACCGCCTCCTGCCGTTTGTACAATATCGACTGCGGCTACTTCATTTGGCGACGAGGATGGCTCCAGTTGAACTGCTGCTGCATCAAGTTGTACGGAGCTGCTCCGCTCATGCTCGAGCGTAGAAGCGGCCCCGTCTTCCTGTTCCTGAAGGTAACGCTCGGCTTTCGTTTTAATTGTATCGAGCCGGCGCTGTGTTGTATTCACTTCAGTGCGGCACATGAGGAATCTGACGGAATTTGATGGTCTGTGCTACGTATCACTGAACCGCTGCATCTACATTACCCATTGGATTTCGCGCATGCGTTGAATGCGCTGAAGAAGGAAGACATTCTTAAAGGCGCAGTACACCGTTTTTTCAAACGCAAGCCTACTTCTCTCATGCACTTTGACAGAGTTGAATAAGCATAACATCATAGGAGGCGGTTATAAATGTTGCAGATCTCGCGACAATGCCATGAACTGGATAGGGGACAATTCTGATAGTGATCGTAGTGAAAAGGAAATTCAAGACGAATGTGTATGTACTATAACTGATGATGATGATGAAGAAGTGTTGGAAAGTCCCAGGGCGATGGTGTCCATTGATGGCAATGAAGTATGTATGATGATTGATACGGGTGCAAAATATACGCTCCTGCCGAGACAATTTTGGAACAAGAATAAACATGAATATTTACATGAGGCGGGGTGATGTTATACGTAAAGCTGGTTTGCTAAAGGTTTTCCGAGATAAGATAGGATGTCTTCAAGGTTATACCCATCAGATATTACTCAAGCCAGACAAAAAACCTATAGCTCAAAGTTTAAGAAGCATTCCTTTAGCTGTACGAGAAGAAGTCAGCAAGGAAATAAAGAAAATGGAAGAAGATGGAATCATAGAAAGTATTGATACCAGCGAATGGGTTTCTCCACTTGTTGTGATAAGGAAAAAATCAGTAAAACTTAGAATTTGTGTTGATTTACGTGAGTTGAACAAATGTGTTATACCTGATCTCCATCCTTTACCAAATATAGAAGAAATTGTTTCTACCATTGGACCCTCCAAAATATTTTCGACGTTAGACTTATCATCTGCTTACCATCAGATTAAATTGCATAGAAGTTCAAGGAAACTGACTGCGTTCATAACTCCTGATGGTTTGTATCAATTTAAAAGAATGCCGTTCGGATTAGTGTCGGCAGCATCAGTCTTCCAGAAGGTTATGCATGGTATGTTCAAGAATACTAATGGAGTGATTTGTTTTCAAGACGATATATTAATTCATGCTGTCACTCAAGAATTACACGACAAGAGATTATTACATGTATGTAAAAAATTGTATGATGCTGGCATGACTTTGAGCAAGGACAAATGTAAGATAAATTGCATGGAAATCGAATATTTGGGACATAAAATTACAGCAGAAGGAATTTTTCCAAAACCACAATTAGTCAATACCATTGTGGGAATGCCGAGCCCGAGTAACAAAGATGAGATTCGTACATTTATTGGCATGGCTGAATATTACTCAAAATTTGTCAAGGATTTTGCCATACACACTGTTCCATTACGAGAGGCACTCAAGAGGAAATTGTTTGAGTGGAACGTGGAGTGTGAAAATGAATTCAATTTTATAAAAAATGCGATAAATTCTGCTCCTGCATTAAAGAATTTTTGTACCAATGACAAGATTATCATCACTACGGATGCCAGCAACATAGGCTTGGGAGCAGTGTTGTCCCAAGAGAAAGATGGTCAGGAAGCAATAATTGTTTTGCATCAAGATTGCTTAAGGGAGCAGAGATTTCATACGCCACTATAGAGAAGGAAGCTCTAGCTATTAAGTGGGCTGCTGACAAGTTTAGAAGCTTTATATGGGGAAACCAAGTTGAGTTTCGAACTGATCATAAGCCTTTAACTCAAGTGTTCATGTCAAAGGGTCTTAATAAAGTATCCAACAGAATGAGAAGATGGGTCATGATGCTGCAAGAGTTCAACTACACTGTGATATATGTTCCAGGAATAAAGAATGTGTCTGCTGATTGTTTATCTCGCTTAACTAACATTTCTGAGATTGTCGATGAAGATGAAGACATGGAAGTTGTCTTTTGTGTGGAAACTTCTTCCATATCCAAAGATGTTTGGGATCAGGCTGAATCTAATGATAATAACATCAAGAAATTGAAAGAATTAATTCAAAGTCATCATTTTATGAAGAAATCTAAATTTGAGGAGGCCGACTTAAGTGCTTTTTGGACGGTTGCAGATGAACTGCATGTTCACGGTAATTTTGTAATGAGAGGAGATAAAGTCATTCCTCCGACGAATCTGCGTTTGAAGATTATAGAACTGGGTCATGAGGGTCATCAAGGAGTGATAAAAACTAAACAAAGAATTAGGAATGACTATTGGTGACCTGGTTGTGACCTGCAGATTGAGCGATATATTAGGGAATGTATCCTTTGTTGTGATGATGAAAAAAAATGTGTGGGTTGCAGGCAACCAATGGTTATTACTGACATTCCCATTAGTGTATGGAGGGATATAAGCATGGATATCTTAGGTCCCATATGTTGTAAAGGTGTACAAAAGTATTGCTTGGTAGTCATAGATCTTCTCACCAGGTGGGCAGAGATTTTAATTACTTCTAGTGTCACGGGTAAAACTGTGGTTGAATTTTTATCAAATATATGTGAGAGGGAAGGATATCTGGGAAGTATTCTTTCCGATAACGGTACTCAATTTAAGTCTAAAGAAGTGGCAGACTTCTGTAAAAAATTTGCCATTGAGCACAAGACTAGCTCAATTTATCATCCCCAAACTAACGGAACAGTAGAACGTTTTAATAAAATCTTGAAAGAGACCATCAGAATGGCGTGGGGCAATGGGTTGGATTGGGAGGATGCTCTCAGGGAGAAAGTAATTGCTCATCGCTTTACTCCACACACCAGTACAGGTATTTCTCCTTTTGAGCATAGCAGAGGAAGAAAGGCAAACACCAAATTAGCTCCCATTTTGCTTATTAAAGGGGGTAAAGAAATCGAAAAAAATCTGGTTAACGCAAAGGACAAAATTAGGGAAACACAAAAGAGAAACAAGGTGAATTATGATAAGAAGGTACGTAGCAACAAGTATGATATGTATACAGCTGTTGGTAAGTTGGTTAAAGTATTACTTCCTCCTGCTCTCAGAAATGGACCATGCAAATGGTCCAATCCTATTAGGGTTATAGAGGCGTTTCGTAATGCTGTCAGGACAGAGGTGGAATGTAGAAAGAATTTGGATGTGTGAAGGTAATGATTGTAACAAGAAAGAAATGAAAAATGTAGGCCAGAATACAGTTAGTAATGTTAAGATATCTAGAAATTTAAGCAGTGGTGTGAAAGGTAAAGGTAGTAGTACTGTTGAGAAGAGATATAATGGCAATTCTGAGCAGTTTCAATTTTCCTTGCCAACCACCTCCAGACATGGAGGATGTATTCCAGATCTGGCAGATCTTATCGTCTACCGAAGAGGATGGAGGACTATGTGGAGTTCAAGTGAACCAGCTGGAACTATTGTTACATCAGTTGTTGTACATAGTTTGTGAACAATGTAAAGGGAATATAGTTTGTTTGGAACAATATAAAGGGAAGGAGATGTGTAGTATTTACTATTCTGATAGAAGCTGCCTGATCTATGTGGGACATGCCTGATCACATTATGGTATGTAGAATCAGAATATCTGGAACTCAGGTGTTTACAGAGTTCTAGAAGGGAAAACTGGAATTGAATCATAACTGTCCAGATCCCTTTGCTACTAGTTGTCTCCCTCCTCCTTTTACATATATTGTTATATTCTTATATTAAAATATTTATCATTCAATAAATATACTTACATTTATAACCGCCTCCTTCCGTTTGTACAATATCGACTGCGGCTACTTCAACCCCCTTCACTAATTGATGCCTCTCTTTTTCCCATATTGAGGGCTACACAGTGGAGAGGCCTTAGCAAACCCCCTCAGCCCCTCCCCTTTCCATCATGCTTTTGTAACATTCTGATGTTTCTCTGTCTTGCTGTGAGCTGAACATTTGATTTTCTGCTTGGATGTTGTGCTCTCTGCTTTTCTGGAGTGCTGGTTCGTGTTTCATCATAGTTGTTGGCCTTCTCTTTTTCTCTTCGGTGGATTCTGGTTGAGTTTTTCTTGGCTACTTCCAGGGGGATTCTGGGAGTTGCAGTTCTGAAATAAAAGAAAGGTAACTGTGGGCAGCAACTGTACTGGAAGACATTTAGATTCAAAGAGTGGTATCAGGATTGACATTTGTGGCACGGAGGGGATTGGGGACTGGGAACCCCCCGAACTCCCACTTCCCGAATCTGAGACCGGGCTTGTTTGGGCTTTTGTTCTGGTGAGCCTCCTGCCCCAGGTTGAGCAGCCTCCCCGACCCGCCAACAGGGTCATCACCCTGGCCCTGTCCAAATACAAAGGAAAACCAAGGATTTGTGCATACCCAGAATTACCTGGAATTGTGCGTGTTTCTATTTAGCTGGGCATTGTTTACTGGTTCTATAATAATTCATTCTGTTCCACCAAGTTGAGGACAATGGGTATCACATACATAGAATAGCCATTTAATACATGTAACATTTTAAGTTTTGCTGGAATGATTTGTGATTATTTGTGTTGCTTTTGCCAGTACCTGCTAATCATACCACATTTATGGGTGGCATTGAACAGCTGAACAGCCTTCCGCCAAACACCCCCATTGGCGCAACCTGACTTGGAAGGGATTCTGCTTGCATTTGTATACCTTGGTAGTGGACCCCGGCCTCTTTTATGGAGGATGATGGAGTCTGTCTGTGGGGGGGAGGTGTGAACACAATTTTCTTTTGCGAACAAGGCGCACAATTGTTTGTGGCATAGAGATTCCCATATCACCAAAGCTTACATTGCGGCACAGACGCTACTCTGTCTCCGAATCCCACACTGCTCCCAACACAGACACAATTTAGAGCCACTTTCAGTTATCATGAAATCTTGTGAGTAAGTGGTTCAGTAAGGGGTTCAGGCTATCATGTGTTGCGTCAGGACTGGGGTCTACACACACACACACACACGCACACGCGCGCGCGCGCGAGCGCGCGTGCGCACGACCCAGTGATTCTTTGTGGACAATGGGTTGCTGAATAAACCTGCTGGAATAAGCTACACGAAGAACATTGTCCGAAAAGAATAGAGGCAGGGTGCAGGGAGCTTCAGATTATTAATACATATCCAGTTTTCATACATACTAAATAGTGCTTTATGCCGGATTCCCCCCCGCTTCTAAGTGCTGTCGTTGTTTATCTAACCTAACTGAACATTATAGTACTGTAACTGCTCCATGATTATATTTCCAAATGTCTGCATTTTCCAAAACAAAAGCAGACTTAATTAATGCAAATATTGTCCAAATGTTTATGAGGTGGTTTTCAGCACGGGTGCTTCTTGTGAAATTGTATTTAATAGTTGTATTTTGTTGTTGTCGCCTGCTGTAGATATCTATATCCCGACGGTCTACAATAACATCTTATATCCACCTCCACATTGCATTAATTTCTTTCGTTCCCTTTTCTTAATGTTGACTCCCTTTCACGTATTTCTTTTCCTCTGTCATATGGACTGCAGTCATCCCAGCATCATCATGACTGCAGCCACTGGAGTGATTGTGGCGCAGGGGGTGATGTGATCAAAGGATGGCATTCCATTTGGCATAAGACTCCCGCGGAGATGAGACGGGACGTGTGTGCAGTCTATGGGCAGGGCATTAACCATTAATGAAGCTGGGGCTTAGCTGTGGCACTGGGCCCAGTTCAGCAGGCTCTCAGAAAAGCCTGGGGCCTGGGTGAACAGGGCCAGCAAGCAGTAAGTACCACAGGAGACTCGAGGCAGAGGCTGCTGGATTTCATCCTGGGTTGTATAGACACATGGTGCTCTCAATCTGCAAAGCCACAATTGGTGCATTATTCAAATATGAGGTGTAACTGTGTATCATACACATACACGTGGTTGCACACTTTGTGGCGGCTGAGTATATGTGGCAGTGTGGACCAGGCACTAACTGAAGAGGATCAGGGACATGCAGCATGTGGTTCCAGCGGTGGTGGAGAGCAAGGCCAATCTCACCTGATGGGTGCAGCTAGAGGGGGAACAAAGAGACTAATCATACCGATAGACTCCTTCAGGCAGCGTGGCAGGATGCTCTGGTCAACAGTATCAAAGGCACCAGAGTGTCCAAGATAAAAGCACAGGTTTGCTCCTGATTCCTGGCCATCTTTAATTCGTCTGTGCCTCTGTGCTAATGATGCTCGAGACCCACAGCAGCAGAGATACCCCAGACACCCAAACGCCCGATCTGCTCACACCCACACTCAACACCCATGCGACCCAACAGCGTGAAACATTGAGGTATATGCTTTAGCCCTTCCTCTGAGTCTGTTCAGTAGTGGCCCGTGTGACCAGCGCGCTTGCTGAGGTAAGAAGCATATACCAACTAAATAGGGGTAATCAAGGGATGTGAATGTACACTGAGGCTAGAGCCCTGCTACTATCTGCCATCAGGCAAATGGGCCTCCTCTTTGAGTTCATATATTGCAGGTTGCAAACGAGAATGCACAGCCATTTAGCATTGCAACCCTCACATCACCCATGCCACAAGGGTCCTGCCACGAAGCTAAGCTCAGGAAACAGCTGGAAGCTTAACCGCACAACCAATCAAGGCAGTGACAGATTGAGTCTTGTGATGGAATCTTGACCGCACAACCAATCAAGGCAGTGACAGATTGAGTCTTGTGATGGAAGCTTAACCGCACAACCAATCAAGGCAGTGACAGATTGAGTCCTGTGAGGTGGATCAATGCTTCATGCTCTCACTGCCCTGATCACATTCTTCAATGGGAGTGAAAGGATGCAGTGGCGTGACATAGGCCTACTCTCTGGACTATATAATGCTTTCGATCCCACATAAGCAATACTTTTTCTCTGGTGGTGTCGGTGTGCCACGGCAGCCAAAACTCAAATTATATCATATGTCACCTTAGCGTGATCTGACTATATGGAGAAACTCCTCGGTGACTTACCATATCATCCTGACATATAGCAGTGGTTATACATTTTATATAGTGTTTTTTTTTAAAAATGCTATATACTTTTTAGCTTTTTGGTACTAGAATGCCACATGAATGTGCTTTAAAATTCTCGTAATTTCCCATGGTTCCTCTATTTCTGACAAAAGCCTTATACATTATTATTGACGCTTGAATACATTGTACTTTGTGTAATTATCTGCTCCATACTTATAACCACACTGAGCATAGAAGCGCAAATTACTGGTCATTATACAACATTCATTGTATGCCTAGTTCTTTGCAAACGGAAGCCTCATTTAGAGTCAGAAGGTAAAACCCCAGTCTTTTCTACGAAGTGGAATCTCCTTTCCATATTTTGAGCTAGGCGGATTTGTTTTGAAGAATTAGTACATGTGGTAAAAACAGTTACCACATGTGGCAATGTTTCACATTTTCCTCATCACTAACAATCTATACAGTTGACGATAGCAGATGTAGTTTTCCAGTAATACTGTGTGGGGTATTTCTGGAAATCTGCAGCATTATGTTTCCAGTTATTTTTTTAATCTATGTCCACCCTCATTTGGAGGACGTGTAAAGGATTCCAATCGGGCGTCCCACCGGACCCGGACTCTTGCCCTTAGCCTAAGATGTAGCGCTCAATTAGAATACCTTTTCTTTATTTTCAACAAATTCGAATTGAGCTGGCACCCAAACCATATCACACCCCCTTTTACAAATACCCCGGGTCACAATGGACCGTGAACCAGGTCGGTTGGTGGGAAGACAATATTTATTTATTTTAAATTCAGAGACAATCACACAGTTTGAATATTGGGCAGTCACCAATGGGGTGATAGTTACAATGTAAACTAATGAAATACACTTAGTTGACCTCCTACAAGAACAAAGCCAAAGCACAAATGATTAGGAGCACTTTTTCTATTCAGGTTGATAGCGCCCGAGTTAAGATTTCTCCCTGCAATGTTCCCTCAAACCCCAATTAATAAAAAGGGATACTATGCAGCAAATAGAATCAAAATCCGACCTTCCCTCACAAAATAAGAGGCAATTGCACAAAATGATACTCGGAATTGACAAATAATTAATTTAATGTGCAGTTGAATCAAGGAGGTAAATATGATTTACCACAGTATCAGGGATATAATATCACTAACAACTACAAGGCAAGGTATCAACAAAGGGGATACAGTCCAGAAAGCAACTTGAAAGTAAAACAACCACAGTGCATCCAAATCACACGTTGAAAAGTTGCATTTTACATTTTTTCAGTTTTAAATGTCAAAACGGTTTTAAGAAAAAACGGGTGAAATAGATAGAATTGGAATGCGTTTTCTTACGCTGGGTGGTAGATGCACATCACAGGGACAATATAGAAGTGAAACAGTGGCTCTAGCTGAATACCTGGATGCAATTTTCAATGTGGAAAGAGATTTGGTTTTGGAAAAATAAACGCAGTTAACAGAGAAAGTCAGTTTGGAAAGAAAGTTTACTTAAACTAGATCATCAAGAAGATAGCGCTGCCATGAAACAGGTTAATTGGCCGCATTAACCCCCTTCATGCCGCGTGTCTCTTTATGTGGAAATTAATTAAATTATTCAAAATATGACTAAGGATCTATGCAAGACAGAGATTAATGGAAAAATGGCACTAACGCTTAGAAATCAAAGACAGGATGCACAGAGAATTCAAACAGTTTTAAACAAGTGATCAGGGAATGGATAGGATTACTTAGAGAGTAGAACAAAGACACAGTATCAAGATGGGGTATGCTATTTGGTGCTATGGGATGGGGAAATAATCACAATCTGCACTTGAGTTTGGGATTTGGGACAGTCAACCAGATTCTGGGCTCAAAGGCTTTGGTCACAGCAAGGTGGCGGAGTCACCTAGCAGAACAACAGCTGGGCCTGTCTGGTCCCTGGATCACAAGTGTACATCTGGCATGCAGGTAGTGGGCTAAAAGCCAATCTGGTCACAGGATTCTCCCAAATGGGTGCCACAGCTTTTCCCCCTTCTCCCTGAGTTAGTTGGATTTTGTTATGGGATTTAGTTATGAAGGGTGGTTCTCCCTGGATAGGAGGGCCTGAACTAACTATCCATTTTCTGGCAATATAGTCTGGAATCTGCAGGGTGGATCTGGAAGGTCTGGATACGCAGGCACTGGAAAATTCAGAAGAGAGTGTCTATCTCTGTCAGCTTCCCCTTTTTATAGGGAGGGTGACTCACAGGATTTATTGTTGGGCAGGACTAAGCTAGACCTACCCCAAAGAACCGGATAGGTCAGCCTATGTTGGTCGCCTTCTGCAGGAGGGGACTCAGTTTATGGGGTTGTGTTTTCTGAGGTGCAAAGCCATCCCACAGTCATTTTTGCCTAAAATCTATCTTAACATAAATCCCACATTTTTGTTAAGATGCGTGTTTGCAAAATACATAGGCAAATTGTATATTTGATACAGAGCATGGTGTTCCCACTCCCAGGTCTGTACGACATTATATCGACCTTCTAATAGTTTTTTTGCGGTTTTTAGTGGGAACTGATTCCTCCAAAATCCCACAATAAGCATATATAGATATTATCATAGGGCACATTTACATTAATTTTTAACGTTCCATCATATGTACTTTGCCCATGATTCACATTCTCCTGGAGTTTACATCCCATACATGCTATGGACAGCCACAATATCTTGTTTGAATGCCACGAAAATTACCTTTAAACTGTAAACTTTTACACTACTGCATTGTCCGGTTATAGAATTAACAGTCTTTAAAGGTTAATCATTAAATAGTCTTTGAGCCAAAATAGTCTGGCCTTTGTCCTCCAACTGGGACCAATTTATGTTCCAGGCTACCACCAAATGTCAGTTTAGCCCAGGGCTGCCATGGAGTTTCCCAAGTGGGAGTGACTGGTAGGTGTCACTTCCAAAAGTAACACATAGGTGTCACAGAATCTATTGTCTCAAGCTAAAGCCCAGACAGAAGTCTGATAGGGGTGTGATATTCTTCCTTTTGGCCATTCAAAGTTTTCAAGTGCAGAAATTAACACGTATGTGTCCCATAAACTCTTTGTCGCTACTTTTGGGGTGAGGCCACTCCTGTTGTCAGAACACAAATGTCCATGTAAACTGAGCAGGGACTATGTTTGCCTGGTTCCCCAGTACACCCAATGCATTTATTTATTTTATTTTATTTTGTTGTGAATCAGAAGCAAGTCTGTTAAAATAAAACATTATCTAGATTTTACCCAAACTCCCCTTACACTCGTAGGCAGGGACAAGGCCTTAATCACATTGTACTTTTAAAACAGGCCTTTTTCTCTTTTGCAAAAGCACATTTTTTCATGTGGTGAATTCTGCAAATTCGGTTTTCTCTCCCATATGGATTACAAACATTGTTTGAATCTCTTCAGATTCTTAGAAAATCAAGGCCAGGTGAGTGGAAGACCCTGGGACCGCTTTGGGCCTATTCTAAAATAATTATAGACCCCCAGCTGCCCGCGTGCAGCTTTGTCCCCCCTCCCCCTGACCAGCTTCCCGTGTTTTTCCCGCCTCCTCCCACCTCCCAACCCGCCCCTCCCGTGATTGGCTACTGCCTCACAGCGAGTGCAGGCCAGCCACCGGCCGCCTCGCCGCCTCGCCGCCTCGCCATTCTTAAAAAATCAAGGCCAGGTGAGTGGAAGACCCTGGGACCACTTTGGGCCCATTCTAAAATAATTATTGACCCTCAGCTGCCCGCGTGCAGCCTTCTCCTCTCTCGCCCTCCCGACCAGCTTCCTGTGTTTTTCCCGCCTCCCAACCCACCCCCTGTGATTGGCTACTGCCTCACAGCGAGTGCAGGCCGGCCGCCTCGCCATTCTTAAAAAATCAAGGCCAGGTGAGTGGAAGACACTAGGACTGCTTTGGGCCCATTCTAAAATAATTATTGACCCTCAGCTGCCCACGTGCAGCCTTCTCCTCTCTCGCCCTCCCGACCAGCTTCCTGTGTTTTTCCCGCCTCCCAACCCACCCCTGTGATTGGCTACTGCCTCACAGCGAGTGCAGGCCAGCCACCGGCCGCCTCTCCAATCTTAAAAAATCAAGGCCAGGTGAGTGGAAGACACTGGGACTGCTTTGGGCCCATTTTAAAATAATTTTTGACCCCGAGCTGCCTGTGTGCATCCTTGTCCCCTTTCCCCCTCCCGACTAGCTTCCCGTGTTTTTCCAACCTCCTCCCGCCTCTCAACCTGCCCCCCCCTTGATTGGCTACTGCCTCACAGAGACTGCAGGCCTGCCACTGGCCGCCTCGATGCCTCACCGCATTGCCATTCTTAAACAATGAAGGCCAGATCAGTGGAAGACCCTGGGACCGCTTTGGGCCCATTCTAAAATAATTATAGACCCCCAGCTGCCCGTGTGCAGTCTTGTCCCCTCTCCCCCTCCCGACCAGCTTCACGTGTTTTTTCCGCCTCCTCCCGCCGCCCAACCCACCCCCCCTGTGATTGGCTACTGCCTCACAGTGAGTGCAGGCCAGCCACCGGCCGCTTCGTCGCCTCGCCATTCTTAAAAAATCAAGGCCAGGTGAGTGGAAGACCCTGGGACCGCTTTGGGCCCATTGTAAAATAATTATTGACCCCCAGGTGCCCGCGTGCAGCCTTTACCCCTCTCCCTGTCACGAAGTCCAGAATCCAAGGCGCAGGAGCGACGCAGTACCAACCACCCCCACTTTGGTCGTGGAGCCCGCAAGTCGGAGCTTACACGGGTTTCCTGGACCAGAGCAGGGAAGGAGGGTTAGGGTCTCGATGATTGGATAGGTAGGGGGAATTAGGTAAACCGGATTGAGGGTGAGGTAGAGGTTATGGGTGGGAATGGGGAGTTCTACAGGGAAAGTTTGGTTGCTGCTTACTTTTGTTCTGGTGTTCCCAGCCCTTACTAGCTACTTGTACATTAGCACCAATTTGCACATAAGAACAGTTTAACTCTGCCTAACCCTAAGTCATCGGAACAGTACAGGAGTTAGCATGCAACTTAGCTCTGGTCTTCTGTGTCCTGTCCATGAAGACCAGTCACGTCCTTGGCACGTCTGAAGGGTTGTTTCTCAAAAGGTCCGAGCTAAAAGAAATTAACAAGCATTAGAACATGCCCTCTGTTATTATCTGCATTCACCTCATGCAGACTCACTCACACAGACACACTCTCTAATGCCCCCCCTCAAGACCTGTATAGTGCTATTGCACTATGCTACGCAAGCGATCTCCTGCAGATCCCTGCAAACATGTTCAAATGCACAAGCGATCTTCCTGCAGACCCTCGTGATCGATTTGTGCCCCAAAACTGTGGCAGGTGTCTCCGGAGCTGTGTTTTCGCCTCACGGATCTGCTATGGTCTCCAAGAGGCGGAAACACCCCAAATGACAAAACGCCCACACAGGTCAATGTATCCCAAAAGAATGCCGCCGGCACATTGAGCGCCGAAGCTCTAAGCACTTAGCTTTTTCGTAGCGGTGCAGGGGCTCTGGGGTGGCAAGCAATCGCCCCCTGCACTTCCCCCTCGATCCCTTTGGGCCCTGAACAAAGAGGAGTACTTATCTCGTGTGGGCGAGGGGCCGGGCTGCTGCTCGGGTGGGGCTGGGCCCCTCGCGTGTAGTTTTGCTGGAGCTCCGGTCCACACGTCTTGTCGGCATGGAGTCTCAAGCGCAAGCCCCGTGCTCGGGGCTCTGCGCATGCGCGATGGGGCGGCCGCGCCCTTCCTGGTTCCTGATTGGCCCAAAACGTCCCTGGGCATGCTGGGGATTGTAGTCCTTTGGCGCCGGCTGCTGGGAAACGCAGTCTTTAGACCCTTTCTCCTGCACATGGGGCAAAGCAGCCTTTTGTATGGTTGCATCTTTGTTTGTCTTTCCCCTCCAGTGCCCAAAACAGTACCCACAACACCCCTACGTCTAGCCTGTCCTTGTCTCTGCCTACCTGAGTCCCTGACAGTACTCCCCCTCCCACAGAAGGCAGGTGTTCCGGGTTTACTAGGATAGTTCCTGTGAAAAGTACGCAGTAACCTGGGGGCATGTACATGCTGGGAGGGTTCCCAGGTGCGTTCCTCAGGGCCATACCCCACCCAGTCAATGAGGTAAAACACTTGGCCCTTTTTATCTTGTTTGGAGTTCAATATTGCTCGAACCTCGTACTCAGGTTCCCCTTGCACCATAACGGGAGGTGTTTTTCTAGCAATTGTCCCATGTGGAGCGGGTTTCAGGAGGGAAGTGTGGAAAGTGGGATGTACCTTCATTTGGGGAGGTAAGGTCAATTTAGCTGCAACAGGGTTCACAATTTTAACTATTGGGAATGAACCCACATATCGGGGTTGTAATTTCCTGGGTCCTTCCATGCGAAGGTTGCGAGTGGATAACCACACTCTATCTCCTACACAGTAAAGTGGGCTGGGTCGACGACGCTTATCAGCATAGCGCTTATATGCGTCCTTGGCCTTTGTGAGATTCTCCTGCACCTCCTTCCAAACCTGCTCTATGCCCAACCGTTGTCCAGCCAACGTAGGCAATTCAAATCCTGAAACTGGAATGGCCACTGGGAGGATCCGTGGATGTCGCCCATAAAGGCAGTAGAACGGAGTCTTTTTGGTGGATGCATGTGTGGCGTTATTATATGCTAATTCTGCCAACCAAGTATGCTGGACCCAGGTTGTCTCCCTACTTGTGGCAAAACACCGTAAATACTGCTCTAAGCATTGATTCACGCGTTCTGTCTGGCCATCTGTCTCGGGGTGGTATCCGGACGACAAGCGGACTTCCATTCCCAGAATCTTGCAAAACTCACGCCAGAAGCGAGAGGTGAACTGTGGACCCCTATCTGTGACCACACAATAGGGAAGGCCATGAAGGCGGACTATGTTTTGCAGAACTAATTCGGCAATTGCACCAGCAGTCGGGACTCCCTTACATGGGATGAAGTGAGCCATTTTCGAAAAGGTATCCACAATTACCAATACAGAAGTGAATTCCTGAACCTCGGGAAGATCCACAATAAGGTCCATGGTGATCGTATGCCATGGCACCGAAGGGGTCGGTAGAGGATGAAGGAGCCCAGCAGGTTTTTGGTGACTAGCTTTATTTCGAGCACACACCTCGCATTGAGACACATACTGCAGAACATCGTGCCGCCACTTGGGCCACCAGAAATGTCTAGCCACCAATTCCTGAGTTTTTGACTTTCCTGGGTGTCCTGCCAATGACGAATCGTGGCACCAAGATAAGGCCTTTTCCCGTAGTTGCTTGGTGGGCAAGTACAAGGCTGACCCATGGTAGGGGAGTCCCTCAACGAAAGTATTTTGAGGATCTTGTTTGCACCACTGATGGACGTCCTGCATAGTGAGGTCTTTTAATACGGCCTCAAAGAAATCAGAAGTAGCTCCAACGATACGTGTTGGGGGAATAATAGGTTGTGGTGTAATGCCTGCCTCTCGCTCTGCTGACTCGGGATATCGTGACAGTATGTCTGCCTTTCGATTGTTGGCTCCGGGTCTATACGTTATGATGAAATCAAACTCGGCAAAGTATTGAGCCCATCGCAATTGGCGCGGGCTCAACGTCTTGGCGGTTCTTATAAACTGGAGGTTACGATGGTCCGTTATGATCGTGGTGGTATGACGTGCCCCCATCAGGTAGTGTCGCCACTCACCAAGAGCTGCTTTAATTGCCAACAATTCCCGATCGGCAATGATATAGTTCTGTTCAGCTGGGAGTAGTTTCCTTGAGAAGTAGGCCACGGGATGTAGCAGGCCTGTCTGAGGGTCCCGCTGGGACAGGATAGCACCTAGAGCGTAGCTAGAGGCGTCCGTTTCCACTACAAAAGGTCTAGACAAATCCGGGTGTTTCAGTACCGGGGCGTCGGTGAAGGCCTTTTTGAGCTGTCGAAACCCCTGGTCGGCCGATGTGCCCCACTCAAAAGGGCAGCCTTTACGGAGAAGCTTCGTGATTGGAGTGACCAATGCAGAAAAGTTCTTTACGAAGCGTCTGTAGAAGTTCGCAAACCCCAGGAATGACTGAATCTCTTTCACACTGGTAGGGGGAGCCCAATCCAAGATTGCCTGCACCTTTTTCTTGTCCATTTGTACGCCGGTTGGGGTCAGGAAGTAGCCTAGAAATTCCACGGTGGTACAATGGAACTCGCACTTCTCCAGTTTTGCATAAAGGTGGTATTCTCGCAGCTTTTGCAAAACTGCGCGTACATGTTGGACATGTTCCTGGAGATTTTGAGAATATATTAGGATGTCATCTATGTACACTACCGCACATACGTCTAAATATTCTCTAAGGACCTCATCCAGGAAATGTTGGAAGGCAGCGGGGGCGTTACAGAGACCGAATGGCATAACCTGATATTCGTACAATCCGAACTTGGTCCGGAAGGCGGTTTTCCATTCGTCTCCCTCGCGCACCCGCACAAGATGATAAGCGCCTCGAAGGTCCAACTTGGTGTAGATTGTCGCGTCCCTAACTTGATCCAAAAGAACCGGGATGAGAGGAAGCGGATAACGGTTCTTAATGGTTATCTGGTTCACTCTGCGGTAATCTATGCAAGTCCGGAGTTCTCCAGACTTCTTCGGTACGAAGAACAAAGGGGAGGACACTGGCGAATCAGAGTGGCGAATAAATCCATTCTTTAAATTCGCAGCTATGTACTCTTGGAGGTGATTGTTTTCTGCCTCCGTTAGGGCATATATACGACTACACGGTAGAGTAGCCCCAGGCTCCAGATCAATTCTGCAGTCAAATGGCCGATGTGGGGGTAATGATTCTGCATCTTGTTTGTTAAACACGTCCATGAAATCTGCGTATTCTTGGGGTATACTTTCGGGACGCATTTCCTGCTTAACCGAGACGTTGAGAGCACACACTGAAGGTGTACTTTCTTGCCGGCAATGTTCAAGACAATGCGGTGAGTCCAGACTGATTGACCCTGTGGTCCAATGAATTTGGGGGTTATGCTTTTTTAGCCACGGTAATCCCAAAATCAGCCCAAATTGCGGGGCGGCAATGATATCAAAGGCAATGCTTTCCCTATGCCAAGCTCCTCATTGTAACGTCACCAAACAAGTGTTATGTGTTATGGGCCCTGAGCTGAGAGGAGTGCCGTCTACAGCACGTACAGGTTCCGGGTCTGCCTTTTGCTGTACTGGGATACCTAAGGTAACCACGTACTGGGCATCCATAAAATTACCTGTCGCTCCCGAGTCCACGAACATAGTGACCTGTTTCTTTTGTGTTTGGAACTCCAAACAACCCGTCAAGGTGACATGCGTAGCATAGTTCGAAATGCCTGCCATTGGGGCCCTACTACTCAACAGGCTCGATCGGGTGACCCCCACTACCGACGAGCCGAAGCGTTTCCCTGGGTCTTGGGCTTGCTTGGGCATTCACGAACAAAGTGCCCAGCCTTGCCACAGTACATACAGAGGCCGTCCTTCCTCCTTTGTTCCTTTTCCTCTTTAGTGAGGGGACCTCGAACTGAACCTATCTGCATCGGTTCTTCCCCCTCAGATCTGGCCGCCACCCCCCGGGATCCCCTATACAGATCCAACCGAGGCACGGGTCGTGAATCTCCCTTTCGTTTATCGCCCCGCCTTTCTGCCATTCGATGGTCAAGCCGTAAGGCCAGATCAATCATCTCTGAACATCCCCTTGGCTGTGGATCTACCTGGGCAATAAGGTCTTTGATGTCATCCCTCAAACCTTGATAAAAGAGGGACATCCGCTTCTCACGGGGCCAGTCGGCTTCGGCTACCAGCCGATTGAAATGAGTGACGTATGTCACTAATTCCTTAGACCCCTGCTTGAGGCTTAACAGTTCCCGATCCTTGCAAAGGGTGGCAGCTCGCCGGTTAAATATTTTCTCGAATTCCGCCAGGAAATCATCCCAGTCATAAAGAATGGCATGGTCTTTTTGGACTAATGGGTTTGCCCATGCCGCAGCGTCCCCTGTGAGGTACGAAATTACAAACGCCGTTCGGGACTGAACAGACCGAAAGGCTGCAGTCTTGGTCAAAAAATGGAGACGGCACTGAGTAATAAAAGTGGTGAACTTTTGTGGGTCTCCAGCGTAGCGCTCAGGAGGTGCCAACGGAACTATTGCCTCCGGACTTACGTGTACCTGCACCGGAGTGGGTGGTTGGGTAGGTAAGGGCGCTGTCTGAGCCGCTAAACTGCGCACCTGAGCGGACAGGGTGGCGTAGTCCTGTCTAGACGCTGCCAGTTCACCTTGTAAGTCCTGCAGGGCTTTGGCTATCTCTTCCATGGTTTCAATGGGGGCTGGCCACGTAGCTCGGGCACCTGAATATTACGTGTGCTTGCGCTTCTGTCACGAAGTCCAGAATCCAAGGCGCAGGAGCGACGCAGTACCAACCACCCCCACTTTGGTCGTGGAGCCCGCAAGTCGGAGCTTACACGGGTTTCCTGGACCAGAGCAGGGAAGGAGGGTTAGGGTCTCGATGATTGGATAGGTAGGGGGAATTAGGTAAACCGGATTGAGGGTGAGGTAGAGGTTATGGGTGGGAATGGGGAGTTGTACAGGGAAAGTTTGGTTGCTGCTTACCTTTGTTCTGGTGTTCCCAGCCCTTACTAGCTACTTGTACATTAGCACCAATTTGCACATAAGAACAGTTTAACTCTGCCTAACCCTAAGTCATCGGAACAGTACAGGAGTTAGCATGCAACTTAGCTCTGGTCTTCTGTGTCCTGTCCATGAAGACCAGTCACGTCCTTGGCACGTCTGAAGGGTTGTTTCTCAAAAGGTCCGAGCTAAAAGAAATTAACAAGCATTAGAACATGCCCTCTGTTATTATCTGCATTCACCTCATGCAGACTCACTCACACAGACACACTCTCTAATGCCCCCCCTCAAGACCTGTATAGTGCTATTGCACTATGCTACGCAAGCGATCTCCTGCAGATCCCTGCAAACATGTTCAAATGCACAAGCGATCTTCCTGCAGACCCTCGTGATCGATTTGTGCCCCAAAACTGTGGCAGGTGTCTCCGGAGCTGTGTTTTCGCCTCACGGATCTGCTATGGTCTCCAAGAGGCGGAAACACCCCAAATGACAAAACGCCCGCACAGGTCAATGTATCCCAAAAGAATGCCGCCGGCACATTGAGCGCCGAAGCTCTAAGCACTTAGCTTTTTCGTAGCGGTGCAGGGGCTCTGGGGTGGCAAGCAATCGCCCCCTGCACTTCCCCCTCGATCCCTTTGGGCCCTGAACAAAGAGGAGTACTTATCTCGTGTGGGCGAGGGGCCGGGCTGCTGCTCGGGTGGGGCTGGGCCCCTCGCGTGTAGTTTTGCTGGAGCTCCGGTCCACACGTCTTGTCGGCATGGAGTCTCAAGCGCAAGCCCCGTGCTCGGGGCTCTGCGCATGCGCGATGGGGCGGCCGCGCCCTTCCTGGTTCCTGATTGGCCCAAAACGTCCCTGGGCATGCTGGGGATTGTAGTCCTTTGGCGCCGGCTGCTGGGAAACGCAGTCTTTAGACCCTTTCTCCTGCACATGGGGCAAAGCAGCCTTTTGTATGGTTGCATCTTTGTTTGTCTTTCCCCTCCATTGCCCAAAACAGTACCCACAACACCCCTACGTCTAGCCTGTCCTTGTCTCTGCCTACCTGAGTCCCTGACACTCCCCCTCCCGACCAGCTTCCCGTGTTTTTCCCGCCTCCTCCCGCCTCCCAACCCACCCCCCCTTTGATTGGCTACTGCCTCACAGCGAGTGCAGGCCAGCCACCAGCCACCGGCCGCCTCGCCATTCTTAAAAAATCAAGGCCAGGTGAGTGGAAGACCCTGGGACTGCTTTGGGCCCATTCTAAAATATTTTTTGATCCCCAGCTGCCCGCGTGCAGCCTTGTCCCCTTCTCCCCCTCCCGACCAGCTTCCAGCGTTTTTCCCGCCTCCTCCTGCCTCCCAACCCACCCCTCCCCGTGATTGGCTACTGGCTCACAGCGAGTGCACGCCAGCCACCAGCCGCCTCGCTGCCTTGCCATTCTTAAAAAATCAAGGCCAGGTGAGTGGAAGACCCTGGGACCGCTTTGGACCCATTCTAAAATATTTTATTGACCCTCAGCTGCCCGCGTGCAGCCTTGTCCCCTCTCCCCCTCCCCACCAGCTTCCCGTGTTTTTCCTGCCTCCTCCCTCCTCCCAACCCGCCCCCCCCGTGATTGGCTACTGCCTCACAGTGAGTGCAGGCCAGCCACCAGCCGCCTCGCCGCCTTACCATTCTTAAAAAATAAAGGCCACGTGAGTGAAAGACCCTGGGACTGCTTTGGGCCCATTCTAAAATAATTATTGACCCCCAGCAGCCCGCGTGCAGCCTTGTCCCCTCTCCCCCTCCCAACCAGCTTCCCGTGTTTTTCCTGACTCCTCCCGCCTCCCAACCCGCCCACCCCCCCTTGATTGGTCACCTGATACACAAATCTGAAATCCCCAGGGCAGCCTTCTGCCTCACAGCCCCTTCAGCTAAGGGCCCCAGAGCAAAGGGTGGCTCCTACACTGGCGGCTCCAAGAGGTGTCGGGCAGGTGTCAGCAGTGGAAGCTAATGAAGCCAGCAATCAAGAGACACCAACAAAAACCGTAAGTGTGGCTTGGGTGGGGTGTAGAGCAATTACTCTACTCCAAAAAGCCCCCGTCACTTTACCTTACCTTTCCATAAAGTACACCACCAGATACATTCATATTTAGAGAGATTTGGGTCCACCAACCGAAATCTATGAAATCTACGATTGACTGGACTATAAACGTTGTTTTGCACTACTTAAGAACATAATTCTCAGTGTTAGCACATGCCACACCTAGATGGAACCTAAATGTTAGCATGTGCCACACTTAGATAGAATTCTTAACTTTAGCCTATGTTGCATCTAGACAGAAATTTGAATGTTAGCATGTGCCACATTTAGTTGAAATTCTTAACTTTAACCTACGTCTCATTTAGACAGAAATTTGAATGTTAGCATGTACCACACTTAGATGGATTTATCGATATGAATGTTAGCATGTACCACACTTATTTGATATTCTTGACTTTAGTCTGCGCCGCATCTAGACAGGATTATGAATGCTAGCATGTATCACACTTATTTGGAATTCTCGATATGAATGTTATCATGTGCCACACTTATTTGGAATTCCTAACTTTAGCCTACGTTGCATCTAGACAGAAATTTGAATGTTAGCATGTGCCACACTTAATTGGAATTCTTAACTTTAGCCTACGTCACATCTAGACAGAAATTTGAATGTTAGCATGTGCCACAATTAATTGGAATTCTTAACTTTAGTCTCCGTCACATCTAGACAGGATTATGAATGTTAGCATGTACCACACTTAGATGGATTTCTCGATATGAATGTTAGCATGTACCACACTTAGTTGGAATTCTTGACTTGGATTATGAATGTTTGCATGTACCACACTTAGATGGATTTCTCAATATGAATGTTAGCATGTGCCACACTTGGTTGGAATTCTTGACTTTAGTCTGTGCCGCATCTAGACAGGATTATGAATGTTTGCATGTACCACACTTAGATGGATTTCTCGATATGAATGTTAGCATGTGCCACACTTGGTTGGAATTCTTAACTTTAGCCTACGTCGCATCTAGACAGAAATTTGAATGATAGCATGTACCACACTTAGTTGGAATTCTTAACTTTAGTCTGCGTCACATCTAGACAGGAATATGAATGTTAGCATGTCCCACACTTAGATGGAATTCTTAACTTTAGTCTGCTTCGCATCCAGACATGATTATTAATGTTAGCATGTACCACGCTTAGATGGAATTCTCAATTTTAGCTTGCCACACATCTAGACAGGATTATTAATGTTAACAGGTACCACACTTAGATGGAATTCTCAATTTTGGCTTGCGTCACATCTAGACAGGATTACGAATGTTAGCATGCGCCACACTTGGATGAAACTGTGAATGATGACAAGTGCAACACCCGAAGGGATCATGATCACTAGCCTTCCTCACATCTAGACAGAATTTTGAAATTAACAAGCACCCCACACTCAGATGGAATAGTGAATGATAGCAAGCATCACACCCAGACATAATTGCAAGGACAGAAAGTCCAACTAACCAATCCTCTAACAATTTTATCCCTCTGCATACACCTCTCAAACTCTAACGAAACACAACCACAAGCCTAAAATTCAGCAATCCGCACAAACTTCACTACACTGCAACAACAAAACAAACCACACATTGGGCCTCATTACGACCCAGGCGGACTTCGCGGTGCTAAATGCACCGCGAAGCATGGCGGAAAGCCGCCGATAGCGCCATGGGGGTTGGCGGATTTACCGCCCCATTCCGACCTCGGCGGAGCGGTAAATCCCCAATCCCCATTCTGCCCTTCCCCATTCCCATTTTTGCCCCATAGGGTATAATGGGAGTGGGGAAGGAGTTAATTACGCCACCGTAAAATACGGTGGCGTAATTAACAACGAGGTCCCGTAGCGCCATGGTTTTCTCCGGCTGGTAAAACCAGGCGGAGAAAACCTCCATGGCGCTACGGGAACTCGTAGTATGGCGGAGAGGTACGCCATGCACTACGCTGGCGTAATACCCTCTCCGCCAGGGTCCTAATGAGGCCCATTGACTTGCACAACAGCACATGACGACTACCGACCGTAAAACACCCCAAGCCCAGCCAACGGACCCACCGGGCGGAGGCTGCCAACAGCAAATCACTGCTCTCTTGCACTTTTCCAGTTTATTCCCACTAACTCACCCCCCACTCTCTCCCTCTTTCAGAGCCGCAAGAGCGCCAGGGGACCACTCCGGTGGTGATAGTGTGTGGTACAAATATCCTTTAACATTAACATTAACATTAAAATTACACAGCAGTATGTTCAAGGCAAATGTCCACTGAAATTGACATGTGCTCAAAGAGCTAGGGTTTCTTTTGAAGGGTTTATATTTGACACATTATAGCAAAAGTCAAGCATTTTTCTGTACGGCTCAGAGTGAAGTTTCAGGTGATTTCCCAGATCTTGCCTGCCACAGCCTGTCATTCAGTGATAATGCTCTCTTCTGCTAAAGCACAACTTGAATATGGATGGGCATAGCAGGGTCTCACTGATAAAAGCAGTGTAATGTTGAACAAATGAAAAGAGCATCAGAACGGCATCATTTTAAATGTAAAATATTTCCTTTTCCTGTGGGAAAGTTTGAGCAAGCAGCAAAGCAGTGCTGCTTTTCCTTTCTCGTCCTTGGCGCATGTAAATCAACACACTGGCAGCCTTTCTCAGTGTGCTCCCTGTTCCATCTTGCCCAATAGGTGTTTGGCAAGACAGTGCAGCCATCATTTTGTAGCTGCAAAACACAGTTTTGATGTGAGGCAATGGTGCTCAAAGGAGCCAGCGCAGCCATTCTGCTGGTAACTGCTGAAATGGAGCTTGGAGATGGAGTGGAATTCTGCTGAGTGGGTAAAAGTATCCCACAGATGGAAATTAATTTTATACAGTGGCAGTTCACACTATTACTGTATATTGTTTTTTAAATGCATCTTAGGTCAATTCTGTACTTCACTTCAGTATAGGAAAACGTGTTTCAAAGACCCCAGAAGAGGTTTTAAAATGTTTAACTTCAACTCTTGGCTAGGGATAGAAATTGCATTAAAAAATGAGCTGACTTTGGTAGGAGATGGTAATTACTCCATGTTGTTGTAGAGAAGCAGATGTACACATCACTCATGAGCCCACCCCTTCACCTCTGTCATATTGGAAGAACAACAAGAAAGCACTGTGCATGACACCTGTTATTATCCCAATACTGCATCGAAGATATGAAAGACGTTATGCACTCAGACAACCGTACCAAATGTAACCTTGAACTGATGTGGAAGAAGGAAGTTTACAGAGACCTTTGGACATAGAAGAGCTCTAAGTAAAGTCTGACAGGTGTAAAGTGACGCCATAAAGAGAAGAGACAAGGGTGCACTGAAATGATATACAAGTACTTAAAGAATGAAGATGTAACTGACGTAACAAAGTAAATGAATATGCAAAGACAAAGAAATCATATATGCTGAGAAGATAAGTGAGTAGAAATGCAGTAGATGTATGTATGCAGTAATGCACAGTTGATGAGACATATCATTCCTACGTTTAGCAAGTTTCTAGAATGCGGGTAAAGCAGCCATGTTGAGAAAAGGGACTTTGGTTTTGCATAATAGTAAGCTACAAGCCTCAAGGAGAAAACCAAGGCTGCAGAGCTGAAAGGCACTGGAATACAGAATTGTGCAAGGTCAAAGGATATTTGTTTGTCTCAGGATCATTGGTGCCGCAGCAAGAATCAACTGCAAGGCACAAAGGGAGTCAGAGAAGATAAACCATGCATGTAGGACATATTTCTCTTAGATTAAGTCATTGGTCTTCAAATATTTTTGGCCTGGCAGGCCACCCCTGAGCAGAATTTGGGCAGTCCGGGCTCCCTCAAAAATGCCAAATGGACAGTATGTATTGTGTGCCGTCACCACACCCTACTCCTAATATAGTCCCTGTGCTCCCCCACCTCCTCCCATCACAGTCGTGGGGCTCCCTCATCCCACTTCTACCCAGTCCCTGGGCTCACCCAACCCCATCACACAGCCTGGTCTCTCCCCACCCTGCTCCCACCACTATCTCATGGTTCCCACCCATCCTGCTCCCACCATAGTCCCTGGGCTCACCCCATCCCATTCCCAACTCAGTCTGAGGGCCAATGGCGGCTGGTGAATTTTTTAAGTGGAGGGGCATAACTATTTCCCCAAAAATCCCATAGCGGCCAAGCACAGTGAGGGAGCCCGAACCAATCAAGGGGTTTTCCCCCATGCATTTATTTTAAAATGATGGGTTGAAATGTTTCATTGTAGAGCATACTGTAAAATAAATTTGGTAAATAGCCAAATAGTTTGCAATTGGTGCTGGGGATCCCAGGGGGCAGGCATGACATTTTTTACTGGACATCAATTATAGATGTCCAGTAAAAAGATACCATCTCTGTCCCCTGGGCCCCACTGGGCCTAACACAATCAACATGATTATGTGTGAATGCAAGACGCTGGGGTGCCAAGGGGGAAAGCATGGTATTTTTGACTAGACATCTATGATAGAAATCAAGTAAAACGAGTTTGGCAGTTGTCTACGGGGATTGTGCAACAAAGGCATTTAGACTTTTTAAAAATGCATTTGTTGTAACAACCCTCCTTCCGCCCTCTATCCACCACTTGCCAAAATAAGCTCAACAGACCAAAACAACCTAACACACACACACACATTCATACAGCAATCGCTCTATCATTCACACAAGCATCCATCACCATACACTCACTCATAACACAACTATTCATGCATCCATACACATGTTTACATTTTTTAAAGAAATGAACATAAACATACCTTCTGCATTGGCCTGAATGTGGGTGCTGAAACTCCCTGCTCCAGACTGCTCTGTCCGTATGTGCAAGGAGGCACAGGAGCTCCCCCTCGCACACACATACATGCAGTGCCCCAGCCATCATTTACAATGAGCTATGCAATGCTGGCAAAGCAAAACGCCCCAGCCTTGCATGGCTCAATGAGCATGTGCGGCTGGGGAAATGAACTGTCAAAGTGTTTCCCTTTGACAGTTCAGCCAGCCCAGGAGCACTCCCTCAGCTGGAAAAAGCAGCTGAGGGAGTTCTCATTGTTTCACTGTGCTGCCTCCTTAGCTCTTCCATAAGGGCGAGGGGCCACTGGGTGGACGCCCCCTCGCCATTATGGATGAGCTGCCAGACTCAGACTGGCCTATAGGGCTATGCCTGTACCAAAAATAGATAATAACAGTGTGGGCCCGTCAAAATGGGCCACCTTTTTGGCCAATGTAGGCCAGTATGATGAGTTACTTCACTATGCAGTCCACAGTTTGAATACCGCTGGATTAAGTAAATGAGTGAACATTTGCGAATGCCAAGTATTGGACAATTAAAGATGCAGAAAGCATATGTAAAATGGCGCAACCAAGTCTCCAGAGGCCGAAGAGAGTAATAGCACCCAATATAATTGAATCAAATAGCACTAAATAGAAGAGTAGGAGAACAAAATCATGGTCTCCTTAAACGAGGTGCAAGGCCAGAAAACAAGGCCTATTCATGAAGGTTTCAGACGAAGACAGCAATGTATCTTCACTCCCTTAAAAGTTTAGAAAAAGAGAACAGTCAGCAAGGTCAACTACAAACAAGAAGCCTTGGTTTAGGGCCTAACTGATGAGAGATGGTAGGCTAATTAGTCAAGTAGGCAGTGGTCTGACGTTGTTCCCTGCACCTGTGTTTCATTTTCCTCATGTGCTGCTACCGAGCGGAATGTCCGAGGTTGGAGGAGAGTGCCAAGCAATCAGGATGGCCGATGTGATGATGGACAATGCATTGTTGTATAAGTCAATCCTCTGTTATTAGTCTACTATTACCTGTATTATATGAAGTTAGAGGTAGTTCAAGGAGTGCCTACTTCATATTAGGCAGCCAACGATGTTGCTAACTCATAAATAAGCTATAGGTATATATGTTCCCTTAACCAATCCATCCGCCTGATATGTTTTTACTGTTTGCCACTTAGGGGGACGTCATAGCTGATGCACTCCAGGTAGAAAGCCTGCTGTGTAACAGATATGCTTTGAGAGTGAGTGAGCTGCGACTTGTTATGCTTGCCAGATTTCTCTACTTTATTGAGCTGATAATAAAGTCGTATTTTGTCATATTCTTTCAGTCTATCTGGTTATTTGGGCCTGAAATCAGTTATTATGGTAATCCCATCCAGCACTTTGTACGCTCCAGGTGCTACTGCACATTGTATTTCGCCATTTGGTATTAAATGGAATAAAGGCCAATAACATAAGATGTGATTTTGTCCGGAATCAGGGTAAAAAGGCAGTAAATCATGCAAGCTTACTTCGTACGCAGGCATTGATTCTTGATCTCTGCAAAGTGCTACTGAAAATCATGGGTGGTTCCTGAAAGACTGTAAACAGCGATGCAACATGCCAAGAGAGCCTCTAAATCAGGACTATACATGCAATAGAGCCCTGTGTGTCAGTCCCGGATTTCCAAATAGGCAAAGTAAGCACTGGCCGATGGGCCCCCCTACTTTTAGGGACCCCACGACAACGAATGAAAATAATATTGATTTGATCTTGAAAGAAAATCACAATCACGCTTTCTTAAATTGTTTCCAAAAGATAGAAAAAAAATTCATCAACTCAAAGAAACGAAAACTTTACATTAAAGCGAGAAAATACTGTATTAATGTAATGTACCCATTAACAACTTTAAGTACATAAACCAGAGACATCAGATTCACAGAACAGTTTGTCTCTTAAAAGCTCATCTTCTGCCAGCTGTCAGTTTGTAAAAAAAATCCAGTGAAAACTACGTACATGTCATGCACAGACTGTAATAAAATTGGTTTATTAAAATTGTTGGTTGGTAAAATTAAAAACGTATTAGGAGATCATTTGCGAGGGGGGCCCCGAAATTCCAATTGCATATGGGCCTGAACAGGGTTTAATCCGGCACTCTGTGTTCTGACATGTCCAACAACTGTTACCACGTGCCTTAACTGTTGCTGCATGCATGCCAGAGGCCATCTGTTACATTCATGGAGACATTTAATTGAATTTACTTAACGTTTTGGCTGACAGCTGTTTCCTTGACATGGAGTTAAAGAAATCATAATTGGGTGGATTCTATTTAAATGGTAATATATTCAGATTGTCTCCATGTGGAATTACCTCAACAAGTACCATTCACCATCAATTTTATTGTGGGTTTGAAAAAGGCAAGAAAAACCCAGGGAGGTATGCACAGCGCCACCTATTACCCATCACTGGGAGTTCATCTCCAGTTCAGAATGCCACGGCAGTGCACTATGGCTGGGCAAATTAGCTGAAAAGCTTCATTTTTGCCCCATGTGCCCCAACCTTGCTTTTGCCCTCATATGGGGCAAAATCAAGAATGTTAAGCTTATGTATATACCCATAGTGCACTGCAGTGTGGCTCTGATCTGGCTCAAATGGCTTATTTCATTTTCATAAAATACCTCATGTATTTTTTGCATATGCCTATAAATGGACGGAAATGGTGAAATGTGCTGAACACATTTTTTGCTGTTTTCAACACTCTAATTGAGGCCTCTGATCTCGACACTGTGTCAAATAGTGTCAATCAACTTTGCCAAGGGGAGAAAAGGACAGGCGTGCTGACCCCAAAACTTCCCCATTGACATTCATATTTCCTGTTTAAATTCATGACCCTCTATTGATGCGAAACACATTCGATATCTGTAAAACGTGCTATGTGTTGCTTTCTCGCCCTGTTACATTTCACCACGGGCAACGCGCGCCCCATCGCTCATAACTAATCTGCAATTTTGCATGATTACAATGAGCACCAACAGTTTTTAATGCTGTTAGCATACCTTTGGCCACGCTATGACACTTCTGTTTTGCCAGTGTCTCATGATATGATCCTATCTTGCTCACAATGTAAATAGTGATTAGTATTTGACCTCTGAACCTCCTCCCCAGTCTCAGGGAACCTAAACTCCCTGGCATGCATGGGCCAATGAAGTGGCGACTCAATTTTGGGTCTTCAGGAATGAGGGGGTTCTACCCTTGCTCACCATAAACTGGTGTATGTATTGCTGTCTGACCTACAGCCAGATGGTGCAAGTGACCCTCTTGAGGGCACAAGCACTTCCAAATGAGGTCAGCTGAGGTCAGCGAGACAGAAGGAGGGCGAGCGCCTAGATGCTTTCCACAGGAGAGAGAAACACAACATTGCATTGTCCTGCATGATATGATATGATATGATAGGTTATTTATAACGCGCTTAATACCCAGAGGTTTCTAAGGGCAGACCCTGGGATCGAACCTGTGTTGCTCCGTGTAAGCTTGTTTCCAAGGCAAGCACGTTGTGGCTGTGCTATCCTCCCGAGCCCTTCATTCGAGAAAGAAGAGGAAGAAATAAGGCAACAGATAATCTTTGCATGCAACTCTGCCAAAATGAGAAGAAAGATCCTTAGAGAGCCAGGCATAATGCTGGCTAGAATCCTGGAGCTGGGGCCATCCCCCAAGCTGGCAGAGAGGAGAGCATCTGCCATCTCCTTCCTTTTCAGTGTACAAGAAGGTGAGCAGGAGTTCAAACACCAATAACAGCACTCTAGCTCCCATAGACAGAGATGCCTCTGAGAATATCACAAAGACCTTGGGAGAGAAGAATGAAGAATCCCAGGGCACGTGTCCGGACCGCTAATGAGCGTAACCAGAGGTGGAGGAAAAGGGGTGTGGAGAAGTACAATTGAAAAGGGAGCCCTAACCCTCGAACCAGGCCTAACCCAGCCATCAATGCAGGAGAGTATGTGCTGATAGCCTCAAGTGGACATGCTGCCTTAAGGGAGAGCCTGTTTTGGTTACAAGCCATCAGGGCCCGGACGACGGGGAAATCTGACATTCTGCGGTCGGAGTTCTATCCGGAGCCTGAGTCCAAGACTCCATGGGATGAACTGAGCGACGTGTTTGACCCAGGAATAGAGGTCCACTAGTTTAGTCACCCAGCTGGTTGCCCAGATAGCTGGCGAGATGGGGCAAGGACTGGAATGAACACACTGCTGTGATGTTGGTTAACATGTTACATAAATGTGGTTGGTTGTTGTTTGTTTATTTGTTGTTATGAAAAGGGAAGAGTGTGGTGATGTCTCCTTTAAGGCTGTGAGCCATGACTAAGTCCTGGCATGCTCCCAATCAAAGGAGCCGCACGCCTGCACGTGCGGCAGTATGGCAGCAGACTATATGAATGGAACGACTGCGCCTGGTTCGTTTGTTCATGTAAGACCCTGTGATCACGGTAATCCTTTATGTTATTCTGTGTGCTCACGGCAACTGTGTTCACCATGTGACCATGGTAATATTATCCCTGCCGTGGGTCCACAGCAACCATCTGGACAGGCTGTTTGCCCACAGAGAAGGGATGTCATTTGGCGGGCATCAGGGGACGCAACTGTGACTCCGGGGACCACAGTTGCTACCCCTCAGGTTCCCTTGCAACCCCAACTTTTTTTAAAACATTTTTTTGGAAAAAAAACCTCTCAGTGCTCCTGGTGTAGCAGGCCCTGCCATGGTGCGGGGGGGGCTGCCTTACCAGGTCTAGTGGGTGCCCGACCCAGTCCTCACCCACCAGGGTGAAGGATGGGTCGAGGAGGCACTCCGTAGGGGTTGGAGTTGACCGTGACATGTGGCACATGTCACATGCCACGTTCAGCTCCAACCCCTCCTCCCTTTGCTTCCTTGGAGCTCAGATACAGGAACCAGTAAGCTCTCATAGCTTCCTGGTTCCTGTTTGTGAGCAGCACGTAGGATCCGAGGGGGCCTGGAAGGACCTACGGAAGCTGCAAGAAAAAGGTAAGAATGCTTTTTGTTTGTAATATGACGTGTGTTTTGCATGTGTGAAGTGTGTGTCAGATGTATGTATGTGAATGGTGGGTGAATGAGAAGTGTTGTGTGTTTTTGAATGTTCTGGGTGAGTGGGTGTGTGCCTGTGCACAGAGAATGTAGTGAGTGGATGAAAGAGAAAGTGTGAATGACTGGTGGGTGAATGAGACGTGATGTGTGATTTTGAATGTTGTGGGTGGGTGTGTGTGTGCCTGTGTAGACAATGTTATGAGTGGATGTAAAGAGAAGGTGTGAATGACTGGTGGGTGAATGAGAAGTGATGTGATGTGTGTTTTGGAATTTTCTGGGTGGGTGGATGTGTGCCTGTGTTGAAAATGCAATGAGTGGATGGCAGAGAACGTGTGTGTGACTGGTGGGGGAATAAGAAGTGATGTAATTTGTGTTTTTGAACGTTCTGGGTGGGTGTGTGCCTCTGTGGAGAATGTAATGAGTGGATGCAAGAAAAAGTGTGAGTGACTGGTGGGTGAATGAGAAGTGATGTGATGTGTGTTCGTGAATGTTCTGGGCGTGTGGGTGTGTGCCTGTGTAGAGAATGCATTGCGTGGATGTAATAGAAGGTGTGGGTGACTGGTGGCTGAATGAGAAGTGATGTGATGTGTGTTTTTGAATGTTTTGGGTGGATGGGTGTGTGCCTGTGTAGAGAATGCAATGAGTGAATTTAAGAGAATGTGTGTGTGAGTGACTGGTGGGTGAATGAGTATGAATGTGATGGTGTGTTTTGGAATGTTCTGGGTGGGTGGGTTGCTTAGCTGTGTGCCTGTTTAGAAAATGCAATGGGTGAAGGTAAGAAAAAGGTGTATGATTGAGTGACTGGTGGGTGAATGAGTATGAATGTAATGGTGTGTTTTTTAATATTCTGGGTGGCTGTTTCCCTGTGTAGAGAATGCAATGAATGCATTTAAGAGAAGGTTATGGGTGAGGGACTGGTGGGCGAATGAGCATACATGTGATAGTGTGTGATTGAATATTCGGGTGGGGTTTGGTGTGTGCCTGTGTAGTGAATCCAGTGTGAGTGAGTGCGAGAAGAGATATATGCGTGAGTGACCAGTGGGTGAAAGGGGATGCATGTGTGTGTAAGGCCCTGGGAGACTGAGGATTACTGGAGAATTTTTTTAATCCTGTGTGAGTGAGTGCGAGAAGAGATATATGCGTGAGTGACCAGTGGGTGAAAGGGGATGCATGTGTGTGTAAGGCCCTGGGAGATTGAGGATTAGTGGAGCATTTTTGCCACATCCTTTATTGACTTTACATGTTTTACTGGCATTTCTGGGCAAAGGCAAGTTCATGTGTGCCATTCCCTGGCTAGACTGTCATTTTGATGCAGTCAGTCTAGCCTTTGCTTACTGTGGCATGACATTTATTATTTGGCATCTTTAAAAAAGCAAGCGTGATAAGTAGTGTTACCTCGCTATTCTAATGTTTTGGTGTATATTCTTCACTGCAGCGTGACCTTTTATTAACTGAGCATCTATGATGAATCAAGCAAGTTAAGTGTTCTTATGGGTCTTGACTGGCTTACATTAGAACCAGTTTGGACAGGTTTTCCTACTGTGACATGTCACTTTTAAGGGTCAAACCAGCAGGAATATGTACTTACATAGGAGTACTGGCATGTATTGGCAGAGCCAGTTCTGTGCACAGTGTCTTTAATGATACTATAGAAAAATGCCTTAAAGCGAAAATAAATATGGTCTTATATGGGCATACCAGCATATGTTGGTGGAGCGAGCATGGAAACGCATGGGCACAGCCAGCATACTGGCATATATTGTAGGGACTGGCATGATAATGCATTGGGAAATGCCCTGTGCACTTTTGGTGACTTGCATCTATTGTACTTTTTTCATGATTTACCCTACACTCTACAAAAGCGATTGTTGGCCTTTTACCCACATTGTTGGCCTTTTATCCACATTTTCCCAGACGGTTAATTTAGTTTAGTTCATTTATTTATATGGCGCTCTTAACCCGAAGGTATTTAGGTGCAAGTTTACAGATTACAATTAAAGTGCAGGTAGTTTCCAGTACAATTAACAGATTACATACAGAGTGCATACAAATTACATTACAATTAACGAAATACATACAGGATAGGGAAGTAAGTACATTGAGTGAGATACAGTTATAGTTCAGAACATCGAACAGTTATAGTGCAAGGGTACATGGAATGTCCTCCATATGTCAATAGTCTGGTATTAGAATCATTATTATTCTTGTGAGACTAACCAAGTTTTTCGTTTTTTACGGAAGGCCCAGTATGTAGGCTCAATTCTTAGGTCTGATGGCAGGGCATTCCAGCAATTGGAGGCAAGGACAGGAAAACACTTGCCCCCTGTTTTTTCAAGTTTGTATCTAGATACCATGAGCAAGCTGACCTGGGAAGCTCTAGTAGGTCTGATAGATTGGTTCTTGGTGAACTTACAATTTAGTTATTTAGGGGCTTTGTTTGTGAGGTACTTGTGTGCTAATGAAAGTGTTTTGAAGGCGATTCGGTTCTTCATTGGAAGCCAATGGAGCTTTTGTCTAGTAGCAGTAATGTGGTTGGCTTTTGGAATGTTCAGTGCCGCTCTTAATGCTTTTTTCTGAAGCACTTGTAGTTTATTTAGGTTGTGGCAACTAGTGCTGATGTATAAGGCATTGCAGTATTCCACTTTCGATAATATAAGGCCTCTAGCCAAGGTAATACAGCTGTCAGGAGAAAGGAATGGCCAGCAGGCAGTAATGAGTTTCACTGTATGCGCCACCGAAGAGGCTGTAGCATTGACTTGTTTCGTTAGAGAGAGTGTCGAGTCAAGGGAGATCCCTCGGGTTTTGACTTCTTTTGCTACTTTGATGGTATTGTAATCAATGACAATTAATTTAAATTGTTCAGGTAGTTTGTTTAAGTGGTTTTGGGAGCCAATCAATAGTATCTCTGTTTTGTCGTCTTTCAGGCAGAGGCCATGAATGGTCACCCATGCCTGAATAACTTGGTAGATTTTGTTCAAAAGTTTGGAATCAGTATCATAGGAGCCTGAAAGGGGGCATGAGTATTTGGGTGTCATCGGTGTAGTTAGTGTAGGTGACACCCAAACTCTCAAGGAGGTCAAATAGAAGCTTTGTAAAGATGTTACACAAAGTGGGAGGGATGCGCAAACCTTGGGGCACTCCGCACAGAACTGGCACTGGGTCAGCCATTGCTGTTGAGGCGAATGCTCTCATTTTCCTATTGGAAAGGAAAGATTTAATCCAGGATGTGGCTTTGGCAGAGAAGTGCTCATCTGATGTATATGTTTGCAAAGGACATTGCGGTTGACAAGTTCAAAAGTCGCAGATAGGTCTAACAGAAGGAGAGATATATTACCTCATCCATTTGTATTTTAAGGTCAATGAGAGCTGGTTCTGTGCAATGACCTGGTCTAAAGCCTGACTGGCGAAGGTCAATGCGATTATTAGATTCTAGATCATTTTGAATTTGAAGGTACACAGCCCTATCCAAAACTTTAAGAAGGAAAGGTACCGTAGTCATAGGCCGATATATGGTGGGTGTATTTGGGTCTAGTGTAGGTTTCTTTAGGATTGGGAGGACCCACACATCATTGAGGTTAGTAGGGACTGTGCTGGTTTCAAAAGATGCACTTATTAGGGTGGTGATGAAAGGGGCGATCTCCGTTAACACATCTTTAATAAGAGTGGCTGGGCATATGTCCCGTGACATCTAGAAGGTTTGAGACGTTCAATCATTTTTTATCACTTCCGGTACTGAGACTGGGGTAAACTGAAATGGGGTTGGCCGATTCACAGTAGCGTCAGTATGTTCAAAATGTTGGGCGTCTGAGGACAGGCTGAGTTTATTTTGTCTCAATTTTAGTCTGAAGGAGAGAGATTTTATCCAGCAGTGCTTTTTGGAAATTTGCACAACAGGTGGTGTCTTTTATGCAGTGTTCCTGAGGAGTCACTGGCGTTTCTAATTCTCTAAGAATGTTAAATAATTCTTTTGTACCTCATTTGGCATTGCTATTTCTCTCATTGTTGGTGTTGTAGGTGTCGTTTTTCGTTTGGTGGATAGCATTTTTGTAGTTATTAGAGGCTGTGACAAATTTCTCTTTGTTAATAGGAGACAGGTTTTTTTCCAGATCCCTTCAGCTATTCTCTTAGTATTACGTAGACTTGTAGTGTACCACGTATTTACATGAGCAGATTGTTTACTTTTATGCATTTTAAGTGGGACCACTAAAGCCTGAGAGTCTGGTCGTTCAGATCTACCATCTCTGCAGGGTTTAAATTGCCAAGGTTTGGTTGGCTGATGATAGGGTGAACTAGGGGAAGTATTCTTTCTGCTGTAATATTGCGTTTATTTCTAGTAGGGGCTGGAGGAGCCTTACTGTGGCCCTGGTTTGAGGTAGGCTGGACCTGGCTAGTGAAAGTGATCACATGTTGGTCAGACCAGGCACAGAGAGTATTTGTGAGAATCTTAGTGTTGCAGTTAAGATCGGCAATCCAATCTAGGTTTCTGCGTAATTGTGTGTTGGGTTCGTGATGCGATTCAGGAAGCCTAGTTCTGTTATCGTATTGGCTAATTCTGAGGCATTGTTTTCTTTAGGATCTATGAGTCCTAAGTAAAATTCTCCCAGTAAAATGATTTTTGACCGTGGTTTAACATTATTGGTGAGTACCTGGGTGATCGCTTCATCCAAGGATGATACTTGGCCTGGAGGTCTGTATAGAAGATGTATAGTCAATGTTCATTTAGTTTTAAGGGGTATTTTCAATGAAAGGAGTTCTCCAGAGGTGAATGGTTGGTGGATGGGTATTTCTCTTACGCCCAGTTGTTTTTTAGCGATATGTGCTATTCCGCCTCCTCTAGCATTTTCTCTGTCTGTTCTGAGGATCATGTAGTCATCTCGTATGGCCAGTGAGAGAGCCGGCCAGCTGCCACATGCAGCCAGGTTTCAGAAATGGCTAAGATATCCAGACTGTTAGTCAGGATGAGATCAGCGATGTCAAGAGCATGTGCTATAAGTGATCTAGCATTAATGAGTGCACACCTGATAAGCAGTAACTCCGACCTATGTATGTCAAAGTTGGAATGAACAGAGACAGGTTTGTATGCAAGGGTATTTGGGTGTGTCGACTTCTTTAGGCAAGGGGTCTATACTGTGTGTAATGCATGGATCTGAATGTGCACGCCACTTGCTGGCTGCACAGATACTATTTGAGCTAGTAATAGGGCCAGAGGTGATGGATCTGCTATTGCCTTTTCGGGTCCTGGGTTTAGTAGGAATCTTACAGGTCCTTGGAGTGTTCTTGTTATAGGATATTTTATTGCGATAGGTGTCAGGGGTGGAGATCATAGTACCTCATGATCTTAGTCTAAAGTTCCTTAGGCTAGAGAGCCAGGGTATGTTTGAAGTGTGCTGGGTGGCAAATATCAGTATCCATTGGGTTGGGGTGAGTATCCAGTTTTTGTTAGACATTGTCTCAGGTGTGGGTGAGGTTACATTCCTGAACTGTTGAAGAGTGGGCAAGAAATTGGCGGGTTATATTGAGTGGGTCAGAGGAAGCGATTCAGGCATGCATAAGGTTGTCCCAAGGGTGATTGGCTTATCCTGAGCTAGGCAAATTGGTTCCATGTGTTAAAACCGCGGCAAAAATGGCCGTTTACACAAATAATCGCAGCAAAAAGGCTGTGGTTTTGCCACCGACATCCATGTAAAGGATGTGTGGGAAACCCCAGCAACCCTCAGACCCATTATACCATTTAGGGGAAGCCGGGGATACCCCTGTAACACCCGCTGCCCTAAATGCTATAATGGGTACACCTTTACCAGGTCAAACCACAGCATTTTTGCCACGATTTTTTATAAAGGCAACATTTTTGCCCCAAATGTATTACTGCATACCGGCAAATCACGATAATGGAATTACAGCTAAACGTTTCTGTCGCTGGTGGAGATTACCTCATAGTGATTTGGGTTGAGGTAAATTATTTAATTATTTGACAAGATGGGAAATGGGAGTAACAAGTGCATAATAGGTGGCACTGCTGTAACACATTGGTGACTACACACGCATCTGTCAGTACTTCCGTGGTAAGCATCAGTCAAGCAATACTATTTCAAAGAACTATAGGCAAGAACAAGTGCTACTAGGCGCAAAAGCTCTTATGTGATGTGGATCAAGCGATTATACATATATATGTCACTAATTCAGATAAAAAGCAGTCAGGCAATACTATTTCAATGATCTATGGCAAGTACAAGGGCTGCTAGGAGCGAAAGGCTCTTAATCGGATCAAGCGATTATACATACATATGCGTCGCTAATTCAGGTAAACAGCAGCCAGGCAATACTATTTCAATGACCTATGCTAAGTAAAAGGGCTGCTAGGAGCAAAAGGCTTTTAAGCAATTCCAGACGATTATACATTAATTCCTACGTAAGGAGTGGTGCCTGCGCCGATGATAGTTATGACCTTGCAAATAGTGATGCTAATGATGTAAGTCTCAGGGTACAGTAGGCAGGACTAACCAAGAGTGGTGCTAATTGGGTGCAAGTAACAGTACACCTCTGGATTGGTTGCTAAACAGGTTAACAGTGGTACGTTATTAAGAACTTACTACCGTTGTAAATTAAGTTAAGTTTAGTTTAGTTTAGTTTATTCATTTATATTGCGCACCAGACCCGAGGGTATGAGGGCGCAGGAGCAGTAAGGTTATTCTCAGCTTGGTTACAATGCTGTACAGAAGTTTACAGTATATGCATATGTTAATACAGTTGCGATAGATACAGTGATATACAGTTTACAAAATATACATAATTACATAGAAGCATAAAATGTAGAGGCAGGTCAGTTATTGGTCATTGTTCTTCAACCAGTGAATGTAGTTGCGTCTAAAGCAGGGGTATGTTTGGGGAGTCCTTAGAGCGAGTGGGAGGGAGTTCCAGTGTTGGGCTGCTTTCACCTGGAAGCTGTTCCCGCCCATTTCGGATCTGTTGAACCTGGGAACTGTAATCAAATTAGCATTGGATGTTCTGGTGGGCCTGTTAGGGGAGTATCTTTTTATTCTGTCAGCTAAGTAGCGGGGGTTTGCATTATTGAGGCATTTGTGTGTTAAGGAAGCTACTTTGAGCCAGATTTTGTCGGTGATGGTGAGCCAGTTATGAGATCTCCTGATGTTGGAGATGTGAACTCTCTTGGGAATGCTAAGTGCTGCTCTATGGGCATTATTTTGCAAGGTCTGGATTTTGTTAGCAATCTGTTTGTTGGCTCCAACATAAAGGGCGTTACAATAGTCGCGTTTGGATAAAACAAGGGCTCTGGCTAGGGTAATGCAGTTCTGAGTGGATAGGAAAGGTTTGGCTGCTCTTATAAGCTTACATGTGTAGGCAGTGGAAGAGGCCATAGAGCTAACCTGTTTGTGGAAGGAAAGGGCACAGTCTAGGTAGATTCCTAGGGTTTTCACTACTTTTGCTACCTTGATGGGGTTGCTGTCTATAATGAAGCTCGAGTAGTTGTGGTCCAGTTTGTTTAGATTGGGGGTGGATCCAAGGATGATGAGTTCAGTCTTGTCATCATTCAGGCATAGACTGTGGGAGGCCATCCATGTCTGGATGATGAGGTACACCCTGTTCACCAAGGCCAAATCAAATCCGTGTTGTAATCTCCCGTCAACGGGATGAGGATCTAGGTGTCATCAGCGTAATTAGTGTAGGTGATACCCAGACCATCAAGATCATCAAACAGGGGCTTTGTGAACATGTTGTACATGGAAGGGGAGACACATGATCCCTGGGGGACCCCACATGTGATGGGTATGGGATCAGCAGAAGCTGAGGTGGAGAAGACACGCATGGATATGTTACTCAGGAATGACTCAATCCAGCCGATGGCTTCTTGGGAGAAGTGGGCAGCCGAGTTTAGGTGGTCACAATGAATTTTGTGATCAACTAGGTCGAATGCTGCAGAGAGGTCTAGAAGAAGCAGTAAAGCCGTTTTCCCATTGTCTCTCAGAGTGTCAATTTGGGCCTTAAGGTCAATGAGAGCTGTCTCTGTCCCATGTTGGGGTCTAAAGCCAGATTGCCGGATTCCTAGAAGGTGGTTTTGCTCAAGGTATTTTTGTATTTGTTGATAGGCTGTCATGTCTAATATTTTGAGCAGGAAGGGGACGGTGGTAATGGGTCTGTAATTAGTGGGTATCGTCGGGTCTAGGGTGGTTTTCTGAGTAAGGGGAGGACCCAAGATTCTTTAAGGTTATTGGGGAAGGTACCTGAAGAGAAGGAGGCGTTAATAAGTTTGGTGATGAATGGTGAGAGGTCTCTAGCTGCGTCTTTGATGATTTGGGGGGGGCAAAGGTTGCCTTGACAGTTTGATGGTTTGAGGCTGAGAATGATTTTTTCCACTTCTAAAGTGGAGACTTTGGAAAAGCTGAAGTGGGAGAGTGGGTTAGGTATCGTGTTCTGGGGCGGTGGGTGGGGTGCTGGGTGTGTGGGGGTGTTAGTGGAGTTGGTAGACTTAGTTAGGGATTCTTTCTTGCTACAGATTTTGATTTGAAGGCCTGCTACTTTATTGGACAGGGCATTTTGGATACTAGTCCACCATTGTTTATCTTTCACACATGTGTCTGGGACTAGGATGGGTGTTTCCAGCTCTTTGATAATGGTAAATAGTTCCTTAGTGCTGGATTTGGCTTCTGATATTCTCTGATTGTATGATTCCTGTTTAGCGGTGATGATTTCCTTTTTGTAAGTAGAGACTATTTTGTTGAGGGTCTGCTTGTTGATGTCTGTTGGAGATTGTCTCCAAGCTTGTTCTTTTATGCGTTTCTCAGATCTGAGGGCTTTTAAGTGAGTAGAGAACCATGTGTTCAAGTGTTTTTTTAGGCTTACACTTTCTCAGTTTTAGGGGTACGATAGAGTCTAGTGCTGAGCGCATGCTATTGTTGTAGCTTTCTACGAGATAGTGGGGGTTGGAGGTAGCTGGGAGTTGGTTCAAGGTTGGGAGGATAAGAGGGATGAGTTTTTCAGCTGTGATGTTTTTCTTGCTTCTCGTAGGGAAGGCAGTGGCAAGTAGGTTATTAGTAATGGGGCTAGCAGCTTTCAGGTTGAAGGCGAGGAGATGGTGGTCGGACCATGGCTGGGGGGTGTTAGCTGTGATGGAGGCCACGCAGTTGTGGTCAGCTACAAAGTCCAGGGTTCTTCTTTTGTTGTTAGTGGGGGTGAACACTCTTTGGGTAAAGCCTAGTTCTAGCAGGGTATTGTTGATGAGGGTAGCCTGTGCGTCTTTAGGGTCTTTGAGGTCCAAGTTGAAGTCTCCCAGGAGGAGGCTCTGGGAGGTGTCTTTTAGGTTATTAGTGATGGTGGTGGTGAGGTCTTCCGCGAAGGAACCAAGCGGGCCAGGGGGTCCGTAGAGTAAGTGGATGGTTATAGTTTGGGAGTAGGCGGTATAAAGTTTAGCTGTGAGGGATTTGCATGATGGGAAGTGATTGGTGGTGTCAAGTCTGATGTTGAAGTGTGTTTTGGCATTTATAGCGAGGCCTCCACCTCTGGTTTCTGTTCTGTCCACTCAGAGGATAGTGTAGTCATCGGGGACGGCTAGTGAAAGAGCAGGTCCAGCGGCTGCATGGAGCCAAGACTCGGTAATGGCTAGGAAGTCCAGTTCTTGTGCTAGAATGAGGTCTACTACGTCTGTGGCATGGGCTACTAGTGATCATGCGTTAATTAAGGCACCTCGTATGAGAGGGGTGATAGGTTTGGTATGGGTGGTTGTAGTGGTTAACTTGTGAACCTTATGCTTGGTATTAGTTTGGCCATGCTTGGGTGTGTCCAAGGGGTGATTGGTGGAGGGGATCGAAAGCATGGGTAGAGTCCGGTTGGACAATTTAGACTGGTTAGAGTCTCTGGATCAGGGTTCATATATTTTGGGTAGTCTGGCCCATAATTTGGAGTTTCTGGCAGTGAGGCTGCATGGTAAAGAGAGGTGCATCGTAAGAGGGGAGGTGGTGCCTGTGGGGGCGGGGCTAGAGGTAAGGCTGGTGTGGCTGGACAGGAGGATGAGGTGGAGAATTACTCTCAGCAGTGCTGAGAAGATGCCTCGTAGGTACATTCTGTAGGTATAAGTGGGAGTCAGATGGTAAGGCAGGTAACTGCTAGGTGCATCTTGGGTGGTCGGGGTAGTTATTCAGCCAAAGTAGTTGGTCAAGAGTGGGATCACTGGGTACAAGTAATATGGCAGCTGAGATTGTCTAAGATCAACAATCATAGAGATGGGCTAAGAGACGCTGTGCAGGCAAATGATAATATGACAACAAGGATTGTTTGTTTGTTTGTTTATTCATTTGTTTTGCGCACCAGACTCGTAAGTAAAAGGGCGCAGCCGTATGAAAATGCAAAGCTTACAAAGTTGCAAAAAATACACCAGATACAATAATTACATGCTTACAGAATATACAGAATGTACAAATAAGGGCAAAAACTAAAAAAGGCCTATGTAATTACCAAAATAATCAGTAAACAATGTACAATAATACAGGTTGCGAGGGTGATGCCCTCCCTATATCATGTTAGGGAGACTAGATTACACGTAGTATTCAGGTATTAGTCTCTTCAGTTGCGGACAAATCTGAGACAGGACAGGTCCTGTGAGACTAGGGGTCGGTGGAAACGATATGTTTTATGACATTTTTCCTGAAGTGAATATAGGGTTGGTCGGCTCTCAGATCTTGTGGCAGTGAGTTCCAGAATTTAGCTGCCTTTACCGGGAAGCTATTACCACCAATAGTGGTGTGCTTGTATTTGGGTATGGTCAGGCAGTTAACATTCCCAGTTCTCGTAGGTCTGTGAGAGATTATTTTCTGGATTTTATCTATAAGGTAGCTCGGGGCTGCATTGTTGAGGGCTTTATGAGTCAAAGAAAGCATTTTTAATTGTATTTTATTAGGCGTGGATAACCATTTATGGTGGCACCTAAGGGCGGAGATGTGGGTTGTTTTATTAATGCCCAAGGCTGCTCTTAGGGCATTGTTCTGTAATGTTTGGAACTTTTGGATAGTAGATTTATTCACACCACCGTATAGGGCATTACAATAGTCAATTCTAGAGAGTATTAGGGCTCTGGCCAGGATCAGGCAGCTGTCATCAGAGAGGAATGGCTTACCAGCTCTGAGTAGTTTGCAGGTGTAAGCTGTGGAGGAGGTGAGGGAATTTACCTGTTTATTAAAGGACAATGTAGAGTCCAGATAGAATCCAAGGGTTTTTACCTCCTTGGAGACTTTGATGGTGTTCCCGTCAATATTAAATGAGGAAAATTGATGGCCTAATTTTTTGATGTTGGCCTGTGAGCCCAAAATTATCAACTCGGTCTTATCATCGTTCAAGCAGAGGCCATGAGTGGCCATCCATGCTTGGATGATAAGATATACTTTGTTCACCATCCCTGTGTCCTTGCTGTGATCCCCAGAAAGCAGTAGGAGAATCTGAGTGTCATCTGCGTAGTTGGTGTAGATGACACCCAGATGGTCCAGATCGTCAAACAGAGGTTTGGTGAAGATATTGTATAGAGTTGGTGAGACGCAGGAGCCTTGAGGAACACCGCACAGGATAGGTGTCGGGTCTGCAGCTGCCGAGGGAGAGAAGACTCTCATAGTTCTCTCGCTCAGGAAGGACTCAATCCATTTGATGGCTTCCGGAGAGAAGTGGGCCGCAGAGTCAAGGTATTTGCATAGGACCTTGTGATTGACCAGATCAAATGCGGCAGAGAGATCGACTAGGAGCAGGAGTACTGTCTTACTTTTGTCTCTCAGCTCGTCTATTTGGGATTTTAGGTCGATTAAGGCTGTCTCTGTTCCGTGTAGTGGACGGAAACCAGATTGTCTGTTGCCTAGGAGTTTGTGCAGTTCAAGGTGTTTTTGAGTTTGGATGTAGGCGGCTTTATCCAGTATTTGTAACAGAAATGGGACCGTGGTGATGGGTCGGTAATTAGTGGGGATAAGAGGATCTAAGGTCTGTTTCTTGAGGAGAGGGAGCACCCAAGATTGTTTGAGGTTGGCCGGGATGGTGCCTGTGGCAAAGGAGGCATTTATCAGTTTGGTGATGAATGGGTATAGTTCTTTAGTAGCGTCTTTTATTAGTTGTGCAGGGCAGATATCTCCTTTGCAGTTCGAAGGTTTCAGAGACAAGATGATTTTTCTAGTTCCAGGGTGGACATTTTGGAAAAGTGGAAGGTGGTATTGTGTGCCGGAGGTGAAGCACTAGGCATGAAGTTATTGGGCAGGTGCTGTAGGTTCAGTACTTCTTTTATTTTGGAGCATGTTCATGTTATTAGCTAGAGCATGTTGGATATCTGTACACCAAGATTTGTCTTTGGTACAGACATCAGGTATGGCTATTGGGGACTCTAATACTTTAAGTGTGGAGAAGAGTTCTTTCATGCTGGAGTTGGCTTTAGCAATACGCTCATCGTAGGAGTTGTGTTTTGCCCGACAGATTTCCTTCTTGTAATGTGAGGAGAGTGAGGTTAGTTTAGCTTTGTTCTCGCTAGAGGGGCAAAGTCTCCAGTTAGTTTCGCTTTTTTTTTTTTTAAGCTGCGAAGGTCCTTAGGTTGAGGTGTGAACCATTTGTTTAAATGGGCTTTTGGTTTGCTAGGTCTAATTTCCATAGGGGCAATTTTGTCTAGAGTGGTGAGCATAATATTGTTGAATTCCTGAACTAAGATACTAGGGTCAAGATTTTCTGGCAGTGCATTAAGGGTGGGCAGGATAGCAGGGATGACTTTCTCTGCTGTGATACTTTTTTTACTCCTAGTTGAGCATGGTGGCGCTAATGACCGGGCCACTGGAGTAGGTCTTATGGTAGAAAGGTGGAATGACACCAGAAGGTGGTCTGTCCACAATAACGGCAGGATGGATGAGATAGTGGCTGAACAGTTATAATCCACTATCCAATCTAGTATTCTCCCTTTTGTATGGGTGGATTTGTTGACTTTTTGGGAAAAACCTAGTGCATTGATTATATTGACTACATCTGTGGTGTGTTTGTCCATTTAGTTGTTGAAGCCTAAGTTAAAGTCCCCTAATAGGAGTAGTTGCGAGGAGGGTTTCAGGTTGCTCGTGATTATGTTATGCAGGTCCTCCTCAAATGTGCCAAGAGGACCGGGTGGTCTATATATTAAATGAATGGTGAGTGATTGAGAGTTATTTATCTGGAATTTGGCAGAAAGAGCTTCAGATGATTGTGACAGATGGATGGGGGCTAGTCTAAGGCAGAGACAAGTTTTGGAAATAATGGCATTACCGCCACCTCAAGCACTGTCTCGGTCTTGTCTAACTATAGTGTAGCCGTCGGGGATAGCTAACATGAGTGCTGGTCCTGCTGCATATGGAGCCACGTTTCCGTAATTGCAAGGAAATCCAGATTACCTTCAGTAATTAGGTCGGCAATGTCGGTGGCGTGGGCGACAAGCGATCTTACATTGAGAAGCGCTCCTTTAAGGGAGGGAGCCTCAGTTACTTTGTTGGCTAGTATAGTTTTGTCGGAATTATTATTACGTGACTTTTGCTTGTTATTGTTGATCTGATGGGCCTTCGTATTCGGGGTGGACAATGGTGGAGACGGTTTTAAATGACTGGGTCTCAAGGTGGTCTTGTAGTTAGTTTTCAGGTTGGCAGCCGGAAGGGATCTTCTCAGAAGTTCATATAGTTTAGTTAATCTAGCACGGAGTCTTGCGTTTCTATTGGATGTAGCACAGGGTAGAGAAGCGTAGGATACTGTTTCTATGGCCCTGTTATATATAGGTTGACTCATGGTAACAGTATTTAATAGGGTAGGCAGGGTGGTGTCTAAGATAGGTACTTGCAGAGACTGAGCAAAGTGATCTTGGCTACTAGGGTTAGCATACATGGAGATAGCCATGGTGCAAAACAATATTACTAGATTTAACATCTTTCCAATTGTAATGTCAGAGAGGATGGCACAACTCAAGGGGCCACAAAGTAGTCAATTGAACAGTATAAGGGAAGAGGTATAATTCCTAGGAGTCAAATAGTCACTTAGGCCCAATTAAATGGTCGAAATCAGGTTAAGGTAACACAACTAGACAATAGTGCAAACATAATAGTCACTTAATCAGTACAGACCAATATGGCATGAAATATGTGGGCAGTGTACTTAATACAGTGTGGCAAATGGTTTGCCAGTGAGAGGGCAACTTCGCAGATAAGTCAGATCATAATTGTACATAAAAAGCACAATAATGCAATGCTGGTAGGTGCACAGGCAAAGAGAACAGTAGAGGCAGCTATAGTGTGTTATTCGCGCAAAGATGCGTAAATAACTAGACAAGGTCACTGCCGTGCAGGCATAATGTAGCAGGGCATATTCAAATCTAGACAGGGAATACAGCCAGTAATGTGACAGCCGCCAGTATGACTATGCTGTTCCAGCAACGCTACAAGGTGGTGACACTCAGCAGTATGCGAGATGCATTATTACAATGCGATATTAGGATCGCACGGCTGGTGCAATGTATATAAATGTCATAAATCCAGGGCAGATCAATGAAGCACTACATCATAGTGTAGTATGTATCCAGAGATAGTGCGTGTGTCATATCTCTAGGGTCTTTACGGGAGATGTAACCAGTACGGATACAGTATTTCTTAAAATGGGCTGAGCAGGTATGATTAGCAATAACAGATCTTTTAGTCGAGTGTACTGCTCAGAGTTATGGCATGGGAACGAATATATGCACAGTAATATAGAACTAACAAAGCGCAACCTATTACATTAAAGGCAAGTGTCAACATGCAATATTTGGGAGTGGAAGGAGAGCTGTTCAATGCTGCTGAGAATAATTGCACGCATGCTAGGTCAAAGTTAGTCTTGGTGGAGCATGAGGAATGAAGCAAAGTCATTAGATGGGACAAATATAGTAAGGGTTGCACATTTACCAGGTTAGCCGAGGAAGGATGATTGTACCCATGTATCGAGTTTACTGGTGTACTCGGGTGGAGTTAGCTGGGTTGCATGAGCGGGACCGCTCTGGGTGCGAATTGCCTGAATCGGGTGCTGCTTGTGCGCTCAGATTGCGCAAAAATTGGGCATAGGTTATGGCCGAGGTCTGAGACAGCTCCGGACAGGCCCAGGACAGGTGCCTTTGATGTGGTGCCTTCGGAGGGGGTGCCGGCTTACGCCTACCGGTCCCCTTATTGGAGGATGAAGGCTAGGCACCCCGATTGGGTCGCCGACGCAGGTCTGCTGCAGCTCCGTTGTAGCTACGAAGCGGCGGCGGCCATCTTGGAGTTCCAAGTGCTTCCTTGGCAAGAAGCGGCGATGGGGAAGAGCGTGCTACACGATGCACGGGTGGGGGTCCAGGTTGCAGGCGGAAGGAGCCGCAGCCTTGATTTCAATTTAGAGATGGGTATAGCCCTTAGATGCCTCTCGGAACCTCTCAGTGCGCAATGCACGGCATGTGCTTCTATAGCCCAGTATAGGGCTTACCTTGCATCCGGGGTGAGGGCGGGCAGTCGGGGTGCGCTGCTCCTGCAGAGCACTAGGGGAGATGAGCCTGCCATGGCTGCCAGCGGCTGATAATGCGGCCAGGCCAGGACAGGTGCCTTTTGTGTGGTGTCTTCAGAGGGGGTGTCGGCTTAGGTCTGGCTAAATTTGAAAATCACAGATTGGGCTGAAACACTGTGAAAGCAAATGATGACCAATATGGCAGCAGGGTCTGCCTAGATTTGAAAATCGCAGATTGGGCTAAAAACACTATGCAGGCAAATGATAATATGACAACAAGGTCTGCCTAGATTTGAAAATCACAGATTGGGCTAAAACACTGTGCAAGCAAATGATAACCAATATGGCAACAGGGTCTGCCTAGATTTTAAAATCGCAGATTGGGCTAAAAACGCTGTGCAAACAAGTGATAACCAATATGACAACAATGTCTGCCTAGGTTTGACATTCAAAGACTGGGCTAGGTACAGTATCATCATAGAGTGGAAGAAGTAATTACTTGAAAGTAGGCGAGTGCCCGCATGTATACCGTAAGGTAGAGGAAACAGTAAACAGGATTTAACAGGCATTAATCTCAAAATGGACACTCGTAATGGCCTACTGTCCATATGGTGAGCGCGCTATGTGCGAATCACGCTAGTGGCAGTGTGAGGCACAAGCATATGATTAGCAATGGCCGTAGTCAGGCATGAGGATAGTAGGTCAATGTACTTGCTACTTGTGGTATGTCAATGCTCAGAATCGTAAAAAGATTCCTAGAGAGATCCACCTTTCTGCACTTCCGGCACTGACAGGCACAGATAGGGGCCTTCTCTGTGGCCCTTGCCGGCAGGGACTGGCTTACGCCTTCCGGCGACCGGATTGGGTGAATAAGGGAACTTTGTTACTGCTTTCTAGATATACCTAGTAAAAAGGAAACACAACAATCACTGTGGCAAGATGTACTGCAAACAGCGCGGTCATGTTAGTTGAGCAAAAATAAGATTTTTTTTGGAATGCACATGCAGACTGGTTCAAACTGCATGGTGTGCAGTATGGCTGTAGATTCAGGTAAGCCCTTGATGACTCGTGCAGAGTTCTGGCAGGATGATGAAGCAGAATCTTCAGGGGAGTGTGCTCCACCACAGGTCACTGTATATTCTGTTTTCATTAAAGCTGCTTCTGCAGCAGACCCACAGTGTCGGGCACCAGCCCTCACGCTGGAGGGATAGCTCTTCGTGTGGCAAGTGTTCTTGATGAGACACAGACAGGAGCCTTCTCTGCGGGCCAAAAGTGTGCTTGTAATGCACCATTTTCACTCATTATTCAAAACATTTACTCTGGGGAGGGAGAAGAATCCTCCTAGGGCCCCCAACCCATTTTTGTTCATTTGGGCTCCCTTGCTATGCTCAGTCGCAATCACATACTTGTGGAAAATATTTACACCCTTCAAAAAAACTACTCAGCAGCCACCAGTGGCACCACCCTCTTCTGTCTATGTTGTGTTAAAGATTAAAGCTTTGATTGAAAAACATACTTCTTTCACTTGCAGTAGTGCTTGCCCCTGCAGCGGCATCATCATCATGGACATTGCACACACGTGATGGTCCAGACCGGCCTGGGGTGTGGCGTGCACTGTGCTTTGTTAAAGAGCTTGGAGGGGCCCCCACAGGGTGGCCCGCAGGGGAGCTGCCAAATGTTGTGCTACACCATTGGGCACCACTGGGTCTGACAAAGGGGTAGTGTGCAGTGCGCGCTTTGAAGTCTGCAAGTGAGTCCCCGGGTGAGAAGCAACTTGTGGGTGTTTTCAATTTTAACTAACTGTGTGGTGCTATTAATTGATGTGTGCAGCAATGGCATTACATTAAATGTGTTTTTTTTTTAAAGTCCTCTTGCACCCAGTATTACGCTTAGATAATAAAAACTATAGGGTGTTTGGCATATTGAAAGACCCTTTCCCAGGTTTAACACAGCAATGCCACAGACAATACATACTTCTGTGTCCATTGATCTATAGATGTTTCATACACTAGCTGTAGCCTGCGTTGCAGATTTCGGTAACCTTGTTAGAAATACTGCATTATGTATGTTTTACATATAGACCCCATGTCGAATCTAGAAAATGCCATTCCCCAAATGTGTAATCGTGGACAAATCATGCCTCCCTCTGTGCCTCGGTTCTTATATCCGGAGGAAATGAGAGCACCTGGAAACAGGGGTGCTTGATGCATCTAAAAAATCTGAAGGTCATTTGCCATTGCTTCCTGTGATGTCACTTGGGGGCGGGGTCAAATTACATCACTTCTGGTGATGTCATCAGACAGGGGGGTTTCATGGGTCATGTGATGTCACTTCCGCTACCGCTGGCATTTTGGTGAAATGACGTCCCTGCCACAGAGCGAGCCATAGCCACATGTTTTAGAGGAAGAAGATTGTCAACGTCATGGTGAACCACTTGCCCAGTAAATACACAGTTTTATATTTTGAAACCCACGTTTTCAGCACATATATATTTGTATACATGCTTGGCTTCTAACTCTGAAATTGTCTCACTGCCGGATTCTGTTTTTGAACATGGGGATTAGCTGTGGTCATATTGTGCGAAAAAGCTGCATGACTTTGTACAGTGTTAATAAATGCAAGAGGCGTTCAATAACCTTTTTTCTTTCTTTTTTTTTTTTTTTTACCAAACCCGTTGTCTTCCACGCCTTTGGCGCAGAAAAAAACACTTCCCCTCTGCCAGGTGAAAAAGGCTGCTGAGTGACAGCGCTTCAGTTCCTGTAAAGTGATGTGAAACGTTGGTGGGGGCTGTCGGTTCCCACCATATCTGATTTAACAGCGCCCCTGTGTCTGACGCGAGGACCCTTTCTCTGTCCTGGCTTAGAAACACATCCCCATTAGTCGAAGGCACCTGCAGTATTGTAAACATTTTATAGTAAACGCAGCTGTTATTGTTATTCACACTGCATGGATATGAGCCGACAGGAAACGTGGAGTTCAATGTTTTCTGGCTTGACAGCCCAGATGGCGAGCTGAGGCAAGGAGGGTCAGTTTAACGGTCACGGCCGCCTAGTAAATGTCATGCCAGTGAGCCTCGGTCTTTCTCAGGACTGGCAGCGGTTGGGATTATGAGAGTTTGGAAGTTGCTGGTCGACTCTTGCAGAAAATAACAGTAGTAGTCGGGCGGCTTAAGCACAGTTTAATTGCACCCATCGTGACCTTAATTGCAGACACTGTCATTTAGCAGGGTAATGACATAAGCTTAGCAACAGCTTGACCTATGGGACACAGCATCTATAACAGTAAATACATAAAACATCACCCAGAAACTAGTTTTGTGATGGCAATAAAAAGGCTGTGGCTTTTTATTATACATAATACTCATAAACATAATTGAGTATTATGGATATTGCCAAAGAAACAGTTTTGCAGTGACTTCTTAGTTCTGTACTTTTGGGCACTTGGGCCAGGAGCCAGAAGTTACCCTTCCTTGCTCACAGGGTGCCACCAGCGTGAGCTCCCAGGCCTTTGTATTTGGGACTGGTAAATTAGCTGGTGCAACAGTCATGTGCCTGATGGCAGCCATACCTGAGTGGGTTCATGGCCACTCGGGTTCCCCAAAAGGACGCTTGCTCTACCTACACCCCTTGTTGCTAAAGTGTTCAGTATCCTGGTGGGAAATAGCTCCATCCCTTTCACTGACAGGTAGTTTCCATCTCTATGAAATGGGTCCCGGTCAGAAAAAGCCATGCTCCAGTGCCTGATGAAATGTAGGTCCCTGCTTGTGCAAAACCTTTCTATGCTTTTGTTCAGCTTCTTCCTAGCTATGCCAATACCTCTCCATAGTTTCCTGGGCAATATTTCTGACATAAATATCTGTTTCTTCCCAGTTTATTGCTATCCCTGTTAGGGCTTCACAGATGTCCTGTGTTAGCTGTTTTCACCCAACTTCTACTAGATTGTTGCCCCCTAGGTTCATTAGATGGTATTCTGTGGGGTCTCTGAACCCTACTTGGTCTTCTATTCTCGTGTATGTCATCCCATTTCATGCCCCTGTATCCCCACCAGGATATGATGGTGTTTTTAAAGGATAATTTTTCTCTTGTATCCTCGGTCCACCTTCCTGTCTTAACCACAAAGGAGTGACCCGTGATCCAGGTTGACGCCATGCAGGAAAGGCGGCTACCATTACCCTATTCCACCAGTTTTGGTGGAAATTCAACAGTTTCTAACAATTATTCAAATGTACCTTATAATGATACACTAAGAAATTACATATGACACTTTTTACAAAAAAATCACAAGAAATGTATTGTATTGTTGGCCCAACGCATTTCGAGTAAGCACTCTTCTTCAGGGGCATAATCATATCATTGATAAATTCTGGAAAGAATACAAAGTATCCCAATTAGGGATCTTCAATACATCGATTGTACATTTTTGACATTTCAACCATTCAACATTTGTATCTATTATCATCAGAGCTAGGAACAACAATAATTGAGATGTGTCATGATCAATCCAAAGGAAATCCTATATGTCGTATCTAGTAGACCAGACATGTCAATGTAGTGTTTAAAGAAGAATATTGTAGTGTTGGTAGTGAAATACTTTAACGTCACAAAACATATGGTGATGATGATCATTATTGCGATTAGTGGCCTGAAAACGTATTCTCCTAATATATCATCCAAAGGGAACTGCTACGCAGAGGCGAGCCTTTGCATTATTGATGCCCTGAAGGGGTGGAGCCACGCTGGGCCATGAAGACAGTGGCAGCAAGGAAGGCGATCAAGTTGCAAGCCGAATGCCTGAGGGTTGACGTTCCACCTGACTGAGGAGCCGAGGTCGGAGAAGGCGTAGAGACGGGAATGCACACGTCTGATCTGGCGGCATGAGCACGAAAGAGTGGTGGTGGGCTGGTAGACCAGCAATGGATGCCGAGACCAGATTGTATGAGGGAGCACGAGTCCCCAAGAACTGCACTTGTCAGACCAGAGCTTCAGAGATAAGTAGCCATGGGAAAATCTGGGGAGGTTATTGGAGCCTGAGAACCCAACAAAGAGCAGATTGTTACAAGGTATGAACATTGTGAATAACAGCTGGAAAATCTATCAATGTTGCGGGGCTGTAGAAACCTGAGTTTGCAAATACTGTATTAAAGGGGGGATTGAGGAATAGATATGAACACTTTGAATTAATGCTGAGAATTCAATAGATGGTACATAACTCTGATAGGACAGGGTGGATAGCTGCCATATGTGAAATAACTTGGGTGAAAGAAAATAACTTAGATGAGGATAACAGGATTTTGGGGAAAACACAAAACCTGAAAGGGGGACATATTTTATGTTTGTGTACAAGATATCGTGGTGGAACGGAAATGTTCCCCACAAGAGACAGTTTTCATTATTAATAGGATAGAGTGAAGCCCATACTGTGATACAAAGATGCAGAAGAATATCCTGTTATGGAAAAAGGAGCTTTGAAACCCAAAAACAAACCAAGTATACATTGAGCCAGGCAGAGAACCTACTGAGACTATTGCACAAGGCCTCCCCTTTCCCTTTTAGTAAGATGTTTCTTCTAAAATGGTAGGACCAGTTAGCTGGATAGGACTTGGACTGAAGAACTTTAATTTGGACTTTAAAATGTACCCTTAGTTTTCGTCTTACTAGGTAGGGAACTTCCCTCATAGTGATAGGGCTAGTTAGGCATTTTGATTCTTTTATTTTAATAACTCTCTTTGCAAATGACCTCTAATCATGCAGGTTCGTCTTCTGGTTCACCACAGTCTGCTCTTTAAACAATAAAATATAGATATGTACATTTGTCAAAAATGTGTTCCTTATCATATATAGGTCCATTCTCTTTCTCCAGCTTTCTCTTTTTGTCTCTTCTTCCTTTCCTGCTCTCCACCTTTTCTTTCCTTGTGAACTACCCTTTATGTGGTTCGCCGCTATCTCTTCCATCTTTTGACCAGTTGGTTTTGTGGTTTCCTTCCCCCTCTTTTCTCTTTCCGTCTGTGTCCTGTAAGGGAGGCATGGTATCACAAGTATGACGCTGACACAAAAGGTACCATTTGTAAAACCTCTATTGAAGTTTGAATGGGTTTGGAGAAACTCCTAATTTGCCCTATAGCTAAGATGGGAGTAGTCTCGACCATCAAATAATAAATAAAACAGTGTCTTGTCAAATCAAATGGCCTATACTAAAACACCTATTGCCAATCCTTACGCTATAACAAATGTGTAAAGGAAAAAGGTGTATGCAAAAGAAAACAGTGTTCAAGAAAGTGTGTATCAGGTTGACTGACCAGTGGGGTTCCCTTCCCCATGTTTTCAGCACGGGACAAGGTGGCACACTCGTGCTTTGGAACATTATCTGGCTTCTTCGGCTCGAGGATGCAGTTCAGGACATAAGCCAGGGCCTACCGCGACAAAGACTGTTTCCAGAACAAAGTCTCTCATTCGCAGAATGCCTGGGCACACCCAAAACAAGGTTCCTTCTCTTTAGGATCTCAAAGGTCTCAAGGCTCAGGTTCACAGTTCATACTGAGTCTCCCTTGGTCGGGCTCGGACCCCTATCAAACACAAAGTCTAATAGGTCTCGCTCGGTCGGGCTCAGACCCTTTTAAACAAAATTTTTGTTTGCACGTCTTCCTCCATCGGGCTCCGTTGGAGTCCACACAACACCATGGGGATTTTTGGTGGATTTACCGCAAACAGTAATTCCATTAGGTAATTTTGCTGATTTTTGGAGGAAGAGTGGAGGATTTACCGCCAGCATTTTGCTGGAAGTGAATTCTCTACTTCATCTCCAAACTCAGAATTTGGCAGAGCGGTAAAATTGACGGTAATTCCGGTACTGCTATAAAAGTAGCGGTAACAGATTTACTGTCACTTTTCTACTGCACTGCCAAACTTGAGGCCCACGGACGTTACTTTGATGATTCTACAAAGGCGTCACCCCTGCACCAGTTTTTACTTATATCCTAAACACACAGCTACAGTTTAGGCTCCACAGGGCAAGGATTACGTGATGTACACCATTTACCAAAGCACATATCTGTGTTTGGCTGTTTGTGAGGAGCTCATCCTAGTCTATCATTTTAAAGAATGCACCTTTCTCAAATCCGTCCATGCGTGAGGACCTGCCGCCAGATAATCCACATCCACAAAAAGGTTACGTTGAGTAATTCTAATGTATACTTGACTTATGACTGGAGAGGGACATGCTATAAAAAAAAGTCACAATGAGTAACTCTGACCTGCACCTTACTTACAACTTACTTACTACAGTCTACTCAGTATACTCACTGCAGACGCTTATTATTGTGAGGAAAGCAACTAAGTTTTAATTGCCGAGGCCTCTCCAGGAGTAAATCAGGTGTAAATCGCAGTTACTCTGTACCCTCCTCATGAATTTGGCACAATATTCCTATGAGAAGCATATGTGTGTGACGGTTGTTGATATATGATTCTGGCACACCTGCTTTGGAATTCCTGAAACAGTGTGAGTAAATAACAGTTATGGTCAATGTGACAATGATGGCCGAAATCTTTAGTGAATTCATTTCCTAAGGTTTGCTGTGCAAGAAGCTAACACAAGTTGGATGTAGTGAATGGCTATCAGTCAATATGTGTGAATGGATTCAGCACAGGCATTGATGTTTGGGACTTTTAGACCATACATATTTCCCGCAAGTATGGAGGTCCTGCTCCACTTACTTGTCAATGTATGGAAGAAAAAGCCTGACTTGTAGTAGGAGTATAGAAGCCCAGGAATGAATAATGCAAGACCAATTGATAGAAAACCTTGATGCAGGACTTTGGGCAAGGGGACTTCATACATTAAGGTTAAGCCCAGGATTGGCACTTATCCCTCTTGTTCAACTTGACCAGCCCTGATAAAATTGCTCTCTTTCCCTATTTGCATGCAAGAGTGATCTGGCTACTAGGAGAGAGACCATGCTGGGTCCAAGGTGCCTTGTAACTGACAGAGCCAGACACCTGCAGCTGATAAGCCGAATCCAAGTCGAGGCTGTTGAGACCACATGGCGTGGTCACCTCGGACATGTGCGTTACCGTATTCCTCGACCCCATGCTGTTGTTCTTCTATGTTGAGAGCTGTACATTCCCTCATCATTTCTATCAGAACATGAGCCATGTCTCTGACAGACCGGGCGGTATGCACCATACCCCAGCATTCTTTAACCCCTCAAGCACTCCATTGCCTGCCAGCATACCCTCACTGATGACACACAACTCTTGACCTCAAACAACCCAAACGCAATGATGTCCAATGCCACAGGACATAGTATACCTGCAGTGCAACCGTTTGTTGGCCCCAAGGAGCTGAGAATTGTATATTTAATGGCTAAAAGAAGCCTAAGAAACATGACTTCAGAATAGCCAATCATTTTATAGCTGCCACCCAAGACAACTAGAGAACCTGAACTGCAAATGATTGCATTGCTTTTCACTTGAAATCCTATTCCACCCAGATTTTTACTTTGGTCACTGGATCTTCCTGAGGGGACCATAAAGAACTGGGACCTGTAGAGACCATGGGCCTCATTACGACCCTGGCGGTAGCCGTGCTGGAAAAAAAGGCATGGGTGCCTCCAGGGTTGTTTTTTTCTGGCACTTGGCAATGGGGAATTACTGGGGTATTACAGCCCTGGCGGTCCCGTTGAGCAGGTGCCTTTCCGCACGTCAGGTCAGGCGAAAAGGCACCTGCCTGCAGAACTCAGAGTGTGCCGGTCCAGTAACAACGGTGCCAGTAGCTTACCGGACCGACATACTCATTATGAGGCCCCATGTATCCTAAGGCCACGCAGAAATGAGACCGCACAACAGCATGCTGCACCATTGTCACTCATGTTAAACTAGCTCGTGACTTGCCACTCAGTCAGTAAGCTGTCGGTGGAACAAACCATGTTTCGCTAGCTAACGTAACTAAATGGTGGAGACAAGAACTGATTGATGACTCATGGAACCCCTGTGATCAAATATGGAGAATATTGCTAAGCAACTAGACGTGTGATGACCCTGAAGATGACCATAACCCTGGCTGGAAGGGATTCTCTATCGTCTCACCCGTGAGACATTTTATCTCTAATGAGCTTTTTTTTAAATTTTACATAATGACCTTATCTGAATGTTAAAAAATTAGGAAATTCAACTATACCCCAGTATGCAAATTATGTATTCACTGTGATAACACGTTGTTGCACATCTTGAGCCACCCCACTGCATTCTGGTGCTGTTGAAAGGTGATGACCACCCTTAATATGGCAGCCTTCAGTTGGCCTGTTTTCTGGTGCCACCAAGGAGCACGAAGGTGTGAATTTCAGATCTATTTGCCATATTGAAGGGCAATGCAATGCAACTTGAAGAGTTCTGTAGTCCAATAGGAAATTATGCTTTTAGTGGACCTTCGCACAGATGTGTTGATCCTGCTGACTGCAACCAATGTATTATTTTGAGGTAAGAGCCTGTTGTGTGCACTACTACAGGTCAGCCCATCATTTGTCTTGGGAGGATAGCTCAGCGGCGACATGTTCGCCGTGGAAGCAAGACGACACGGGGCAACACAGGTTCGATCCTTGGATCCCAGCTTAATAACCTCTGGGTATTAAGCGCGTTATAAATAACCTATTACATCTTTCTTAGGTCAATATATAAGAACCATTCAATTGTGTAATAATAACACTGTGGAGTCATGTTCGTGGATATATGTTAAATGCACACATTACCATTTGACGTTGCTTCACATTTTAGTACATTTATTTGACAGAGGGGACACACATGAAATATCTATTCCAGACTCCTCCACTCTCTACGCCACTCAAATGTCAGAGCATTTACGCCAGCATGCCATTTTCATGCCGGTGTGAATGCTGTGTTTTTCTGTGGAATCTGCCTGCTTTTTACAGCAGCAAAAAGCAAGAAGATTTAATAGGAATCCATCGCATACGCTGCGTGCCAGTGCGTAAATGACAGGCAGCATTTGCTCAATTTGCACTGCAGTATGTACCATGGCGGCATTAAAGCTATGCCATCAGCATTTTACACCTCACTTTTACACTTAAAGATGAACATTAGTTGGAGGGGCCCTATTTGCACCTAATTGCATGTGTAACAGTTCCCCTTTGTCCAATTTCTGCTTTGGAGGAGCATTAACTCGCTTGTGTTGTAGTGTTTCAAAGTGGAAGGAAGCAAGCATGAAGCACTATACGAAAGGGCGCTCTTATCCTTATGATCATTCATAATAGTTTGTAGTGTCATTGACAGAAATAGGCTGACATGTTTTGGGTGCAAAAGAAAAATGCATAACAGTTAATTTGCTGAAAAATCACAAATTGTCTACATCGTTGACATTTGCAATTAAGGACTGATAGAACTACATCAAAGGTAGCTATCCCAAATTGGACTGGCAATGAAAGTGAAGCACGAGTCGCCTGTGTTACCACCTGGAATTCTGAGAAGATATTGGGCCTCATTACGAGTCCAGCGGGACCCGAGGCGGTAAAACCGCCTGGTTACCGCCGGACTCGTATTACCATTCCGCCTCCGTGATTCCCAGAATTACCGGGGCATTACAACCCCGGTTTTCCGGGAATCACGGAGGCGGAATGGTGTTAATTCCCATTCCCATTGAGTCCTACGGGACTCGATGGGAATGGGGATCATGGAAACACCGGCAGCATCTCGTAATGCTGCCGGTGTTTCCTCGTCCGCCTGCAGGCGGGCGGTGTTAAACCCGCCGGGTCAGACCTGGAGGGAACATCACCTCCCGCCTGCAGGAGTTGTGATCGCCCGGCATGGAAACCATTGTTTCCATATTGGGCGATTTGTAATGAGGCCCATACACTCTGTGTTACCACCTGGAATTCTGAGAAGATATACACTGCGCTGTTGAAAGCAGATCTATGTGACCCCCAGAATTCTGACGGCCAAAAATGGCATACATATGCGGGGGGTGACCCACCACAGTCCCCCATACTACTATTATATCCCATACCTCCCCCACATATATATGTGGTGTAAGGGGGGCGTCGGAAAAAAAAGAATTTCGGGAGTCGGAATTTTGAGCGCAACATTCTGGGCCATTACCGTTGAAAGCTACTCATCTACAATGTTATGGTGTGTTTTGTCCTCCGCCGAATCCCCTTTTCACTCTTTGCACTGTCTGAAAAAATATTGTAGGCCCCTGCCATGATGCCTGCCACAGCAGATGACTGCGAAGCCCTTGACGTCACAATCGGAGGAGTCAGCATTCACAAAGGGAAAGATTTGCTATTGGCTTTATACTGAAGCAACATTCATATTAATTGTTCAAACATTTCAATGAGCACCGAAAGATCCCCAGAGAAAGAGTGGTAAAAAACCAGTGGGGTGTACCATGCACAAGCGACTCAGAGCTCGCATGGTACCTCCCCATCTTTCCCTAATGAATTCCTACCCGCAGCCCTTCATTCAATGATCTGAGTTTATGCACGCATCGGAGCAGGTGCCCCGGAAGAACTGAGCCGTTGCATAAAATGCACCGCGCACGAGCCGAAGGACCTTGAGTCTGACATGTCATTTTATGTGAAAACCGGTGTGTAATGGCTCGTGGGCAAGGGTAGTAGATTGCACGTGCACCCGATCAATATCCAGGCAGGGCATTTGTCATCAGTTACACCCTAAAGTGAAATCCCGCCATCTGCAAGGGAGGGAGACAGCGTGCAATTTATAGTCACTAGAAACTGTCCAATGACCAGGCATGTCCTTCACAAATTCTTCAAGTTGATGGCGTGCAAAAACATCACACTGTTATGGAAATAATATTCAAGATATGCGTAAAGTCTTGCGCATGACCATAATCTCGACATTTTAAGCCTTCCAAAACAAATAAAATCCATCCAATTATATATAGGGGCAAACCTACTTCCAGTTTATACCAGGGACAACCTACAACCAGTGCGGCACCACAGGACCTGTGAAGGGAGGCAGTACAGACTCCATATTTTTGTAATGTTTTCACTAATAACCTGAGGTAAAGCAACACAAAATCGGACCGAGCTGATACAGTATTGCGCATTTGATAAGACTGGCAAGGCAAGAGAAGTTGGGAGAACAATGAAAGATTGATAAAAAAAGGCCAACCCTTCGGGAGACCGAGGTCTTCAATGCAGACAACAGCATACCTTAAAAACCATCAATAAGTCAACGGGTGACTGCCGGAGAGCAGGTGAATAAAAGAAAACAGCAGACCCGAATACCCAAAAGTGGACTAGGCAGGCTCTCGCGCACAGACCGTTCACTAAAATATTAATCTGCAACACCCGGGACTGAGGAATGCATTTTCCCTTTGGCGGTTTGACTCCTGAATAATAATCATATTGAAGCATAGAGTCATCACGGATAGCCGTGTGGGGCCTGTGCGGGTTCACGGGAAGGGCCAACTCAAACATTTGCTCTTTGAGTAAATTGAGTAACTAACGCATCCACCTCACGTATCTCTGTTTGACCTCATGGTCCCAGGTTCTAATCCCGACAGGTCCACTCAGACCATAAATCCTTCTAAGGATGATACTATGAGTACCATTGAGTTGCATAAGCATAAGCATCTGTTATCTGTCTATGGTGCCAATAGAGGTGAACGTGTGCTCTGGTATGGGGCTCATTACAAGTAAGGCGGTGAGGGAAAGAAGTGGTGGTAACAGAATTCCTGCCACTTTTCCTGCACCGCCATACTAGGAGTATGGTCCTGGAGTGGGATATTTACCTCCAGCATCATGCTGAAAGAAAATTCTCCCACTTTCTGCTTAAAATGGTCAAAATCGGTGAAATTACCACAGCGGTAATCCTGCTGGCAGTAATCCGATCAAAAATGCCTTATAGAGTCCCGTGGACTCTTAAAAATGGGTAATAACTATGCCACTTGTAATCCGGCGGTAGTTCTGAAAGACCAAGTGGTGGTAACAGTATTTGCGTTGTGCAGTATTCCAGCATATTTACCACCAGAACACTGGCCCACTCGTAATGGGGCCTAGTTTTACAACGCTATCATGCTTTCGGGCCATCAGGGCTTTACAGATTTAGAAAGCACAGCATTACATTATGCCCTCTGTGAATGAGCCATTTGGCCCCCGAAAAAGATCCCAGGAGTCAGGGATGGGGGCGTTTTAGATGATCTCTGTATTCAATGCTATGCATTTAGTGTGTAAGGCGTTGCAACAAGGTGGCTGGGTTCGTTACTTTAGTGTACCGCCCGAGAGTTTCTTGGGCTACTAAGTGGTGTTCATCTCTTTTAAACATATGTGAAAGATTCAATGACATAAAAAATAGACTTCAAAGGTAAAGTGAAAAAATAACCAATAATAATATTTTGAGCCTTTCCTGGGTGGTCAGGTCTGGCACTCATCTTCATGGCAGAGTTGTCACTTGTATGTAAATTATTTTGTGACCCCAGCACTTAGCATGCAGCAGGTCTGCAAATTGATTTTGCGGCCTGTCCTTGAGCAGGTTTTGGACTCATAAATCCTGCAAGCTACATTTTGATCAAGTGTTTCTTTCTGAGTGAGGGATCCCTACGTCCTGCATACAATTTGTCGAGAGACTCTTTCTCATGTGCTTGCGGAGTAAGCAACCTCTATAGCCAGCATGCAGCATGGGGGTCCAGTGTCTTTCTCAGATGCTTGCTAAGTAAGCAACCTATATAGCCAGCATGCAGCATGGGGGTCCAGCGTCTTTCTCAGATGCTTGCGGTGTAAGCAACCTCTATACCCTGAAAACAGCCGGGGGGGTGCAGCGTTTCTTTATCATATGCTTGCGGAGTAAGCAATCTCTATGGCGCGCATGCAGCGTGGGGGTCCAGCGTCTCTTTATCATATGCTTGCGGAGTAAGCAATCTCTACAGCCCGAATGCAACATGGGTTTCCAATGTCTTTCTCAGATGCTTGCGGTGTAACTTCTATAGCCAGCATGCAGCATGGGGGTCCAGTGTCTTTCTCAGATGCTTGCTAAGTAAGCAACCTCTATAGCCAGCATGCAGCATGGGGGTCCAGCGTCTTTCTCAGATGCTTGCTGAGTAAGCAACCTCTATAACCAGCATGCAGCATGGGGGTCCAGTGTCTTTCTCAGATGCTTGCTAAGTAAGCAACCTCTATAGCCAGCATGCAGCATGGGGGTCCAGCGTCTTTCTCAGATGCTTACTGACTAAGCAACCTCTATAGCCAGCATGCAGCATGGGGGTCCAGCGTCTTTCTCAGATGCTTGCTAAGTAAGCAACCTCTATAGCCAGCATGCAGCATGGGGGTCCAGCATCTCTTTATCATATGCTTGCAGAGTAAGCAACCTCTATAGCCAGCATGCAGCGTGGGGTTCCAGTGTCTCTATATCATGTGCTTGAGAAGAGAGCAATCTCTATAGCCCGCATGCAGCGTGGGGGTACAGCGTCACTTTATCATGCGCTTGAGAAGTGAGCAATCTCTATAGCCTGCATGGAGCGTGGGGGTCCAGGGTCACTTTATCATGCGCTTGAGAAGTGAGCAATCTCCATAGCCTGCATGCAACGTGGGGGTCCAGCGTCACTTTATCATGCGCTTGAAAAGTGAGCAATCTCTATAGCCCGCATGCAGCGTGGAGGTCCAGCGTCACTTTATCATATGCTTGAGAAGTGAGCAACCTTTATAGCCAGCATGCAGCGTGGGAGTCCAGCGTCTCTTTATCATATGCTTGTGGAGTAAGCAATGTCTGTAGCCCACATGCAGCGTGGTGGTCCAGCGTCTCTTTATCATATGCTTGTGGAGTAAGCAATCTCTGTAGCCCACATGCAGCGTGGGCGTCCAGCGTCACTTTATCATATGCTTGAGAAGTGAGCAATCTCTATACCCAGCATGTAGTGTGAGGGTCCAGCGTCTCTTTATCATATGCTTGCGGAGTAAGCAATCTCTATAGCCTTCATGCAGCGTGGGGGTCCAGCGTCACTTTATCATGCGCTTGAGAAGTGAGCAATCTTATAGCCCGCATGCAGCGTGGGGGTCCAGCGTCTCTTTATCATATGCTTGCGGAGTAAACAATCTCTACAGCCAGCATGCAGCGTGGGCATCCAACGTCACTTTATCATATGCTTGAGAAGTGAGTAATCTCTATAGCCAGCATGCAGCATGGGGGTCCAGCATCACTGTATCATGCTCTTGAGAAGTGAGCAATCGCTATACCCAGCATGTAGTGTGAGGGTCCAGCGTCTCTTCATCATGTGCTTGAGAAGTGAGCAATCTCTATAGCCTTCATGCAGCGTGGGGGTCCAGCGTCACTTTATCATGTGCTTGCGGAGTAAGCAATCTCTACAGCCCGCATGCAACATGGGTGTCCAGTGTCTTTCTCAGATGCTAGCAGTGTAAACAACCTCTATAACCTGCAAGCAGCCAGGGGTGCAGCGTCTCTTTATCATATGCTTATGGAGTAAGCAATCTCTACACCCAGCATGCAGCGTGGAGGTCAAGTGTCTCTTCATCATGTGCTTGAGAAGTGAGCTTTCTCTATAGTCTGCATGCAGCGTGGGGGTCAAGTGTCTCTTTATCATGTGCTGGAGAAGTGAGCAATCTCTATAGCCCGCATGATATGATATGATAGGATATGGTATTTGTAACGCGCCTATACACAAGTGTTTCAAGGCGCGACGAGGCAGGGAGGGGGGAAAAAAGGGAAGACAGACAGCGATCCTACTAGGCCTGGTGTCATTCAGATCATGCAAGTGCATGGGTGGAGGGGAAGGGAAAAGTGCAAGGGGAAAGGGAAGAGGGGAAGTGCAGTACAGGGGTAGTGAATAACAAGATAAATGAGGGCCAGCTGGTGGCAAGTGCAAGGTAAGTGCAGAATAAGTGCTGGGAAGGGGGGCTGTAGGGATACAGAGACAGTCCCGCAGTGCAGGGGTTGCCAGGGAGGCAGTGCAGGGGGAGAGTGGCAGGGCCAGGGACCGAGATCGGTGAGAGTGGCCCAGTTGCAGATTCAGTGCAATTTCAGTCAGGAATTTAGCAGGGGAGAGGGGAGAGAAAGCAGAAGCAAAGAGGAAGGTTTTGAGGTGCTTCCGGAACCGGAGATGGTTCTCCTCAAGTTTCAGGGAGGCAGAAGGCTGTTCCAGAGGGAGGCCCCTGCCGCGGAGAGAGATCTACCCCCAAATCTTTGCTTGGAGAAGCGGCTGACCCTGAGGGAGTTGGAGGCGGATGAGCGAAGAGCTTGAGAAGGAAGATATCTAGGAAGAGAGAGTTGAAGGTATTTTGGGCCCAGTCCCCAGAAGGCCTTGTGTACAATGCAGATGGTTTTGAACTTGATCCTCGCAGCCACAGGGAACCAGTGTAGAGATTTCAGTCCTGGAGAGATACGGTCCCTGGGCTTGAGGCCAAGGACAAGTCTCGCAGTCCTGTTCTGGATGAGTTGCAGAGGGCGGAGAGTAGAGGCAGGAAGATTTAGATAGAGGCTGTTACAGTAGTCCAGCTTAGAGAGAACCAGTGCTCTGGAGACAGTGAGCTTCTGGGGGAAGGAGAGGAAAGGAAGAATACCTCTGAGGAGGTGCAGCTGGTAGTGTGACTTCTTAGAGACATCAGAAATGTGAGGAGAGAAGGAGAGTGTGGAGTCGAAGATGACCCCGAGGTTTTTTGCCTTGCAGGTAGGAGCAGGAAGAGGGCCAAGAGAGGCCGGCCATAGAGCTGCAGGGAAGGAGGGAGTGGGTGTGCCGATGAGTAGAATCTCAGTCTTGCTGGCATTAAGGCAGAGGTCATTGGCGGCACACCATTCCTGGATAGCAGACAGACAGTCAGAGATGAGGGAAGGAGAGGAGGAGGCTGAGGGTAGCCTGAAAATGAGCTGGGTATCATCCGCATAGCACTGAAAGTTGGGGCAGAGAGCGGCGATGCGGTGGGCAAGCAAGGAGTGCCAGATACTGGTTGAACAGCCAGGGAGGGAGGTTAGATCCCTGGGGCACACCACAGGTAGAGAAAAAGATGTCAGAGAGGAAGGACCCCAGTTGGACCTGGGAGGGTCGATTGGAGAGGAAAGAGGTCAGCCACGCCAGGGCCTGACCAGTGATACCCAGGTTATCACAGAGACGGTTGAGCAGGATGGCATGGTTGACAGTATCAAAGGCAGAAGAGAGATCGAGCAAAATGAGAACACACAGAGTGTTGGAGTCAAGGTTGGAGAGCAAGTCTTCACGGATGTTCAGGAGAGCAGTTTCCGTGCTTCTGGCAGCTCTGAAGCCAGACTGATGGTCATGAAGACTACCAACAGATTCAGCATGGAGATTAAGCTGGGAGATGGCCAGTTTCTCCAGGAGCTTGCCCAGGAAGGGAATGATAGAGATTGGGCAGGAGGGGTCAGAAGAGGGTTTCTTAAGAAGAGGGTGCACAAGGGAGTGCTTAAGGGGGTGGGGAAGACTCCAGAGGCGAAGGAGTGATTGCAGAAGTCGGCCAGGGCAGGAGCCAGGGAGTCAATGTGGTCCTTGATAGTTTTGGAGGAACAGGGATGAACCTGTTTTGACGAGACTTTCATAGATCAGACTTGTCTGGAAACCTCGTCAGCAGAAAAAAGGGGAAAGGCAGAGAAGGAGGGAGCGGTGGCTGCGGAAGGGCCAGAGGAAGAACAGGGAATAGAGGGAGGGAGGTGATAGGAGGAGAGAGAGGACAGGATGTCCTGAGTTTTTTAATTGAAGTGAGAGGCCAGTGCCGTGCAGAGGGCCTGGGAGGGGACAGGCGAGGTAGAGACTGCAGCAGGGTTGGCCAGTTCCTTGCAGATTTTAAAGAGTTCAGCCGAATTGTTAGATGCCGCAGAGATGCGGGCTTGGATAAAGGCTCTCTTCTTGGTGAGAACGGAGAGCCGGTATTGCCTTTGGAGCAGGCGGCAGGCCAGTTTGTCAGAGGATGAACAAGAAGCACGCCATTTCCTCTCAGCCACCCTGCACTTGCGTTTTAGGGTGACGAGATCCGAGTCATACCAGGAGTTACATTTTGCTTTGGGCTTCAGGTGGATTCTCATGACAGGGGCAACGATATCAAGAGTATCAGATATAGCAGAGTGGAGAGTGGAGAGGGCTGTGTCAGGGTGGGAGTCAGCCGAAGGGGGGGGGTGAGAAGGTGGCGGCGAAAGCCTCAACTGACACGCGCTTCATGGGTCGGATGACCGAGAAGGAGGGTGGCAGTGATGAAGGTGGCTTTGCCCGAGGGGTGGGGAAGGTGAGGTGGGAGGAGAGGAGAAAGTGATCATTCCAGGAGAGAGGAGTGGAGAGAGGGACAGAGAGGGGAAGGTCTGAAGAGATCAGAACATCGAGAGTGTGCCCTGCAGAATGAGTCGGGCCAGAGGGGAGAATGGTGAGTGAGAGAGAGTCGCAGAGGTCACGAAAGAGTTCAGAGGGGGGACAATAAGCATCCAGGTGGATGTTGAAGTCTCCAAGAAGGAGTAGTTGAGTGGTTGAGGCCAGGAGTGAGGAGGAGAAGTCAGCCCACTCAGAGAGGAAGGGAGAGATCTGACCAGGTGGCCGATAGATAGTAGCCACAGTAAGGGAATGGCTTGGCGAGAGAGAGAGCCTGCAGACAAGGCATTCAAAAGAGGAGTAGGCCTGCGTAGGAATGACGGAGGCAGGAATCCACTCAGGGAAGATAAGGGCTACACCACCACCAGAGCGGTTGGGCCTGGACGCAGAGAGGATCTTGTAGCCATCAGGTAGGAGTGTGTCAAAGCTGGTGACAGAGCTGGCCGTAAACCATGTCTCAGTGAGGCTGAGGACATCTAGGTCAAGTTCTTCAAGAAGGCGGCACATGTCAGAGGAATGTTTGACAGCCGAGCGGGAGTTCAGAGTGGCAATGTGGAGAAGGTTGCCCCCCTTGAAAGACTTCCGGGGAGGGGTACAGGTCAGAGGTACGCCCTGCAGAAGTGTAGAGAGCGCCCGAGAGGGGGCAGAGAGGGAGGAAGAAGGCAAGGTAGCAGAGGAAAGGGGTGAGGGGACAGCAGGAGAAGAAAGGAAGTTGATAAGGTGTGGAAAGCGTCTATCAAAGAGATGAAGGTTGGCCTGAGGACCTTGGACCAAGACGGTCCCATTAGAGTAGACATTAATGATGACCTTAGAGGATAGGAAGGAGGCCAGGAGGGCGTCCCAACGGGTGCCACCATTAATGGGAGAGGAGGAGAAAGGAGGGAGCACAGAGACCATATGGGGGGTCCATAGATCAGGTGAAGGAACGACAAAGAGGATGTCGGTGAGAGTTTCCTTGGAGGAGGCACTAATGTAGGTGTCAGCTATAGGGAGGCCTGGGTTGGAGACCAGGATGTCCTTTTTAAACTTTTTCCTACCAGATTTAGTGAGGAGAGCAGGATAGTCAATAGAGAAACAGTTTGAAAAGATAGGGGAGACAGAGAGCACCATAGGGTAGGAGGGAGGTCAGAGGGGGAGGGGGACAAGACGGAGCTACAAGCAAATTTAAACCCAGTGGAAAAAAAAAAACACCTACGTTCGAAAATCCTAAAAGAGGGAGAAAAGGTCTAGGTATCACAATGCAATTTAGTGGACAGCTACAAGCAAATTGAAACAATGCAGTATAGTGGTGCAGCTACAAGCAAATTTAAAACCAGTGGAAAAACCACCTAAATTTGAAAATCTTAAAAGACGGAGAAAAGGCCTAGGTATCACTATGCAATTTAGTGGACAGCTACAAGCAAATTGAAACAATGCAGTATAGTGGTGCAGCTACAAGCAAATTTAAAACCAGTGGAAAAACCACCTAAGTTTGAAAATCCTAAAAGAGGGAGAAAAGGCCTAGGTATCACAATGCAATTTAGTGGACAGCTACAAGCAAATTGAAACAATGCAGTATAGAGGTGCAGCTACAAGCAAATTTAAAACCAGTGGAAAAACCACCTAAATTTGAAAATCTTAAAAGACGGAGAAAAGGCCTAGGTATCACAATGCAATTTAGTGGACAGCTACAAGCAAATTGAAACAATGCAGTATAGTGGTGCAGCTACAAGCAAATTTAAAACCAGTGGAAAAACCACCTAAGTTTGAAAATCCTAAAAGAGGGAGAAAAGGCCTAGGTATCACAATGCAATTTAGTGGACAGCTACAAGCAAATTGAAACAATGCAGTATAGTGGTGCAGCTACAAGCAAATTTAAAACCAGTGGAAAAACCACCTAAATTTGAAAATCTTAAAAGACGGAGAAAAGGCCTAGGTATCACAATGCAATTTAGTGGACAGCTACAAGCAAATTGAAACAATGCAGTATAGTGGTGCAGCTACAAGCAAATTTAAAACCAGTGGAAAAACCACCTAAGTTTGAAAATCCTAAAAGAGGGAGAAAAGGCCTAGGTATCACAATGCAATTTAGTGGACAGCTACAAGCAAATTGAAACAATGCAGTATAGTGGTGCAGCTACAAGCAAATTTAAAACCAGTGGAAAAACCACCTACGTTTGAAAATCCTAAAAGAGGGTGAAAAGGCCTAGGTATCACAATGCAATTTAGTGGACAGCTACAAGCAAATTCAAACAATGCAGTATAGTGGTGCAGCTACAAGCACATTTAAAACCAGTGGAAAAAAAAAACACCTAAATTTGAAAATCCTAAAAGAGGGTGAAAAGGCCTAGGTATCACGATGCAATTTAGTGGACAGCTACAAGCAAATTGAAACAATGCAGTATAGTGGTGCAGCTACAAGCAAATTTAAAACCAGTGCAAAGACCACCTAAGTTTGAAAATCCTAAAAGAGGGAGAAAAGGCCTAGGTATCACAATGCAATTTAGTGGACAGCTACAAGCAAATTGAAACAATGCAGTATAGTGGTGCAGCTACAAGCAAATTTAAAACCAGTGGAAAAACCACCTAAGTTTGAAAATCCTAAAAGAGGGAGAGGGAGGGTCCAGCATCTCTTTATCATGTGCTTGAGAAGTGAACTTTCTCTATAGCCTTCATGCAGCGTGGGGGTCCAGCGTCTCTTTATCATGTGCTTGAGAAGTGAGCTTTCTCTATAGCCTTTATGCAGCGTGGGGGTCCAGTGTCTTTCTCAGATGCTTGTAGTGTAAACAACCTCTATATCCTGCTAACAGCGTGGGCGTCCAGCGTCTCTTTATCATATGCTTGCGGAGTAAGCAATCTCTACAGCCAGCATGCAGCATGGGGGTCCAGCGTCTCTTTTTCATGTGCTTGGGGAGCAGGGGGCTCCCCAAGCATCTGATAAAGAAATCACTATACTTTTTTGAAATGTAACTAAGCAGCAAAAGTCTGAACAAGCCTAGAAGAACTTATCCCGGCAGTTCCTCATAAAGACTGTTGCTTAGGAAAAGTGCAAGGCTGTATTGATGACCGCCATTACCAATTTAGTGCATGGATCACCTCAGGACTGGACAGCCAAATCTGCATGATTGCTAAGAAATACAATAGGAAGATACGCCTACTCAGATGGTTTAGCAGTCAGGTAGCAGTGGCTAAGAAACAGAAAGAAAAGGTGGGTGAACTTACATCAGGGACCGCTCCCGAAAATTCCTGCAGTAGCAAAAGTGACATCACACACCCAATGACATCACTAGAAGTAGTGTCACGTGACCTGTGTCACTGCTGATATCACTGGAAGTGATGTCTCATGACCTTTGGTGAAACACCTGAAAGTGATGTAAGAACGAATTCATAAATTGTGAGCAAAAGACTATTTCAATTACCGACCATAATTTAACCTGGGTGCTGCTTTGATGTGCCATGAGTGAGAGTTCATGATTTGACAGGGGTGCCCCCTGCAAAACCAAGGTAGTCCAGGAGCACTGCCTCCATTCGCCAGTATAGTGTCCAATGGCCAGTTACTGACATACTATAATGGCCATGGCTCCAAACGACAGCTACAGCAATGGTATGCTTAATGGAGCTCTGCATAGCCAGGTACTGGCATAGTATGCCAAGTGCAGCTTGCTATATGCAGATACCGTTTAATTAACATTCCTCACCCTCGCTTACCTGCCTGTAACTAGCGCCTAGATGCCCTGTGGTTTTGGGTCCTCCTATACATGCGAAATATATAAATACATACATAACTGCATGCTGCCCTTGTGTGCCTATTATTGCCTTGCACGGCAGGTATGTCTTAATACACATAATACATAAGGCGTAGCTTGACATATCCAGGAGGCTGCCATCACATGCAAGTGCCAAGTAAAGACTTTAATACCTCAGACATGCCATGTAATGTCACTTAATGTCTCACATGTCTGGTTTAGTCACCACATGTAAAGTGAAGCCTCACATGAGCACGCGCTACCCGAATACCCCGGGCGGCAGAACAATGTGCCACACCTAGCACAAGCCTGTCGCTGCAAGACCATTAAGGTGGTAATGGGCACTGCATTAAAGCTGAGATGAGAGCAACCTAACAAGCTCAGGAAGCGCCAGTTACCACCTCTTATGCATGACGTAACCACTATATGCAAAGCAGAGTCTCTTATATCTTTGTCTGGCTGCCATTGAATGTAAGTGAAGACTCGAATCCACTATAATCGCGTCTAATGTCAGTACATGGCTTAATTGCCTGGCAAACTCGCCATGTGTACAGTAAAGACTGACATGGGAAGGCACTGCTAGTATATACCAAGCACAGTCTCAAATGCCATTTAATGCGTGGTATAGTCTTCACGTGTAAGGCACAGCCCCATCGGCCCAGTTGACGCAATCATTTGGCGTCTGCAGCCTCCATCATTCCCATAATGCCACTCGCGCATCTCAGCAGTGTATGTGGTGTGACACAAAGTTTCCTCCTGCATCTGATACCTTTTATAATTACCCAGTTTAAAGTTATTGAATTTATCAACCTCACAAGGATGAAGGGCTGAGTCTCCACCTCCAAGTTCCGAACTCGGGAAGCGCAGCCTGAGCACACGTCAGAGGGGGCTGTTAGCCTCAAATGCCCCAGTCTGCTATATTGGCAACATGGAAAGTCCTGCTAGAATGCAACTACTCACAGATGGCCAGGGATCGCACACTTCAGTGTTCAGTTTATCACAGGCGTAATGCTTGCTGCAGGATGTTGGGAACGGCTTTTATTTTAAACAACATAGAGTGGCTCAGCAGTGATATTTAGCTGGATTCTGTCGCAATGAAAACGAGCGAAAACCAACCTCGAAATGTTACTCACTTATATAAAAAGAGCACACGAGGGGAAGAAATCTGATTGCAAGCGGTCAGCAGTCTCCAGGGATAGGGAGCCTGCTGGAGGGAATAGACATGAGTGCAGGGGTTACTGCTGACTCCTCAGAGGTGTGCGATGCCTGCAGCGATGCCTGGAGATGGGAGACGTTTAATACAAGGGACTCAAATGATTCGTTTGCAAACTATTCCTTCTTCTTTTTATTTTTTCGCTTTTTTCTTTTTGGTTATTTCGTTTTTGATTGCTGTTTATGAAGCTATTGTAATTTGATATGTATGGCATATTACGTCTGTGTACTGGATAGGTTTATTTTAAACCAAAACACTGATTTTTTAAAGGTGGGAGAAGTTATCCCTGGGACATGTGCTTCAGAGGCAATTTACTCAATATGTGAGAGCCCGGTATGCCTTCTGTCCCTGGCACACCCAGCATTCAGAGGGGTAATGCCAAGGGAACTAAAGGAAACACCTTTGGTAGCATCTGCTATCCATAGAACACCTAATTGACGTCCCTACCTATCACCAGGAAGATGAGGTCTATGTAATGAGATGAACTAGGTAGTATAAACACATTATACCTCGAGCCAAAAGGTGATTATGTCAAGAGTGGATCACTGGTGCAGCGACTCTACAAAACGAGATTTTCCAAATGATTAAATAATTGCCCTCCCCTTTGCTTCCATCTATTGAGACTATTCCAGCACATAGACTCTCCCACAGCATTGCTGAATCCTTTATGGAAAAAATAAAGAAAGTTTATGGAGCTATTATTTCTACAGAAGAGACCAATCAAACTGAGAGAGAGAGAACCTCTCAATAGCAATGACAGACCTTGACTTAAACCAGTAAATGGCCATATGCAGATATAGGTCCTGCTAGAGTCTATATTGAACTAGCTAGCCTGGATCTGGTGGCTGAGCCTTTAGTGAACTTATCAACACCCCACTGCATTCTGCAGGTTCCTGGTGCCCTCCAGATTGTTCACGCCGCCCTTCTCTTAATAAAGAGGCAAGCTAATTCAGAGGTATTGGCCAGTTTCAGACATATCTCTGTTAGTCCCTACCAATCAGAGCTGAGAGAAGAAGCTATGACCCAACCGCTCCAAGCCTCGGATGAAAGTAACTAACTCCCGGCCTATGATCAAGTGTGGACCAAATCCATTGTCACTGACATTCTGGATGACAATCAGGATGTAGGCCAAGTCTACCAGAGTAGGGATGTTGGTATAGCTAGACCTATCTGCCACCATCAATACGGTCGAACATACCATCCTGACGACTCAACTGTCAGAGAATGTGGGTCTCGGCCAGTGTCCTGGACTGCATTCCGTCTTTTTATTTAATCACAGACACATTTCTGTCTACCCCCTTACTTAATCCACTGAGGATGTCTTGAGAGGTAGGGTACCCATGGCTCTGCTTTTCTATATTCTCTTTGTTAACCTCCCACCCCATATTCTTGATTCAGTCCCTCAGAATCTATACATATGGACGATTCACATGTTCTTCCAAATGCACAATTTCTTCCCAATATGACTCCCCAGTGCACAGTTTCACAGAAAGTTAAGCGGTCATTGACCACTGGATGGGTGATAACATTTTGAAACTGAACCCTTCCGGGACCGAAATTCTTTTTGGTAGTTGCTGTGTCGCCCCTTGAAAGACTATGTATAGCAGTGTGGGGTCTGCGGACTGGTTTTGTGTGCATGGCTTCAGAATGTCTGCCTTGTTTATCAGTTTGAGCTCGATATCTACCAAAAACCTCCCTACATTGGAATTTGTTTAAAATGGGTCTGCACACCGTGCATGGACCCCAAGGAAGACATATGTATTCGTGTTCCTGCCCGTTTTATTTTTATATAAATGCTGAATGTTTTTTCAAGAAACTAGAAAAGGATTTAAAATTGGCAGAGGTGCCATCAGCAGCTCCAAGTTTACTGATGATCCGTTCAGTGTTTTTGTGCCACACGAGAGCAGAAATCTGCTATTGGAGTTTTCCTGGCGATTGATAGTTTAGGAACGTCCCCTCTCCCAGGGAAGAACTTTCCTAAAACATTATTAATGGATTATTTGCGCCAAAAAATAAACGGGATTTGTGCGCCATTCTACCCGCAAATCCCTTTTTAACAAATGGGGATTTGCGGGCAGAATGGCGCACAAATCCCGTTTATTTTTGGCGCAAATAATCAATGAATCAGGCCGAATTTAGTGTCGTTTTCTCCATGGGCACCCAATTCCTGAACCTCCAAACATCACCTTTTTAGTAGAAAAGACATCTTAACCATAAACACCAGGTGCCTAATTTACAACGCGTTTTTCAATGGAATTTCAGGCCCCGGATATCTAACGCTTTATGTGCAAAATAATGAGAACGGTTGCTAAAAAAAAGGACAGACATATATAATGCGCTGGGGATTTTATACATATTTAAATATAAAACGTAGAACTGATCGCATCCTCAAATGAATGGCCATCAACTGTTGTCAGAACTAAGATGGGGCATATCTGAGTAGATTATTATAAATATTTTTTAAAGTGTTAGCATTTGTTTTGTAATATAGTGATTTTCAAAGTCTCTGAGGAAATCCCTCAAAGCTCACAACTTTTCTGTGAATTCAGGCCCAGTGAAAATGAAACAACATATTTACAATGGAACGTATTATTATTATTATTATGTAATGATGGGTATAATAAACGCTAAGGATAATGATGTGTTATTTATATAGTGCCTTTATCAAAAGCGCTTTACAGAGCACATATTTACATACAATATCACGCAACCGAAATTGGTACTCATTTATCGACCTCGGAAGAATGAAAGGCTGAGTTGGCCTTGCCAAGATTCAAACCTGCGACCTGCAAATCAGCTCAGATCACAACAGCGAATGTTCAACCCACTGAGCTATCTTACCAGCGTATAGTACTAAATGTTTTAATGTCACTCTTCTTGGTATATAATAATGATATAATAATAATTGCAGTATTTAAAATACATCTATATTAAATGTTGACAAAAACAGTAATACTTGTTAAAAGCATTACATGATTTAAAGGGTGTGCCATACCATGTTCCAAGAATGTTTAAATCAAAATTAATGTTGCATTTATTTAAAAACATTATTTAATGAATGATGAAAATGCTGCATTTTCTTCAGATGTATTTAGTTTTAAAATTAATCACAATGACTTTTCTTGATATTTGTAATACTGATTATCTTCATCAATATTTCATAATTGAACAATGCCAACTGTGTCTTGATGCACTCTTTAGGGGTAGAAAGTTTATAATTTTGAAGGAAATCATGATTGTTATGTGTGATTACATCTGTCAATGAATATGCTCAGCCTCCCCCCCCATAGCACAAAGGTGATAAGTATCCTATCCCGGGACATACATCACTAGTGACAGACGCAGCCACATTCACAGTAATGCAATCAGTTGAGACTGTGGCATAATTTCATGAAAAGCATAGGGGTAGCAGAAGTGATACCACAGGAACCCTTAACCCATCCTTGCTATTAGAGGAAGTGACATGAAATGACCTTAGACCCCCCTCCTCCCATAGCAGGTCAATGCTTGTGATCGAAGTCCCTGTTTTCTTTTGGTAGGGCCTGAGTAGTTGTGCTTTTTGGTTCCCAGCATGTGTTCTTCCTGAAAAGGTTTCCGTAGGCCTAAGTGTAGGATCCCTCAACTCCGGTCTGGGTTCTGGAAGAGAGGTGGAAAGGAACACACTCTAGGTGAGTAGAGCTCTGCCTTAGACATCCATCCACTGTGTAGCGTGACTTGTGATAGGCTCGCTGACCTGTCATTCTTGCTTCCTGATCCCTCATTGGGCTAATGCAGTGTGTAGTGCCTCCCCTGGGTAGTCCATTTGGCTCCACCTCCCTGCAGTCCTTGATCCGGGCAGTACCATCTGGTATCTGAACCCCATCCCTGCATTAAGGTAAGTTTTGGGTAAGTAACTTTACCCGGATATTTGGCCATTCGTTTCTTGCTGTCATTATGGGTTATATGATGCTTAAGGGTTGGGCAGCATCCTTTCAGGTAGAAAGCCTGAGGGTCCCGCATACTCATGTCCCAAGACAGAGCTGGAGGTCCTCTTCCATGTGGTGCTCCGGAGCGTCATCCTTCAGCCCCCTCTCAGTAATGCAGGGATTCAAGGAAGTGGCTCTCTGCTGGTGCTTTCATTGGTGGGGCTTTGTGAGAGTTGTCAGCATAGCTATTTCAGACTCCTCTGTAGCTTTGGTTTTCACTGGCATTCTCTGAGTGCCTATTTATGCTATATTCCTCTCTCTTCTGTTGTGGGGCTGGCCAAATCATTGCTGGCTGCACCCAGCGGCTGTTCTGTTGTGGGGCTGGCCAAATCATTGCTGGCTGCACCCAGCGGCTGTGGTCACACAGCTGAGGACACAATTTCTGTGGTCTCACGGACTTGAGCAGTTGCAGGGATCACCCTGATTGCCGTGATCACATGGGCTTACTTGGTTGCCGGCAGAGGGGGGGTACCCGCGGAGGGGGGTACCCGGACTTATCATTGTGACCGTGGTCACACGGCTGGGCAGTGGCCTGGGGTCACCCAGGGTACACATACTGATCTGGGGGCACCCAGAAAAGTGGTGCCTGCAGTACCGTGGTCACACAGCATTCGCCTGCAGGTCCAATAATGAGATACAGAGACAGAAGTGCCATTCATGGAGTCTACCGCTGTTCTGTTGTACATGCTGGCCAAGGCTCCTTTTATTGGGAGGCAGACATGATGAAGTCATGACACATATCCTTAAAGGGGACAACACCACATTTTCCATCAGCCCCCCTAGTACCAAATTGGGCTGCTTGTTAAGCAAAATGAAATTATGAGCGCAAACATCCAGCTACTAAGAATTATTAAAGTTGAAATAAGATTTTATGAATTGTAATGACTAAATGGGTAGGCTGGTTATATCACAGGGGTTGACAGTGATGTCGCTAGCTATCTCCTAATGACGTCCAGGATTTGTGATAGGCAGGGCCCTTTGACAAATTAAAGCACTTTATTCTTTGTGGGTCCTTTTTTTGAATAATCCAGTTTTGGGCTAAACGTTGCCTATGGTGTATGGAATGTGAATGCCTGGCCAAAACATTTGCATGAAAAGGGGTTTAACAAAGGTCACGAGTGAATTTCGGTGTGAATTGGGTCAAGCAGTAAAAAAACATAACTTGCATCTGATTCACAAACGACGACAACTTATGTTTTTGTGAGCAATAGCACTCTCATTCTGTGAGCACTAATTTACACCTTTGTGAGTGTCTTCTTACACAGCCCGTGAACACTCACACATTCCCCCATACACATGTGGACGCCCCCATTCCATATGACGGACTGCGTTGACATTATCAGTTACATGTGTGCAATTTGCGATTTATGTCATTTCCTGACACCAAGAGTTGCAGAAATTGCAATTCATGGCAAGTTGTACATTGACAAATAAGTTGGAGATACCTCTGTGAATGACAGTCAGCGCACACTCACATGTAGCTTGCACTAGTGCAATGTACACGTTTTTCCAGACATAAGGACCATTTACGCCTGGAAAACGTCTTGTGAATAGGCCCTACGATGGCTCTCCAAACTCTTACTCAAGTTGGAGAACTGTGTAATTTATTTTTACTAGATGATTTCAACAACGGACAATGGTAAAGCCTAAACCGCCTGGGCACCTGCAGATCCCGCGAGTGCTGTCTCACCTTTTGCACACCCGCTTGCTTTTTCATTAAATGCCAGAGCAACTTGAAATAGAATGAGCAGATGAGGTTTGCTACAGTGAGCACTTCAATGTTCCAGCCATGAAATCTGTTTGAAAATATTATTGAACTGATGAATAATTCAGGGCCGTGCTGAAAGCCGTGAGAGCCATGACCGAGGAGAGAGCTGCACCGTTGACTTTGTTCTCGGCCAAAGGGCAGTTAGGATTTTAGCAGCTTGACAGCTACTGGGCTCTGCCTTTATCCACAGACAGAGAGAGCAGCAAGAACAAAACTCTTAGGCTGAATTCTGAATATTCAGTTCCTTCTTTTTGATTTGGAGTTTTTAATGAAGCCATCTAAAAGGCACATGTTACACAGGGACTCTTTCACCAAAATGCCACGGGTAGCACAAGTGAAATCACATGACACTTGACCCCCGATGACATCACAGGAAATGATGTCATTTGACCCCACCCTGAAGTGATATCGCGGGAAGCGATGGAACACGACCTTTCACTCGTTGAGAAAACAGGAAGTGGCATCACATAGCATTGTACACTACAAAAAATATGGTTACGATATCACTATAATGTGATGTACATTTCATACAAGAATGGATCGCCATATGTATCATTAAGATCAGTGTGTACATTCCCATATTACCAAATTACTATGAATGCAAGCAGACGTCCATGACCAAATGATAATGATGTGTTATTATATAGCACTTACGCTTAAGCGCTTTATATAGAAAAACTATACACCCAATATCACCCAACCTGTGTTGGTACTCATTTATCGACCTCAGAAGGATGAAAGGGTGAGTTGAGGCGTTTAAGAACAGTGACTTGCCGTCTGAAGTGTGCCTGAAATAAACCTTTAATGAGTCTAGCAATTATTGTGTATAATTCCAGAAAGACACATTATTTCGTATTCCTATTCTTTCTTATTTAGGGTCAGTGCTGAAAGTGTTAGACTTGTGGCACTCCTGTTCTTATTGTTCTTCTTTTTTAAGGGGCCTGGACAAGAAACCAGCCACTCCAGAAGTAAAGAGCTACATGGTGCTGCCCACAAGCCCAGGAGCTTGCATTGAAAACATATATATATATATTTTATGTGTTTTTTTAGAGGTCGCAAGGGTGACCTCAGAGGTCGCAGATGCGACCTCTGGCGACCTCTAAATGATGTCTCTGATGTTACAGATGTATACTAATTGACCTTTTCACAACTGATCGTGAGAGAATTGACCTTCTGCACAATTATTTATTTATTTATTTATTTTTTGGGACCTGCTGCACAATTGATCGTGAAATGAAGGTCAATTAAGACATATATGTGGGGGGGAAACCCCCTGCAACCTCCCACTCAATCCAAAAAAAACCTGCAACCCCCTAACCAATCCCATTATATGTATTACCCCAAACCCACCCTACACATATATAAAAAGTCAAATAAAGGTACAGGTCAATTGTGCAGAGGGTCAATTAGGAACACTATTGTTAGCTCAATTAGGACAAAAGATCAATTGTAAAAGGTCAATTTGGGTAATACCCATGTTACTGCTAACCTGGTGATCATGGGCGTAGGAAATGAGTGGGACAGGGGGGACAAATCCCCCCCACAATTTTAAATGGGGGGATATAATGTAATTTACCCCCCCCACAATGAGAAGCGAGGCGAGGGAAAGGCAGGGGTTATTTTTCATTCCAACTGTGCCAGTGCTGCTCTGCCTGCCAGGGGCCAGATTACAGAAACTGTACACCAGTGCAAGTGCAAAAATTGCACAGCAATAGCACAGGGGTAATGTTTGCCCTATTTAAAAAAAAACACAGGGACATATTAGAAAACTATTGCACCATGACAAGTGCAATTTGGCATGGTATAAGCACCTGTGCAGAAATTGCTATAGTGCAAAAAACATGCATTTTCAATGCGTTTTTTTTTTACCAGTCCAAAGTTTGCCCTAGTGCTAATGTCATTCCATATTAGGACTTGGGCACACATTGCCCCGTTACAATAAGGCAGTCAAAATGTATTTTTGCCCTGGTGCTAATACCATGCCAAGCTGCACTTGCTATGGTGCAGTTGTGTTCTAATATGTCCCTTTGTTTTAAAAAAACAGGGCAAACTTTTCCCTAGTGCTAATACCGTGCAACTTTGCACTTGCACCGGTGCAAAGATTCTGTAATCTGACCCAAGATATTTATTTTCTGTGTGTGCATTTGAGGAGCACGACTCCGCCCAGGCGAGGAAGTAAATCACAGGTGCCCTCTGCTCTTGAGTGATTGCTGCTTCCTCCCCCAGTGCTCGAATCTCATGATGCGCAGTGCACTAAAGACAGCCCGGGGAAGGGGGGGCAAGAGTGGGGGCAACCAGTACTGAGTCTGCCACGTGTTGAGGAGGCAGCAAGTGGAGCAGGCAGGCAGTAACATGTGCTCAGGCTGGTACACGTGTCGGGCACTGCCAAACTACCATTGATTTTGTGCTTGACAAGTTGACATTGATTTCAGGCGAGGACAGGACTAGTCCATGCAGGGCTTGTCCGTGCAGTAAAACAAGAAAAAAAACATGACACCCTCCAATCTACAATGTGCACTGATCAATGCCAGATCCCTCCCAGCACATGCCACAGAGATCCATGACCTGATCCTCAATCTCGACCTTGATATTCTAGCAATTACGGAGACCTGGCTTCATGAAGCCGATGGTCCTGCCCTCTCACTATCACTCCCACAAGGACACTCTATCTACAGGCAAGATAGACAGACAGCCAAAGGTGGGGGAGTAGCCCTCATAGTCAAAGATTGCCTAGCGGTCAGACAAACCTCATCAAACCTCGGGGAGAACACTGATTTCCTCGCAGTTAAGATCTCTATCTCCCCCAACACCACCCTCACCATCAACCTAGCCTACCACCCATCAGGTGCAATAGCAGAATTCCATGATAACCTCATCCATCTCCTAGGCGAAAACCTTAAAACATCCACAAAAACAATTCTCCTAGGGGACTTCAATCTTGAACTTAATGACCGTAAAGATAGACCTTCTAAAGCCGTGGCCCAAGCTGTTAGAACTGATATAATATTGTTTCGTCTTCATTGTATATGTTGGCCTATGCCCAGCAGCTTTGCGAGGAAATTCGCATTACACAGTCGTGACCTTAAGTGAATCAAGCCTCCATTTTAGGTTAGAGCCGCCATTTTAGTTTATTGTACAAAGTCACCCTGTGGCCTAAAATGGCCGTCTTGTGTACTCTTGTTCTTGCTTTAACCTCTTCAACCTCCAAGGGAGAGTTAATGTCCAACCTGCCTTCAGGCTACATGTTAGGGTCATGTAGACCTTGTCCTTTGTTGACCTCGGGATCAGGGTATTACTCGAATCGGCGATATTAACCTACAAATATGCAAGAACAATAACGCTATCCAAATACGACATGCGAAACATTTGTTTGATCTGTATTAAAGCAATGTGTAAAGAGTGTAACGTTAAACTTAGAGAATAATAATGTTTGTTAGTAAATGTATTAAAAGTAAACCGCATGCACGAGATATGTAAATTAGAAACGATCCTGGCGTGACCCTAGCCCAGTACATGATTAACTTGAAAGAGGCTGTACATCGTTATAACGAAAATGTATAAATACGCCGATGTCCAGCTAGCAAATCCTGCTCAATGCTCACATTGAACCCTGCTGGTGGTCTGTGATGTATTGACGGCCAAATAGCTATTTGTGTACTTTGTTTTGTAACTGTTCAGTTTTGCAATAAAGATTCTGGGAATCTTTACAAGCCTGTGTCGGTGTATTTCTCTTTGCATGGTGTAAAAGCCTTAATATTGTACTTTCTGATTCCACAAAGCGTTACAGGAGCTCGGCTTCAATCCTCACACCTACCCACTGCAAAGGACGCACACTTGACTGGGTAGTAGACCATAACTGTGATATAGACATCAGCTCCAATACCGCTACCCCATGGTCTGACGATCACTGTATACATTTCTTTATTCCTACCTGCGTCAACACAACCAAAAATCTGAGCCCCATCCCACCTGCGGTCGCTCGAAGTGCATGGAACCTTACTAAAGAAAGAATCTTCCCCCAGTTAAACCCGCTAACGTTCAACCTCCCAACCTCCTCAGACTCATCTGTGCTGGCAGATATCTACAACACAATGCTGAAAACAGCTATCGACACCATAGCACCACTTTAAAGTAAAAAAGCAAAAAAAATAAAACACTCCAACACTTGGTTCTCCGCAGAACTAAAAGAACTATGTGCCCAAAAATGTAAAGCCTTGAGCAAATGACTAGGATCCCTACAGGAATCCACATTATCTACCTACAAGACTCTGGCTGCTCAATACAAGAAAGCCATAATGACAGCCAAATCCTCTTCCTACAACGACAGAATCACCAATGCCACCTCTGAGTCAAAAGAACTCTTGCCATCTTTAAAGAACTATCGATCCCAACCACCAAATCACAAGAGATTGTCAAAGGCAAAGCATGGTGTACCAGTGTACAAACAGCCTTGCTAAACAAAATTGAACTCTTGCAAGAGAATATCCATGAGCATCATAAAAACCTCTCTAAACATATCATCCCAGCATCCTCCCAGGACATCAATGTCACCGCAGACAATATAGAACCCTTCTCCTTCAGGCCATCAAATTGTAAAGGATATGCCTGCCCAGCTAAACTAGTCAAAGACTGTGCCGAAACCCTTGCCCCTTTTCTAAAATTATTCATCAACACATCCTTCAAAGCCAACACAGTTCCTGACAGTTTAAAAGAAGCATGGCTTCGCACATTTCGAAAAAGAACATCATTGGACCCTGAGATAGCCAACAACTACAGGCCCATCCCCACCATCCCATGTCTTCTTAAAATCTTGGATAAAGTGGCATACTTGCAAATCCAGCAATTCCTGGAAGAAAATAAGATCCTAGACAAAAGGCAATCTGGATTACGCCCAGGTCATGGGACAGAATCGGTCCTACTTGATCTTAAAATCCAACTCAGCAACATTATGGACAAAGGCAAACCGGCACTTCTCCTCTTGCTAGACCTGTCGGCTGCCTTTGATCTCGTCAACCATGACATTCTAGGCAAGCAACTAATAAATGCAGCCCACTTCTCCCCGCAAGCCACAGCATGGATTGCATCCTTCCTCAAAGGAAGGCTCATGGAGTCCCACAAGTATCATGCACTGCACAACATCTTCACTATCCCTCTCTTCAATGACTTGGATCATCGTGACATAGCTTCCACAAACTATGTCGACGACACACAAGTCCTACTCCCCCTAACTGGCATCTACGAACAAGACGCAGCGGCCTTAACTAATATCTACACAAACTAATATCTACACAAACTAATATCTCCAAACATGGATGGCAGCCAACGGCCTTTGTCTCATTGGAGATAAAACAGAGATCCTCGTGGTAGGCACCAAAGAAACGCTCAACAAACTCTCTCCCCAATCTAGCACATTTAACATCGACAATACCACTATCACTGCTTCATCAGCAGTAGAAACCTTAGGAGTGTACCTTGACTCCTCCTTGTCCATGACACGTCAGGTTAGCGCCATAGCCTCCTCCGCTCCCCTCACCACAAAGATTATCAATGCGGTCAAGCCATTCCTGTCAACCAAATACTGCCTATCAATTGCTAGAGTCGCAATCGGCACCAAGCTTGACTACTGTAATGCCATCTTCATAGGCACCTCTGCCAAAAACCTTAACAAGCTACAGGTCACACAAAACAATGCCCTCAGAGCAGCATTGAGTATTCCAAAAAGGGAACACATCTCCCAGGCTAGGAAAGACACAAACTGGCTACCGGTTAAAGAACGCATTCTCTTTAAAACCATGGCCATTACACACAAGTGCCTGTCACTTAGCGCCCCCCTATCTATCGGAGAGGATCACCATCAACTTCTCACCCAGAACCACAAGAGTGCATCTCTCTACCCAGATCTATAACCCCTCCTTCAAAAGGCCAAAGGCAGGAGGCTTGAGCTTTCAACACTTAGCTCCCAAAAACTGGAACGCACTCCCCACTGCACTCAGAAATTAAACATCCTACACAGCCTTCTATAAAATGCTGAAAACCATACTGTTCAACTAATCATGTCAATCTTTTGTAACTCGCAACACTCTCACAGGCATGTTGTGCTGTTCTCTGTAACCAATGAATACGCACCTTTCCTATGTGAATCAATATTGTTCTGCATTGTTGTTTCTCTTATGTAAACCTGTACTAAGCAGGCATTCTGTGACAGCGCCACGATGCCCCAGGGCTGCTGTGCACAAAAGAAATACAATTAAATAAAAAAATTAAAGAAAATGCCTGGGGCCAATCTGTGTTTTCCTTTTTTTCTTGGAAAATCACATTTTAAAATAATGTTGTCATGCAACCTTTGTTGATGGCCGCTCCATGTCTGTCTGGTCTGAGCATGATCCCTGTGTGCTCCATGGCTGTCATCATGCAGTGCTGAACAGACAAAAAGATGAGGGGCGGGAGTGGAACAGGCTTCTGGGCCACCACATACACATCCCCACCCACCCCTTCAAAAAAGGTACCTGCCCAAGACACAGCCCCTCTCGAGGGCCTGGCCCCTCTCTCTTCACCTCGGTATTGCCCTGTGCAGGGCTGGAGCGTGTTCCAAGAACAGGACCCGACCATTAGGACAGTAGCTACCAGAACAGTATTTCTGTGGGATCACGCATGAATTGTTAAAGCTGCATTCAGTGCGTGCACCGTGTCCAACTCAGACAAATGTCCTGTGCTGGGATTGCCTGTGAAATACATCTACAAAGCACTTTATTGGTATGCTAAAAGAGAAAAGTATTGACCAAATGAGTATAAGGGGTGCAAACAGCACCACACTGGCTTCTCGTGCGTTTTCATGTGTAAAGCAGTTTTATTTCCCTGTCTCTCCGTGGATAGGACTGTGGCAGAAAAAGGACCAGGTACCAAAAATATGGCCCGTAAACACAAATTGCAAATTGTGATTTATTATAACAAACTAGTGCTTGGATTTGGGTGTATTTTTGTGTGAAAAATGTGTGGTGAATGAAGGTTTTTAAATACCAATGGGCCAGCATTATGATCAGAACTACCAGATGTGGCCCGCCAGGTGCAACTAGTCGCAAAATTCCCTTGCGTTGGCCCACAAAACCGGTGCACACTAGTCTGTCAGGCCTGCACTTCAGGCAAGCCTGAGTTTGGTCTTCTTGTCTCAATTGTCTTGCAACAGATACATGTTCTGAATACTGACGTTCTGAATACTCACAAGGCATAGTAGGTTCACCCCCCTCCCTCTGCTCTTAAATATTGTATTGTAATTGTTGTAATGTACTTCCCACTCTCTCTCCCTCCTTGCCTTGTGGGCTCTTTGAAACAGTATATTCTTATTGTATAAGCGCCCAACAAGCAACCAATCAATAAATAAATAAATACATAATTACATGTTGTTTCTATCTCCTGTTTACAGCATCTCTCAAAGCATGGGGAAGAGCTTTGCTTCTGTGGTGTTTTAGTTTTGAGTGGTGGGGTAGTACTGCCTGTCTGGGATAGGATAAGAGCACCTAGCACTTGGCAATACCCTGTGTGTCTGCTGACAATGGTTGGCATATGGGGCAAATACCCTGTAATGGGAATGCCGAGCACACGCTGATCATACGATGATGATACCTGCTATATGATTTGAGAAGCTGACATTTGATGGCACTACCTGGAATATGATTTGCTTACTTCAGCATATGAGAGCAATATCTAAGGCCGCTTATATTTCATTGGCATGCCCGCTAGATGATATGAATTAGTGAAATACCTGGCTTCGGATGTGAGCACTTGGCAATTAATGTAATTGCCTGGCATCAGCGTTGGTGTAATAATCTTCAGAGTGGGGTGTGCTGGCATCACCTGGCCAAACAAATAACGTTTGCTAGCAATCACGGTGCGAGTGTAGCTAATAAGTGAACGCTTTCGACTGCAGCATGTGTGTCAGGAAGTCTGTTTGAGGAAATGTTTGATAGGCCAACGCTCTTGTCGATACCAAGAAACTATCAAATGTTTCTTTGTTCTGGCTGAAATGAGAAACAAATCACACCATTGGATAAGGTCTTATTCTTACAAGTATATGACGTCAGTCAACAAATATGTTAGCAGGCCTCAAAACTTCCAGTAGCCATTGACTAGTGATAATGGACTCTTGGTGAGTAAGAAATGGAGTGCTGTGCATATGTGAGGAATTGGGGGTGAGTGACTATTAATGCCTGGCTAATAGCTTGTAACTTGTAATGTTTAGCCCTGATGGTAGTGCACTATAATTGGAGCTTCATTTGTGTCGTTCCCTTAAGTAGTGCAGCTCGGTGCTACGCTGTGTGTGTTACAGGAATGGGACATCTCTAGGAGGTACAGGTGTAAAAACCATATATCATTACACATTATGTTCTGTGCTAAAAAGCATAGGCAGATCACACAAAAATTAAAAATAAACCCAGATTCTTTATCTAGCATAGTGGGTGAAACATATATCAGTCATTCTTAATGCAACGCTGCAAGGCTAAAAACGAAATTACAGCCCTATGCTGCGTAATACTAAATAGTTCTGTAATGATTATATGTATGATATGATGTGGCATTTGTAACGCGCCTATGCACAAGTGTTTCAAGGCGCGAGGGGACTGGGGGAACTGTGTAATGAGAGGACTGTGTGGTGTGGCATGTATGAATCACACCTGTTGAAAAGGAAGTTCAGAGCCTTTGCATTTCAATCACAAGCTCACTTCTGAGACGCAAGGCAAGTGCTACAGCATTGAAGAAACAGCTGCCCAGGTGTGCTGTGAAGGTGCCATTGCAAAGTGTAGCAGCAAAGGCTCTGCTCGATGTGGAGTGCCACACCATCTTATTCAAACTGTACTTGTGCTGAGAGAGTTTTTGATACTTTCCCATTGATAGTCTAGTTGTCTTACTGGCAAGTGATGCACAGTTCCATTAAACACACAGCATCCAATGCCATGCTGTCTAATACAATTAATAGCAGCCAGTCTGAAAGGTTTTCTATAGAGCCATGAAAAGAGCATTCAAAACATGTTCTTATGTCCGATCAAATGCTTATCAGCTCTGCTGAAAGGAGCAGGTATGTCAAGTATAAAGCTGGCTTTTCTGCTTTTAATGTATTGAATCTCTTCCAAGAAATGCCTGTACAGTGCCATGAAGTGGCTATGAGGTGGCACTGAGCACTATGTAAAAATTGCATTGGGCAGTATTCCTCTGAAAAAACTATCCAGTACATGCAGGCCAGGCAGCTCTATTATATTACATACTGTGGCTATAATTTAAGGCCAGCCTTAATAGCATACCCAATTCTAAAATAACGCATATGATACTATGTGGGTCTGCAGAGTGGGCCTTACGAGGCCTTTTTGACTGCAAACAAATTGAGGGAAAGTGCTGGAGACCTTTGTTGGGATTACCAAAGAGCACCCCTATGAAATTAATCTGGGGTGATTTTGGATGGGCAGCTACCGAGTTTCTAACCCAGGGTCGTGCTCTGGGTCTGTATGTTAAACTAATGAAATCATGGGCACATTCTCCTAATTCGTTGCTAAGCGAAGCATGGCTCAGAAACTCGATTTGCTAGAAGGAGTGTTTACTTGCTGGTTAAGCATGGCATTAGTGCAGCAGTACGTGAAGGCCTTAGCCGCATACTAGAGGAGATACAAATCAAATTGAGCACTCGTGATCGTTTTCCAACACCTGTGTACTAAAGTCAATTGAGTAGAATATGTAAAATATTGTCCTGCAGTACTGCAGTAGGCATTACACCATCTCACGTGGCACAGCTGCTTCTAACAGGCAGAAGTGCTGAAAATATTGTTAAGTACCCAGAAATCGAATATTTCCTCCTCTCTGTACAATTAACAACATTATGAAGAGTCCATAAGTATTCTTCCATCCTGAATTGGTAGACAACAAAGGCTGCCTCCCACAGAAAGAGCTTTATTTGCACAGGTGGAGAAGCTACTGCGGATCCTTCTAACGGTTCTGGTATCTTCCTCTGAGGCTGAGAGAAGCTTTAGTGCTTTGCGATGACTGAAAACGTGGCTGCGTAGAACTATGACTCCGAAAAAAAACTCAATCATGTTTGTGTGTGCAATATACACAAAGATATAATGGATCTAGTTGACATACAAATAATAGCAACAAAATTTGTCATGCATAATGAACGCCGCTAAAAATATTTGTTTTTTTTCAACAAATGTGCATGATCATCACTCACTACAAATAAATAGGCAGCTTTTACTCTGTGGTTTGTGTCTGTAGCAATGTCCTCAAGGTGTCCCCAGTCCCCCCAGATTTTATGTGTCTCCTACGCTCCTGCGTGTCTCCTGGCTTAGTTCTTCTCTCTGCCTCAACCACAAAGCTCCTTCTGAGGCTGTCTTCTATTTCTTGGACCAACGACTCCGTCCATGGGGGTCACATGTCCATAAACATCAAAGAAATATCATTTTTTTGCCAGACCTCGGCTGGCAAATGGGGCTACTTCTTGATCGTACTTGTGTCTGTCCAGTGAATTGGTCACAGAGATCGGACTTGGAAGCTCCTCTACAGAGGGTGAAAGGTCTAAAGGTCCAGGTCTGTTATTTCCCATACTGCACATGCTGCCCATGAAATCCATGATGTCCATGCAGTCCATAATGTCTAACCAGAAAGCGGTGCTGTGCTTGCGGCCACTGGTGGTTCTGCTGTCCTTGATGCCGATTCGACAGATCCCGTTTGTAGCAATCCCCCACTATAGCACACTACCTCACAGTGCTTCCATGGGGTAGATCACTGATCTCCAAAGAATGACACGTTTCCATAATCCATGCAGTCCATAATGTCTAACCAGAAAGCGGTGCTGTGCCTGCGGCCACTGGTGGTTCTGCTGTCCTTGATGCCGATTCGACAGATCCCGTTTGTAGCAATCCCCCACTATAGCACACTACCTCACAGTGCTTCCATGGGGTAGATCACTGATCTCCAAAGAATGACACGTTTCCATAATCCATGCAGTCCATAATGTCTAACCAGAAAGCTGTGCTGTGCCTGCGGCCACTGGTGGCTCTGCTGTCCTTGATGCCCATTCTACAGATCCCGTTTGTAGCAATCCCCCACCATAGCACACTACCTCACAGTGCTTCCATGGGGTAGATCACTGATCTCCAAAGAATGACACGTTTCCATAGTCCATGCAGTCCATCAGGTCTAACCAGAAAGCTGTGCTATGCCTGCGGCCACTGCTGGCTCTGCTGTCCTTGATGCACATTCTACAGAGCCCGCTTTTAGCAGCCCACCGCCATAGCACACTACCTGACAGCGCTTCCGAGGGGTAGATCACTGATCGCCAAAGAATGACACGTTTCCATCGTGTTGCACGTTGTCACCGGGCAAAATAAACAAACACCCCAAGACTAAGAGGCTAGATGGCAGCACCGTGGCATAAACGGTCCTGTCACGTTACAGAATGTGCTATGTAAATGCAGATAGAAGTAATCGGCGTCGAGCCATGCCAGGCATGCAAAATTGCCATTGGAAAACAAATGCCTGTGTTAACAGTATTTCAATATAAAGTGGCAACTCCACCGCGTGCTTTTTTACATTCATTACCGGCGAATTACTGTTGAGAATTACCCAGGAAAAAAGCAGATTGCTTTCACTAGCTCGGTACTCAATGTACCACTGGGTACATTGCAACCCGCAGAACAACAAAGCCGTCGATCAATGCCAAGCGTTCCTCCTTCTTGTGCAACTGATGAATTTTGCTGCAAGTAACTTGGCGAGCATGTTTTCTTTCCTCCCAAACGTGCTTTAAAAAGGACACTCTGGATTGATGGGCGTGCTGTACTGTAGCCCGCGGCCATGGGCTGCCTGCTAGCACAGCACGTCAGTTCTACACCAGGCCGTTCCATTCCCCGGTGTAAGAACCCCATTTAACCCCTCGCATTCCCACAGTTATTGCAGCGTGTACATTGTGTGAAGCAGCACACCCACTAGCCACTTGTATAGTTGCATCCAAAAGGCACAGGGCCAGAGTATATCTTCTGAAACCCCGGGGTCACCCTGACTGGCTTCTGAAATGCATGTTGTAGTGCAGGAGTAGGTCAGAGGTTATTCGGGCTACCTTCTTTTCTGAATCCAGGAGTAAGGCCGAGTCCATCCCTTGTGTACCCTCTCCTGATCATTCCCTGGAAGTGCTTATAAATGTCCAACACAAGTGGATAGACGTAGAGGGGGACAACAGATGTAGAAATCTGTGCACACGTATATGCCACACGTCCACGTCGCAGTAGGTCAGGCTCCGACTTTCATCCAAAGGTGATAAGATGCATGGCATTCATTTGGGTAATACAAACATCTATTATTTTGAAGTCCCCAGAAAGTGATTCTGTTTGTGCAGTGTGCTATTTAAATGAATATTTTTTTTAATATTATTTTAATTTTTATGATTATAATTAGCATATACATTAATACCAATAACAACAAAGTGCCTTTGCACTTCAAGTTTTTGTTGTGGATTGTAATCTTCATTTGCATGTACATTGGGGGTGCATGCAGTGTGGTGTAAGGTTCCACGAAGATACATTCATTGGTGTGCAGTTATGTACCAGAGGGGCCCTCTCTGGATCAGGACCGCAGAGGGTGCTCCCGGCTGTGCAACACATTCTCCCAAGGTTAGCATTCCACCCCCATTCTCCACCCCCATTCGCCAAGCCAAGCTTTCGTCACATAGCAACAGGCTAGCAAAAAATAAACAGACTGCCAGGGGCGTCCTGGTCACTGGCGCGTGCCATGCGTGTGTTGCTGGTCTTAGCCCCAAAGTGGCCCCCGTTAGAGGTTCCATGGCTTCCGCTGTGGTCCTAGCCTTTGTCACTTCAGCAGGAGAGTCCCCTTCCCCTTGGGAGCTTTCGAGTCTGAATGGAATGCATGGGCAGACAGTAAATCCGTGCCTGGCAGGAGTGTGCCCGACCTGCGATTGTGCATACATCACATATGTCCTCCTCATTTTTCACAAAGAGGCATCCACTTGTGTTAGGGAACGGTGGCTGCCTGGAGTGTGTGCACATTGGCTAAGTGCCAGGAGGCTGGTGCATGGGATGCAATATCCGGGAATGAGTGCAGATACGGGCCTATGCAAAATATTCGAATAGTGTGTGAAAATGGTACCATGGGGTGTGAAGGGGTTTGTGTGGGGATACAACCTGTGCGATGAAATCAACCACAAAGGGTACTTCAAAGAGAGACAGGGACAGGTTCCCTCTGTGCCCTGTGTAGCAACTACTGTTATTGACAGCTTCACACATGCCAATAAACAATACCAACAGGTGCGTCCATTCCCTGTAACAAGTACACAGCAGGCCTGGTTGGATCCGGTGTAGGCTGTGCCTTTTTATTCCACTGAAGAACGCGTTAGATCCTAAATCCAGGCTAGGCTAATTCAGGTTGTGCAGCCTTACTTTATTTGAAACTTCTTTGTAAAACCGACATTGTGATGTTTTGTACTGGCTGTTAAAGAGTTGTTTGACCACAATTCCAGTTTTAGGGAGACTGTTAGGGATCGCTCTGCTGAGAGGGCCCCGTTATGATAAACCCTCGAGAGCTAAAGCAGCGCCTAGAAGCGAGGCGCTTGCCTTCTCCTCTCCAGTCCCTTTAGGCTGTCCACGCAGAGCTAGCCAATCACGAGTGTCCAATCACCGCTCGTGATCCTGTTATTCGTCACTAAGCCCCCGAGATGTCCTTTTGCGTTTCTTGCGTTTGCTGAGGATTACGTCATCGCGCATCTCTGGAAGACATTTACGAGGCCCTTTATCGCACATACATCTTGGTTCGTGGGTCTTCGTAGCCCCCCGACACTGGCTGTGTTATCACACATGTGAAGGCCATTGAAGTCCATTTATAACCTCAGATTCTAGAGTCCTTTACCTTTTGCACCGGGAATGCCTCTCTTGCACTTGATGCGTTGTGCCACTACACAGTTAATCTATAGCCGGGTGACCCGGCCTGTCTATGGCGATCCCTGTGTTGACACAGATATGCATCCTGGCACGAGTTCTGCGCTGCATAGAATGGCAGACTGGCTTCTTCATAGATTTAACTGAATGCCAAATGCCGAAGGCATATTTAAGCAAGAAATCTGGAGCTATTGCCAAGTGCAGTTAACGCACAGCATATAGCAGACACTCTGTATTCCAGTGATTGAGTAGGTACATCAAGCTACATATTGCAGTGCGACTATAATTCAACTCTCAACCTCGTTATGTTCTGTAAACATTTATTTGATCAAATATCAAACATACTGTATTTTATTTCGCTACATTTTAGATGAACATACATTAAAAGCATTCGTTTTTATGTTTTGAAAAACGCATAAAGGTTATTTTGTTTGTGGGCACATTCTAAAGCTTACAATTAATGTTGTGAAAACACAATTAGTCCAATATTGCCTGTACAATGTTCACATGTGAGAGGTTCACCTTCTCAGGAGCACCGTCCAGTGTAGAGGCCGAGGGGGCAGGGAAGAGGGTTGGTTGATAAAGTAAATGCCCATGAAAATGATCCACTCATGAAATCAGAGATACACGTACCTTTCATCAAGAATTATTCTTCATAATGATATTGATCATTAGCACCCAGGGCAGGGGAGCCAACCAATCAGGCTGCTCGGAACGCGGCGCGCTGAAACTGCTAATCTCTGCCCGTGTTCCGAGCAGCCTATTGTCTGCTTCCCCTTCCCTGGACTGCCATATGCCCCCCCCACCTTCCCTTCCCTTAAGGTTTTTTTTAACTCCACCCCCACCGCCCCTCCACTTTTCTTTTGTTTCAGCATCGGCGGGAGGGCATCGCCGCCTCTGCTGCTGCCATGGTGCTCCTTCCAACCTGCCATACAAATGGAAGACGGGTTCCGTAAGGAGCCCTGCCTTCCATCTCCATGATGGCCATCATCGGACAGTATTTTGTTTGATTGAACGGGACGCCAAGCGGCGTACCGTTCATTCAAAGAAATTACACCGCTCTCAACACCCCGGGTTGTGGGATTGGCAACCTCGGGGGCTAATAGCGTTAACACCCTTTCTGGCATGCCGGATTGAGTGCTATCGGCCTCTTAGAGATATTTCAATAAATATCTTGTACTAGGAATCTATCACTTGCCATTGTAAGGTGTCCCTTGCCCTTGGCAGCCGGTGTCCACTTCGTTTTAGATCTGGCATGGTGGCCATTGCTACACATGCCCACTTGCTACTTCTGTGACAATCCAGTAAGGGTGCATAGGAACCCCTCTCAACTGGGGTTGGACCCTACTAAAACCAACCTAAAACTAATCCTGGTCTCCGATGATTCTTAACAACAGTCCTTTAAAAGGAAAGTGGTCATACCCCAGTGGAGTCCGCATGGATCACAGGTGGCAACTGAATTCATTCATTTCCCCTATGCTGCCTATGCCATGGGCAATAACAGCATAGCTTCCCTTGATGATTCAATGTATGATTGTCACCTGGATCCCAGGAGGCCTGCATTGGAATGCTGTGCAATCCTGTGTACACCTTAACATGCTTTGCTTCTTTCACATTGTGCAGGCAATGCACTGTACTATTGTATGACAGATTAAAACCAACAGTGTATTGTTCTTAATCAGCACTACACCAACCTTTTCTCTGTAAAATAATACATCCCTTTTCAATTTCCAACAACTTTGTCTGGTAATCCATGAAATACTACACACATTAAGGACTGTTGACCAAAAGTCCTAAATCCAATTTAGTGGCAATTTGTCACGTACACATTACATTAGGACATGTTCAAATGTACATCATGTCAGTAACTCTCCTACGTTTAATTATCATCCTACTGATGTTTATACAAGCGCAATAATCAGAGTCGGATGCTATTTGTCATTTTAAATTCAGTAAAGGTGTTAGAACATCATTCACACCAGCCATTTACATATATTTTGACCATCAACATGTATGACACTTGCATTTAGTGATAGCAATTAGCAATACTCAATTGGGAAGGCCACGCTCTATTGCACTGCTTTTGTTTTTAATGATCCAGCTCTATGTTGCTGCAGCTATACGATGTATATGTCATACGATTTTCAATTCTTAAATAAAAAGATGGCTACCAACGGGATTTGCTTCCGGTTGCAGACTATGTGGAGGTGATCGTTGCGATGTGGAACTTTTAGGCTGGTGCTACCTGGTCCATTCAAGAACATGAACAAGGTGATTGTGCAATGGGTGTTTTGGAGTTCATTTCCCCCTGATGGGTTTCACCTGTTATATGTCGATGCCACTCAATGGGAACTTTGCAACGGTGTATTATAGGAAGCCAGGGAGCACTGGCTTCTCAGAGAGCCAGGTCTGAAAGGAAGTGAGGGCATGCACACTGGGCCTGGCTCAGTAGAGCTGGTACACGTACAGATCCGAAGACACGAATACCGCCCCACATGTTGCTTCCCGACAGACCATCGCACCTCTAGGACACGATGGAGCAACATGCAGTTCAAAAGAGTAATAGCATTTTCTTTAGTACAGTTCCACTGTCCTGAAGGAATTCAAGTGGTCCTCATAACTAAATAGGTCATCGTCGGGGAAGGTTTTGCCAAACCTACTTTACATAGTTAGGTTTCCACGGGGCCGATGGAGAAAGAATCCCTTTTTTGGGTACTTATGCCGACATAGGTTAGTCCAACATCTGATCGCAAATTTCGCATGGAACCCACATTTACAAATAATTCAGTAGTGAATGTCTACTGTTGGATCATTGGTGCAAGTTGTTTCAAAACTGCCCTCACCCACCTGCAGCCCTCACGCATTACTCACCCTGTTCTCTCATCTGAGCACTTCCGCCCTCTGAACATACTCCTTGCTCCTCAAAGCACTTCCTCTGCACATCTCTCCCAATCTATATTATCTCCCCGGCCTGCACCCCAGTCATAGGACAGCGTGGGGAAACACTGGGTAGCCCACAGTTACATAAAGAAACAAGCACTGGCAAAGTCAACCGTTCAGGCTTTTGTGTAGGCATGGGATAGGCATTTGCTGGGCATGGCATAATGGCCATTGGAACGGGAAGCTGGACAAATTAAGCTAGCTCTATCAAGCAGTAACAGCAAACTGTGACCTGCCAGTATTCTTTCTAAGCATTTCTGCAGAAGGTTAATGGCTTAATTGTAGCTCTAAATGCACTTCTGGTGTAATAAAATGTCTTAACCAAGTGTGCATGCAACCACTTGCCTTGATTTATATCTGTTCGTTGCACCAATGTCCTGTTAATAATAAGCACTGACAAAGGCGTGTGTATAAATATTAGACAGGAATTTCCCAGTCGTTGCTCAGATAACCACACCATAATGGCAGTGCCTTGCAAATGCCTATCCCAAGCCTACAAAAAAGCCAAAACAGTTGGATTTCCAATGCTTGTTTACCTTGTAACACCGTGCTGAATTGAGTGAATGCATGATAATAAAAGTGTGTGTATCCCAGCTTCTGTTAGCTTCCAGTGGGTATAAACACATGGTAGCTTTGAAGTAAAAATGCCTATCGGGAAGTAGACTCCATGTCGGTGCTTCTGCTTGTTTTGACTGGATACAGGACAGTCAAAAGTTGTATTCTTTAATATCACTTCCATCACGTTGATTGAAGCTCCTCAAGGAAGAAAAGTGTGGTTCCAGTGATGTATAGCTGGAGTTGTATGTGTTTTCTCCATTATGAGTAAGGGGCTATCTCATGCCCCCAATGAAATGTAAAGTGTGGTGTTGCCCAGGTGTTGTCATTGAATTGTAAGTGTCTATCTGCTTGTCTATAGGTTCAGACTGCATATAGATGGCCACAAACCCTCCTCCCAATTATCTGCGAGGCATTGATTGAATATTGCCAACCGTGTTGGTATTTTCCATGTCAGGACTGCGTTTCTTGGAAAGGTTTATAACTGCCACTGATCGCTGTGCCAGTGGAGACAGTATTCACGCCCTGGCTTTTTCCTCGTTCACGCACCACATGTGAGTTTAACACTGGTCTCAATGCCAAAAAAGGCTTTGTACTGAGACAGCAACTCAAGATCTCCCCGCTCTGACATCCCTTTCAGAATCAGGAGCTAGGGGAAAAAAGTGTGCATCTTTCAGAAAGCCTTGCAATGGTCATGGGAATCCACTGGGTTCTGCCAAGGAGAAGGAATCTGTTGGGCTACCTCTGCATCTGGGTCCCCCCCCTGCTGAAAAAACGAGCCCCAGCCCTCGTAGTTCTCTGCGACCACTCAATCATCCACCTGGATATCTGGGCTGACTTCTGAAGCCTAGATATGCCCTGACGCCCACTCTGGGACTGCTCGAGGAAAAACGGAGTGTCCACTTGTTACTTTCTCCTTTGAGAGCACAGCGAGAGCCCGCTCAGACCTGCAGCTTCCTTCTAGGAGCTATGCATTCATTTCTTGTACAGAGCAGATGCATTCTGCATGAGCTCAGGCGCTCCCATTGCTAGGGAGGGGCTGTGTGTCCACTTCGGGGGCCAGGAGTCATTGGTCAGTAAGTGTGCCCTTGCTGCTCTGGCTAAAGAGCACAAGGCAGCGGAGAGTCCTAGGTAGCAGTATTACCGAGGCAAAGAACGCCCTGCCTCGACCGCTGCATTTCACTGAAATGAACTGATGAGAGCACTTATGCCCAGCGCCCATTCTTCCAAGAATCAAGGTGAAACCTGACTCCCTGCCAGAACATTTTGCACTTCACAAAGCCTCAGCAGAGCGATGAGAAGCAGCAGTTGCATTTAACAGGAGCCTGCAACTAAACCAGCACCATCATGAGTCTACAAAGGTCCGTTTATTCAAAATCTGTCTGTGCATCACAGCGCCTAGAAATGAATACTAGGCACTTTAAGTCCAGCACACTATATCACCCCTTTTTGTGGTCAAGCAAGCCTTGGTGGGCCTGTGTATCAGGTTTGCAGCGAAATCTCGCACTGTTGTACTTTGAAATCAGTTCCCTAAGAAGGTTCCTGCTGACTTTCATTGGTCCACTGAGTCTAGTGGACATCTCTGATGATCTGGTAGAGGAATGCGGGTGGATCTATTTGATCACTGCGACCACATATAATTGCGACGGCCGAAAATGCCTACTTTTTATTAAACCCCATTTATACCACATAGATATGTGGGGGGAGACCCCCCACAACCCCTTAAATACCTATAATATCCCACACCCCACCACATATACATGTGGTGTAAAGGGCGTGTTTAAAAAGAAAGTGGGGTATTTCGGCGGCCGCAATTGTGAGGGCGACATTTTGGGCCATTTCCATGCTGGTTACATGTCTTTTCGCCGATTTTCTTTCACCGCAAAGATTTCAACAAAGATTTTTCATTGAAAATGCTTTCACCTAATGTAGATTTATGACACTATTCATCGAAAACCTGTATACCGCATTTACCGAATCCCCCAACCCCTGTTTTCTGCCCTTTAAAACACCCCAAACATTCCCAAATATTTTATTTATTTATTTTAATTGGGGATCCCCCAAAACCTTGTTTTAAAAATGCAACTCTTTACCCCACCCAAACATATATAAATATATTTTCGATAAAATCATTCAGTGAAAATTCTGTGCAAGATTTTTTCTATGAAAAATCTTTCAATGAACATTTTTCGGTGAACCATCTTTCGATGACACATTTTTGAGTGAACAGACTGTATACCAGCAATGTGCTCACATAGTTCATATTGCTCTCTTGATGGAACTTGTAAATTGTATTTTTCATGGTTTGCAACATTTGTTAAAATGAATGGTAGTATCTTCTGGGCACTATGCACTCAACTGTTAACATTTGCAAGTGAATTCATTTATAGGTTCAATCCGTTACAGTGGGACCTGCTAAACATGTTGTGCCAAACTTTTCAAAGTGTCATAGAATGATATTGTGATTTTTTGTAACTCGTTTTTCTACTGCTGCCCCCCGTGTAAGGAACCAGTGTTATTCTAGGGTGTAATCATACTTACCATATGAATGTGTCTATTATTTCTCTCGTTGTGTGAGTACATCTCTCTATTGTGCACTGGTGTGAAACTTGCCTCCCCATGACCCATGAAGAAGCTGCGCATCTATCCTCATGACCGCCAGCTTCACGAAATTACTGATAGGTCTGGAGCCGTAATCATTATTGGTGGGGCCCAGATCCAAGGGTACATTTTGAAAATAATATCATGGATGCTACTGTGGCTACAGGGGCAGGCAACTTCCTGTTCTTGCCCAATTGTTATAGCTTAACATTGCTCTGGAAAAGGCCAAACTCCTGCTCATTCTCTGGGCTGCTGACTAGCGAGCCGGGTTGAACACTACAGGCTACAGCTTGCCTGGCATGTGGCTATCCTGCCCCGCAGCCCCACGAGCCCAGGCACATGTATTACTAGAGAGGCTAAGGCTCCATGGGCCCATAGAGCCGAGCGCCCATGGCTCTTGTACCCAGAATCAAAGTTGTTGATGTTTACGGTTTTGATGTGGAATACACAGACTCTGAAATCATAGCTCTGAGCTAGGCATCAAATCATTTAACCTTCAAGTGAGACAAAAATGGTCCCTTGAAAGCATGTATCTTTAAATCTGCCAGAGAGGAGCCATCAATAATCAGGATGTGGTCACTGCTGACTAGAGCTGTTCGAATTAGAAACTAAGCCAGCAGAGTCTTTTCAACGCACTGCAAAACAGCAGAGCTATCCACAATCTCAAATATGCTTGGGCCCCAGCCTCCCCGCCCCACCTACCCCCCTCCCCCACATTCCCTATTACAGACTGCACTGCTCTTCAGAGGCAGAGTGGGATATTCGAGTGCATAAGCATTGGAGAGAGATTAGGTAATTGGGTGGCACCAGGCATGAGCTATGTTGCCCTCACATCTGGCGTGCATCCCATGAGCCAGAAGCACCCGCCAGCAGGCTGGGACCTCATCCCTGGCAGCCAGCCTCCAGTGGTTCTGTGATGCGCGGCTATTTTGCAGGAGTCATACCCCCATTATCAACTGTTTACATTTATTGTGGTCATACCTCCAAAACACACAGGGCAGCAATAGAGAATGACAGAAATAAGTGCTCCTCCCGCACCCCCTTTCTGGGCTTGGTGGTATTAACCCACCGACAGTCCAACCACCATGTCCCATTTTGCTTGCATTATGATGCCCTATTGAATAGTCACTCATCTATAGACGTGTAGATTTACAGGGCATACAATTAGAAAGCCATGAATGTGTTACCTTATTCCTGCTTTCATTGTATTTTTTTATATTTGGCCATTTCTTCTTAGCCGACCAAATGCTGTCGATCGGAAAAGTTTTGGTACAAATGTGCTCTTGCCAGTCCCTACAGACCGACTCAGGAAATCTGCCAGGCGGTGGGTTACACAGGTGGCAGTGTTGCATGTCCTCCTCTGTGCTGTCACACTGCTTTCAGAAATGAAGGGAGGACCATCAGCGGTCAAAGAACAGAGTGTGGTACACACACATCTAAATCTATAGGTTTGCATCCACACAGCCTTGGCTCACAGGGGCACACTGACAGACAGACCCGGAGGCATTAAGGTCACAAGCAGTTTCACAAGCAGAAAATATTCTGCTATGAAGACATATACATTGGTTTGGTAAACTTGTTAGAAACTATGTCATTTTCTTCTTTAAGGGGAACTTGAATTTCACAGAAATCTCTGCGGTCTACCATAGTTCCATGTTCTGGAAGAAGCATCATTTATTGTGCTGTTTCTTTTGCTGCCACTAGGCACAATCATTTACTTTATGACATATAATATACTTTTGTATGTTGTATTTCATCTATGTATAAATGCTTGGGTGTGTTAGGGTAAATTCTGGTGATCGGCAGAGCCGCACCCTGGGTCCGCGGACTCCCAGCTCTCGAAAGGCCCTAACTCCTTCCTCGTTCCAAAGAAGTAGAGGGGCCACACAAGAGCAATTAGTTACTGACGTTTATTAGACGAAAACACTGTTAAAGACTCCAATCAAGCATTCCCACTAGGTCAGTGCCTTGTCTGGGATTGCTCAAGGGAACCCCTTATTTATATATTTTTATGACAAGTTATAATCAGGATGATGAACCCTTGTATCACGCCCGTCTCTTAGAATCCCCCTGACCCCACTGAGCCAAGAAGTAGGTTTGTTTTGCAAATTGAAAAGGTTTATTTGAAAAATTAAAGAATAGATACATATCACACTTTTATAATAAATTAATATTTGATATCACACTTAGACATATGACAGTGATCAACAATGGATGATGTTATACTAGCACACTGGTTTAATTACTTAGGAGTAGTATAGAGGATAAGGTAGCTGAGAATGCTTTATATGGTACAAGGAAATGCAAGGTGAAAAAGAAGCAACACAGGAATAAACTTGATATGATTTCAGCAAAAGGTAATAGAATCACATTTCCCCCTTTGGGCGACTCGCCCCCCCCCCCTATGCAATAGAAGATGGAAGGGAGAGCACACAGTTCTCAGGAATACAATTACAGTACAATACGAATTCAGTTCCCCCCTAGCAAGCTTAGAGAAACAGGGAGGATTTTAAACACAGGCAAAGTACTTTAAAGGTGGTATGAAAAGAAGGAAAAATATGCTAAAAGGATTTTAATTCCCTCTAGAGGTTCAGGGTGAGTGAGAGATATTTTAAATCAGTTCAGGCCAGCCCTATCAATGATTCAGGGATGGTTACCAGGTTGAAAACGGAATTGCGTAATTGAAGCAAAAGACGAATATTTTTACACGTGGCTGAAATGAAGCAAAATGTAAAATCACAGCAATTTAGTCGCGTGTGTCGAGCAATTACGGAGGAAGTATAAGGAGGAGGAAGACGGGTTCAGGCTCGTTGGAAAGCTTGGAATCTTAGCTTTAAGATGAAAGTTAAATTTCGTTCCTAGGACAAACGGTTCCGCAGATACGGACGATATTGTGAAGGTAGATTCTCGAAATTAAAAGAAAGCTCAGAACGACAATTGACAGTTTTGCAGCTTTAGAATGACAGAATGACACGATTTCTAGGATGCAGTTCTCAATAGGTTAAAATAGTTTGAATTAGATTATATTAAACTAAGAGATTGGGTTTTCCACAGTTCTGGCTGAGTACTCACAATATATTTTGGACAGGAATGTGTCACTTTGTCACAGATCGGGTCAGGATTGGTTGTGGTTTTCTCGCCCCTTGGTACTGGTTCTGCGCACAGCGATCTGGGTCAGCTCTGCTCTGCTGGTCTGGTCTGGCACTCGGCACTGTACGGATCTCTGGACCTCTGGTCTATCTTGATACAGCACTGCTTTCTGGGTCTGCTACTGGTTCTGGCAAAAGTTCTTGGCAAAGAATTCAAACAGCTCACCCGGCTGTGAATAGTTTGGTTAGGTTCTGAGGCCTGCTGAAGAGAACTCAGCTTGTGGGTTAGGCCTTTGCTTTAAGTTCTGGAGTCAGAGTTCTAAGTTCTGGTCTCTGTCTAGCTGGAGTCAGTCTGGATCTCTGGATGTGAAGTCATCTGTCAGCGTGCTCCGCAAGGAAATTGAAATTGAATGTCCCTGTCTGGCTTCCAGTGGCTCTTTTTATGTCTTTAGAAAGTGGGTGTGTGCGTAGCATAACTGAGCCTGCCCCTCTCAACTTATCATTGGACCAGTTCTCCACTCTCCCTTGATTGGGGAACTGATTTGTGAGTCAGAGTGATGAGGTAGGTTTATGGTCAGAGGATCCCCCCCTTGTCAAATTGCACACAAATCTATTTCTGATCCAAATACATATTTCCCAGATACACAAGTGGTCGACATTACATGTACATATTACAGATTACTTATGGAAAATTCTGTTCCAACTCTGATGTTTCTAAGAGCTTGCATTCAAAAATGACAACTTATTTTCGTTTTTAGTTGGTTTACCAATATCGGACGTTTACCAAAAATGGCACACATGTACACTGTCTTTCTACACAAATTCCAGTAACTTTTCATTTTTCTAGTGTGAACCCCGTGTCTGCAATCTCCATAATTCATGGGGTTTTGCCTCAGAACATGGTACAGAGTTCTAACACCTCTTAAAATGTGCACAGAAAAATCACAAGAATGATGATGTTATTTATATAATTTTTACAAGTCCGCACTATGAATTATCCATCTTTTTAAAATTGTGCTCTGGCCCCGAGGGGTGTGGTTTTCCAAAGCACATAGTGGAATTTCTGCTTTATCCACTTCCCCCAAGCTCAGCTTGCTCACAGATGCAGTGCCCCTCCCCGTTTCCTTCCAAGAGGAAGCCATTTACGACCGCCCTAATTTAACATTTGCCTGGGCCAAGGACAGTGCTTTGTTTAGTTTCCTGCAGTCCCAAGTGCCACTCCCCTAATTCAATCAGAGAGGTGTCATCTCCTTTTGGCAGGGGCAGCAGGATGCAGCCACGCCTGGGAACACAGCTGCTGATCAAGTTTCAACTCCTGTCGGGGGTAGTTGTCAGGCAGAATTCACTCTCTTCAAGCCAGGCTTCAGCCAAATGTCACTTTTGTTCCCAGTTTTTCTTCATTCAAAACAAACTTACAATTTTTACACATGCAGCTAGAATGCTGATTCTAACTTCAAAACTATGACATTTAACAGTTGCAAACTATGTGACACTCAACAGTAGGTCACTCATTTATTTTAAACATTTCGATTTTAGTTGCTTTAAGTCAAATCTCACTTCAGCTGCTGACATCCACAGCTCAGCCAGTTTCATTATGAACATTATTTTGGGCTCTTTCTCTTTCCAGATTTTGTATGCACACAAGTCTACCTTCTGCCAAATGTCTGCTGGTGTTCATTGAGATTTTTGAATATCTTGCAATGTTTAAAATAGGCATTTTTAGCTTGCATTTCAGAGAAACAAAGGTGATTTCAAAGCGCTTTTTGAAAGCTGCTTTTCCTTTGGCACACATTTCACTCATGGCATTCCTGGCCCCTCACGCTCACACTGGTGGGTGGCAGGTCAGGCGCCCATTTGGTTGTGCGCAAAGACTGCGCGGTTCTCTATGATTCTGGCGCAAATGTGGGTTTTTTATCCCTCTTGGATTTCCTAAGCCCAAAGCACCAAGTGTTGCAGCATAATAGTCCAAACGTGGTTCATGACACCCAACAACACGCAGGGACAAATTCATGGAACGTAGGTTCCAGGCAACTTCTCATCCGAGTCGGGCTCGCAGGCCCGTTTTCTATTGGTGGGACGTAACAGTTTGCGCCACCTGCGAAAGCTCATCCCCAAACTTATCACGACTCTGGGTTGGTTCCCCGAGTGGTAGGTTCAGTATAGGACCATATAGTGAAATGGGTTATTGGTGGATCAGAGGTCAGGTGGTACGCTTGGTTGGTCCCTAGAAATTGTTACTTCGAAAATGATGCATGGAGAGAGTTAGTGATTGGTTATGTGGTATTGTCATCAGTGGTTAGCCCCCCATGTCCAGATTGGTCCATCAGCAAGCCCCCAAGCACGGGACCATTATCGTTCCCAGCCCGCGATGTACCTGGTGCTGGGAACAGTGTATGACTGTGTAGTGAGAAACAAAAGACAGGTTCTATTACTGCTATTAGAGTGTTCCTTTCCCATCGCCGCCTGTGTCTGAGTTGTTACAACTTTGTTGCAAGACCGATCCAAGACATGGGACACCAGTGCTTCTTCAGGCTTCGGGAACTGGCATTGTACCAGGTCGGCCTGGTCATGTGTTGGGAGACCATGGTTGAGGCAGAATTACGGGGGTTTCATTTGTATTTTGCTTCAGATAGTCACGGCATTGGCAGGTGTCACATTGGCTTGTAGGGTTCCGGATTGTGGATTGCAACATCGCAACCTTGGCTGCGGTGGCTCCAGCCAGGGGCTATTCTGCATGCTCAGCACCTTGTAGTTCCATAGTTTCTATGAGCTGCTTCTGGCCTGTCGGCTTTGTTCTGAGGCCTACTTCGGCTTGGGCCGTATGTCGTTGCATAATGTACATAGGGCAAGGAGGTGTGGTGCGTAGTGTGATTTCTTGTGCATCGGTCCATCTATAGGGTCTTGTCCTCAGGGTTAGTGGCATGAAGCCTCTGCAAGCATATACACAAACTCTTCCGGCGTCTTGCGTTTCTGCGATGCGGTTGCTGGCCTACGTGGAAAATAATAAGGATGCACATCTGTGAGTGTGCGCGGTCCGCTAAGTCATAGCACTGAATGTGTTCTTTGCGTGGATTGGTGTGCGAATGGTCCAGGTGTGCGATGACACATGTGTTTTCTGTCTGTCGTGGCTAGGTCGTCATGTCATCTCTAACGATGGCAGCTTAGGTTGCGAAGCGTTTAGTCGAGCTGGTCCATGCAATCGTTCCCAGCTCCGTCTTGGCTCCCGCCGCGTATCTTGTGCGGGATGCGGTCTGGTTTCGCAGGTGGAGCATAGTCACAGTGTGTGTTGACATTCGGGGCAGTGGGCAGAGGTGCGAACACGTGTGGCCGGTTTTTCTTTGGTCGTGACGTCATCTTCCAAAGTTTAGGCGTGGCTTGAGGGAAGGGACACTCACATTTTTCCTCTTCAGGTGTCATATAAAAGAGAGCTGTTGCAGTCATGGTTGATGCACACCTTCAGGGAGGTGCACACAAACATGTACTTAAAAGGTGTCCTGGCAGCCAGACATTGAATTTCAGGGTAGGCCTATGCCTCTAAAAACGCATGTTAGGATGCGTGGTTTGTCTGTTTGGCAGGCACCCAACACTTTGCTAGCCCTACCAGTTCCCAGTCTTCCTACAGTCCAAGCCATCCCTGGATGGCTCGAGATGTACTTGCCTATGCAGGTTTAAGGGGGAAATGGGCAGTTTCCATGTTGGGCTATGCAGTAACCAGTCAATCAACTTGCCAGACAAGATTTCTACTTGCTGACAGAAACGGTCATTCTTTAAGAAGAGTTAGTCGTTGGAAGTGAAACTGGGCAGCAGAAGAAAAGCATTGCTTGATAGTCTATGTCATGCTTCTGTAAAAGGAATGCTTTTCACTTATTTGATGCAACCCACATTTTCTCTTTTAAGACAATTCAATTGTTCCATGTTTCCCTAATTGTGCATCAAGTTCTTCCTGTCCATCCCCCACTGAAAGAGGACTAGTGATATATAGTGTACAGGTCCCAGGTCCTCACATTGCAACAGGTCTTTGCGTTCATTCAGGTCAGGAGCTAGTAGCTGATCCCATCCTCTTGTTATCTTTAAGTTTTGAGACTTGTCTTACATGTATACTGTCAAAAGGACTTCAAGTGCAAGAAGGTAAAGCATAAAAACAGGACTGGTTCATTTACTAAAAACAGACACAGTACTTCTGGAGAGATTGTTACAGTGGTGCACTCGTCATCATTCTTCCACCTCCTCTAACGCCCCAAAAAAGATGATGAAAAGTCACAAGTCAAAACCACCCAGACACCTCCCCATGGTCCTTTGTCATTTATGATTAGAAATCAAAATTTGCTGCAGTGGCTTTTGAACCCCTTTTACAATTACAGTGTTATGTAGAGCTCTACGGGAAGCAGCAGTGTGAACTCCTCTGAACCTGGCACTGCGATAGCATGGACCTGGCAAAGATGCTGGTGCTGTGAACAGGCAGTCACAATCTGGCTCCTATTCTGAAAGCCAGAACTTCGGTCATTAAAGGAGGCACCTGAAGTGAAATAAGGCCCCCGCTCACTTTAAATTGCACATACATCATTCATCAGACAAGCATGAGGCGTTTGCCATCAGTCCAGACACGCAGCGCAAAGACAACGCCATACAAAGAGGTTAGCAGAGTTCTTACCTGAAACATCCTCGATGAAACTGAGCTTAAGGCTCTTTAGGAACGTGCATATGTAATGGATTGGATCACAACAGTGTAATTCTGAATCCAAATAACGGAACCAACTCAGAAAGATGGCAAAGTACTGTTTTATTAACAATTATCTAAAACAGGGAGGTTACAATGGACATCAATGGACGTACACACAGTCTCTCAACGATCTCTGCAGAAAACATACTTTTTATAACAAAGCATCAGAGCGACATCATACTACGTGGCAATAAAGGAAAACCTATCAAGGATTGGGATTGGTTAAGGCAAACATCTAAGCATATTTTTCTATAGGAGCTAAGATTGTTATTGGATGCCCATTATCAGGTGGACAATTTATGCCTACCTCTAACAAAGATGTTATTATGGAAAGATTAGATACACAGTTTTTCATTGGTATTCAAATAATAAGACCCTTTGTTATATGGACTAAGATAATTGGTTGGCCTGCTTGCGCCATGTCTGGAACATTAGGTTCACTTAGCAGCACATAAGCCAAGACCCAGGTGCAGAGAGTTAGGTCATGAAGCTACATCACCCCGCAATTAACCCAACATCTCACAACGTCCATGCCATCTGCCATGAAATTGTCTTTGTACTTGGCCTTGCAAAGTATCCTTGTCTTTGAGAATGTACGAGAGTGAAGGCACTCGCTTATCATGTCTGGGACTTCAAGTTCAACTCTATTTCCAACCTTTACTTACGTAACATGAGACCAGCATTTGGTCAATTTTGCAGCTTTTAAATGCTCTAAATTAATTAAAACTTGGCATCTCCTGTATCTTTAATTGCACCTTGCTGTGAGAAGATTCATCCTCCTCACACTTGTTCTTCATTGTAGACAGCTGACCTTGTTTCCTAGGATCTTGACTTGAGGCCAGGCTGCCTCGCTGCAACATTGTTTTCCATTCCTGCTTCATGGTTCTAGCTTACTAAATTCATGATACCAATGTCCAGTTTCTGTACAATGGCGGCTTTGCCTGCATTCTAGTTACTACTTATAGCCAGCTTCTATGATGACAATCTACCTTGCATTTCAGCGTCTGTACATTTATTGAATGTTGTCTTTCTTCAGCAGTGCGCGCACGTGTAATCCTCATTCATTACATTTTAAAGCTCACTCGATTATTTACTTAGTTATTAGTTTCTTCAAGATCCATACATCATCTGCAGCCGATATTTCGGGACATCGTGTACACTTCTTTATGATGTCATTAAGTCTTTGGTTGGCTTCCTTTCATACTCCTTCAGGATTTTCCTCCTGTAGGTTATCATCACGTTGAGAATACATTTGATAGGGTTGCCTCAATGTGTATCTTCTTTCAAACACTTGTTGCAGTATTGGTATTATGGCTGGTGTTAGACATGGCACAATCTCATGTTTTCAATACACGGGAGGTAGGGGGGCAGGATCTCCTGCAGATGCATAGAGCTGCTCCTCTACAAAACGCACTGTAAAAGACAGCCAGGTTAGTCAGCGCATGCACGCCTCTGCTATGAACGGAAGCCCTTGTTTAGCCACAATGAAACCCTCAACTAAATGCTGTCTAGGGGAAGCACATTAATTAACAGGCATCTCGCTGTATCTCACCAGACCACGGCAGGCTGTCGGAGAATATGTTCCCCTTCTTAACAAGAACTGGCCACTTGTATCCTTTGGAGCAAAGTCAGAGGCAACTCTGCAACTGTCACTAGCGATTAACTGGCAGGGATATAAACACAGTTGAGTGGAGAGCTACCAAGCTCCATCCACATATACAGCAGCAAGCGGCTGGGCACTGTGCCTCCAGGGGAGGAACACTGGTGGTCTCGAGCCAGAGCCCAAACTTTCTGAAAGAAAATTGAGGGGCCGCAAGACCTTACAGTTCGATTCTACGAAATCTGCCATTGATTCTCTAGTGAAATTAAATTCAATGAAATTGCCAGGAGTAAGCCAAGGGACATAATGTTATCTATGGACCAAATAAAACAAGTTCCCAAAATGCAAATAACTTTAGCTATTTAAAAAATATATACTCACATGATTCAATGTATCATTTTATTTGTACGATGCATGGTATCTTTCGCATTCAAAGATGGCTGCTTGTTTCCCTTAGAGCTTTCTTAATGACAGTCATCCCAGATGTCTGCCTCCATGAAAGAGTTCAAAGAGTTCTGAGACGGGACCATAGCGATTAGCATGGCTGCGGGACAGGTAATGGGAGGAATTTGATAACCTAACAACTGTGTATCCCTCCTCAAAGGTAATCGCCATTGGAAAAGCATTAAACACACTCATTCGAAGCCCATATTTGAAGCTCTTATGTTAAAGCTCTTATTTCAATGACAATAGTTTCATCTTAAAGGTAGCAGTTTCAGCGCCACCTAATAGCCCAAACTAAAAAGGACTTCCCAAGAGCAGCGGGGTGCACAGCAAACTGCAGAATTCTGTATTTTGCACATTGATCCTCATGGACCTACAAACATATATGAGTAAGGAGCTGTCTAACAAAGACCAGCAAACCTGTGTTAGTTCTCTATTTAAACACTCTCCATGTGCACATCAGGAAATGTAATCAAATGGTGGCGGGTTGGTGCCAAATGGCCTTCCATATGTGTTAGGTCAGCCGCATTTAGCAACTGTGTTTCTCAAGTCATTGTGATGAAAATATGCTTGACTTACCTTGCCATCATTCTGAGGTCAATCTACTGTCATTTGGAGGCAATACGTACTTTTACAGTGCTTAGAAGTGAGAGGACGTTGCCATGGGCTGTATGTAAACGTAATATTAGTTTTGTTAAATGAAATGAACAAGATACTTCCCGGCACGTCAGGAAAACGTGTAGTCCGTGCGCCAGCTCTGCTGCTAGGGTCACTGGCTGCATTCAAATGTGCCAGAAAACCATATTCTTATTTTGGCGCTGTCTCTCATCCGAACCCGAATCCCCGAACATTGCACTTTTGGGTGATTTAGGGTTCTGACGAATAATTGAGCACCACCCGACTCACATGTACCTTTCATTTCACATCTGTGTGTTTATGGATGTTTGTGTGTATGTTCAAATGTATGTTGTTATGTTTTCATATATAGATGTGTTTCAACCTTCTTTTCATTCAAGAACCCAGAAACGTATGGATGCAAACATGAACAAGGTAAATTATGAAATATTTGAAACCATTGCATCCCAAATAGTAACCTCTTAACGCAATAAAAGAACCAACCCATCTTTCCGTGCATATGTATCAAGAATTAATCCTTCCAACCCGTTCATTTGGTGGCCCCGTGTCGAGGTGAGCACTTAATTTGACAGCTATCCTCCTACGTTTCTCCGAATCTGTTATAAGATTAGATTTTCAAGCATTTTTCATGCCCGCCTGTCTGACCACTCCACTACCATTCTATCTCTTTCTAACGAGGCATCCTCAACTCCTGGCATTATATATAACATGGCATCCTCTACTCCCTGTAGTATTGCAGAGCATCCTTATCTCTGTTCATATTGTAACAATTACCTGAGAGCTTTAGGCAGGCTGTGTAAACATCCCTAAACATTTCCCGGAAGAAATAATGACAACCGTTAAAGGATGTGAAGTGCTGCTAACTGGTGAAGCTCCCACTTTCCTCATTGTTTTCTGCACATAGCACTTGCCAGCGAGGTGGAATGTGCGTAGCAACTGTTACTAAGGCACAAGGCCGAGTCAATTCTCAGTATTCAACCCTCCGGCAAGCAGCCTGCATATATCTCTGCAACAGGTGCAGTAATATGCAAAGCTTACTTACTCTCTAAACTAATGTTTAGGAAACTTTGAACCACTTAATCTGAAAGCACGCTGGGACACTGCAATCAAAATGAATTGGACAACACCCTTGACTCAGTCCCCACTCCAACCTTGACTCTGCATCTTACTTGATCTCTCTTCTACCTTTGACACGGTCCACCATGCCATCCTGCTAAACTGTCTCTGATAACCTGGGTATCACCGATCAGGCCCTGGCTTGGCTGACCTCTTTCCTCTCCGATGGACCCTCCCAGGTCCAATTTAGGTCCTTCCCAATGGTCAAAGTGGGCGGGAGCGGTTGGGAGCGGTGCTTCTCTACTTTATTTCATTAGGTTTTACTGTTTCTATACTTTGATTTTAAAAATAAACCGTTCCTTAATGGTTTAGTTTTAAAACAAAAGGGCAGTAAACATTTGAAACTAGCACTTTTAGTGCACTACACTGAACTGTCCCTTAAACAGCTGGTCACGTGTTTGGGTGCTTGTATTGTGTGTGGGAGGGAGCGTGGTGATGGGGTGTGTGGGAGCGGGGGCAGGCCAGTAGGGAACATAATTCCAGTTCTTCTTTTTGTATACTTTGACCACTCGTCCTTCCTCTCCGCTATCTATACTTGTGGTGTTCCCCAGGGGTCTAACCTCTCTCTGTAGCTGTTCAACCAATACCTGGCACTTCTTGCCCATCACATTGCCGCTCTCTGTCCCAACTTTCAGTGCTATATGGACGACACTCAGCTCATTGTCAGGGTCTCTTCAGCCACCTCTTCTCCTGCTCTCATCTCTGACTGTCCGCTATCTAGAGTAGTGTGCCGCGAATGACCTCTGCCTTAAGCCAGTAAGACTGAGATTCTCCTCATCAGCACACCTACTCCCTCCTTTCTTGTGGCTCTCTGGCCAGCCCCTCTTGGCCCTCTTCCTTCTCCCACGTGTGTGGCTAAAAACCTTGGGGTCATCTTCAACTTCACTCTCTCCTTCTCTCCTCACACCTCTGATGTCTATAAGAAGTCACACCATCAGCTGCACCTCATTCAAGGTATTCTTCTTTTCCTCTCCTTCCCCTGAAGCTCACTGTCTCCAGAGCTCTGGTTCTCTCTAAACTGGATTACTGCAACAGCCTCTTTCTAAATCTGCCTGCTTTTACTCTCCACCCTCTGCAACTCATCCAGAACAGGACCGCAAGACTTGTACTTGGCCTCAAGCCCAGCGATCGTGTCACTCCAGAACTGAAATCTTTGCACTGGCTCCCAGTGGCTGCAAGGATTAAGTTGACAACCCTCTGCATTGTCCACAAGACCTTCTGGGGACTGGGGCCTCAATACCTCGAACTCTCTTTTCCTAAATATCTTCCTTCGCAAGCTCTTCGCTCATCCGCCTCGAACTCCCTCATAGTCAGTCACTTCTCGAAGCAACGAGTTGGTGGTAGATCTTTTTCTACAGCTGGGGCCTCCCTCTGGAACAGCCTCCCTGCATGCCTGAAACTTGAGGAGAGCCATCTCCGGTTCCGCAAGCACCTCAAGACCTTCCTCTTTGCTTCTGCTTTCTCTCCTCCTCTCCCCTGCTGAACTCCTGACTGAAACTGCACTGGTCACCTGGCTAGCCTTTGATGTCTGGCCCGGGACCCCCTCCCCCTGCCAGCTGCACACCTGCACTGCCTCCCAGCAACCCCTGCACTTGGGGGTGTTTTTGTATGCCTACAGTCCCCACCAGCTCTTGACACTTGATGTCTGCACTTACCCCTGCACTTGCCACTAGCTGGAAGCACGTTTACCTACTGTTTTTATTTATTCTATTTATATGTTACTGTTGATCCTATGTATTGCACTGCCCCCTCCCCTACCCGCACTTTCCCTTTCCCACTCCCCTTTAATTGCGTGATCTCAACGTCACCTGGCCTAGTAAGATTGTTATGATATGATATGATATGATAGTTTATTTATATAGCGCCTATACACAATGTGTTTCAAAGCGCTTCAAGGCAAGGAAGGGAACAAGTGAAAATACAACAACATTCTTACAGGCCATGAACAGTAAGGATGTGAAATTAACTATCGTACTCGGCCTGACGACATTTCAGATAGTGCAAGTGCTAAGACATAGATAAGGAAGGGAGGGGGCGAGTGGGAAGGACATGGAAACAGACAGGCGACTAACGTACTAGGCCTGACGACATTTCTGGTAGAGCTGGAGGAAAACAAAAGGTGAGGGAGAGGGGTGCAGAAAGGGAGGGGAGGAGCAAAACAAGTGACTATCGTACTAGGCCTGACAACGTTTCAGATAGTGTTGGAGGGAGAGGGGGCAACAGTAAGGGGGATAGGGGAGCGACAGACGAGGTTGCTATCATAGTAGGTCCAGGGACAATTCTGATAGAGTAAGTGCATAGAAGAAAGTAAGGGGAGGAGGGGAGGAGATAGGAAAAGGGAGGGGCTAGGGGAGGAGAGAACATAGATTAAGCAGTCAAAAAGAGTGGAGAAGCAAGAGAGGAGAGCTAATACATTTGCAGAAGTCAGTAGTAACACATAATGTTGCAAGCCAGGATACAAGATGAAGATGGATGTCTTACCTCTGTTCCCCCTCCCTTGCCTCGTTGCGCTTTGAAACACTTGTGTATACGAGTCTGGATTTCACAGCAGTACCAAGCCTACAATCTGTGAAGATGGTCAGGAGTTTCAAAGAGGACCTGCTCATTGCTTCCAGTTTAGTTGGGTAAATGGACATTTTTAACTGTTACCGGAAGAAAGGTTGCATGCTACTCTTTTAAACCTTGAAATAAGTCAGTGGGTTCATTTGTTTATTTTATTTATTGGGTTTTTATAGTGCGCCTATGCACAAGACGTAAAAAGATAAGTGGGGGACTGGGTTGACAAAACAAAAGCGGTCCTACTAGGTCTTGCGACATTCGGACCATGCAAGTGCATGCACCCACTGCAGAGATGTATCGACCAGGTGTTCCTCATGTTCAAGATTTTTCGTACACGCATATGTGGCTAAATGGAGAGAACTGGATGCTTCCTGCACTCCTATGAGATGTTCTTTCCCCAAAAAACGGTGGTAGAAGTGTACCAAACAAGTAGTGGAGCTGTGACCCCGGCAGGGGATAGAGCAGACAGGAAGGGAGCAAAGTGCAACACATTTTTCAAGCGGTGCAGCCATGCTGGTTGATAGGCAATTGAGTTGAAACAGATTTCAATTTAACCTCAACTGCTATCGGATGGTAAAGTGGAGAAGTATGTGGAAATGTTTGCAAAAAGTAGTGGAACTGTTAACATTAAAAACTAAAAGTAGTGAAATGCGGCTCGCGACCGTTCCGGGTCACTTCGACCAATGCCCAAAAAGCAGCATCACCTCATGGGGGGCGAGGGGATTCAGCATTTCTGTGCCCCACTATGAACACTCTCTGTCTCTCTCTCTCTCGCTCTGCACCTGGCTGTCGCATGTACCTATTATTATCGTCAACAAATCTAGGCACTGGCTTCTGAAGTTGCTGTGCATATGGGACTCGCCGGCCTACATCACAGCAGAGCAAGAAGAGACATGCCAATAGGCTGGCGTCAATGCTATCGTTTGCAGACTGTTGAATTCGTTTTGAATATTGCAGTGCAGGACCATGCATGATTTTCATTACAATTTTTATTTTTATTTTTAAAAGCTTGCCCTGCGGGTCCTTGCATAGTTTGGCGCAGGAAGGGTGCACCAGGACCCAGAAAGGAGCCCTCGGGGTGGTGACTGCACCCTTTGCCTCCATTAGCTACACTTCTTGGGTCTTTATGGGGCAATTGGGGTGGGCACTCAAAAGGTAAATACTGAGAGGGACGGAGGCTGGTGGTGGAGTACACAGACTGCTATATAGTCAATGTAGACAGTTGTGTTACTGCTGTACAAATAAATGCATATAATTAATTATATGATACATTAATAATAATAGGTTATAATATAATAATTTATATTAATTTTCAATATCATTTTTAATATAATTTATAATTTATAATGATAATACATTAATAATAATAATTGCTTTGGCGTAACGCGCCATATAAATTATAATAAATACAAATACAAATTGTTGCTGCCTCTTCTGGAATATCGTTTCAAGTGCCAAAGGTCAGATCTCCATTAGGGTCCAGAGATGTCGTAGGCAACTTGTAAATTCTATGACAATGGTGCAGGTTCTAATCTTGCAGGATTCAATTTGATATTTTATGAAAAGAAAGAAAGGTGAACTCTTTTAGGAACAACTATTGTCCTATGTACATTACAAAGTACATGAGACAAGTCTTTCTATAACACCAGAGAATGCTTGGAAACAACGTGTTTTATTGGTCGTCACAAGATGTGTCCTTTGCTGCAAAATGATACCCTTCATTTGTTTATTTATTTATTATGCATTTGTAAGGCGCGTATACAACAAGTACATTGGGCCTCATTCCGAGTTGGGCGGTAAGGGATACCGGGCACCGGTAAGGAGACCGGTGCCACTAATCCCTTACCGCTCTACTACAAGGTCCCTTAGCGGGTCCCTCCTTTAACGCCTGGTCTGACCTGGCATTATGGACGGGACGCGTTAAGGGACCAGGGCGCAAATAACGGGCTTGACATACGCCAGCCCGTTATTTGCAACCTCCCCATTTCCATTGAGCCCTGTGGGGGCTCAAATGGGAATGGGGAATGGTTTGGTGAATGGGGACTTACCGGTCCCGCCAAGGTCGGACTAAACCAGTAAGTCCCCATTGCACCAATCCGGACATGGTACCGTTATTAGTGGCAGTCATGGCGCAAATAGTAGTAAGGCGTTAAGGGTGCCGTCAACCCCTTAACGCCTGGGTCCTACTGGGGCCCAATGTGTAGTGCAGATGAAGGGAAGAGGACTTTGAAACCAGGGAACAACCTTGTGAACTGTTTTCTTGAAATGTGTGACAGTGTTTCAAAATAATTTGGTTGGGTGCTACAAAATAAGGAAAAGAGCATAAAAAAAGCATGCTGCTCTGAGAACTGAGTTTGAGCCTCTTCACCATTGCTCCATCTATTTTATTCTACTTTTTTGCCTGTATTTCTTGCATTTTCTCATATGCTATTGAATTACTGACTGTGGCCCTGATGATAAAAAAATAATGTGGTAAACGCCTGAAAAATGCATGGAACTGCATTGCAGTTGTGCGATATCTGGTCTCTTGCATTTTGCAAGGCGTGGATTTGCACCTTTCAGATGTGCGATTTCTGTTGACCTGCTGTGTTCCAAAAATCTGTGATCAATCTCGACACTGCACCCGAAGGTGGCGACCCAGCCCACACTTGGCATGGGAACAGAAGAAGCCATGTGACTCCTCATTGAGCCTCATCCATGAGATGCAGTTACATTCTCCAGGTCCAGGAGCCAATGAATCCATGCCCTGACATACGTCACTCTCGACGAGACTTGCTGGAAAACCAACAATGGCTCAAGGGTTTACAAAGAATCATTGGAACTGGGAAGTGCTTTGAAAGGTGGTCAGTTCTTAGAATGTGCAGTCCTGTCATGCTGCTCAGTTACATCTTCTAGGAATCCAGCTACCATGACAGTATCACTTTTCATATCCACGGGGTTCATTTTTCCTGATACAAAGCATGACAGCGAACAGAAGAAACACGGTGGAGAGTGGCTTAATGAAGAATGAGAGGAGTGACTAGACCAAATAGATAGCCGCTTGGATTACATAGCAAGTTTAAAGATCGTAGGAGTGACTCTGGATGTAAGCGGCAGTACATGCATGGTAGATTGTTATGTTACATTACAAAGCTTTTATACTGTACAAAATCATGGCCTTACAGGTCTCGGAGTGCTTTAGTTGGTCTGGATGTCTATGCATTGTGCCTCCACCATGGGTACCCTTACTGTAGCTTGTGGTGGAAGGAGGTAAAGGCAAGGGGGAACGAGGATGATGATTAAAAAACAGGGATTCACACACAGATTAGGGAAGTTAAAGGGAGAGAGGTGATGGTTCTGGAAGCATGTGAGCGCTTTGCTCGTGCTAACCTGCATTGTGGAACTGGGGTGCAGAAGATTTAGAGGGCATATTCAAAGGTGTCTTTAAGAGCAGGAAGTATTTACTTGAAGGCAGTTTTAACAGAGACAAACGTGTGATATGATTGTAGTGTGGGAGAGTGTGATGTACTTGAGATGTGCTCAAGGGAACGCCTTGGTGTTCGGAGGCTTCTGCTGAATGCTTTTCTTCTACACCAGCACCTGTGTTTTCTTGAAGGCTCTGCCTGTGCCTTTGGCCATGTGCTGCAGGAGTGAGCCATGGCTTGGCCTGCTCGTGGGGCTGGAGGGGAATCAGCTAGTAAAGTGGCAGCCCTGAATCACTGAGCGAAGGGGCTTGTTACTGACTGGTGGCAAGGGGGCGAGTTTACCCAAATAGGCTGGAAGGGTTGACGTTATATTACGGGGACACGTGGGGCCTTCTCGTGATGAGTTTGACTACTGCAATCAGGAAACATTCCGTACACGTTCAGGAAAAGAAATGTGTGTGCAATCAGGGTCAGCCTGGGCCTTGTCAGCAGCCACAATCACTTCCACTGGGTGAGGGGAAATCCGATGAGAATGCATCCAATGTTCTTATTCCAAGCTGGCGCCCCCGCCGCCCCCCAGCCACTCACAAGGGAACAGAACTGGAGTGCTCTTTCAGATTTTCGCATGAATGTAGAGTGAATGCAGCATGCCCCTCGATCATGAAACCCGAGGCCTTGTCAAGGAAACGCCTTTGTGTTCGCTCGTCAGTAGGATGTATTATTACCTTAACATCTCATATGTGTTGAGGTGCTCTCAATATTCGTAACCCCACTTGACAGTGGAATGGGTACAATATGTTGCAGGGTGTTCGCCGTTTGAGTTCCTAGCAAAGCGCTTCAGGCATGTCTCTGCTGACCCAGTCACTGGGCTGCCTGCTGCCGCTTCCAACTGTCTTACACTGGCTCCTGTTCAGAGGGAAGGATGCGCTCCCTGGCGGACATTTCAGAATGAACCACATCCCTGAAAGCTCATCAATCCCCAGTAATGAAATCCTTATGGAGCTTTCACTGTAAATGTTTGTATCGGGGACCCCGAGAGATACATGTTTATTATGTTTATGTTTGTTGAGTTTATTTAGCGCTTTACTCCAAAGTGCTTTACAGAGTAACAAGATACAGTAATGAAAGAAGCATATTTACAAACATGAAACAAACCAGAAGTACAGTATGTGGAACAATTTGCTTAAAAGGAGGGGAAGAAGGGGGGAGGGGAGGGGAGAGGAGGTAGGTGAAGGGGTATCAATGTCAGGTTGGAGGTCAGCGGGAGTGGAAGGGGGAGGAGGGAGGGGAAGGGTGGAGCTCCCCCAGTGGCCTCCTACACCTCCTGGTAACAGTATCCAGTATGAGGTCAGTGGGGGGAGGGGGAAGGAGGGAGGCGAGGGGGCAAGGGGTTTGAGGGGGGAAGAGTTATGTGAGGAGAGTCAAGGGGGAGTGGAAAAGAAGGGCTTTCAAGGGGGAGCGGAAGGATGGGTAGGTGGGGGAGGAGCAGATGGATCGAGGTAGGGAGTTCCAGTGGAAGGGGCCAAGAGTTGGAAGGAGCGGACGTGTGAGGCGGCACAAGGCGCAGGGGGTACAGTGAGAAGGTCAAGATCAGTGGATTGGAGAGAGTGGGAGGGAGAGTAAAATGAGAGGAGGGAAGAGAGATAGGGGGAGCAAGGTCATGGAGAGATTTGTAGACAAGGCAGAGGAATTGAAATTTCAATTGTGAGAAGAAGGGAAGCCAGCCGAGTTGAGAGAGTGGGGTAGAAATAGAGTCACGAGGGCCGAGAAGACATAGAGTACGGATAGAGGAGTGGAAGATGGTTTAGGGGAGTCAGGTGAGAGACAGGGAGACCAAAGAGAAGAGAGGAGCAGTAGAAGAGGCGGGAGAAAATAGGGGAGGAAATTAGGAGTTTAGAAGCGTGGAAGGTGAGGGAGGAGCGGATCTTGCGGATGTTGAAGAGGCGGTGCTGACAGGCGAGAGAAGTTAGGGAGATGTGGTTGGAGAAGGAGAGAGAGGATTGCTTAGCATAGCAAGCAGTGAGGAGGGAATTGAGTACATAAGTGAGGGCAGTCTCAGTGGAGTGTTTAGGGCGGAAACCAGACTGAGAGGGGGGGAATACATGATTTCTCCTCTGCAGGAAGGGCGAGTAGGGTCCTGCCTGTAGAAGACTCGTGGGCAAGATGTGTTCAGTTCCTTGCCAGAAATCAAAAGTTCCTTGTCCTTTTCAGACTTTTTAGTTTGGGCTATTAGAGCTACCAATACTGTGAAACTTCTGCATTCGAGAGCAGATATGGAAAATGGCATATGAGGATGCACACAAAGCTGGAAGGTGTTGTTTGGTTATTTGCCCACTCAATGACTACCCGTGGCCATGTTAATTCCTATGGCCTTTCCCACCCAGTTCCTGCCCCTCTCCTCCCAAAACACTTCTTCATGGGAACTCTTTCAGCTTGGTTTAATCAAGCCTTCACCATTAAACTTTGCAATTGAAGTGCCTGCCAGTGTTTTTTCAAAGCAGTTTTCTGAGAGTTAAAGACTTAATTGGAGCTCTAAACGCATTATCGGTGTCATAGAAAGGTCTTGATCGGGTCTGTCTTCAGCCACTCGATTTATAAGCACTATCGTGTCCTTCACTGTAGTCTGGTAAAAACAAACATGGGCAAAGCCAATAGTTTTGGCTTGTGTGTATGTATTAGGCATTTGCCAGGCACTGCTATTAGATGCCCAGGTACTCGCCCAATTATGCACCGGCTACCATCAATGGGCAGTTAATAGCACTACGGTAATGCCTGGAAAGTAACTTTCCTATGTCTATACAAAAGTTCAAACTGTTGGCATTGCCAATGCTTGTTTCAAATGTGTTGCCAAGCTTCTATCCCGCATCCTCTTTTCAACTTTTGTATTTTCTGAGTCTGATCCTTCACCGTTGCACCTGTGGTATCTGTGTGCCACAGCGGATGTACCCGAGCCACATGAAAGCACCATCTATTGTGCCCGTGGAACATTTGATCCCCGCCAGGCGTGTCTCATGCAAGGTGTCAAGTGCAGCTGATTACCTGAAGAATAGTGGACGTTCCTCCAGACCGCGTCCCCCTGAACAGAAAACAAATCACTGCTGGGAGATGGAGTCTGGCGAAAAGGTGGTTGAGCAAAACACACCTTCTTCCAGGCTGCAAAGGAAAAAAAGTTTGGTTACACAAGTTAGAAGTACCTGTCCCTGCTGACACTCGCGAACCCAGTTTTCCCATTGTCCTATCTCATAGAAGAGATGGAATGCATGGTGGACCTATGTGCCTTGCCAAAACCACCAGCAGTGACACTCACATAGGTTAGATATCCACCTGGTACCAAGTCCGACTACCAGGTGTGTAAAGGTTTCCAAAGGCCAGGAAAGAAATGAAAAAAAAAAACACGTCTACGGGGAGCTGACCCGAATGGAACGAGGGTGCAATCTAAAGGAATACAGGCAATTCCAAGAAAAAACAACCAAAAAAGAAAAGTTCAAGCATCCATATCCAGAAGCACAATCCAAGAAGCATAGCCAAAAACAGAGATTCAAAAAAGCCAAGCAATCCAATGTCAATAGGGAAATCCATGTACCAAATCTGTGAGGGTGCAAGACAGAGGTCCAAAAGAACACAAGGAACCAGAAATCCAGGCGAGAAAAACAGGAAACAGACTCCAAACAGCACTAATGGCTAAAAGCACCGTTGAAGAGCACCAGGGCTGTGGGATGCAGGTGTTTTAACACCGCGCTCTGTCCCCTTCAGCACTTCCTATGACCGGATCGGTTCTGCGTCATGCTGTGATGCATAATGGCCGTCAGCGCCTGGGCTGCCCGGACACGTGGTGTGGAGCCCATTCCCGGTTGCCCTGAAGCCATGGAAACATCCTACTCTGCCATGCACAGAGGTGCACAGGGTCCCCACGGTGGTGGCGGGCTGTGACAGAGCACTCCTGCAAAGCTCTCGGTCCCCACAGGCAATCTAGATGCAAACAATGAAACCTTGCCACCAACGCTGACGTGTGCAGCTGTCGCGCGGGTTCCCACACCCCTCCCTCCAAACCTTACCCCTTCCAATCACTGAGGTAATACCGGACCTCCGGGAAACTCAGGAATCCACAATGGCACGTATGTCATATTCTTCTGACCCGCTAATGGGAATAGCGGGAGGTAACGACAGCAGACGAATCAGGGGAATACAGGGATTCTAATTGGATACAAGAAAGACTGGATGTATTTCCAATGTTTGTGGAGCTGTAAACGAATCGTCAAAAGGTTCACCACTTGCAGGATATTTTATGGACTTATAAAGTGATGTAGCAGCTTGCGCGCCCCAGGTATATGCAGGATATATATCTAGGATGGCCGTGCGAGCACGCCAAAAGTGTGAGGTGAACAGCGGGCCTTGGTCTGATATGATCACCATGGGTAGGCCAAAGATCATCCAGGACCAGAGCCAAAGGCATCTCCTTGCAGGGGATAAAGTGACGCATCTTTGTGCACCACACAGATGGTATGTATCCATGTACAAAGGGTCATTCTACAGTAAAGTGCAAGGTGATCATGTGCCAGGGTTGGCAGGGAACTGGGAGTGGGTGTAGAAGACCCACTGAATGACCCTTTTCGGACTTACACTGAGCACAGATGTCGCATCTCCAGATATACTCTGTCACATCGGTTTCCATGGCGGGTCAACAATACCAGCATTTTAACAGATCCAGAGTCTTATTCTGGCTACGATATCATGGCACAGTGGAAGGCCTGGAGGCGCATATCAGAGTCGGGTAGGTACAAAGAATTGTGCATCATGGGTAGCCCTTCTGTGACCGTGAGGCTCATATCGGCTAATTGTTTGGAACATTGGCCTACTGTGGCGAACCAGATGGAGTCAGACTTGAGGATGACAATTTCAAAGATGTTTATTAAACTAAAAAAGGAAAAGGCCTATTTATTCCTACTGCTAATAGGGATTTTCATCCATCGCCAAAATCAAAAGTAGTCCTTAGCCCAAAACCTAATTGCTATCTGACCCTACGGCTATGGAAAAACAACATAACAATAAGCCAAAGCAATAGCCTCTCAGCTTAGGCTTTGTCCGTCCATTGCTGTTTGGATCGCTCTCAGGAGATGGTTCCCAGTGCACATAAAAGTAGTTCTGAAACGTTTTCAGCTCCCCTGTTAGTATCTTCAGAAAGACTTTTAAGGCTCTATATAAATCAAATGTGTCAAGTTCTTTACATGGAGAAATTATTCCCTTATTTCTTTTTCCAACACCTTGGCAAGTCACTAGTTGAATCAAATGTTTCAAGTTCTTTATGCGGACAAATGTTTCCCTTATTCCCTGTCCACCACCTCAGCAAGTCTCTAGATACATTAAATGTTTCAGGTTCTTTATGTGGAGGAATGATTACCTGATTCCTTTTCCAACACCTTGGCCCTTTTCCCTCTTTTGGTTTTATATCTCGAACACATTGATTGAACCCTTTTCCTTATGGTTTGACAAATGTCACTGATTCCTCACAGGCTCTCCAGGCACCTCTGGCTTTCAAATTTCCTTAACCTTTGTGGCAGTATCTGTGTTTTTTGCCACTATTCAACACTTGTGTTTCTAGGGCTCATGTAACCATCCTTGACAGTTTTGTACTGACACATGTTCCTGGTTTCTCGAGGGTTCTCCATGCTCCTCTGGTTTTATAGTGTCCTTAACCCCTGTGGTTGTATCTGTGCTTCATGCCAATATTCAATACTCTGGTTTCTAGGGCTTCTGTAACCCTCCTTGTCAGTTTCTTTCTCTTTGTTTGGTTCTGTTCACCTGCCTCCACCCTGGGCCACCCTGGTGCCACCTCTGCCTTTGGGGTGTGCTCCAGCGGGATGGTGTCCCAGTGGTGATATTGCCATTCGCCCCTCTCCTCTGTGTCACAGGCGTGTAAGCGTCTGCTTCTCTGATTTGGTTCGACTCTGCAGTCTCTGCAGTCCTCATGTTCCAAGCAGTGGATTTGTTTCTCCTGTTTCTCGTGGTCTTGGCATCAGTTCGCAGGCCCCAGACCCACCAAAGCTTCAGTGCGGTCATGCCACCAGGAAAGACAGCCCTACTGCCCCATCTCATCCTCGGCTGTATCGCCTTTGTCAATGCTGGCCTTCTGGTTGTCTCTGCCTTCTCTCTGTCTCTCCACACTACCTCTGCCTCTGTGGTGTAGTGCGGCTCTACGACTCCAGGACGTCTGCGCATCAGAAGTTTGCCTCTTCATAGTATTCTTCCTCTCCCATTCAACATTTCTCAACTCTTTATTCTTGCCACTGTACTTTAAAGGGGCATGTTGCTTTTCATTAGTCACTGAGGTCAAGGGGATGCCAGTGTTACCTTTAGCCAATGGTATAAAAGCAATGTCAGTATTTGTTGGATGCAAAACAGAAGTAACATCAGTCTCTTATATATGCAGGCAGAACATTCTTCATAGAGAGTTCCTTTTAGGAATGGGAGTCCTTTCCCCTAAAGGAGAGTCATTCCCAGTGAGGTACAGCTTTCCTTCCCCCTAGGGAGGGTCTTGTTTAGTGGGCTCATCTCCCTAGCCTCAGAGGGGGTGGCTCCTCCCTGGGAAGGAGGGACAAATTATCCAGATCCGTCACACTATCCATGTTCGGAGAGAGGTCAACAGAGAACCGGATGGAGTACAGGTGCAAACAACCTTGGCTGCCATCAGTATTGGTTCCTGTTGCAGAGGTTCTGATTTTTGGCTGCCTATGTGAGACAAGGCATCAACCTTGCAATGTTGGCTTACAGGGCAGTACATAACCGTGAAATCAAAGAGAGGAAATAAAAGATGCCAACGAGCTTGATCAGCATTTCTGCATTTTGCAGAGGCCAATGCCAGAAGATTCTGATGGTCAGTATATAAAGTATGTGATGTTTGACCCGCTGCAAATGATGCCTCCATTCTTAAAAGGAGGCTTTCACAGCCAACAACTTCAACTCTGTAACGTTATATCGCTGTTCTATTTCCGTCAGTTTGCATGAAAGAAATGCCATAGGATGGAGAGAACGTGTTGGGGGGCATTTTTGTGATCAGACTGCCCCTATTGCCACTGTAGAGGCATCTGTCTCAATGACAGATCAGGGTGTTGGAGGACTGGAGCAGAAGTTAATGCATCCTTCGGGGTTGCAAAGGCAGCCTGGGCATCTGCTGACCATTGAAAACACACATTATGGCCGGTCAAATGGGTTAGTGGAGCCACTATGAGAGAGAATTACCTGATAATATGTTTGCAAAAGTTGGCAAAGCCAAGGAAGGATTGCAGTGCTTTCACTGTAGTAGGCGGGGCAAATCCAAGATAGCCTGTATCTTCTTGGTACTCATTTGTACTCCGGAGGGGGTCCAAAGAAAACCCTGTTAGGGAGAATTCTCAGAAATGTTCCTATTCCCTCCACCTTAGAGACCCCCAGCAACTTTGCTGGATTTTGAGGACTTGATTTATTTAACCTGGAGAGAGTGATACCATTTCTTCCCACTCTCTCATGTATTTTAATGTGATTTCTGAGCTTTATATTTCTTTTGATTATGGAGCCTTACAAACTTCATATGCATCACCTTTTACATTGTGTCACACAGCACCTTTCAGTGCAGTGGCACTGGGAAGTCTTTCAGATTTCAGATTACCTTAATTGCCTTTACTTACATGTGTAACTTTCTAGACCCAGCACACACTATCTCACAATAGGGTGCTGGAGAGGTTACCTAGTATCCCCTTTGTCCAGCTTCTCATGTAACAATTTAATGTTACCCTTTTCTCACTGAATGGCTAGTGGTAGTGGTTTCGTTTTAACTACTGTGGTGTGCATTTACTGCGGGCTGCATTCGTAGCTGCAGTAAAGCAGCCAAGAGTGCCATTTTTGTCAAAATGGCCCGGTCTTCTTTTTTCACTATTTCTTTGTGGAACAGTCCTTCTTGAGATTTACTCTACGTGCCAAACCAGGTTTGTTCCCATTGTTAATTTTGCCTTTGGCAGGATTCACAGGTGAAGCCCCCCTCTGGCTCCAGGGTGTCTGGGGTAGGCAGGAAGTGAGGGAGGTGCCCGACTCTCCCTGTGCTTGCTCTCCTCCAGAGACCCAAATGCACTCTGTAGTGATTGGCCAGCTGACTGTCTGGCAAGGACAGCCACCCTGATGGGTGACTGACAGCTCAGCTGGAATGAATGGGAGAGAACTGAATAAAAGGCAAGGCTTTTGGCTTTGAAGGTAGAGTTGACCACTGAGCGAAGGAACCGAAAAAGAACTTGAAGAGGATGCCTGCTGCAACTCCTGGACCGTTGGCTTGCCTGATGAAGCCCTGTTGCCGTGCTGAAACTCCAAATTCATATTGACAGAGAAGCCCCTGCAAGGATGACTTCTCCCCTTGAGTTGGTGGGACCAATCAACTGCAAAGTAAGCCACCTGGACATCCTTCTTAGAGCTGGTTGAATTTCCACAGAGTTGCTGCTGGAAACCGTATAGCCAGGGAGAGGAACACCAGATTGTGTGGGTTGCTTTTAAGCTGGCCTACAGCTCCAGGAAGATCCTCTGGACTCCCAAGAAGCAGGACTGACTGAGCCTGAGCCCCCTCAACAGAGTGTGTGACCCCAGAAGCAAGGAAAGCCCATCTCGACAGCCAGGAACCACAGTGTTGCTATTTGCGGTAGATACAAGGAGCTGAAACACTGAACAGCCACTGATTTGAAGATTGCCGGTTGTGAGCAGTGACCATCCCAATGCAGTGCAGGAGTCCCCAGAAGTCCTCCCTCTTGTCTCCACGACTGAGGCACAGGAACAGTGAGATCTGCAGAGCTGCACAGGAACAGATGTCATCTGCTGCACTTTTTCTTCACTTTAAAGGTACTGTACAAAGTCTGGGAGAACTTACCTCTTATTGTAGAGGTGCTTGCATCTTCTACCACTCACAAGTCTAACAGCGTGTGGCCCTACATTTGATTCTTCTTTTCTTCAAAGACTTCTAAAACATTGTTCAAAGACTTTTCTACCTACCTATCAGAAGTGCTTTATCCTATATAAGACTTTTGCCCATTGACTTTGGCTTGGCCTAGTATACTGAATGACTGTGCTTAGGGGATCCAAAAGTATTTCCCTGCTTAAGGATATTTGCGGTCTCTTGTTGTTATAATGATATTTTCCTTTTCCCAACTTATAACAGTACTCTAAATGCAAACAGTAAGATATTAATGTCCCCAGAACCCTAGCTATTGAAGTCACCTGAGGGTGTAGGTTGTGTCTGTGGGCACAAAAGTGATGGGTGGAAGATTTTGTATGAATCTGAACCACTGGCATTGCTCTGGGCAACCTTACACACCACAGTTTTTTATTTTTAGCCCGTCTGTGCCATTGCAAAAGGGGTCCAGCCATATGCAAATCAGTCAGGTACTGCCACGATTGGTAGCAGTCCAGCCAGAACTGCTAGGCCAGGTCCCCTCTACACGGAAACACAAGCAACACCAGACATGTTTCGGCCTTGTTGGGCCTCCTCAGTGAGGTGCAGCTTGGTTCCCTATGGCGCAGCGAGCAAGGGACCCACGTCTGGGCATACCCTCTCTCACATAGTGAGACAAACTGTAAGCACAAAAGTGATGGGTGGAAGGTTTTGCATGAACCTGAACCACTGGCATTGCTCTGGGCAACCTTCCACACCACCGTTTTTTAGTCCGTCTGCGCCATTGCAAAAGGGGTCCAGCCATATGCAAATCAGTCAGGTACTGCCACCAATGGTAGCAGCCCAGCCCGAACTGCTAGGCCAGGTCCACTCCACACGGAAACACAAGCAACCCCAGACATGTTTCGGCCTTGTTGGGCCTCCTTAGTGAGGTGCAGCTTGGTTCCCTATGGCGCAGCGAGCAAGGGACCCACGTCTGGGCATACCCTCTCTCACATAGTGAGAAAAACTGTAAGCACAAAAGTGATGGGTGGAAGGTTTGCATGAATCTGAACCACTGACATTGCTCTGGGCAACCTTCCACACCAACGTTTTTTAGCCCGTCTGTGTCATTGCAAAAAGGGTCCAGCCATATGCAAATCAGTCAGGTACTGCCACCAATGGTAGCAGCCCAGCCCGAACTGCTAGGCCAGGTCCCCTCTACATGGAAACACAAGCAACCCCAGACATGTTTCGGCCTTGTTGGGCCTCCTCAGTGAGGTGCAGCTTGGTTCCCTATGGCGCAGCGAGCAAGGGACCCACGTCTGGGCATACCCTCTCTCACATAGTGAGACAAACTGTAAGCACAAAAGTGATGGGTGGAAGGTTTTGCATGAATCTGAACCACTGGCATTGCTCTGGGCAACCTTCCACACCACCGTTTTTTAGCCCATCTGCACCATTGCAAAAGGGGTCCAGCCAAATGCAAATCAGTCAGGTACTGCCACCGATGGTAGCAGCCCAGCCAGAACTGCTAGGCCAGGTCCCCTTTACACGGAAACACAAGCAACCCCAGACATGTTTCTCCTTGTTGGGCCTCCTCAGTGAGATCCAGCTTGGTACCCTATGGTGCAGCGAGCAAGGGACCCACGTCCAGGCATACCCTCTCTCACATAGTGAGACAAACTGTAAGCACAAAAGTGATGGGTAGAAGGTTTTGCATGAATCTGAACCACTGGCATTGCTTTGGGCAACTTTCCACACCACCGTTTTTTAGCCCGTCTGCACCATTGCAAAAGGGGTCCAGCCATATGCAAATCAGTCAGATACTGCCACCAATGGTAGCAGCCCAGCCCGAACTGCTAGGCCTGGTCCCCTCTACACAGAAACACAAGCAACCCCAGACATGTTTCGGCCTTGTTGGGCCTCCTCAGTGAGGTGCAGCTTGGTTCCCTATGGTGCAGCGAGCAAGGGACCCACGCCTGGGCATACCCTCTCTCACATAGTGAGACAAACTGTAAGCACAAAAGGAATGGGTGGAAGGTTTTGCATGAATCTGAACCACTGGCATTGCTCTGGGTAACCTTCCACACCACCGTTTTTTAGCCCGTCTGCGCCATTGCAAAAGGGGTCCAGCCATGTGCAAATCAGTTAGGTACTGCCACCAATGGTAGCAGCCCAGCCCGAACTGCTAGGCCAGGTCCCCTCTACACGGAAACACAAGCAACCCCAGACATGTTTCGGCCTTGTTGGGCCTCCTCAGTTAGGTGCAGCTTGGTTCCCTATGGCGCAGCGAGCAAGGGACCCACGTCTGGGCATACCCTCTCTCACATAGTGAGACAAACTGTAAGCAGAAAAGTGATGGGTGGAAGGTTTTGCATGAATCTGAACCACTGGCATTGCTTCTAGCGATCACCTTTCTGTTTTACCAAAGGTTGTGTTTGTGGGCCATCCCAAAAGGGTCTTTACTGATTTAGAAACTAAGAGTTTACAGTCTTGAAATGTATTTGTGTCTTACTATTTTATTGCTCCCTTCTGAAGAAGGCTTATTCTAACTGACTGATGAATAAATTAATAAATGTTTATTCAAGAAACCTTGAGTGTAAGAGTTTATTTGAAAACTTGTCACTGTGAATCTCTGTGTAACTCCCCTACAGCTCACATTGACCCCTCTTGAGATAAGCCTGGCTGCTCAACACACTACCAAAAGTGTGTAGTACAAGCTTATACCAAAGGTTGGGTTTCCTAGCTGTTTGTAGTGTTCCCAGAGGGTACTGCATACAAACCTTGCCCAACAAACCCAAAAACTCAACTTGCGTGGCATGGAAGACACATATTTCCAACTTCGTATACAGTTGATATTTCCTGAGGTGCTGTAACAAAGTGCGGACATGTGAGATATATTGTGCAAGCGAGTTTGAGTAGATGAGGACATCGTCTAAATATTACACAACACATCTATCTGGGATATCATTGAAAACCTCATTGATGAAACACTGGAAAGTGGCCAGGGCATTGCAGTGACCTAAAGGCATGGCGAGGTACTCCAATAACTCATACCTGGTGCAAAAGGTTATCTTCCATTCATTCCCTTGATCGACACAGTATAGAGTGTACACCCCTCTCAAGTTCAGATGTGTAAAGATGGTAGCGGAATTAAGCTGGCCCAGTAAAACGAAAATGAGGGGAAGGGGATAGTGTTTTTTTACAGTGATCTCATTGGGCCTCATTACAACCCTGGCGGTAGCCGTGCCCTTATTAAGGGCACGGGTGCCGCCGGTAATGATTTTTTACCGGAGCCCACAAAAGGGCAATAACTGGGTCATGCGGACCTTGGCAGACCCGGTAATTGCCCTTTTCTGGGCTCCGGTAAAAATTAATCCCCATTCCCATTTGAGTCCCATAGGGAATAGGGAATGGGGAGGATGATAACAACGGGCCCGTTAATGATATGCCCATTGTTAGCATCCTGGTCTGCTAGCAGGTCCTACTAAGGACGCCTGGTCTGGGTAGGCGTCCTGAGCAGGACCCGCAGCAGACCTCATAATGAGGCAGCCCGGAATGAAGGGTGCTGGTCCCTTACCGGCACCGTTCATTCCGCGGCCGCCAGGGTCCTAATGAGGCCCATTGATTGCTGTGTAATCAATGCAGGGCTGAAGATCACGTTCGTGCTTGGGCATGAAGAGAATAGGAGAAGCTGCAGGAGAGCGAAAAGAATGAATAATACCATTCTTCTGGTTGGTAGCTAGGTATTCTCATAGTAACTTGACTTCCTTGGGCCTCAAGCAGTATATTCGGCAATGAGGTATCTGAGCACCCTCTACCAGGTCAATTGGCCAATCTTAACTATACTGGGGTAGTGGTATTGTCGCAATACATTGGGTAGTCACTCTCAACTCAGGGAGTTCCTTCCGCACCCCAAGCCAGGTGGCGCACAACAAAGCGCTTTGCAGATTCAACTTTAGTGAGGCCTCCAACCAATATTGTACCATACATCAAAGACCCTCTTTACCCCCAATAAGCTCGGAACCAGGGTGATGTATAGTAAGACTATGGGCCTCATTACGACCCAGGCGGTAAGTTACCGCCTGGGCCGTGACTGTACCACCATGGCGTAAACTATGTTTACGCCATGGTGGTTGGCGGACTTACCGCCCCATTCCGACCTAGGCGGGGCGGTAAGTCCCCAATCCCCATTTACCCTTCCCCATTCCCATTTTTGCCCCATAGGGCATAATGGGAGTGGGGAAGGCGTTAATTACGCCACCGTAAATTACGGTGGCGTAATTAACTCCATGGTCCCTTAGCGCCATGGATTTTAACACCTGCTAAAAGCAGGTGTTAAAAGCACCATGGCGCTAGGGGACCTCGTACTCAGGCGGTAAGGGTCGGCGCTGTTAACGCTGCCGTAAACCCCTTACCGCCTGAGTTGTAATGAGGCCCTATGTATTGATTTCAGATTTTACAAAGAATGATAGAACAGTCACCAAAACATCATCCACCAACACCCTAGCACTTCACAATATCACAATTTTGAATAATTTGCACCAACTGACTGCCTTATATTTTTAATGGCCTTTCAGATACTACAACACACATGTACAATTTAGAGATGGGCAGTCATCACTTTACATCAGATTTCCTGCAATTGAACCCATAAACATGTAAAACACACAGTGATTGCTTAGTTTGTATTGTTAGTATTGGCAGATCAAGTGCAAGGTTAGGTGAGGTGAGTAGGGCAATGAGTTCGCCCCTAGGGAAGATACCATTACTGATACAGTATTTGTGACACATGAAGGCATTGTGACTTCTGAGGAGTAGTTAGATGCTTGAGGGAGGAGAAGGAACTCAGGAGAGTTATGCATTTTGTAGATGATGGCTGGCCAGAGAAGAGATTACTTGATGGGGAAGAGAGAAGTTTGTGGGAAGTGAGAACTGAATTGAGTATCAAAAGTGGAATTTATACAGGTGGGATAGGACTGTAGTGCCAAGGAAGCTGAGGAGGAGGTTGTTGGATATTGCGCATGAGGGTCACATATGAGTGACAAAAACCAAGGCGGTTCTGAGAAATGAGTACTGGTGGCATGGGTTTGACCAAGCTGTAGAGAAGGTGTTGGGAAAGTGCTATGAGTGTGAGAGTTTGGGTAAGGGTGTTGTGGCCTGACAGCAACTAATGATGAAGGAATATGTGCCGGAGAATGTGCAGTGGGATTTGGCATTGGATATTCTTGGTCTGGCTGATGTTGGCGGTGGACGTGGTCATTTCATCGTGATTGTTGTGGATTTGTTTTCTCGTTGGACGGAATTCAAAATTGTGTGGGACATCATAGCTTCAGCTATGGTGGAGTTTTTGCAGAATGCATTTGAGAGTAAAGGACTGCCTAGTTCCATTTTAACAGACAATGGCAGGCAATTCATAGGAGGATGTTTTGAAGACTCTCTCAAACGCTGTGGGCGGAAGCACAAGAGAATGGCAGTATACCATCCCGAGGCAAATGGAGTGGTGGAGAGAGTGAATCGCTGTGTGATGGAGGCTGGGAGGATGGCAGGTGGAGACAAAAATGTTGCCGTGGGGGATAGGTTCTACACTTTGCGATTGGGGCTCCACGCATCTACGGGTGTGAATCCTTTTGAGCTAATGAGAGAAAGGAAACCCAACACCAGAGTGTTGCCTCCTTGATTGGGTATAACATGCAACACAGACTGCTTTGTGGAAGATTTGAGGATGAGAATGGATGGGAAGAAGGGTGAATGTGTAAAGAAGGTGAATGAAAAGTCAGGGAGGAGAAGTACACAAGTGCTTGTGGGTTATTGGGTGCACATGAAGAAGGGCCTTGTTGGGAGGAAAGGTGACCCCACACTTCAGTTTGATGGTGGCATTTTATTTGATAAGTTCCTTGCAGCAAGTCCCTAGCACTGAGCCACTTCCTCGCCTATCATCAACTGCCCCTTTGCAAAGAATACATTCCACTCTGGAGCTTACTTTTGGAGTCCTCTGGTGAGTGAATCTCTCCTTTTGCCGATCCGTCCCCCATTTTGCCTCTGTTTGTGCCCAGCTATCCCCTCCTGCAGCCCCTGTTTCCCTCGTGGCTTCCTGGTCCTCATTGTCCCGCCCATCCGCCCCCTGATTGGCTTAGCTCTCGTATGTTTTTGCTGCATAGGACCCGGTCCTCCAGCGAATCTCCCATTACGTTTGGAGTCCTCTGGTGAGTGAATCTCTCCTTTTGCCCATCCGACCCTCATTTTGCCTCTGTTTGTGCCCAGACATCCCCTCGTGCAGCCCCTGTTTCCCTCGTGGCTTCCTGGTCCTCATTGTCCCGCCCATCCGCCCCCTGATTGGCTGAGCACTCCCGCTCCCTCCCGCCTCCCGACCCACCCAGCCCACAGCGATTGGTTCAGCCGAGACATTTCCCCTCCTTAACAGTTCTCCTAGGGCAGCCCTCTGCCCGGCAGCCCCTGCGGCTAAGGACCCAGAGGCAAAGGACGACTCCTTCAGGGACGACTCCAGATCGTATCTGCAGGTATCCGCAGGAGTAGCAAGAAGCCAACAACAAGTAAGTGTGGCAAGGGCGGGGCCAGAAGCAACTACTTCAGGCCATACTACCCTACCACTCATCTAACAAAGCATCACAACTGTAAATTCATTATAATTGCATTCAGAAACTCTGTCCTTTGCATGTGAAAGTTGTACCCAATTGCAAGAAGTTGTGACCAATAGCCTCTCTGAGAAAAGTTGAATTTAGAAGTTGTGCCCAATAGCCTCTCTGAGAAAAGTTGAATCTAGAAGTGTGCCCAATTGCATTTAGAAGTTGTGCCCAATAGTCTCTCTGAGAAAAGTTGCATTTAGAAGTTGTGCCCAATAGCCTCTCTGAGAAAAGTTGCATCTAGAAATTGTGCCCAATTGCATTTAGAAGTGTGCCCAATTGCATTTAGAAGTGTACCCAATTGTATTCGAAGTCGTGCCCAATAGTCCCTCTGAGGAAAGTTGCATTAAAAGTGCACCCAATTGCATTTAGAAGTTGTGCCCAATAGTATCTCTGAGAAAAGTTGCATTTAGAAGTTGTGCCCAATAGCCTCTCTGAGAAAAGTTGAATTTAGAAGTGTGCCCAATTGCATTTAGAAGTTGTGCCCAATAGCCTCTCTAAGAAAAGCTGAATTTAGAAGTGTGCCCAATTGCATTTAGAAGTTGTGCCCAATAGCCTCTCTGAGAAAAGTTGCATCTAGAAGGTGTGCCCAATTGCATTTATAAGTATGCCCAATTGCATTTAGAAGTTGTGCCCAATGGTCTCTCTGAGAAATGTTGCATTTCGAAGTCGTGCCCAATAGTCCCTCTGAGGAAAGTTGCATTAAAAGTGCACCCAATTGCATTTAGAAGTTGTGCCCAATAGTATCTCTGAGAAAAGTTGCATTTAGAAGTTGTGCCCAATAGCCTCTCTGAGAAAAGTTGAATTTAGAAGTGTGCCCAATTGCATTTAGAAGTTGTGCCCAATAGCCTCTCTGAGAAAAGCTGAATTTAGAAGTGTGCCCAATTGCATTTAGAAGTTGTGCCCAATAGCCTCTCTGAGAAAAGTTGCATCTAGAAGGTGTGCCCAATTGCATTTATAAGTATGCCCAATTGCATTTAGAAGTTGTGCCCAATGGTCTCTCTGAGAAATGTTGCATTTAGAAGTTGTGCCCAATAGCCTCTCTGAGAAAAGTTGCATCTAGAAGTTGTGCCCAATTGCATTTAGAAGTGTGCCCAATTACATTTAGAAGTGTACCCAATCAAATTCAGAAGCTGTGCCCAATAGCCTCTCTGAGAAAAGTTGCATTGAGAAGTATGCCCAATAGCCTCTCTTTGAAAGTGCATTTAGAAGTATGCCCAATAGCCTCCATTTAAAAGTTGCATTTAGAAGTGTGCCCAATTGCATTTAGAAGTTGTGCCCAATAGTCCCTCTGTGAAAAGTTGCATTTAGAAGTGTGCCCAATCGCATTCAAAGTCGTGCCCAATAGTCCCTCTGAGAAAGTTGCATTTAAAAGTGTACCCAATTACATTTAGAAGTTGTGCTCAATAGCCTCTCTGAGAAAAATTGCATTTAGAAGTGTGCCCAATTGCATTTAGAAGTGTACCCAATTGCATTTAGAAGTTGTGACCAATAGTCTCTCTGAGAAAAGTTGCATTTTACCTGCATTTAGAAGTCAATAGCCTCTCTGAGGAAAGTTGCATGTAGAAGTTGTGCCCAATTGCATTTAGAAGTGTAACCAATTGCATTTAGAAGTTGTGCCCAAAAGCCTCTCTGAGAAAAGTTGCATTTAGAAGTGTGCCCAATAGTCTCTCTGAGAAAAGTTGCATTTAGAAGTTGTGCCCAATAGCCTCTCTAAGAAAAGTTACATTTAGAAGTTGGCCAATTACATTTAGAAGTGTACCCAATCGCATTTATAAGTTGTGCCCAATAGCCTCTCTGAGAAAGTTACATTTAGAAGTTGCCCAATAGCCTCACTGAGAATGTTACATTTAGAAGTTGCCCAATTGCATCTAGAAGTTGTGCCCAATAGTCTCTCTGAGAAAAGTTGAATTTAGAAGTGTGCCCAATTGCATTTAGACGTTGTGCCCAATAGTCTCTCTGAGAAAAGTTGCATTTAGAAGTTGTGCCCAATTGCATTTAGAAGTGTGCCCAATTGCATTTAGAAATGTACCCAACTGCATTTAGAAGTTATGCCCAATAGTCTCTCTGAGAAAAGCTGCATCTAGAAGTGTCCCCAATTGCATTTAGAAGTTATGACGAATAGCCTCTCTGAGAAAGTTGTATTTAGAAATGGACCCAATTTTAAAAAGTGTACCCAATTACATTTAGAAGTTGTGACCAATAGCCCCTCTGTGAACTTAACCTTTCTGTGGAAAGTTACAATTTTAAGTGACCACAATAGCCTCTCTGTGAAAATTGCAATAGTGTAATACCATGCCGAACCGAACCGATCAATCTCCCTAATAACCTCTCGGTACAAAGTCCCTAATACCCTCCCTGTATAAAGTCGAATTGAAAGAAGTGCACCTACTAGAGTGCCCTAAATAATCATATTAATACAACTAACAGTATAGCTGTGTAATGTAGAATCTGAAACGGTGACTAATAATCTGATACAAACTTGATTTAGATTCATCCCTAATACCCACCCTGTATAAAGGTGATTGAAAGAAGTCCAACCACTAGTGTGCCCTATTCAATCCTATTAGTATAACTAACAGTATAGCTGTGTAATGTAGAATCTAAAACGGTGACTAATAATCTAATACCCCCTCTAAGCAAATTGAATCTTGAGGCTGACCGAATATCTTCTCTGTGTACAGGTGAACTTAGAAGTGTACCTAATAAACTAATATCATCTCTGTCTACAATTAGATCTAGAAAAGCACCAAATAGTCTAGTATCGTCTTTGAGCAGTTAAACCTGGAAGTCTGCCTAAAAGCGTGCCACCACCGATCTTAGAACTACAATCAGAAAGCCCTCCTAAATCAACCTAAAAGCTCGCACCAATCATGAGTGCACCCACTCCACCAGAGTCTGTCAGAAACGTCCCCCGTGGACCACCCCCACTCTCCGATCTGCCTTCCCTCCTGTCCCACCCTCCCAAATCACCCCACCCTCCTTCGCACTCCCTGCCATTCCCCTCTCCAAACACCAAGCCAGGGGGCACGATGGCGAGCCACTCACCCTAAGACCACTCATCTCCTGAACCCCACCCCGACCCGCCAGCGTTAACCATACCCGCTCCCCTCACATTCATACCTGGCACACCCCACCCTGCAATCACCCACCGCCCGCCTTGCCCTCATACCCCTGCCACCTTCCCCCACCGCCCACATCCTTTCCCCTCCCTAAAAACTGCACGCCTAGCCCTAGCAAGAACCGAAGCTGCTTCCCTCTCCCCCTCTGACCCCCCTACCCTCTCTCACACACCCATCGCAGCAAAGAAACTAAAGAGGAATCGTTCCTGGTCCCCCTCAATCTCTCAGCACTCCTCGCCTCCCCTGTCTCGACCCACCACCTCTCTCCCGCAATCTCCTCCTTCCCTCGTAGCCTCTCCATTCCTGAAACCCCTCCCCCTCAATTTCTCATCAACTGCAACAGAAACTCCTAACTGCCCACACCCCACCTTCAAATCCCCTAACCCAAACCCGATCATCCTATCACACGCAGCCACCCAACCCCGCCCGAAGCCTGCCACATTTTCTGCTCGCCCACTATTCCCATCTAGCATCACCCACCCTACCCCTCTCCCTCCACTCTCTCCGCCACCGCCCCATCCCGCTCCAGCACCGAGACCAACCTTGCCTGCCGATGTGAACTGTATCCTATTTAACGCCCGATCTGTAGCAAAAAACAGACATTGCATCTTTGACCTCCTCGCCTCTATCAAACCAGACCTAGTATTCATCACTGAAACCTGGTTCTCAGACGACTTCGGCCCAATCGCTAATGAAGCCTTTCCCCCTGACTACTCCCTCATCCCACTGAACCGTCCGTCCAGAGGAGGGGGGTAGCATTCGTCTTCAAATCTCTCCTCCGCACCTCAATCATCGACAACCAACCCTTCATTCCATCCTGCGAATCTCTCCTCGTTAAACTATCCCTCTCCCCGTCGCTCTCACACAGCTTCCTAATAATCTACAGGCCCCCTGGCTACGATAGACAATTTGCAAACAACCTTTGCGATTCTATCGCCACCCTCCAACTAAACCATCCCAACCTAACCCTTCTTGGAGACTTCAACATATGGCTCAACATCCCGACCAACCCTATGACACACCCCCTGGTTGAGGGTTTAAATGCAATTAATCTCCAACCCAACATAAACGGCCCGACTCACTATAAAGGACACACTCTTGATGCCATCTTTAGCTCCAACGCCCTGATTCATTTAAAGCCCCCCACCCCTATCATCTGGTCCGATCACTTCATTCTCTCGTTCGCCATCCACTCACCCGACCCCCTTCCCGTACTCGTATCTGAACCTCCGAACCTACGCAAATGCTGGAAAAAACTAATAATCACCCCAGACCTAGCCGAGGCACTCCTCCAGTCTCCACCACCTACCTGCCGTCTCAACAACCAACTAATCCCTGAGGCCTTTCATTCATGGCTCAACGCACCTCTGATGCGACTCACCCCCCCTTGCAAACCATCAACCCGCCGTGGCCTTTTCCCCAGATGGTTCACTCCTGTGTTGAAGACCACTAAACGACAATACAAATACCTAGAACGCAAATGGCAGAAAGAGAAAACCCATGAGAGCAGGACCACCTTGGCCCGACACCTGTACTGGTACAAGGCCGAAATCCGGAAAGCAAAAAAAGCCCACTACAACACCCGAATCCTAAACTGCAAAAACCCAAGCAAAGAACTCCACAAAATTATCTCCGAATACACCAATCAGGCTTGTAACACAACCGTCCCGACCACATCACAATCACTATGCGACTCACTCTCCCTCCACTTTTAAACCACGGCTATCGAAAGGACAAAAACTCTAACCACCAAACTGGCTCTCTTACAGCCACCAGGCAATCCTCCGCCCGTACCGGCCAGCCCATCAGCTGCGACCTCTACGCAACCAACGTTCAAATCCTTTAGTCCAATATAACCAGAACATTTCTCAAACTTCTATCTGGCCGCAAACCTTCTGGATCACCACTGGACCCTTGCCCAGCCACAACCCTTAAAGAAATTTTTGCTTCCACCTGCGCAGGAGAACATGCACGATCTATCATAAATGCCTCCCTGTCTTCCGGTATCTTTCCAGACGCATTCAAAATGGTGCACGTCAAACCTCTAATTAAAAAACCTTCTCTCGACCGTCTCGAGCCCAAAAACTACCGCCCCATCTCAAACACCAGGTTCCTTGCCAAACTCATTGACCGAACCGCATACTCTCAACTAAATGCCTTTGTCGAAGTCAACAATCTCCTAGACCCCGCCCAATCAGGTTTCAGAACACGTCATGCAACTGAAGCCACCCTAACCGCAATCTGGGATGACCTTAAAATGACAGCAGACTCCACGGAATGTGCCGCACTAATCCTTCTCGACCTATTGGCCGCCTTTGACACGATCAATCACTCAATCCTCCTAGACCACCTCCACTCACTAGGAATTCGTGGAACCGCTGTTAAATGGATAGCTTCATTCCTCAAAGACAGGCACCAAATAACACACTCTCCAGTTTTACCTCCCAAGCCCGACCAGTCGACACGGGAGTCCCACAAGGAGCATGTCTATCCGCCCTCCTGTTCAATCTCTACCTGATCACCCTCCCACCAATAATTCGTTCACACAACATCCTGTGTTACAACTATGCCGACGACACTCAACTAATTCTAAAATTCCTGAACTCGAAACCCAACTCCCGACCTGACCTGGCATCCTGCCTCCTTAACATAGAACTCTGGATGACCCAAAGCCACCTCTTGTTAAACCCCTCCAAAACAGAAATCATGGTTTGCAGCAACTCCCATCTTCTTCCGCACCCACTTCCCTGGCCACCCACCATGGGCAACTCACTGACACCCTCCAACACAGTGAAAAATCTTGGCTGCACCCTGGAGTCTGACCTAACACTCTCGCGCCAAGTCAACAATGTCTCAAAGTCATGCCACTGCCATATTAAAACCCTTAGGCGCATCTTTCCATATCTCTCATTTCCCATCAGACTCTCCGCAGTCCAATCAATCGTTATATCAAAACTGGACTACGCAAACCCCCTATACCTCGGAATCCATGCCTACCAACTGAATAAACTCCAAAGGGCACAAAACGCGGTGGCCAAATTGCTACTTGCGCTCGGTCCAAGAGACCACGTATCCCCAGCCCTTAAGACACTGCACTGGCTTCCAGTAGCCCGTAGGGTGGCTTTCAAAACCTTTTGCCTCTCCCATCGAGCACTGCATAAAACTGGACCTCAATATCTTCAAGACAAGCTAATACTTTATCATCCCACTCGCACCCTAAGATCAAGCTCAGCCGGCCTTCTAGTAATTCTTAAGACAAACTCAGTCAGGCTAGGCGGATCATCATTCTCAGCCCTGGCCCCAACCCTGTGGAACTCGCTCCCACCCCACATCCGCCTAACTGAGGATTTAACGTCCTTCCGCAAACTACTGAAAACCTGGCTCTTCCCCTAAAACCAACCGTTTTCCAAACTAACATCATCACAATAACATCGACCCAACAAACTACCTGAAGCAAGAAATTGACAGCTAATAAACTTGAATGTAAACTAGAAAGACAAACAGAACTAAACGAGTAATGTAGATGAAAACAGTGAAGTGGATAATAGGAATAAATCATTGGGAAAGTAAGGAGATCTAAACCGATGAAATGGACATAATGAATGAGGAGGGAACGTAGTGAATGACATAGATGAAATAGTTAGAATGGATGAAGCGTATAGAACAGATGAATGCACTAAGTGGAAGAGTGCAGGAGTGGAAGAACAGACGACTAGAAAGACCAAATGAGTATGGAGATCGGATGGAATAGATGAACATACTAAAACCAATGAGTGTGTAGAGTGGCTGGGTGTGTAGAGCGGACACGCGTGTAGAGTTGATGAGTATGTGTAGAGTTGATGAGTATGTAAATACAGAGTAGCGATCAGAACGCAGGAGGGCGTAGAACTGATGACTAGACTGAACGGACGAACGTATAGACTGGATGATTGCTTAGACCAGATGAATGTGTAAGAGCGAACGAGCATGTAGAGAGGATGAGCGTGGAGAGCAGATGAGCGTGGAGAACGGATGAGTGTGGAGAGCGGATGAATGTGCAGAGCGGATGAATGTGGAGAGTGGATGAGTCTGGAGAGCGGATGAGTCTGGAGAGAGGATGACGGTGTAGAACAGATGACAGTGGAGTGCGGATGAGTATGAAGAGCGGGTGAGTGCGGGGAGCAGCTGAGTGTGGAGAGCGGCTGAGTGTGGAGAGCGGCTGAGTGTGGAGAGTGGCTGAGTGAAGGGAACGGATGAGTGTGGGGAGCGGATGAGCGTGGAGAGTGGACGAGTGTGGAGAGCGGATGAGTGTAGGGAGCGGATAAGTGTGGAGTATGGAGAGTGGGTGAGGGTCGGGAGCAGCTGAGTGTGGAGAGCGAGTGTGGAGAGCAACTGAGTGTGGAGAGCGACTGAGTGTGGATCGCGGCTGAGTGAGGGGAATGGATGAGTGGGAGGAGCGGATGAGTGTGGAGAGTGGATGAGTATGGAGAGCAGATGAGCGTAGGGAGCTGATAAGTACATAGAGCGGATGAGTGTGTGGAACGGATGAGTACGTAGAGTGGACAAGTACGTAGAACGGACGAATGTGTGGAGCGGATGAATGTATGGAAAGGATGAGTGTGTAGAGCGGATGAGTGTGTGGAGCAGATGAGTTTGTGTTGCCGATAAGTGTGTGGGGCGGGTGAGTACGCGGAGTGGATAAATTTGTAGAACGGATGAGTGTGTGGAACGGATGAGTGGGTGGAGCGGATGAATGTGTGGAGCAGATGAGTGTGTGGATCGGATGAATGTGTGGTGCGGATGAGTGTGTGGAGCAGATAAGTTTGTGGGGTGGATAAGTACGTAAAGCGGATGAGTAGTATGTCAAGCGGACGAGTAGTATGTTGAGCCGATGAGTGGGTGGACTGGATGAGTGTGTGGACCAGATGAGCATGTGGATTGGATGAGTGTGTAGATTGGACGAGTGTGTAGATTGGACGAGTACGTAGATTGGACGAGTGTGTAGATTGGACGAATGTGTGGAGCGGACGAGTGTGTGGAGCGGACGAGTGTATCGAGCGGATGAGTATGTGGAGCGGACGAGTGTCTGTGGAGCGGACGAGTGTATATGGAGCGGACGAATGTGTGGATTGGACGAGTGTGTGGAGTGGATGAACGCATGGAACGAATGAGTTTATGGAGCGGATGGGTATGTAGAGCGGATGAGTGTGTTGAACGGATGAGTAGTACATAGAGCGGATGAGTAGTACTTAGAGCGGATGAGTAGTACATAGAGTGGATGAGTAGTACGTAGAGCGGACGAGCAGTATGTTGAGCAGATGAGTATGTGGACCGGATGAGTGTGTAGATCGGATGAGTGTACAGAACGGATGACCGTACAGAGCAGATGAGCTTACAGAACGGATGAGTATACAGAGCGGACGAGTATACAGAGCGGATGAGTGCTTAGGCATACAGGAGTACATGCGCGGGGTACACTGGAGTGCATGCGTATGGAATACATGAGAGCATGCGTGGGGCACACTGGAGAATGAGGGATAGACTAGAGCACGCAAGGCGGACTAGAGTCCCTGAATGTGTCGAGCAGACAGGAGTGTGTAGGGCAATCTTGAACGCCTGAAATGAATAAAAATTGCATAGAACGGACCTGATCGCATAGAATTGCGTGACGTACATAATATGCTTTGGAATGCAGGGAACATTTGAAAGGGCATATATCATACCACACCCCACGCTTACTCTCTTCTTTACACCACCACTCAACTAGAACATAGAGATAGTATGACACCATTCGGTATAACTGTTCTCATATCAACATCTCCCACTCTCTCCCCATCACTCTAAGTAAACACTGCTGGTTTCACACCCCCCCAGCCAGGCGTTCTCCTCAGGCCTAACGCAGCCAAACTCGGTCTGGATAAATCCTGCCAGAGCGAACACATACTCCTGATCTCTCAACCACCACACCTACCGCTAAGAAGCAGCTACCACCAGAATTCCGCACCAGCTGCACACATACCTGGTGCGCACACGCACCTTTGAACTCTCTCTACTCTCTCTATTGACCCGAACTTCGGTTCCCTAGGGCGTTCAACCTACCAGCGCCTTCAGACCATACCAGTGGTATATAAGACGCTATATAAATGCAAAATAACATAACATAACATAATGTTACTGCTACATTCCACTGCTGTATTCCATTGGAAAGCAACAGCATTGCACACTGCTAGGCACAACATAACAGTTTGTTACCAGGCTCTTTTCTCCCAGCAACCTCGCCCGCAGGCACCAGTTATATATGACCCCTTAATTTGAGGCAAGATACGGGGAGTGAAAATACAGTAGGATCACCGTTTTGGCTTTTTATTAGAAAGGCATGGTTTGGGAAATAAACACAATGGGGAAATCATTTTAGCGTTTTCTTAGAAAGGCAGGGTTTGGGAAATAAATACAATGGGAAAATCATTTTGGCTTTTTATTAGAAAGGCAGGGTATGGGAAATAAACCCATTGGGAAAATTGTTTTGTTTTTTATTAGAAAGGCAGGGTTTTGGAAATAAACCCAATGGAAAATCGATTTGGCTTTTATTAGAAAGGCAGGCTTTTAGGGTTAATTCTTTTTGGGATTAAGGACACCCCCTTCTGAACAGAAGTCAGGTGTTCCAGAAAAATAGTCACCCAAGTACTTATTGTCTATACCAGCTCTAACACACTGGGCATGAACTTTGTTCGTTTCTAACTGTAACAACACTCATCCCCTGATTTTTCTATATGGGAATTAATTCATTTAACTTTGATTAAAAGTGCTAAGGGTCTACACAGTTTCACCCGCATCCCCCACAATTTAATGGAAAGGATTAAGGCAGGCAGTTCCCAAAACAACATATATGGAGAGGGACTTTTCACTTGACTTGTGGCTGCGTCATGGGTGTGGCTTAACATAATACTTCGGAATGAGGTAGGTACTACCCACTGGTCACATCCAGATAGGGATCTCCATACCAACAAATTGTTTTGGATTCGGAACATTTGGGAAAACCTCATCAACACCCAGAGATCTTCCTTCCTGATATAATCGGATTCTGTCAGAGGAAAATTCACAGGGTCTTCAATATGTTGATAACATTTCCCAATAATTGGGTCCTCTTTTTGTGCAGTAATCAAATCTGCATCTGGGGTTTCTTTACTCCACTGGGCAGTTAAGAGCTCATTTATGGCATGGGTTTGGGACCCGGTGACAGCAGCGACCAGGATTTCCCACAACAGGGATTCGGTTTCTATGAGATCCCTGTGGATGGCTCCGGTTTTTGCCAACTGGCCAGCATAGTAATTTCCAGTCTTGTCTGGTCCCTCTATTTTGGAGTGACCCCTGATCTTCTTCAAATAGAGGGTCATCACGTTAGAGGTCACTAGTTCATCAATTGGTTGAATTAATTTCCCATATGCCTCGATTTTTCCAGTTAATCAGGTGTTCCCCGAACCCATTCCTGACATAATAAGAGTCAGTGATTATGACAAGTTGTTTGAGTTGGTTGTGTGCTACAGTGAGGATGGCTTGATGTACCACCGTCAACCCTGCCACCTGACTACTTCAGGGAACTATTTTGTACCCAGCAGAGGGTTCTGGGGCATCATTCACCCAGGCATTCCCAATGCCAGTGCTAGTTATTTTTCCCCGTGATTGTCAACATGGTAGGGGCACCCATCCACATAAACTGTAGGTATCCCCTGACACGTGTCTTTCTTTGTGCGGGGCAGTAAGGTACGCCTCCATATTGTCATTGGTCAATAGACTTTCGTCCGCGAAACTGTTTTCTTGAGCACAGTCATGCAAGTCAGATAATCCTTGCGCTAGAGGACTCTTCTTGTTTTGGCCATATCTGACCTCCACAGGAAAGTCATGCATGAACAGAATCCAGGAAGTAATTCTGGAATTACTTACGTTCCCTGTTCGGATTCAGTCACTTTGTAAGTATTGCAAGGATTGGTGAGAAGTCTCGACAAAGATGTACTATCCCTGGATGAATGGGCAGTCATTTTTCAATGCCCACACCATTGCCAGAAGTGCCTTTTCGCAATCTTTGAATTTTTCTTCCAGAGGACAAAGTCTTGCTCACGTATGAGATTACTTTGTTGACCTTGTCATGCTTTTGGTACCATACTACTGTTAAGCAAGTATCTGAGAACCCCATCTCCAAGAAGAACTCCTTGTTGGGGTAAGCCAAACAAGGAGCTTGGGAAAGGCTTCCCTTTGGTTGTTTCACTGCCTCGGATTGTTCCACACCCCACTCCCACTTGACCCTGGCCTTCAATAAATGGACCATGGGTGGATTGACCATAGTTTCTGCATAGTCTTCAATGATCTTTCTACTATAATTAGTGAGTCCAAGAAGGCTTCTTAATTCTCGCAGAGTAGTGGGGTTGTGGAGGGTTTTGACCCATGTGGAATCATTAGACGGGGTAAATGTGGGGATTAAGCTGTCGCTGCCCATCATTTTACCCCAGAACAAAAATAAATCATTGGAGTGGGTAAAGATGGGGATGTGCTGTCGCCGCCCATCATTTCATCCCAGAATCCAGGAGAGCTGCGCAGTTGTGCGCACACCAAAATGGTTACCTAACTTGCCACCCACCAGTGTAAAGAAAGGTCTTTGTTAACAAAATCCACTGTTACTGATGTCAAAAAGTTGCTGAAATCGTGACTCATTGGACCACTTTAAAGATTCAACCTTTTTGTGGGGTTCCACATAACCATCTTACTGTAAGGAGCCCCATCAAAACAATGTTAAGCAAGGATTTACTACCATGTAAGGACCATTCCTGTTTAGAATGCATTAATCCAAGAAAGATCCCAAAATTGCATGCAGTACCAACAAAATCCTCAAGGCGGCACTGGCGGTCTAAACTCTGACCGGAGAGCTGTCTTGCAAAACTGTCTAGTGCAAAGAAAGGGGTCTCATTTCATCAAAAGTTCAAAGGGGTTGCCTGTCCTGAGAACTCTTGACACTTCAGAACTCAACACAAGAAGCCAGGAAATCACAGGGTTCTGTTAATTAAATGCAAAGTGGCCCCCTGGCCTCCTGATGTCAGCTTCCCAGAGACCACACAATGGCCCCTCTCCTCTGAAAGGAATATGTTGATTTTTACTGTTTTACTGTCAACAAAGGCCTGCCTGCCAGAAGACATGTGACTGACCCACCCAAGTCTTGGAGGCGGACTCCAACACTCTGAGGACTGAATTGAAAGTAAAATATATATTTTACAAAAACACTGATAACTCTTTGTAATCAAATGACAGAAATGTATAACTTTGAGAGACTTAATTTAAAAAATGTACCTTTAATTCAAGCACAAACTCCAAATTGTGGGATATTCTGGGACAAAACCCTGCTGTTTATTAATATTACAAACTCCCTGTTTCAGCTAGACAAACGAAAATGCATTGGTATGTGGGTAGATATGTGAGGAACAGTTGTATAAAATTTAATGAAGATCCAATGTTGTTTAGCACATTAAAAAGTGCTAAAAGTTGCCATTTTTGAATGCAAGCTATTAGAAACAGCAGATTTGGGACAGAGTATACCTCATGTGATATGTGACATGGGTATGTAATTTCAAACAACTGTGTAACTGTGAAATATGTATTTTGATCATATATAGATTTGGGTGCACAGATGACAGGGGAGTTTTTTCAAGAGATCATAAATGGCTGACATCACTCTGACACAACTTAGCTCCCCCAATCAGGGGAGAAATGAAAGCTGGACCAATGACAAGTGAGAGGGGCAAGTTTAGTTATGACCAACACACACACCCACTTGCAGAACATATAAATGGACCACTGAAACTTAGGTAGAGACATTCATTTCCATCTGCAGCGGGACGCTCTGCCGGAAAAATCCATACTTACCTCCATCAACCTTCAAGGAGCCAACACTTAGACTCCAAGATAAACAGAGACTACAGAACCTTAACCAAAAAGGCCACTGCCGGCAAGAGTATTTGTCAACAGGCCTGAAAATCTTTTTGCAACTGAACTCTTCAGACAGCCGGCTGACGCCGTCTGAATTTTGCCAAGAACTTTTGCAAGAACCCGGTGACAGAAATATCCAAAGAGAAGGCAGGACCCGACCCAGAGAACCGGTGCCTAGCAGAGACCAGGCCATTGTATCCAGAGTGCCGACCCCGATGCTGTGAGCAGTTCCAGAGGCCAGGCGCTGTGAGCGGAACTCGGGAAGACCTGACCAGACTGAAGTCCGTGACCAAGTCGCTTTCCGGTTCAAAATCTCTTGTGAGTACTCAGCAAAACTCAGAACACATCTCTTAGTTAAAATCATATAATTCAATCCATTTTTAATCTAAGTAGAACTGCAGCTTAGCAATTGTGTTATTCTGCCATCATTTTTAAAGCTGAAAAAGTGTTGCGTTTAAAATTTGCAAAACCAAAAACGACCTTCACTAAATCGCTCATATCTCCGCGACCGTTTGTCTTAGAGACTTGCAGTAACTTTCATCTGAAAGCTTAGAATCTTAGCTTTTAATCGCACCAAGAACCACATTCCTACCCCTTATAGTTTTACCGCAATCGCGGAACACGCATTCGCGAATTTTGCCGCGATTTGCAAATTTCTTCACGTGTAAAAATCTGCTGCTGCTTGCCTTCCATTTGCCAGAAATTCGTTTAACCTGCTAGTTACTCCTAGATACTTGCTAAAGTGAGCCTGGACTAATAATAACTTGATTTCACTCACCCTGAACCTCCTAGAGGGAATTAAAAGCATTTTAGCATATTTTTTCTACATTGCCAGCACATTTAAAAGCATTTGGGCCTGTGTTTTCAACGTCTGTAGTCTAAGTTGCTGGGTGAACTGAATCACATTTAATTGCATTTCTGAGAACTGTGTGCCTTCCTTCCATTTCCCTGCATTGCATAAAAGGGGGGGTGAATTGTCCAAGAAAGTGATTACATTGTCTTTTGCTGAAATCCTATCAAGTTATTTTCTGTACTGCATTTCATTCCACATTGCATCCATTGGAAACCATAAAAGTATTGTTGCTATCTTATCCATTTCATGTCAACTCCTTAGTGATTATCAAGAAGTGTGCTAGTGCCAGATTCTCCGTGGTTAATCTTTATCATACCAGATTAAGTGTGATATCCAATTATTAATTTATTATAAAGCGTGATATAATATATATTGTTTAAGTTATCAAATAAACCTTTAAACTTGCAAAACAGAACTACTTCTTGGCTCAGTGGGGTCAGGGGGATTCTGAGAGAGGGGTGTTATATAGGGGTAGTCATCCAGAACGCATGAACTGGACATAAAGATATATCAATAAGGGTTTTCATTCAGTATTATAGACTAGGCGTTGACTTAGCTGTAGTGTTGAATTGAATCCTCTTACAAATTGGGGGCTCGTGCCGGACGTTTGGGTTAGATCTACCATTTGTGCAGATTAATACAGCGTGCCAGCTGACCAGATACACATATCCGGTCGGATCACCACGCTGTGTTACGCTGTAAAGCACTCCTCATAGGAACGCTCTAAGAAAAAGGTCTGTTTTGCAAAAATAAAATACAAATTTCTGTAAGTCAGGACAGAGACCAATCTCTAGAATGACGACCTTAGTAGACATGAAAATAGCCAGAGAGCACCTCTTACATAAACTATTTGTGAGAGGTGAATGGACTGAACAGGGCCAGGATGCCTGGTTGCAGGCCATCACGCGACAGGTCACTGAAACAGGGTCAGACCTATGGAGAGATCAGGGTCCATTACATGTGGCCCTGAGTGAACTATATATGGCTCCTAAAGCCAAAGATGAACACAATAAGATTGCCAGGATAGCAGCATACCTGTACCTATATATGGGAGACATGCAGGATAAATGCACTGAAAGCCAAGATCTGGCAAATAGGCAACAGATAGCAGTAGAGAAGGCCCGATCTGATCTGGCCTCTTCTGAGCAGAGGCTGCAGAGGAGCCAGGAGTCAGAAAATTATAGTAGGCAATATATCATTAAAATAAAAGAGGATATGGGCATCCTACAACAGGAAAAGACAGACCAGGATACCAGATTTCTGGCCCTGCAGAAGGAGCACCAAGACAGTTTGGATTCCTTACTGCAGAGCCAGAAAAAGCTGGAGCAACAGATCAATTTCAACAGGGCATGCACAGAGCAGGTAGCCACCCTGCAAATCCAACTAGACAGAGAGAAAGAGGAGAGCAATAAACTGATCCTGAAAGACCTGGATACCCAGGCAGAGTTTGATCAGGAGCGCCAGAAAGCCGGTGCCTTCCAAAGGCAAAGGGACGACCTGGCGGCACAGATGCAGGCTCTTAGTCAGGAAAGAGACACTTTAGGCCAGGAAGTCTGCCACTTAAAAAAGGAAATTGAAGAAAATCACCTGGCCCTCCAGGGGCTGGGTGATCTCCAAAAAGAAAACCAGAACTTGGTAGAGCACACCAGAAGGGTGGAGGACGCTCTAGCAAGAAAGGAGCAGGCCAATAGGGACACAGCTCAGGAGGTAACCCTCCTGCAGCAAAGACTGGCCCAGTTCTCCAGGACCAACCAGGAAGCACAGAGGGAAAATGAGGCCCTCTGTCAACACAATGATAGGCTCCAACAACAGGTAGCGATGCAGGAGAGACTGATAGAGTCCAGTAAGGCCTTAACTGAGGAACTGAAGGCACACATGCAGGCTCTTGCATTGCAACAGGGAGCAGGGGCGGATAGAGATGAGGTTCGCTGGGAAAGGGAAACTCCGGAGCATAACCTCAGGAGCCCTAGTACCAGAGGCCCTCATACCTCTCAGTCCCTGGACTCTGCCACCCCCATGTTCCCCGGCGCACATGAGCACCGGGCCACCGGGATGGCAGACTACTATCCAGACAAAAGTATGGGGCTCATAGGCCAGTACCACCCAGGTATGGAGGGGCGGGCATCCGGGTATGGGCACCCAAGCGCAGTGCAATTTAGTGGGGAACCCCAGGAGAGTAGGCCCATTAAGGGCATCCTGAAAACCTCTGCCCAGTTAGGTCAGTGGAGGGGGTACCCATCAAATCCTGGCAGCAAGGAGGAATCTGAAGACTCCTCTGAACTGCGCAGGACACAGGAGACCAGGTCCCCACATTCTGCCAGCCATTCCCAGGCTCGCAGAATCCGGGAAAACCTGGAAGAGCAGACAGGAACCTCTGGGAGCAGTGCCTCTGAGTCAGAGGATGAATGGACAAGGGTTACCCGAACCAAAAAGGCCAATAAGGCAAAAAGGGCCTTGCTTAAGGACCCCTTAAAGCAGATTAAGGCGATCAGGAGCGTCATCACGCCTTACCATAAGAACGCTAAGTATTCTGTTTGGGAGCACTTAGAGTTGTTTGAGCAAATGATGGAGACTTTCCGTTTGAAGGACAGCCAAAGCTGTATTCAATATGTAAAGTGGACCTTCTCCCCGGAATACTCCAGTTTCTTTGCAGGGCTGGAGGACCAAAATCATTTAAGATGGTCCACCTATAAGGCGGCCATCTTGAAACATTTTTCCATTCATAGAAATCCTCAAGAGGCTCGCAAGGCAGCCTACAATTTGCAATGTGGGGAGGATCAGGCCCCACAAGAATTTGTGCAAGAACTGAAACGTGCTTTTGCGCAGACCACCAGAAGGGTGCGCACAGACAGTAGAGAATTCATCAATACATTTTTTCATGCCTTGCCCAAATACATAATGACCCAGCTCGTGAGGGATTTTCACGAGAAAAGATCTTTAGACTGGGTCATTGAACAGGCTACCCGGATCTATGAGGTGCAGAAACCGGTAGATAGCAAAAGTAATGCCCAGAAAAACCCCAAAGCCAACAGCACCCCTGCTGCTGCCAAGGTGGCAGAGGTAAAGGTCACCCCCGTTTTGGATTTGGAGATGGGGGGGCCTAAAAACCTACCTGCACCTAATAATGCTAGGCCCAGAAGGTCCTCGGGCCAGTCACAGACAGGGAGCCAGGGAGGCAGCCCCACAAATGGGGTCCCTCGCTCTCCTGATTATGTAAGCCCCCGTTACAAGGGAAATCCACCCATCCTGGGTTATGTGTGGACTCCTCCAGCCCAAGGGGGGGATCCAGCCAAGCACCTAACCCAGGGAACTCCCCTCCCAACTTCTCACAGGAGGGCAGAAACTCACCAAACCCTGGGCAGAACTTCTTCCCCAGGTATCCACCCAACTTCCAGCCCCAAAATCCTCCATCCTTCTTTCCCCAATTCCCTGAGCCCAGACAACCTAATCCGGGAGAGGGGAGGCCAAGGGTGGAGGGGTACCCAAATCTTCCCAACCCGGGGTACTACCAGAGAAGGGATAGCTACCCTTCCCGGGATCAGCCCAGGGGAGAAAACAGGGCCCCGTATCAGCCTGAGCGGGTTTCCCAGTTAGAGCGCCAGGTTCAAAACATGGCGCGGGATCTGGGTCACATACTGAGGGCTCAGCAGAACCCTCAGATCGGCATGCCGGCGCAGAACGCACCCAACTCTGGACCTGGTGCTCCAGAACAATGACGGGGGCAGCACCCCGATAACTCACCGGTTCCCAGGGAGGAGGCACAAGGGGAAGGGGGGCGTAAAGCCTTGGAGGAAGCTTCCTTCCTCACTTGTAAACAGCCCCTGGAAACCCAGGAACCGGAAACAAAATCTCTTGCCCCTGAAAGTCTGCCTCCTAAGGAGCAGAGGGGGGTAGGAGAAACAAAAGACCCAAACAGACTCAGTTTGAGGAGGAGGTACAGATCTTCCAATTTGAGGGAGAGGGGTCCTCAGAGGATCCTGGGAAAAGGATCTTCTCCTTCAGAGAGAGGGGAACTCCTCCCAAAGAAAAATGGGTCCCTAGGGATGCAAATCCAGACTGGGGAGATGTGGAGACTGAGCTACCGCCGCCCACCATCTCATCCCAGAACCAACAGCAAGAAAATCCCCTGGTTCAAACCCATCCTGGTGACTGCCTCCAAAAAGGGGGGGGCGGCCCGGAACCGGAGCCAGGGGAACCCACAATGGCTCTGATCCCCAGTTGCCAACTTTTTCTTTCAGATTCCCAAGGCTCTCCACAGAATTCTGCCCAAATCTCTTCGCTAGCGATGTCCAAAACCAGAAAGTTAGCCCACCAGTTGTCCAAAAATGTGCATTATCTGTGCCCCCTTGAGGAGAAGGAGGGAAGATACTATGCCCCGGTACAAGTACAGGGGCAGGGTACAATTTCAGCGCTGGTGGACACGGGATCTCAAGCTACCCTTCTGTCCAGAAGGGCCTTTGATGAACTGAATGCAGGAAGGGGAGAGAATTATCGTATTCCTCTCACCTCTCTTCCTGGACAACTCCAGAACTTCGACGGGAAGGAAATTCCCGTTGAGGGGACGGCAGACTTGGACATTAAAATTGGGCGACACAAGTTGAAACACCCGGTCATAGTTGTGACCCCAGAGGGCACCCCTGGTTTACTAGGGAATGACCTCCTGAGAAGGTTGTCACCCCTAATAGATTGTGTAAACAAGGTCCTCTGGACCCAGACTAGCCGACCAATAAAATTAAAACAGAGTGTCAACCATGTTAGTTTAAACGGCACCTGCCACATGGTTGAACAAAAACCTGACCAAGTAGAATTTCACTTCCAGAATAGCCAAATTCCAGACGTGACAGTAATAGCAGTAGGACAACAGACTGGTGATGGGGGGTCCTCTCTATTTCTGAAAATCAACCTTCCTTCCAGTTTAAAGTGGTACTCCACGCTGGAAGGAAACACTCTGAAATTCTATACTAATCCACAATCAGAAACTCCCACTCCTATAGTCCAGAAAGATGTGAAATCAGCTCAAAGCCTGGCTGATATTCAGCAAATTGGAGAGCAGTTGTTCATCCCTGTTCAGTTAAATGATGGGAAGGACTCTGTTCTCGCTCGAGTGTGTGTGAACAACGGTAAGAGCTTCATCAGCGAAGCCATGTTCCACCAACTCCCAAAAGATCCAGCCATTCCCACATTCAAACTGATAGACAAATGGGAAATGGACCTGGAAGCGCCTAATTCCAAACATCTCCTGCCAAGCAGGTGTATGCTCAAAATCTCCATTGGCAACAAGAGCATAGTACACAATTGTTGGGTCGTGCGAGACGTCCCTGCCGCCTTTTACTTAGGCAGTGACATTCTCAATCGCTTTGCCATTAGTTTGGACCTAATAAACTTCAAAGCTTCGTCCCGATTAGCGGATAATCCCATGGGCTTTGATGATCCAGAAAAAGCATTTAGGTCAGCTCAATTGCTACCTTATGCAGTTGAAATTCAGATCAAAGAGGAAGTCACCATCCCAGAAAGGACTCGACAATTCTCCCTGGAAGTGAAAGTTAAAAGAGGACAACATTTGAAAAACCCTGATGCTTACATACATCTAAACGCTTCTCTCCAACAGCAAGGGTTGGGGGTAAACCCAACTCCATTAGTCAACATAGAACATGACACCATTCCAATAGAGGTGGATAACAGCGACTTAAAGAGTATTACTCTAGCCGCAGGCACCATTATTGGAATGGCGGTTGATGACCGACATTTCTCCATTGATCTTGGAAATGAACTGTTAGGGCCAATCCCCAAGGACTGCTTTGACAGTGACAGTGATGACAATACAACACCAGACAGGATTTTTACCCGGCATGGGGGGAACTTCCTGGTGTACACTTCTTGCCCTTATGGTAAGGAAGATGTGACTTGTGACTTCAGGAGGGATGAGGTGATTTTCCAGGTCCATGAGGGCTGCCTTTCCCACCTGAAGCCTCCGGTCCAAACCAGCACTCTGACCAGGGACTTCTCCACCCAGCTGGAGGAGGCCGCTGAGATAGCCAAACCAGAAGTCTTTCCAGGCTTCAGGCAGATGGTGGAAGAGAGAGTCAACCTAGCTGATGCCTGTGTGACTCTGGAACAAAAGCAAAAGTTGAAACAAGTTTTCTTGGATTTCCAAGATCTCTTTGCGGTAGACTCATATGACTGTGGTCGCACCGACATCCACACAACAACAATCCCCACGGACCCTGGCATGACTCCAGTGTTTGTGAAGCAATACCGCTTGCCTCTCGCATCAATGGAGTCCCTTACTGAAATAATTAAGAACCTTGAGTCCCGGGGAATAATCCGTCCCATCCACAGCACCTTCAATAATCAAGTGCTGGGAATATTAAAGCCAAACGGCCAGTGGAGACTCTGCGCCGACCTCAGGGAGCTCAACAAACGGGTCCATACTTCCCGATGGCCTCTTCCCTACATTGACCAAGGGCTGGCCCAGATCCAGGGGTCACAGGTATTCACTGCAATAGACCTGACCAATGGATACTGGACCGTGCCTGTCAGCAGGGAGGACCAATACAAACTGGCTTTTACCTTTGGGGGCCAGCAGTACACATGGACCCGGACTCCCTTCGGATACCTCAACTCCGGCAATGAATTCAACATTTTCCTACATAAGGCGAAGCCCGACCTGGGTGCGAGGGGCAACCTGGCTTATGTAGATGATGTCCTCATCAAAAGTTCATCTGTGGAGGAACACATAGCGGAGATCCGTTATGTTCTGACGCAGTTGAGGGCCGCCGGAGCAAAACTTTCCTTTCAGAAAGCACAGTGGTGTAGAACCCATGTTAATTTCTTGGGGCATGAGATTACTCCTCAGGGTCTCTGTCCCCAGGAAAAGAAAGTGGAAGCACTTCAGAAACTGAAAGACCCCACAACTCTGCTGGAACTAAGGAGCCTCCTTGGACTGACTAATTACAGCAGAAAGTTCATTGAGGGCTACGCAGAGATCACCAGACCCCTGATTCATCTCCTGAAGGGAGGGGTCAAGTGGGAATGGGGTCTAGAACAAGCCGAGGCAGTAAGACAACTCAAGAGAAGCCTCTCACAAGCGCCTTGCCTAGCTTACCCTAAGGAGTTCTTCCTGGAGACAGGGTTCTCTAATACGTGCTTGACGGCAGTATTATACCAAAAGCATGACAAGGTCAATAAAGTAATCTCCTATGCGAGCAAAACTTTATCCTCTGTGGAGGAAAAATTCAACGATTGTGAGAAGGCACTCCTGGCAACGGTGTGGGCATTGAAGAATTACCGCCCGTTCATCCAGGGGGAACACATCATAGTGGAGACTCCACACCAGCCTCTGCAATATCTCCAAAGTGACAGAATCCGGGCCGGAAATGTGAGTAATTCCCGAATTACTTCCTGGATTCTGTCAATGCAAGGCTTTCCTGTGGAGGTCAGATATGGCCAAAATAAGAAGAGTCACCTCGCGCAAGGTCTGGCTGACTTGCATGATTGTGCCAGAGAAAACTGTCTCGAGGACGAAAGTCTAAAAGTCAAGGACAACACGGAGGCATACCTTAATTCCCCACACAAAGTCTTTGAAGAAGACAAGTGTGAGGGAATGCCCACTGTGTATGTGGATGGATGCTCTTACCATGTTGACAACAACGGGGAGAAAGAACTGGTGGCCGGCGTAGGGAATGCATGGGTGAATGAGTCCCCAGAACCCTCCGCTGGATACAAAATTGGTCCCCGAAGTAGTCAGGTGGCAGAATTGATGGCTGTGCATCAGGCCATCCTCACTGCTGTCCAGCATCAACTCCGCGAACTGGTCATAATCACAGATTCGGATTATGTACGGAACGGGTTCGTGGAGCACCTGGTTAATTGGAAAACCAGAGGCATGTTATGTGCTAACAACAAACCCTTGAAACATGGGAAGTTGATCCAAAACATTGATGATCTGGTCACCTCGAATGAGATGACCATCTATTGGAAAAAGATCAAGGGTCATTCCAAAGTAGAGGAACCAAACAAAACTGGAAATGACTAAGCTGATCAGCTGGCCAAAACCGGGGCCATCCAAGGGGATCTAATTGAGATTGAGTCCCTGTTGGGGGAAATCCAGGTCACTGCTATCACTAGGTCCCAGACAAATGCTCACAACGACCTTTCAATTGCACAATGGAGTAAGGAGACCCCTGATGCTGATTTGATTACCGTTCAGAAGGGGGATCCAATAATTGGTAAATTTTGCCAGCACCTTGAGGACCCTGAGAACTTTCCCCTGACGGATACCGATTACATTGGGAAAGAGGACCTAAGAGTGTTGATGAAATGTCCAAAAATGTTCCGAATCCAAGACGGTTTGTTGGTAAGGAAATCCAAAGCTGGCCACGATCAGTGGGTGGTTCCTACCTCATTCCGAAGCCTGATGTTAAGTCACGCCCATGATGCGGCCACCGCCGGTCATAGGGGGTTTCACACAACATTGGAAATCTTAAGAGAGGTTGCATACTGGCCACACATGGGGCAGGACCTCGACCAATACTTGAAGGGGTGTCTTGTGTGTGCACAATTTCAGCCATCATCCCTCACGCACCGCGCGCCTCTCCAAAAGAGGGGGATGACACTGCCATGGTCAGATTTACAAATCGACTTTGTAGGCCCCGTGATTCGCTCTGCTAGGGGGAATAAGTACATGTTGACTGTGACATGCTTGTTTACCAAGTGGGTGGAATGTCTCCCAGCCCCAAATTGCAAGGCAGAAACGGCAGCTGCCTTGATGATTAACCACATCTTTTCCCGTTTTGGTCTACCTCAAAGGATTGAGTCAGACAGGGGTAGCCACTTCACCAGTGAAGTAATGACAAAGATGTGGGAGATACTGGGGGTCAAAAGGAAGTTGCATATTGCTTATAGACCAGCTTCTTCTGGGGCAGTAGAGAGATATAACCGGACAATTTTGAGCATGTTAAAGAAGTTTGTGGCAGATTCTGGGCCAAGTTGGGATATCCGATTACCTCTGGTCCTAATGGCCATCAGATCTACCCCTTCATCTGCAACCAAAATGTCACCATTTGAGTTGATGACTGGGCGCAAGATGGTGCTTCCGCAGCATTTGCTCTACAGGACCCAAGAGCAGACACTGATAAATGCCTCCACAACTCATGAGTATGTGGAGAATTTAAGGAAACACCTTCAACATGCTTTTGCTTATGCTCAGCGGAATCTAGAAAGATCAGCTGATAGCATGAAGACCCATTATGACCTGAAAACTTCCATGAAGGAATATCAGGTGGGAGACCGGGTCTATCTATACAACTTCCAAAGGAACCAGGCCAAGCAGCGCAAATTTTTGCCTACATGGAAGGGACCCTTTGAGATCATCGACAAGATCTCCCCTGTGGCCTACAAAATCCACATCCCCAAAGGTCCTTTGGCAGCGGGGGAAGACAAGTGGGTCCACATAAACCAGTTGAAATGTTGCCATCCAGGCACACTCTGCAACAACTGGAGGAATCCTCTGGAATCCTAGCGGGTACTGTCTCAGACTAATTCAGTTCCAACCATAAAACATACCACATCTAGTCTCTAAAATATTGTGATTTGCATGAAACTATCTCTTAGTTATACTGTTTTTTTTTTTTTCAAAATAAGAATGTAATGTTTCGTTTTGATGAAATGCATATGCTGCCCCACTATCTCAACAGTGGTGGAAAGACGTCTATGAGTAAGTATTGCCGCTCTTCCTTTGTCATCCTAGGAGAAAGAAAACCTGGAGACGGGACAAGGAGGATGATCCGGAGACCGGGAGCCGAGACGCAAGGGGCCCGGTGTACCGCCCAATCTTCCCATCAGGACGGCGAGGAGAACTGATCGATCTGACCGGATGGAGAGGAAGATGCTGAACTGTGCCATCTACAGAATTGGAAGAAGATAATGTGGACATACCAGCGCCAGGGTTCAAAACCTCCCTTGCAACCGACTCCCCCTCGACTCAAGTCAAAGCGCAATCGGGCGGGGGGGTTTGTGGAGGGTTTTGACCCATGTGGAATCATTAGACGGGGTAAATGTGGGGATTAAGCTGTCGCTGCCCATCATTTTACCCCAGAACAAAAATAAATCATTGGAGTGGGTAAAGATGGGGATGCGCTGTCACCGCCCATCATTTCATCCCAGAATCCAGGAGAGCTGCGCAGTTGTGCGCACACCAAAATGGTTACCTAACTTGCCACCCACCAGTGTAAAGAAAGGTCTTTGTTAACAAAATCCACTGTTACTGATGTCAAAAAGTTGCTGAAATCGTGACTCATTGGACCACTTTAAAGATTCAACCTTTTTGTGGGGTTCCACATAACCATCTTACTGTAAGGAGCCCCATCAAAACAATGTTAAGCAAGGATTTACTACCATGTAAGAACCATTCCTGTTTAGAATGCATTAATCCAAGAAAGATCCCAAAATTGCATGCAGTACCAACAAAATCCTCAAGGCGGCACTGGCGGTCTAAACTCTGACCGGAGAGCTGTCTTGCAAAACTGTCTAGTGCAAAGAAAGGGGTCTCATTTCATCAAAAGTTCAAAGGGGTTGCCTGTCCTGAGAACTCTTGACACTTCAGAACTCAACACAAGAAGCCAGGAAATCACAGGGTTCTGTTAATTAAATGCAAAGTGGCCCCCTGGCCTCCTGATGTCAGCTTCCCAGAGACCACACAATGGCCCCTCTCCTCTGAAAGGAATATGTTGATTTTTACTGTTTTACTGTCAACAAAGGCCTGCCTGCCAGAAGACATGTGACTGACCCACCCAAGTCTTGGAGGCGGACTCCAACACTCTGAGGACTGAATTGAAAGTAAAATATATATTTTACAAAAACACTGATAACTCTTTGTAATCAAATGACAGAAATGTATAACTTTGAGAGACTTAATTTAAAAAATGTACCTTTAATTCAAGCCCAAACTCCAAATTGTGGGATATTCTGGGACAAAACCCTGCTGTTTATTAATATTACAGACTCCCTGTTTCAGCTAGACAAACGAAAATGCATTGGTATGTGGGTAGATATGTGAGGAACAGTTGTATAAAATTTAATGAAGATCCAATGTTGTTTAGCACATTAAAAAGTGCTAAAAGATGCCATTTTTGAATGCAAGCTCTTAGAAACAGCAGATTTGGGACAGAGTATACCTCATGTGATATGTGACATGGGTATGTAATTTCAAACAACTGTGTAACTGTGAAATATGTATTTTGATCATATATAGATTTGGGTGCACAGATGACAGGGGAGTTTTTTCAAGAGATCATAAATGGCTGACATCACTCTGACACAACTTAGCTCCCCCAATCAGGGGAGAAATGAAAGCTGGACCAATGACAAGTGAGAGGGGCAAGTTTAGTTATGACCAACACACACACCCACTTGCAGAACATATAAATGGACCACTGAAACTTAGGTAGAGACATTCATTTCCATCTGCAGCCGGACGCTTTGCCGGAAAAATCCATACTTACCTCCATCAACCTTCAAGGAGCCAACACTTAGACTCCAAGATAAACAGAGACTACAGAACCTTAACCAAAAAGGCCACTGCCGGCAAGAGTATTTGTCAACAGGCCTGAAAATCTTTTTGCAACTGAACTCTTCAGACAACCGGCTGACGCCGTCTGAATTTTGCCAAGAACTTTTGCAAGAACCCGGTGACAGAAATATCCAAAGAGAAGGCAGGACCCGACCCAGAGAACCGGTGCCTAGCAGAGACCAGGCCATTGTATCCAGAGTGCCGACCCCGATGCTGTGAGCAGTTCCAGAGGCCAGGCGCTGTGACCGGAACTCGGGAAGACCTGACCAGACTGAAGTCCGTGACCAAGTCGCTTTCCGGTTCAAAATCTCTTGTGAGTACTCAGCAAAACTCAGAACACATCTCTTAGTTAAAATCATATAATTCAATCCATTTTTAATCTAAGTAGAACTGCAGCTTAGCAATTGTGTTATTCTGCCATCATTTTTAAAGCTGAAAAAGTGTTGCGTTTAAAATTTGCAAAACCAAAAACGACCTTCACTAAATCGCTCATATCTCCGCGACCGTTTGTCTTAGAGACTTGCAGTAACTTTCATCTGAAAGCTTAGAATATTAGCTTTTAATCGCACCAAGAACCACATTCCTACCCCTTATAGTTTCACCGCAATCGCGGAACACGCATTCGCGAATTTTGCCGCGATTTGCAAATTTCTTCACGTGTAAAAATCTGCTGCTGCTTGCCTTCCATTTGCCAGAAATTCGTTTAACCTGCTAGTTACTCCTAGATACTTGCTAAAGTGAGCCTGGACTAATAATAACTTGATTTCACTCACCCTGAACCTCCTAGAGGGAATTAAAAGCATTTTAGCATATTTTTTCTACATTGCCAGCACATTTAAAAGCATTTGGGCCTGTGTTTTCAACGTCTGTAGTCTAAGTTGCTGGGTGAACTGAATCACATTTAATTGCATTTCTGAGAACTGTGTGCCTTCCTTCCATTTCCCTGCATTGCATAAAAGGGGGGGTGAATTGTCCAAGAAAGTGATTACATTGTCTTTTGCTGAAATCCTATCAAGTTATTTTCTGTACTGCATTTCATTCCACATTGCATCCATTGGAAACCATAAAAGTATTGTTGCTATCTTATCCATTTCATGTCAACTCCTTAGTGATTATCAAGAAGTGTGCTAGTGCCAGATTCTCCGTGGTTAATCTTTATCATACCAGATTAAGTGTGATATCCAATTATTAATTTATTATAAAGCGTGATATAATATATATTGTTTAAGTTATCAAATAAACCTTTAAACTTGCAAAACAGAACTACTTCTTGGCTCAGTGGGGTCAGGGGGATTCTGAGAGAGGGGTGTTATATAGGGGTAGTCATCCAGAACGCATGAACTGGACATAAAGATATATCAATAAGGGTTTTCATTCAGTATTATAGACTAGGCGTTGACTTAGCTGTAGTGTTGAATTGAATCCTCTTACAGGGTCTTTCAATTTCAATAATGCTTCCATCTTTCCCCTGGGGACTAAGACCGTCACGGGTGGTTTCATGCCCTAAGAAATTCACGCGTGTCTTACACCACTGTGCCTTCTAAAAGGACAATTTTATTATGGCTTTCTACAACTGGGTAAGAACATAGCATATTTCAGCTGTATGTTCCTCCACAGTTGAGCTCATGATTAAGACATCATCTCCATAGGCCCAGTTTCCCCGTTTGCCCAAATTGGGCATGGCTTTATGTAGGAAGATGGTACATTTGTTGCCAGAGTTTATGCATCAAAGGGGGTTCCGTCCACGTGTATTGCTGCCCCCGAAGGTAAATGCAAGCTTGCACTGGTAATCCTTACTCTCGGGTTCTGTCCAGTAATGATAATGATAATGATATTTTATTTATATCACGCTTGTACACAAATGTTGCAGAGCGCGACCAGGCAAAAAGGGAGGGGAACAAGGGGGAAAAAAAAGAAAACAGCCATCTTACTAGGCCCAGTGGCATTTAAGAAAGCGCAAGTGCATGGAAAAGGAAAAAAGGGGAAAGTACAGGAAGGGGAGGGAGTGGAAAGTGCAGAGCAGAGGAGTGAAAACAGAAATACATATTAAATAAAATAAATAAATGTGGCTGGTGAAAGTTAGTCAGATAAGGTCTATCTGATAAGTGCAGGAGAAAAGTGGGAGGGGGACTGTATGGATACAGATACAGAACCCTAGTGCAGAGGGTGGCCTGGAGGCAGTGCAGGAGGGTGGCAGGGTGAGCAGGTACCTGGGCCCGAATGACAGGGGGTGTTCAGATGCACAATGCCAAAAGAAGAAACAGATCTACAGGGGGGAAGGGGGCAAAGGCAGAGGCAAAGAGGAAGGTCTTGAGATGCTTCTGGAACCAGAGATGGTTTTCCTCAAGTTTCAAGGTGGCTGGGAGGCTGTTCCAAAGGGAGGCACCAGCCGAAGACAGAGATCTATTCCCAGCTCGTTTCCTTGCAAAACAACTAACCATGATGGAGTTAGAAGTAGAGGAATGTAGGGCTCAAATGTGGAGGTGTTTACAGTGGGATAGTTGAAGGTGTGTTGGACCCAGACCCCAGAAAGCCTTGTGGACAATATAGAGGGTTTTACATTTAATCCTTGCCTCCACTGGAAGCCAATAAAGGGATTTCAGGGCTGGAGTGATACGATCCCTGGGCTTGAGGCCAAGGACAAGTCCCACAGTCCTGTTCTGGATTAGTTGTAAAGGGCGGAGAGTGGAGGCAGGTAGATTTAGAAAGACGCTGTTACAGTAATCCATTCTGGGAAGAACCAGAGCTAGGGAGACAGTGGCCCTCATTACGATACCGGCGCTAAACCATGGCGCTATTAGCACCATGGTTGGTGCCGGTATCGTAACGTGTCTGCCATGGTGAAATGGGGAAATACCGCCCCATTCCAAGGTTGGCGGGGCGGTATTTCCCCATTTCCCCATGGCCCTTCCCCATTCCCATTTTTGCCCCATAGGGCATAATGGGAATGGGGAAGGCGCTAATTACGGTACTGCAAATTGCGGTACCGTAATTAGCACCAAGGTCCCTTTGCGGGTCCCTACTTTAACGGCTGGTTTACACCAGCCGTTAAGGTTGGGTCCCGCATAGGGACCTTGTAATTAGGCGCTAAGTGGTTAACGGCGCCGCAGCCTCTTACGGCGCCGTTAACCACTTAGCGCCGGGGTCGTAATGACCCCCAGTGAGCTTTTTAGGGAAGGAGAGGAAATGCACAGTACCACTAAGTAGGTGCAATTAAAGGTTTGACTTCTTCGAGATGTCAGAGATGTGTGCGCAGAAGGAAAGTGTAGAGTCAAAGATAACCCAGAGGTTCTTAGCCGTGCGGGTGGGGCCAGAGAGTTAGAGAAAAGGATGGAGATGGTGTACCAATAGGGAGGATCTCTGTCTTGTTGGCATTTAGGCATAGATCATTGCGGCACACCAATGTTTAATGGCAATTAGACAATCAGAGATGAGGGAAGCAGAGGAGGAGGCTGAAGGAAGCCTGAAAATGAGTTGGGTGTCGTCAGCATGGCACTGGAAAGTTGAGCAGAAAATGAAGATGCAGTAAACGAGAGTTGCCACGTATTGGTTGAAAAGCCAGAGCGAGAAGTTACACCCCTGGGCACACCACATATGGAGAAGGAGATCGAAGATAGGAAGGACCCAAGTTGTACCTGGGAGGGTCGATCAGAGAGAAAAGAGGTCAGCCAAGCCAGAGCCTGATCAGTGATATCCAGGTTGTCATGGAGACGATTGAGCAGGGTGGTATGGTTGACTGTGTTGAATGCAGAAGAGAGATCAAAGTAGGATGAGTTCAGAGGGAATGTTAGAATCGAGGTTGGAGAGAGGGTCTTTGTGGATGTTCAGGAGAGCAGTTCCTGTGCTTCTGGCAGCTCCGAAGCCAGATTGGTGGTCATGGAGGGAGCCAACAGAGTCGGAATGAAGATTAAGCTGTGGGATGGCCAGCTTTTCCAGGAGCTTACCCAAAAAGGGAGTAATGGAAATTGGGCGGTAGTTTTCCAGACATGATGGATCAGCATGGACCAACGCCAGTAACCGTTATTCAGGTAAATGGCGGTATAAACCTTTGCCAGTCTCTGTTCGATGTAGAGAAGAGTCCATCTTGACATGTGGATCTGTTTAACTACCTTAGGTCTGCTGCAAACTCTCATCTCAGAACAGGTTATCATGCCATGTTCTTTCTGGAGAGGTGCGCATGCTACCTTTTTGAAATATTTGAAAGGAACATGGGGTTGGTCACCCTGAGTTACCTGGGGGCAACCAGACATGAACTCCCTGCTCACTCTGCTCAGAGAGGCACAGCTTCACCTCACTGATGAGGCCCAACAAGGCTGAAACACGTGTATGGGGTTGCTGTTGGTACTCTTGTTCAGAGAGGAATTGCCATAGCATTTCCGTGCTGGACTGCCCATGGGTGCGGGACAAAGACTGATATGTAAATGGATATTTCCCATCTGTGAATGGTACAGTGAACAAAAAGTGTGTGCTGCAAATTCTCATCTCAGAACAGGTTAACATGCCATGTTCTTTCTGGAGAGGAGCTCCTGCTACCTTTTTTGAAATCGATGTAGAGAAGGGGCCATCTTGACATGTGGATCTGTTTAACTCCCTCAGGTCTGCTCAAAGTCTCAGTTGTCCATTGGGTTTGAGTATCTCCAGTACCGGGTTGTTAAAGATACTGTGAATTGGACAGATTATCCCACAGGATTCTACATTTTTAATAATCTTTGTGAGTGACTCCATGGACGCGAGAGGTAACCAGTATTGCTTCACAAATACTGGAGTCATCTCGGGGTCCATGGTTATGGATCTCTGTGCATCCACAGTCATATGAATCCACTGAAAAGATATCCTAAAAATGTAGATACACCTGTTTCAGCTTCGTTTTTGCCCCTTGGTCTCACAGGCATCAGCGAAATTGATTAATTCTTCGAGCATCTGTTAAAGCCTGGAATTACCTCAGGCTCAGCAATTTTGGTGGTATACTCCAGTTGGGTGGAGAGATCTCTTGTTATGACAAGAATCGAAGGTAGTTACTGTTTACTAGAAATACCGCCTCATCCTTCATGATGTCACAGGTCACCTCTTCCACTCCATAAGGGCAGGAAGAGTACACCAAGATATTATCCCCTTGCCTGGTGAAAATCTTTTTCAGAAGGATACCGTTGTAGATATTGAAGCAGTCATTTGGAACTGATCCGATGATCTCATTACCTAAATCAATAGAATCATGTTGGGCATCAACCGCCATTCCAATAAAGGTGTCTGTGCCCAAAGTGATACTTCGAGGGTCGCTGTTATCCACCAATATTGAAATGGTGTTGTGTTCTAGGTCAACTATGGGTATTGGATGTAAATAAAAACCTTGTTGTTGGAAATTATCATTCAAATTTACATAGGGGTCCAGATTTGTGAGGTTCTGTCCTTGCTTAATTGTTTGGGGAATTGTGAATTGCCGCACCAGTCCTTGGATGGTAACCTCTTCTCTCACCTGAACTTCAACCACATAAGGAGGCAATTGAGCTGACCGGAATGCTTTCTCAGTGTTGTCAAAGCCCATGGGGTTACCCCCCAGTCAGGACCAGGTTTTATTATTAATTAGGTCCAAATTAATTGGGAATCGATTAAGAATGACACAGCCTAAGTAAAAGGTTGAAGGGACATCTCTCAGAACCCAACAATTGTGTTCTATACTTTTGTTGCCAATGGAAATGTTTAGCATACACCTGCTAGGAAGGAGATGTTTGGAATTTGGGGTTTCCAGGCCTATTTCCCACTTATCAACCAATTTAAACATGGGAATGGTCAGATCTTTGGGAGTTTCCTGAATAATGCTTTGCTGCTGAAGCTTCTTCCATTATTCAGGCATACTCTGGCGAGAACAGGCTCCTCCCCTTCATTTATCTGAATGGGGAAAAACAGCTGTTCACCCTTTATCTGGATGTCGGTCAGACTTTGAGCCAGTTGTTCATCATGTTTTGTCATGGGGTTTGGGTTTTCTTCGGATAATGGATTGGTATAAAATGTCAGAGTATTCCCTTGCAGTGTGGAATGCAACTTAAAACTGGGAGGTAGGTTGATTTTCAAGAATAGAGAAGGGTTCCCATCACAAGTTTGGTCTCCTATCGAGATGACAGTGATGTCTGGGACTTGATTGTTCCTGAAATGGAATTCTATTTTGTCGGACTGTTGATCAATCATGTGGCATGTGCCATTCAAACTCACTTAATTTGTGCTGTGTTTTAATTTAAGCGACTGGTTAGTCTGGGTCCAGAGGACCTTGTTCACACAGTCAATCAGGGGTGATAACCTCAATGGAGGTCATTCCCCAATAGACAAGGTGTGCCCTCTGGAGTCAGTAGGCCAGACCTCACTACTCCTATGTAATGGTATCCGTACAAGAGAGCCTGGCACAGGTTTCGGAAAACAAGAGCAGAGTCTGAGCATTTATCGGGGAACCAAACCTGTCCAGTCACCCAATGATCGAGTGGATTGTGCTCACGAAGCCATAGGATTCCGAAATTAACCCACAAATGTGGGGCTGCTATCAGATCGAAAACCATCTTTTCTGTATGCCCCTGGGCTGTTTTCATTGTGAGAACTACAGTACGGCCAGTAACCGGACCAGAAGTAAGAGGGGATTTCTGAACAGCCTGTACTGGTTCTTGGGTTTCTTTTCTGACCCAGGGAATGCCTTCTTGAGCGGCATAATCAATATCTATGTAGTTCCCTGTGGCTCCTGAATTGTGGATAAGCAAGACAGCAATGGATTTACAATATGGCACAGACAAAGTCACCAGGAGATACACTGGGGGGATGTGTTTCTTTCAAGGAGGAATAAGGCTGAGTAGTGCTAAGAGTCACCAGAAAGACCCTTCCTATGGGCGAGTCCTGGGGTTTTCCACTTTCTTGGAGGGTTTTGCTGGGCAGTTACCTAGGTAGTGACTGGTCTTTCTCTGTTAAAAACAAACGCCCACCCTCTTCCTCTCTTCTTGTGTGATGGACCCCTTTAGGTCACCTATCTGCATTGATTCAGAGGTATCTGTAGTGTCGGCAGACAATGGTGTTTCCCCCCCAAATGAGGATCAAAAAGGTTGTAGGTGACGTGCACCTCTACGCTCAGCTAAATGGGCATCTGCTTGTAGGACGAGTCCTAGTAACTCAGGGTATGCCGTAGGAAACAACAGCTACGCATCCTTCAGCTCTTCCGAAAGGGCCTTATAGAACACTGAAGCCTTTTTGTTGTCAGGCCAGGAGGTTTCAGCAGCCCGTTGATTGAAGCATGCTACATAACTAAGGACACCATCCTTGCCCTGGGATAGATTCCACGCGCAAGATCTTGAGCTTAGAAGGTAGTGGTTAAGGCCCTTTTCTGAATCATTGTTTGTAATTCAAATGTCATCATTTCAATATGGAAAGGGATTTTCCTTTGGACTGGTGACAATTGGCACATTGGGCTTCATTACACGGTAGGCGGTAAACTATGGCGCTGTTAGCGCCAATGTTCATGCCGGTAAAATACCAGCACCGCCTTGGTGGAAAGGGGAATTACCGCCCTATTCCAAGGTTGGCGGGGCGGTAATTCCCCCTTCCACCATTGCCCTTCCCCATTCCCATTTTTGCCCCATAGGGCTCTATGGGAATGGGGAAGGCGCTAATTACGGTACCGCAAATTGCGGTACCATAATTAGCTCCACTGGTCCCTTTGCGGGTTGGTTTTTAATGCCTGCAAAAAGCAGGCGTTAAATTCCCCAACCCGCAAAGGGACCTTGTAGTAACCCTTACCGCCTACCGTGTAATGAGGCCCATTATTTGGTAGCACATGTACAGTAATAATAACCACAATGATAATAATAAGTACAATAACCATAGTATGAAAAGTAGTAGGAAAAATAATAGCTGTGTTCTTTTGGATAACAATATTCCCAAGACCTAGCTTCACCTACTAGACATACTAGAGCTTGCAACAAAATGATACACATTGAGCTACAATGTAACAAACATTTGGAAATATGAGGGGAACATACTTTCTGTATTGGGAGCATATTCTGAACAGCAGTGTATGCCCCTTTCTGGCTTGGGGACTTCGGTATGTTACCAGCAGAAATAATAAAGCAGGCAGTATTTGCAAATGCATCCTGTTTTATCATCCGAATCATCACAGGAAAAGCAGTACCCATGGCATGCACTATTCTATAGCAGTACTGCAGTACTGCATGCTATACATAATATATGCTTAAAAGGTTGAATACCTTTCAACTGTTTGCCTTCAGCCAAGCGTTGGATATCAAACTTGTAAAAGTCCCCCAAAGTCTAAAATGTTCCCTCTCGGAAGTGAGGAGATGAGCTCGTGCAATCCTTCACAAAGGAAACATATATGCAGGGGGAAAAGAGGACATTTCATAATTGCAATGCATTGCACAAAAAGGTCAGTGGTGCCCCTTTTGTGTATTATTCAAAATGGTACACCAGCTGTCTGATCTGCTACTGTACTCAATCCGCTCCAGTAGAAATCAAGGGTATAAAAGGATTTTAACAATCATTGAAAAATAAGGAATATTAATTATTTCTGGACATACTACATGCAGTAGTTTCACAGAAAAATTCACAACATTCCACAATGTTCTCATTATTATTACATATTGACAATATTGCCTTAGTCTTTGAGTGGCTACCTGACCCCTTGGACTATTGAAACTACCTGTGAACAGGGATACTGGCGGATGCCACTAACAGACTTCAAAAAGTATAGACACTCTTTCCCCAGCTCAGACTGAAATTGGGGAGGTGGGATCTCATCTTTCCTGCCCTGAAGGGTCTGCACTGGCTCCGGATTAGGGAGCATTGCCCATTCAAGACTCTTTGCCCTTTTCACAGGGCATTACCGGGAAGAGCTCCAGATCATCTGTTTTATTGGCCTCCCTTAGCTTTCTAGCCATCCGCCCTTTGGGCAGGGGCCTCAACTCACAATTCTCCCTTATATGAAAGTCTTTCCCCGTCCACCTGAGTGTGAAAAAACACTTCCTGCAATTCTGGAGAGGACTTAATTCTCATGCGTTCCTCTGCATCAATGGCCCACGGTCACCCTGAAAATGGGGGTGGGGGAATCATATCAAAATAAAGGATACAAAAATGTTCAATCCCAAAACACTGAATTTCGATAGCCCCATTTTACCCTGTATGTGTGTGGAGGAGGTGGGATAAGTTAATTAAAAAGGTGGAGTGGTGTCATGGGTCTGCAGGGAGTCCCTGCCATGCATATGCAGTAAAATATGTGGAGGGGGGGAGACAAAGAAAACATTCTGAATTTTGGGATTCAACGTTTTATTTTCGAAACAATTACAAAGATCCGAAAATGGGTATCCTTCATTCTCAGATTTGCTGTTCCTGCTTCATGCCTCATGGACTAGACATTTACTCTCCCCCACCCCTGCACCTCTTAAAGCCATTTGAATCAAAGTAACTATTATACAAATACTCCAGAACAAAGAAATACAGTGAAATGTAAGTTGCCTTTACTGTGAATAACTCTTAGGTCACATAAGTCTTAACAAGTGCCAACTGAGGACCTGATTTTAGTGCTCCCTTTCTGGTGTACTTCTTTTTAACGACACTTTTGTGTTGGTGATTAATATTGATCAGCATCACAAATTTGTATTTTAAATTGTCCCAAGTGTGTTCTGTACAAGATGCACAGCCCGAGATTTGTTAATATATTTCAAAATCCAACCATGGTCCTCATTACAAGTTTGCCGGTCTGAAAACAACGGTGCAGGTAAGTTTACCGGCACCGTTGTTTCTTGACCGAGAAACTATGAGTCTGTGGGCGGGTGCCGTTCCGCCCGCCAGGGTCAGACATGGCGGGCGGAACGGCACACGCCCGCAGACCGTCACGGAAGCACGGTGCCGGTGCTTCCGTGGTTCCCATTCCCATGGAGTCCTATGGAAATGGGGACTTACAATTTACTGTCGCCTGACTTCTCGGAACGCCAGGGTTGTAATACCCAGGTGTTTCCGGAAAGTCTGGCACCGGTAAATCTTTACGGTCCAGCGGCAACCTGCTGGTAGTACCGGCACGTCACTGCCGGACGCGTAATGAGCCCCATGTCTTTTTTTTTTTCTCCAAATTTGAAGTGCACAATTGGACTGGAAGGGATAAAAGGCAGAGTGGCTGAAAAAAGGAGCAAACCACCAGTTATGCCCCATTCCTGTGGCTGGGAGGGGCTGCAGTGGCAGGTACAAAATCCGCCATTGCAAATCCCTTGTAGTGCATACGCAAGGCAATTGAAGATGGTCCCGCCGCGCTGCGCGTGGGCATGAGGATAATCTGGCCCAGGGGGCATTCCAATGCTAAACTCAGAGGGGAGACCGCCAAAGTCACATCACCCTTGGAATTTTTTTCTAGAGACAATGAATAATCAAACAAGAGTGATGAGCTGTTTTTTTTTTAAAGTCTCCAACAGACACTCGGCATTATTCTTCTGCTAGCAACATGTTTACCTCGGTAATGAGACTTTTTTCAAGGTGCTGCCTCACTTTTTCTTTTTAACTAATATCTCACTAGCTTTCGGGAATTTTCTATTGCTTTCAAATTACCCTCATTTGTAAGACCTTGCATAATTTAAAGGAACTCAATTTACACAGTTATTCTACTGCATATATTCTAACAGATATTATTTTCTGTATTACAGAAATGTAGAATATTAGCGGCGTGCATGCTTTTGTGGCATTAAAATCCAATAAATGTAATTATGCACAGGTGTGCGGTACTGTATTGATGATTATTCCATTAGACTCGCAATAATGTTACACACTGACTCAAAGTCATGGCGCCATAACACACAAAGGGCCTGAAATCTCCTCATTTGAAAGCATCACACGCACTTCTTTTATCCTCATGTCGCTAGAGAGATCTTTCTACTTGTGCTGCCTGTCAGGTGCAAGTAAATTGTAGCAGGAACCGGAAGACTTGGTCATGCTTGGAACAAGAGGAAGGGGAGGGGGTCATGGTTGAAGATATGCTGCTGCAAATGCTCGCACTTAAGTGGTCGACCGTTTGAACTGGTTGATTGCTTAAACAGGTCAACGCATTCAAATTGTTCGACCACTTTTGGGCGAGGAGGGAGGATATCTACAAGGTGAGAAGAGGGCTCGAGTAGGAGGGGTCGGGGGGCATGCATGGTGGGGGTATTCTATTTATGTGGAGCCAAGGGAGGCCTGAAGGTAATTGGAAGGTTATAGTGGGTGGGTAACCACAAAGGCGAAACAGGACAGGGATGGTAGGGGGCGGTGCAATACAGGGGTAGTGGGTGATAGAGTCCAGGTGGAGTGATGGGGAGTAGGACGTGGCTAGTGGGGGGAACTCCCTAGAAATAAAGAGCACATGGGGAGTATTGTGGGAGGGGAAAAGATATTTGTATTTGTATTTTGTATTCATATTTATTTATTTATTTATTTATTTATATAGCGCTTTACACCAAAGCGCTGCACAATAGAACAACTTAATACATAAAACATGTCAGGGGAGCTATGGGGATACATTTTTGGGAGGGGGCATGCAGTGTTGCATATGTTGACCAGCTGGGGTCGAGTAATATGCGGGTGCTCATAGCACACAGGGAACAATATAGCTGGCGAGCGGTTGAAGGGGGCACCCAGTTTGGTTGAGCAAAAGACTTACAACCACTTGTTTTTCTATATTTAGACATACAACAGAATAACATGTTTGGCAGCATAGGGACGCCATCACAGATGAGTGCGGGGTCATTGTGGAGTCTCTAGTATGCAGCCCGTGGATGAATGAATAGAGTGTTAAGTGCCCACATTAGTCACTTCTTCTCAAGTTCTCTTCACACCAAGGACCACACTCATGGAATAACACTCCTGAGACCTCCCACATCTACACAATACAACACAAACGCAATGCAGGCAATCAATGTACCACAATGTAACACATCATTATACCCATCACAGAGCATAGAACAAGCCGAAATGAAAACCAGGTGATGCTGTTTTCCCTATTTACGTGTCACCCTCAAGCTATGGCACCAAGAAGCGATGCCATCTGTGGCAATCGCATGGCATGTGGACCAACATAAACCTGCACCAGAGCGCACTGAGTAGTCTGCTGCATGAGCTTTTTAAGCAGCTTGACAAGAAAGAGCCTTGATTCTTTGTGTGGCTACAGGAAAGAAATGCATATGCTGAATAGTTACACAGACACACTCAAATACACACATCCATTTTCGTTATTGAATTGCAAACAGGAGATATTCCTGATGTTTGCATTAAATATTTGCATTTTCCCTCCTATCACCAAGTGGTCCACTGGAGCATCCCTTGCATGTTAAGTCTTGAGCTGCAAAATCCACTTCATTTCTTCTAAGGAGCATGTGTTTAAGACATTATAATAATCGTTATTCGGCAAGTATAACATTTGTCCATATCAGCAATTCAACCAATCACCATTTGAACCAGTAAATATGATACAAGTTATTCCTTAAGTAAAATATCTGAGGTGGAACTACTAATTCAAGATTTCATAATCCCCCAAAAGTTTACAACATTAATAAATGTAGCTGTTTTTTAGAGTGGGCATAAGTTAGTAAAACTAATAGCAATTCCCAGGACGTACACAGTCCTTATTACAATCAACCACAACCTAAACATGTTCTTAGCTGAGTTATTTCTAAATATGCTTTTAGCAAACGAGTTCAAAGGAGGAGCACTTTAGTTACATAAAGTGCAAGTGCAAAAGGTGCCTGTGCATTTGTGGCCGATATCACATCATGAAAAGTATCCCGGGCTCTATGTGGCCCAGAATTGCATAAGCGTGGAATTGTGTAGATCCATCTTAAAGGCGTCTAATTAGGATAAAGCAACCGAAGTGATACTCTTTGATATGCTCTATTCTTATATGAGTATTCATCCTCCCCCCTCCTCCAGCAGACCAGGGCAGTGGTAAAGCATTCCCTCTCACTCGAGTGATGGAAGCCCTTGCTCGGATCACTGCTTTTAGTCAGTGCTCTTCTGCAGACCATGGTGGAGTCCTCCTTGTGCATTGCAACACTTGAGGCGGCTATGAGAGTGTTTCTTCAGTTTGGTATTTAAATCTGTAATAGAGCTCGCTCTCAATTTCTTCCTCTACATTTCCAGAATAGTCCAATCTTGTCTTTTTATGGTATCTTTAGTAAAACATGTGAAAACATTTCTACCAGTTTCTGATTTCCGCACAGTTGTTGAATGCGTTGGTTTTTCAGTGGTGCATGGCTGAAATGCACTTCTTTTGAAAGGCGGGTCCACTCCTGCAGTGGAGGGACCGCAGGGGGGGCGGGAGAGGAGGCTCCGACGGGGCTGGAGGGGAGGGGCGACTGCCTGCAGCCACGGGAAACTGGCCAAGGCTGTGGTGACACACCATCGGCCAGGACAATGGGGAGATCCACAGGGGCGAAGTAAAGAGGTAACGTAACTTAGTATAACCAGGGAGGGATACCTTTCCTGCGTGGTGTAGCCGTGATAGGAGTGAAGGAAGTCAGAAGCAAAGCCACAGGGCTGGGGGTTGGTCACCGGTTTACTCAGTACAACGGCCGTGGGCCCACAATAATTGTAGGTGAAGGTTGCAGAGTGAGGGATAAGCGCGGGGAGCAGGGTAGCGAAGGACAGCGTACCACATCAGCTCGGGATACAATTTATATCAGAACACGAGTGTGTGGTGGGGTAGAGCCAGTTGATCACCGTTCAGGATGCTGTAAGGAGAGGGCGGATACCGGGTCGCAGTTGGAATGGACCCAGTGAAGGTAGCGGCCTTGTTCGCTCTGTTACATCAGCACATACCTGTCTAACCTCCGGAATTTTTCCGGAGACTCCGGAATTTTAAGCATTTCTCCGGGTCTTCGGAAAAGTCCCGTGAATCTCAGAAATTTTGAGATTCTTTCCGGGTCCTGTCATATTCTCCACCTGATTGGCTGCCGCCGGTAGCCAATCGGGTGTAGAAGTGGCCGGGACCCGGAAACGGCGCTCAATGCGACCCCTGACCCTGTAATAATAGTGCTTTCAATCCATATCATTGGATTGAAAGCAGTATTATTACGGCGGCGGTGCCACGTTCATTTTGCTTACCAAAATCATTCATTCACTGCTATAGTAAGCAAAATGAAGGCGGCGCCGCAGCAGGAATAATGCTGCTTTCAATCCAATGACATGGATTGAAAGCACTATTATAAAGGCGACAGCACTGCCTTCATTTTGCTTACTATAGCATTGAATGAATTATTTTCAATGCTATAGTAAGCAAACTGAAGCCTGCAACAACCGAGTTTACCTTTTGGGCGTGTGGGCGGAGCCATGTGAAAATGGGCGGAGTCTTGTGTGGCTGTGGGCGGGGCATACATCTCAGGAATTTTGATTTTCAAATGTAGGCAGGTATGCATCAGCAGGGAATATTTACATTTATGGTGAGGATCGGCACTGAGGGGCCGGGAAACGCAGGTGAACAACAGCAGAATGTAGGGGATGACCATGACGAAAGAATGTGGCCCCTCGTGAGGCCTATCCTCCCGAAAAGAAAAGGAAAGTGGTCAGGATGTCCAAGAAGGGGGTAGTAAGAAGGGTGCTGAACCTGTACAGGCAGCAGCCCAGGCCTGGAGCGAAGGGCCAAGTGAGGAACGCATGTCAACATCAGGAAACCTGGCAGTCACAGACGTGAGTGCACCTCGAAGAGAGGAATGGGAGCAGGCATACGGCAGGTCCCTAGGGCCAGGGGGGGCCAGGGGATGTGGGGGATGCATGGAGGGCAGATCTAGGGACGTGGGGAAGGACAGATGCAGGATCGGCAGTGGGGACACAGAGGGGACAATGAAGTGGGGATCCAGAAAATGTATGACCTGGGGCAGACCGGTGGGGTAAGGGAGCCCGGGGTCCAGGAGTTGGGAGGAAGACAGGGGGTGAACCAGTAAGGGTATGGGGGATGGGTGGCAGGACCCAGGACCCAGGGGCCTGGAGAAAAGCGCACCTCCCTTATTAGGAACAGGCTCTGGACAGGCGAATGGGGTACACAAAACCAGAAGGCAGCATCAGGCGCCGGCGCGGAAATAGTACATAGTTTGGGGGCACGACAACCATGAAAAACATGGAAAGTACACAATAGGTAACTGGAGTGTCAGGAGGTACTGCTGTGCCTGATGTGAGGACAGCTGCCCCCATCAATGACCCATGAGGTATGCACACTTTGCACCTGTCACTATAAACTAAGGAGAAGATTTGGAATGATACATTTGTAGACATATTCGTGCTGTTGAACTACGATTTGCCTGAAGAAGTTAGAGAAGCAAAGGGAGAAGGAAAGGACACAAAGATACACGTCGATAGAACTATTGTAAATTGTACAACCGGGTTTACAATATTTGCAGCCACAATGGAGGAAAATACCCTGAGTTGAATCAAAAATTATTATCATATCTGCATTTCGTGCGTATTTATATGGAATGCACGTTCGGGGCCTGGTTGATTTACAATGAGCGGTTCAGGGCCTCCAAAGCAGGGAGTGGGCAGTTGGATTGGGGGGGGGGTCAGGGAAATGGAACTTTGTGCCAGCTGCACCATTGTACGGCAGCAGGGGGAGACTGAATGGAAATTGGGCACAAGGGGCGTGGACACCAGAGCATGGGCAGCCCTTTCACCCAATTCCCTCACAAGGGGGGGATAAGAAAGGAACACGCTGGGCGTTTAACACAGAAACGTGCACTAGAATAGTGTGCAAATATAAGCACGCATGCTCAGGTTGCGGGCTACCCGGACATCCGGAGCAAAGGTGCAATAAGAGAGGACAGGACTTCAAGAAGAGTGAAAAAAAGCCCAGGAGATGTACCCCCAACCCCGCCCACACCTATCAGAATGGACACCTTGCGCTTACGGGCCAACAGCTATCCCAGGAGGAAAGAGGTGCAATTATTGTGGAGGGTTTTTCAGAGGGTTTTCATATCCCAGTACAAGGGTTAATTTCGACAGGAGAGTCCAATAGGACGGTGGACGAAAAAGCAGGGGTGGGGTCAGGAGGCGGAAGAGGTCGGTCAAGGGAAAGACTGCCTCCTGGGATCACTCCCCAAACATAGGGTATGGCTGGTAGGTCTGCGATGGTGGAGGGGGACTTCACTGCTGTACAAATGCCAAGAGGGGGCGGAATGGAAGGTTCCACCAGGATGCTCCCTATGGCCTCCCCACATAAAAAAAAACAAAATGGCTCCACCTGGGGAAGGGCATCGGGTGGCTGGAACAGTGGGCAGAGAATGTATATTCTCCCCCGCTGTTCCAGACACTTGATTGGCTATTGGCCATTCCCTGTGTGACAATAAATGATATATCATGTTAAAAGGCAATGAAATTTCTATGCAATGATAATCCTCGAGCCGCGATGTGGAATGCAGCCGCCACCAGTGACGAAGATTTCATAGTAGTCGATTCCAAAACCTAAACAAATCTGAGTGACACAAACATCAAAAATGTAATCAAAAGACTTTTGAGAAGACAAGCATAAGGTTGGAGGCCAGACAGCTTTGATAAGGGAAAGATGGATCTCTTGTATTTGTATTTATTTTATTTATAGAGCGGACCAGGCCCGAAGGCAACTGGGTGCGTATTTTAGTTACAGCATGATAAGGCAGACAAGACAGTACAATTACAAATTTAAATGACAGTTAAAAAAATTACAATAACATTTATAAACAAATATACATAATGCAGTGACGGGTAAGGGAGGGCAAGGCCTATGTACAGGAAGTGGCTAGGGCATGGGCTGTGGATGGCAAGTAGGTGAAGGGTCTTGGGCGGCTAGCCAGGTTTTAGCCATGTTTTTAAAACTGTGGAAGAAAGGTTCAGATCTTAGCAAGTTAGGAAGCGAGTTCCAGAGTTTCGCCGCCATGACTGGGAAGGTGGCTCCACCAGATCTTTGAAGGTTGAAGCGAGGTATAGCGAGGCAGTTAGTCTGAGCAGTTCTGCGAGGTCTGTTAGTGTTGTGGGGGGTGAATCTGTTGGCTAAGTATAAAGGAGCTTGGTTGGAAAGGCATTTGTGAGTGAGAGCAAGTGTTTTCAGTGTAAATCATTGAGGGACGGAGAGCCAGCGCAGATTACGTCTGGTGTCCGAGATGTGTTGGTTCCTAGGGATGTTGAAAGTGGCTCTAATAGCATTGTTTTGGACGATTTGTAACTTGTTTAAGTTACAACTGTTGGTGCCCAGATAGAGGGCATTACAATAGTCCATTTTTGACAACACAAAAGTTCTAGCAAGTGTGTCACAATTGGCTGGTGAAAGGAAAGGGCAGCTGGCTGTAATAAGCTTGCAGGTGTATGCCGCTGCAGAGGCAACTGCATTTGTTTGTCTGGCCAAGGATAAGGTAGAGTCAAGGTAAATCTCTAACGTTTTAGTGTCCTCAGAGGCCTTGATAGTATTACCGTCAATGATGAAGGAGTTGAAATCAGGGGCCAGTTTGGATAGTTTTTGAGGAGAGCCGAGGATGAGGAGCTCTGTCTTCTCATCATTTATGTTATGTTATGTTACTTTGCATTTATATAGCGCCTTATGTACCATTGGTATGGTCTGAAGGCGCTGGTTGGTTGAATGCCCTTGGGAACCAAAGTTCAAGTCAGTAGAGAGAGCAGAGAGAGTCAAAGGTGCGTGTGAGCATCGGATATGTGTGCAGCTTGGTGCAGGATTCGTGTAATAGCTGCTTCTTAGCGGTAGGCCTGGTGGTTGAGAGATCAAATGTATGTGTTCGTTCTGGCAGTATTTATCCAGACCGATTGTGGCTGCGTTAGGCCTGAGGAGAACACCTGGCTGAGGGGTGTGTAACCAGCAGTGTTTAATTAGAGTGGTGGGAAGTATGAGGCAGATGTTGGTATGAGAACAGCTATACTGAATGGTGTCATAGTATCTCTGTGTTCTAGTTGAATGGTGGTGTAAAGAATAGAGTAAGCGTGGTGCTGTGATATGATGGGATACAAGCTCTTACAAACGTTCCATGTACTTGAAACCATTCCATGTTAGACGCGCAATTCTATGCGCTCCAGTCTGCTCCATGCACTCCAGTCCGCTCCACACACAACAGTCAGCTCCACGCACTACAGTCCGCTCCACGCACTCCAATCCGTTACACGCACTCCAATCTGTTCCACGGACTCCAATCGGCTCCACGGACTCCACGGATTTAGACAAAGTCTGTGTTGTGCCATCCAGCCTTGCATGACTAGGTAGATAGCATTTACAGAGAGAGAGTCGGCGACGTAATCTCCTGAGATTGGGATGAGTATCTGGGTGTCGTCAGCATAATTGGTATATGTGACACCCAGATAGTCCAAAATATCAAATACAGGTTTTGTGAACACGTTGTACAATGTGGGAGAAACACAAGAACCTTGTGGTACCCCACAGGTGACGGGTGCCGGGGATGCTGCTGCTAGTGGAGAGAAGACATGCATTGATCTGTTGTCCAGGAATGAACTGATCCAAGCTGTGGCTTTATCAGAAAAATGGGCGGCTAGTTTAAGGTGCCGACACAGAATTTGATGATTGACAAGATCAAAAGCCGCATAGAGATTGAGAAGAAGAAGTAGAGCAAGTTTACCCTTGTCTCTTAAATCTTTGATCTGTGTTTTGAGGTCAATAAGGGCTGTTTCTGTTCCATGCCGAGGCCGAAACCCAGATTGCCTTAGACCCAAGAGTTTGTTGGATTCAAGATAGTCTTGAATCTGTAGGTATGCAGCTCGGTCAAGGATTTTTAGTAAGAACGGCACCGTGGTGATGGGCCTGTAATTTGTAGGTATATTGGGATCCAAGGTTGTTTTTTTTAGGAGCGGGATAACCCAGGCATCCTTCAAGTTGTCAGGTACAATCCCCGTACCGAAGGAAGAATTGATGAGAGTAGTTATAAAAGGAGCTAGCTAGTGGGCTGCTCCCTTGATGATGGGCGCTGGACAGAGGTCCCCTAGGCAATTAGAAGGTTTGAGGCTATTGATGATATTTTCCACTTCAGTGATAGATAAGGGTGAAAAGCTGAACGGAGTCAAAGAGTCTGGGATAGAGTTGTTTATAGTTCGGAGAGAGTTAGGTTGCAAGTTGGATTGTAGATTAGTCTGTTTATCATTAATTTTGGCTTGGAGTGTGGCTATCTTACCAAGAAGAGCGTTATGGATATTAGTGCACCAGGTGCTATCTTTGATGGATGTGTCAGGTGCAGTGACAGGGGTTTCCAATTCTTTCAAGATTCTAAAGTATATCTTTAGTATTGGATTTAGCTTGTTCAGTATGTATGTTATAAATGTCTTTTATCGCCTGAAGTATGGCTTCCTTATAGTTTAATGTAGCTAGCAAGATACTAGCTTTATTAGCTTCTGTAGGGTTACTCTTCCAATGTGATTCAGCAGTTCATTTTTCTTTACGAAGAATTCTAAGTTGGGGTGTAAACCAGGAGTTAAGGTGAGCTTGTGGTTTAGGTTTTCTGAGTTTTGAAGGGGCAATGAAGTCAAGGGCTTTGAGCATAGTATGGTTGAAAGTGTCAACCAGGACAGTAGGGTCAGTGCATAGTAGCGCTTGTTCATTCAGGACTGGACGGATGAGAGGGAGGAGTTTGTCGCAGGTTATGTTGCGCTTATTTTGTGTGGGGATGGCAGGCGCAACATCTGGAGTGGAGCTAATGGTTATGGCAGGGATGTTGAATGTGATTAAATGGTGGTCGGTCCAAGCACAAGGTTGGTTAGCTACCACATTAATTCCGCAATTGAGGTCAGCTATCCATTCGAGGATTCTACCTTTGGAATGTGTGGAGGTGTTGATGTGCTGGGTAAAACCTGCGTTGGTAAGCAGATTGTCAATCGTCAAGGCAGCTGTGTCGTTGGGGTCAGTAAGTCCCAGGTACGTGATCTCTTGGTCACATGCACAAGCAAATGCTCATCTGCTTTGTGATTGTTACTGACCAATGGGAGGCTTTGCATGAATTAACAGATGTTCTCTGTGTTGTGACAACAGATTGCTTCGTGATTTATACAATCATGTACAATCTTTCGTACTCTCTTAGAGAAAGCTATTCTTGAATATACATGTGGTCCAGTTCTTTCTTGGCCTGCTAGTATATGGCCTCATTCCCAGATTGCACCGGCCTTCCTTAAACCATTCCATTGTCATTCGCAATTTCATTTGTGCAATTTATGCAAAATGTAAGAAGTATTATTGAATCGGTTGTCTGGTGTTCATGTTGCTACAGATGTATTCCTTGATTTGGTGCCAGGATGCCTCAGGTAGGCTCAATGATGTAGAACAAAAGAATGGGTTCCATTCCCAAATGTTATGAGGAGCCCTGACATTCCCCTCATTCTTACACTAAGGCCTTGGAAGGAGCAGGGCAATCCACAGGACGGAAGCAAGGGTGCAGGTTACACCCATCAGTAGTGTGAGCTACCCTTCAACTGACCGGCATGAAATAAGAAAAAAAAAGCCCATGAAATTGATATAATTTATAGTCACAGTAGATTAAAATGGATATTCCCAATGTTAAGAGGCAGTGAAATTGGGCAAACACCTATGGCCAAGAAAGGGCTGATAGCTCACATTTGGTATTATCAGTAGCCAGACTTTCTAGATTGCATATGGTCTAAGAGCTGTGCTTATGAAATGCATTGCAATTTAATGGTGTTATATGGGTATGCAGTGATAAAATTGCGGCAAAAACGTCACCTGGACAACAAATCGCAGCAAAAATGCTATGGTTTGACCCGTTAAAGGTGTACCCCATTACACCATTTAAGGGGAGCGTGGGATGCAGGGGTGTCCCCCGCTCTCCTTAAATGATATATATATGGATTGCGGCGGCAAAACCATGGCCTTTTTGCGCGATATTTTGTGTCCACGGCCATTTTTGCCGCGATTTTAACACATGGAACCGTTTATATGTACATGTTTGCTATGCTATGATTTCCTTGATTTTATGTGTTTAATATTATTTGTTATTTTATTCATTTTATATATTGTAAAGAGTGTGTTACTGTATACCAAATTCTAACTGATGAATAAAGAAGGAGTTATGATATAATGTATGTGTAGCAGACGTTGCCAAAGGTCCTTGCGAGCCCCCGATTTTGAAGTTATCACTTCTGCGCCACATTAATGAAAACTCTTGTATGTCCCGGTTTACTGGTGTTAGGCGCACACCTTCTGAGAGGTGGCTTCAGCGTTCAAAGGATAATACCCACACGATGACATTCGTTCGGAAGCAATGTAAGTGCTTTTCAAAGGCAAGCTCTTGCATAAGCAGCAGCGACTTAGATGGATTTTTTCCCCTTTGATTCAATTTTGTAATGTTTCCCCCTTTAAATAATGTGATGCTTCTAATCAACTTAAGTACACACGCACAGGTATTGATCTTTAAGGATATAACTCCACAACGTGCACCGACTGTTCCAGGAAAACCCTGCCTCTGATGCCCAGCAACACTAACACAAAATTAACAATACCAACAATCAGAGTTATATGATATCTTGTTTATAGGGGAGTTCAAATGTATTAAAAATATTCCACGTCGAGGTTGCTAGATGAAAATTATACACAGAAATGGGAAGGTAGTATTTTTTTCTGATTTACATATTTCTACAGTATTGAAAGACACCAGTTCCAAAACATGGACCAATGGATTCGCATATTCCTTACTTTGTTACACGTACCAATTAGCAGACACTAAAACTGTTACAAACAAAATTGGTACTGCTTTAAAGTGACCACCAAATGAGCATTAATAACTGGTAAGGCCTGTTTTTAATTTGCATTTGCTACCAAAGTCTCTGTTTCTTTTATTTGGGAACACAACAGATGGTCACTGTGATCAGAAAGAAGAAATACAATGCTTTTCCAGCTTGGATTTCAATATGCCACCTGCAGATTGCACAAAGATTGTTATCACCTGTGAAGGATCTCCCAACCTATTTCCTGTCCAACAATCTGTTTATCCTGCTAGTGGCAAAATGCCTCAGTCTGGGTGTCACAAGCGGGGCAAGTGAATTTGTGTTTTGCCAGGATTATAATGCAATCCTGCTTGCCTGTTGTGGCTTTCAAGGGTTTCAGCTTCCCAGATCGCAGTTTTCATTGGCTGTTAATTGGACATGTTTAATGCAATCCTGCATTCCTGTTGTGGGGGGGGGGGGTTCAATTGTTTCAGCTCCTCAGTTCACTTTTTAATGCCTGTGAGTGAAGTTTGGAGCAAATGCATTTGTGTTTTGACTGTCCAGCAATTGTTGTGCCCTGCTCAGAGCTACATACAGAGCTGAGCTGTTTCCCCAAACAATCAGGGTGCGCTCTACTGCCACCTGTTAAAATAACTATGCAACTGCAGCTCTGGAAGTGATTGGCAGGGGCTGCTATATATGCGGATTATTCCCAGAGGAGCGCAGCAACTCCCTAGCAGGGGCCCAGTCTCCACACTACACAAATTGTTAAGCTTTGCTGGGATGAGCTGTTCAGGCTCAGTCTCTGGGCTGTATTCTCAGAGGGGAACCTGCATGCCGAAGGCCATACTAACATGGACGTGCCTTCCGCGTCACCCACTTTTCCCTTATGTAGAGGTTCGAGTTTGAGGGGATCTTCATTACTGATCTATGTGCAACCAGGTGCAAAGGTTGGTGGCTTGCAGCCTGAAATATCCCCTCCCCAATCCTTAGTGCTGTGAGGTAGGCTTACGTTGCTCTCTTGATGCATAAAGCGCTATACAAGCAGCACGCATGTCATGGCCTTATGTGGTAAACATCTGGCCTCCATGCTTGGCAGTACCTAATTACTATTCCAGAGTTTGCCCCATGGGACAATTAAAAAGAAAATACCAGGTCAAAATGCCACCATGACTTAACTGGGTGGCTGGGGCACATCTCAAGCTAATCACGTAGCCAAACACTATGCTCCCCTAAACTGCTTCACATAGGCAGTCCACTTGATTTTAAAGATGTGTAGAAAATGCTCTCCTTTCTGCAGTCCTGCTCCATAGGCCACTTTCATGGACCCACATACACCAAAGCTATCACGAAAAGTTCATTTTCCCTTCTCGATCACCCATCCTTTCATGCACATGACATTTGACCTGCTTACCCATCCTCTTATCTTCATACTCCTTTTGTTCTGCATTCTAAAGCCTGGATATCCCAGCAGTGGCACAATACGACCACCTACAGACAAGAAAGGCACTCTGAGAACACCACCGTGGTGTGCTGGTGCAGTATGAAAGCCCCATAACATAAAATAACTTCCTTTGGAAGCGAAGAGTTTTAAGATAATGTCTTTGGATTAGGCATTGCAACTTGCTTCTGTCCTGTGCAATTGAATGTATGTTACTTATTAAAGACACAGGCTTATGTCATGCACACTGCACACCGTGGTAAACTGTGATTTCCCACAGTGCAGAGCAATAGAATAGTTCTGAGGCACAGCTGTATTTGCAGCTGTGCTTAAGGGCATGTTGGGACTAATGACAGATCATGATGAAGGGGCGGTGGGGCATAACCTTGAGAATGGGGGAGCCTGCGGATACCCACAAGCTCCCTGCCAAAGTATGTGTTCAGGTTTCCATGGCTAAAGGCAAGACTGCGGCACTTAATGCTTTACCTGTCCCTAAACCATTGAACCTGCCGCCTTCATTTCAAGAAATACAAGAACTATACCCTCTGCTGGCACCCGAAGTGGCCTGTCCCAAAGTAGTCTCCACTGTGGGGTGGTCTACATATTCTGATCTTCATTTTCCACCAGATGGTGGTGCAGCCCACCACATGTTCTGCTTTGGGACCATGGGCCAAGGTAAGCAGCAGTTCGATGCCTTACATGTTCAAATCAGGCTATTCCCGACTTTGAATGTGTGTGTAAAACACGATAAGTAACACGTGTCTCGCAGGGCTGAACTATCAATGCAAATGATCAGCATGCAGCCATGAGGGCGGGGACAGACTCCAGGTCATCCACTGTGGGAGCGCAGGCAATCAGTTCACATGGAAGTGTTTGGAGCGTGCATCAGCTGCCTGTGGGTCTCTTGTGGCCACTGCCTGCCAGGGGTGGACTGGCCTATAGGGAACTCTGGAGATTTCCCGGTGGGCCTCTGCACCCTGGGCCTCTTTTATGTGGTATTTCCACATTTTCTCATAGGAAAAGCATTGGGCTTGCTGAGAATGTGTCATATGGGGCCACTTTGAACATTATTTCCAGGGCCTATGTTGGTCCCCAGTAATTTTTTCCAGGGCCTCTTTTAATTCCCAGTCCACCCCTGCTGCCTGCCATTCCTCCTGGAATCAATTCAGGGACACTGTGTGCATGATAATACAAATGCGCAGGGTTATTTGCCCCTCAGATGCTGAACCCCATCTCTTTTGGGAATTTGTCCCATAGGTATCACACTTCGCTTTGAGTGGAAATTATCTGCCATGAGACCGCTCTCAAACATATAGATGAGGCCAGCGTGCTAATAGGGGGGACCTACCGTATTTATTCTGAATTATTTACCTCTCTGATGCTTGTCCCGCTGGACTCAGGGCTAATGAGCTCATTTATTAAGCCTGTGATAATTGCCCGGATGGGACAGCAAATGTGTGCACTTCCTTGTACGCAGACGCCTTTGTGCAATTTCCATTGTTTGCACGCACATTGAAAACAATGCACAGAAATGCAGGCAGACCCGGGTTCCAGGCATGCGCACTTTGTGTTACAAACAATTGCAAATGGTTCTCACCATGGATGTACATGTCAAGAGGCATCTACATTGACACCTCTGGGATAGCCCAGTTTTTAGCAGGTGCTAATAGAGTTTGGGGGGATTAAATAGCAATCCTATACATTTTCACAATTAGATACAGGTGTAAAAACATTTGGAATTGTATGGAGGGGTGAATGGTGGGCCATCTCTCAAATTGAATTTAAATAATCTACGTGACCCAGATCATAAAATCCATACTCGATTTCCCGAAAGAATAGTGGGAAGGCCCTAAGAGTTGACAAACTAGTGATCACCCAATAATTCAAAATACCCGATTGGCCAGGTGGCATGGTCCTTGCACAATCACTGAAAAAGGCTCCCACATAATCTAGACAGTACAACAAGCAGATCAGAGCAAAGCATTGCAGCAATATTGTATTAACAAACAAAGCCTGGCTCGGAAATAGTAATCCCTCCCCAAAAATTGGCCTGTAGTGGTTCCTTCCACGTTTCAACGTTGATGGACCAAGTACTGGGTGCCTGCCGAACCTTCTCCAGCACCTCCCTAGATGACATCATAGTCTACAGGCCAAGCTGAGAGGAACACCTGCATCACCTTACAGCTGTCTCCAATCAGCCTCGGAAAGCCCACCTAATGGCAAACCATGCAGTGTCATCTAGCCCAATTAGCAGTAACAAATCTGGGCTTCCAGGTGGGAAACAGCAAAATGCAATCACAAAAGAAGACATCCAAGCCTTTTTGGGCCTATTAGGTCACTACCGCTGATTCACATCAAGGTTCTCAAACTTCAAGTCCCTTAGCTGACAGACTGAAAAAGAACAACCCGACATCAAAAAATGGGATGACCACGCTCAAAGAGATCTCAACCAGCTTCAAGAAACTTTATTTAAAGGTCAGGTGCTGATACTTCAGGACTTGACCAAAGAGTTCATCCTCCACTTGAATGCCTCAATCGTCAACTTGGGAGATGCATTATCACAGATGGAAGATGGGGAAGTGAAGAAACCCATCATCTACATCAGTTGAAAACTCCAACCAAGAGAGATAAGATACCCAATAGTGGGACAAGAGGCTCTGGCAATTAAATAGGCCATATATAGTCTGCTTTACTATTTAACAGGACATGCATGTAAGCTTGTGATTAACCTCGCACCTCTGTTCTGGATGGCCAGGTACAAAGACACTTATCCACAAGTCCTGAGATGGTTCTTGGCCTTACAGCCGTTTGCTTTCACTGTAAAACATTGGGCAGGAACAAAACAATCAAATATAGATTTATGTGTCCAAATACCCAAACCTTAATAACATGCAGGTATAGAATGAGGAAGAAGAGGAAGAATTAGGAGAACGGTTGGAGAAGTGTGACAAGACCAGTATCTGGCCTTATCAAGAGGGGATGACAACCCCTCTCAGCTGGGGGTGGGATCCACTGAGATGGACTGTGGCAGAGGAGAGGGACGTGATTCCTGACACCACAGCCCCTTGTGCAAGTACTTTCACTTGCAGACCATTGTCTCCAGCCTTGCCTCATGTCTCGTAAAATAGCCACTGTATTTCTCTTAATTGCAGCTCTCCCATCCCAGAAGGAGGATCTGAATGATAACTAAGCTGCAGAGATCAAAGAGAAAGAGAAAGAGAGCTGCACAACCAAACCAGCAGCAAAGCCGAAATGGTCACACGGTGGAAAGAGAGAGAGAAAGATAGGTACAGCAGAACCAACATCTGAGATTACTGCACTTCACAGAGGGGAGACCCCCAACCACACCAGACAACCATCCTTTTATGGGGAAAACCCAAAGACCTCCCATGCTCACCATTCTACTCTAGAAAGCTAACACAGCATCCAAAAGCCCCCTGGACCACCATGGAGCAAAAGGGGAGGAGGACCCATGCTCACTAACAAGACTTACCAGAAGACCCTATGAAGCAGGCCCCGAAACATAGATACGAACGTTGGCTTTGCCAGGACGCCAAACTCTGTACGTGGCGAGCCTTGCTTGGAGAAAGTGGGTGGGGATTAGATCCCCTTTGACAACTTTTCAATGCACATACACACCTGAGGTTGGGAAGTCAGGGCCAGATGAGTCAGGAAGAGTCACCCAATCCCAGCGCAGGAAGGGGAATTTAAGTGAGGGCTCGGAAACAGGAAGTGTGTTTTTTACGTGAGGTCAGAGATGGAGGACAATCAAGAGACCAGTTGGAGGAAGGAGGCAGTGACAGCTTGTCATGGAGATTTGTGGAGATGGTGAGGAATTGGCTTAGGCGTGTAAGAGGTTCTGCAGTGTGAGTGTGTGCATTTGTGTGATGAGTGAGTAGAGAGGTTAGTATAAGGAGTAAATGTGAATAGAATGATACAGGCTGAAAGCAGGGTGTTTGAATAGTTGGTGGGAGGAAGGGAGTAGTAGTGGCAGGAGGCAGGTAGTAGTGGGAGGAGGAGGGAAGCAATGTGGAGAAAGGTAGTCAAAATGTGGAAGCGGGAAGTAGAGGAGAAGAGGAGGATTAGTGAAGTGGAGTGGGAGGAGAAGTAACTTCAAAGGGTGGAGGCAAGATCAGGAGGCATGAAACTTTGAGATGACATCCTAAAGGCACAGTGCACATGCAATGATAGCCTGACTCAAACCAGTGTAAGTTTAAGGCACTATCCCAGTTTCCATTGGAACCCCAAAACTTGGATAGAATAGGGAGAGTTGGGAAGTCTCAGAGAGAGCTTAGATCGCCAAATTTAGGTAACCATCCATAGCATAAGACCATGTAAAGACAGTAGGGTCAACATTCGGTAGCACTAACCAGGGTTTTACAGACACCTGGGTTAGGGACGAGGATCATAACATGGCAAAAGATAGAGGAATGACCCGATGCCCCACAAAGAAAAATAAAACGCCTTGAACTGTCTCTAAGACTCAGAGTGATTTCTGTGCCATCTGTGAACCCTGTCTAATAATTGTGATCCCCTTTGTTGCTTTCTCTCGAAAATAGTTGGTTACTGAATAAACCATCGAAAAAGAATATCTATAATTGTTCATAATTTGTCATTTTGGCATGCGAGCCTCTGGCAATAAACACCACTGGTTGCAGCACAACATTATTAATGGATCCCTTTGCTAACTATAACCACTACAGGAAAGACCATAACAGCTTTGTGGCCAATCTGTTCAAATTAATCCCACTTGTTGCAATAGAGGCAACATGGGGTGCTCTCAGTGTAGAAGCACTGTGCTCTCTTCTCGATAGACCAAACCGCAGATGAGATATTGCAGCCTAAAATTTCAATCTGAGAGTATGATCGGATGTGGAATCTGCATGTTTTATGTATAGGTATCCGAAGGCACATCCTGCTCTCATCCTCTCTCTGCAAAAGTCCTTTTGATCTCTACACCTGTGATCTCCATTATCCAGGCATAGAGATACAAAGGTTTATCCTGCTCTAATAATTTCTTTACAAAGGCAAGAACAGGGAGTGCAGTAGAGGTCTTGTGCCATTGGTAAAATCAGTTCCTTTACAATAGTTCCATTAGGGAGCAATGACTCTCTGAATTACAAATATATGAATATATTGTGGTTTTACTACAAAAGATAATTATTGGTAGGAATGTGCTTTAAAGTGAATCTTCAAAAGGACTGTAACTGGCTGCTTACGTACACTGCTGCTGCTAAGATTCTGAGCATAGAGCCCTTTGGGTATCGTGCATGCAATGGATGGGGATGCTGAATAACTCAGACACCAAAAAATCGAACCAACTCAGGAAGATGGCAAAGTTTGCTATTTTAATATCAATTGTCTAAAAAGGGAGTTACAACAGACATCAACGGACGTTCGCTCGAGCTCTCAATACATTTTACATAGAAAAAGGGGATGTAGTAGGCTCAAGGGGAACATCTAAGTATACTTTCAATAAGGGGTGGATTGTGATTGGATATCTACTGTCAGGTGGACAACTTATGCCTACCTCTAAAACATGTCATATTCAACAATATTAAGTACACAGTATATCATTGTATCTCAAACTATGAGGCCCTTTGTTATATGGCCCTCTATAATTGGTTGGCCAGCTCGTGCCATGTCTGGAACATTCGGTTCACTTAGCAGCATGTAAGCTCAGACCCAGGTGCCAGGAGGTGGACTTGACTTTACCTTCCCACCCAATTAGCCCAACGTCTCTCATCACCCATGCCTTCTGCCATGAAGATTGTCTTTGAACATGGCCTAGCAGAGTATTCTTGTCTCTGTTAAAATAAGAGAGTGCGAGCATGCACTATAGTTGTTCTAGAACTCCAAGCTCAACTCTATTTCCATCCTTTGTTCATTTGACAGCAGACCAAGATTTGGTAAATTTTTCAGCATTTAAATGTCTTAAATGAATAAAACTTGGCACGCATGGTGTTCTTTCTTTGCACCTTAACAAGGTATGATTGTCATGATGCCTACCTCCAAGGAGCCAGGTCCGACCCAGCGACCCCAGAGGCAGGCATCATTTCCCCCAGGGGAGTGCCAGCGGGCCCAAGCTGGGGCCCTTTGGACGCAATCCTGGCGCCTTAGGCGCCAGGCTCATGTTGGACCTCTGTCCTGGCGCCTTAGGCGCCAGGCTCATAAAGCTAGACATGTGTTCAAATGTTTTAATGTGCACTTACCTGATGCAGACCATGCTGCCACATCCAGGCCCTCTTGAGGCCTGAATGGAACTACTTTACCTGTGGGACTACTTTCCACCCGGGTGTGGTCGGGGAAGGATACATACCTGATCGGAGGAAGGATATATACTTGGGACTTCTTCCAAAGCTATTTAAACCACACCCGATCAGCAACTCACGCTTCGCGTTGTTCTGCTCCTCGCAGCTGGACGCTCACCGTGTCAGCTCCTGCATCTGGACTTCAGCCACGCCTGTCAGCATCCTGGGTCACCTGCAAAGGGAGACAAGAGACCTACCAGCTAATCTGCACCACGGAGACATCACCAACGATCCTGAAAGGGAAGACATCATTTTTAAAAGCATTTCGTTATGATCGCTGCAGCGCTGCATTTCACTCACCTTTCCTGGGTTCCTCCATCTTCAGCAGCGATCATCCGGATACACAGCCACTTCCCAGAGCCTAGAGAAAAAGACAAGAATAAGAGGTGAGAGAAGGAAGGGAATAGGAAAAGCTCAGTTTCCTTCTAAGACTTACCTGTTGGGTCATTCCCATTTCATTTCGGGTCTTGCTGCTTCCAAGCAGGACCCCGGCCCCTATGGGGAAAAAAGACAAAGACATTAGATGAGCGAATGCAAAAACATTACCTGAGCGCTCATCTATGACTTACCAGATCTTTACTGGAACTGCACGTTTCACTTCGGGTCGGCGCCATATCTCCGGCATTCCGAACCCCGGCCCCTATGGGGAAAAGATATCAACATCAGCGCTTTATTGCAAGGAGTTTCCAAAGGAATCTTCATTCATCACCTGAAAAAAGACAATGAACATTATTATTTAAAGCTTGAACTTTTGAACTTGCAACAGAACTTTTACAGCGCCTTACCAGTATAATCAAGCTTACCTGAACTCCCATCCAACCTCAATCCAGTGAAGTAACTGGGTTCAACGCGCCCCTGCGTCAGAAGCAGGATGGAGAGCTCGTCCTTTCAGACCCTAAGGTGAGACTTCACGGGGAATCGTGGAAGGGTATCGTGGAGGGTTGGAAGAGAGTGGGAGGCTTGAGCATAACTCAGTCAGTAGGTAATACTCCCTTTTCACGCACAGGGGAATATTCCTGCGAGCCGGAGAAGCCAGAGTAGAGGGCCCTTCCTGTCCATCTTCAGAGTCCCGAAGCCAGACCTGCGCCTCCGTGGGAATCAGGTGAGCGTTACAGAACGCGAAACCTACCCACAATTTCCCACCCGGGCGCTATGGAGACTTCCGAGACTGACCAGCTGGCCCAGCTTTTGGGGGAATTACGGGCAGAGGTGCACTCAGCCCGCCAGGAGACTAACGCTCTCAAAAGAGAACTGATCTTATCTAAGGAAAGAACTGATGACCTAGCCAAAAGGTTATTACAGGCCCAGGCAGGGCACACTCCTTTACCTAATTCCGGAGACATTTCCACATCAATGGGTTTGAGTAACCCGGTACAAATTAATCTACCTGGACACATGCCTTTGGCCCCGCCTGAACGTTTTGCGGGGGATCCCAAGAAATATGCCGTCTTTATGAACCAATGTCGTTTACACTTTCTATGCAGACCCGGAGCCTTCCCTAACGACCAGACCAAGGTAGCCTTTATACTATCTTACCTCAGTGGCAGTGCTGCCGATTGGTCTATTCCATTGGTAAATCAGGATGATCCCATTCTCCAGAATTTTCAGGGCTTCCAGGCCAGCATGGAAAGATTGTTCGCTCGACACTCTCAAGGACAGGCCCTTGATAACGAACTGCTATCCTTACGACAAGGTAATCAGGATCTTCTGTCCTACATAGCCAACTTTAACAGACTGGTTGTGGAAACTGGATGGCCAGAAAGCAAAAGGATCACATTGTTTCATCGAGGCCTGCGCGGAGAGCTTAAGGATGTTCTAGCTCAGATAGTAAACCCACCCCAGGTCTGCGCAGACTACATTGACTTGGTGGTTCAACTTGATCACAGACTTCAAAATAGAAAAGCAGATCGGTTCAAGTATGAAAACCGAGCACCGATCCAAACCCACGCTACCTCCAAGAGTACCGACATATCTGAACCTATGCAAATCGGTGGTGTTAAAGGATCATTAACGCAGAAAGAACGAGAGAGAAGGCGGCAAATGCAACTTTGTCTGTATTGCGGGACTTCCGGTCACTTTCTTCGAAAATGTCCAGTTAAACCACTTAAGAAGGTGGTTGGAGCTACTGATAACGAATTAGTGACACCTGATTCGGCAAACGACCTAGCCCGGCAAGCGTAGGGGTCAGCTTGCCGAGCTTGAAAACTAACTCTTTGACCTCGCATTTCGTCATGCCAATGGTGCTCGTGGACCCAAAACAGCCTCAGCAGTTGCATGCTATAAAAGCATACATCGACAGTGGAGCTATTGGAAATTACATAGACCGTGAATTGGCTTCCAGGATTAAGCTTCCTCTCCGCCCGAAAGTAACCCAAGATGTCATTACTACAGTAGATGGAACCAAAATAGCCTCAGGGCCTGTAACGCATTCCACTGTTGAAGTGACACTGGTTGGTCAGGATGGACATCGGGAAGCAATCGTGTTTGATGTGATCAAGGCCCCACAATTTCAAGTAATTCTTGGAATTCCTTGGTTAGAAACTCATAATCCCAGAATTGACTGGCGAGCAAAGAAGATACGTTTTCCTGATTGTGAACCAACTTGTTATCCAAGAAATCCAACTATGGGTCTAGCCACAGCAACTTCCACCCCTGTACAGCTACCGTCAGAATACCAAGAATTCCAAGACGTTTTTCAGAAAGAACAGGCTAACACGTTACCTCCCCCTCGGTCTTATGATTGCCAGATCGATCTGGTACCCAATGCTCAACTACCTTGTAGTAGGATTTATGCTCTTACTGAACCTGAGAACCTGCATTTGCGTCAGTATTTAGATCAGTACCTAGCCAATGGTTTTATTCGCCCGTCCAAGTCTCCTGTCTCTTCAGCTCTGTTCTTCGTGCCCAAAAAAGAAGGCGACCTTAGAAAGTGTATAGACTATCGCGCCCTAAATCAAATAACGATTAAGAATCGTTATCCTCTGCCCTTGATCCCTGAGCTTATCGACCAGGTGAAAGACGCTTGTGTGTACACCAAGTTAGATCTCCGAGGAGCTTATCACCTGGTGCGCATAAAAGAAGGCGACGAATGGAAGACTGCATTCCGCACCAAATTTGGGCTCTTCGAATATCAGGTGATGCCCTTCTGTTTGTGCAATGCACCTGCCGCCTTTCAGTACTTTATGAATGATGTTCTTCGGGAACTTATCGATGTCTGCGTCATTGTTTACATTGACGACATCCTGGTGTACTCTTCTTCAGAATCTGATCACAGAAAACATGTTAGGGCAGTTCTTGAGAAACTGCGCCAGCACAGACTATTTGCAAAACTCGAGAAATGCGTTTTTCATACCACAGAAGTTGAGTTTCTCGGATTCATCCTGACACCTCAAGGAGTCCGAATGGACTCGCAAAAGGTGGACGACATCCTCAAATGGCCATCTCTAAGCTCGGTGAAGGGAGTTCAGAGCATGCTCGGCTTTGCCAATTTCTATCGAAGATTCATCCCGGAATTTTCCCGAACAGTCCAACCCATCACCGCTCTCCTAAAGAAAAACAAACGCTTCAAATGGACTCTTGAGGCCGAACAAGCCTTCCAGGACCTGAAAACCAAATTCACCTCTGCACCTGTATTGAAGCACCCGCACCCAGATCTCCCGTACATAGTGGAAACCGATGCTTCCAGTTCGGCCATGGGAGCTGTCCTGTCGCAAAGAGACCCAAAAACTAACCAACTACACCCAGTGGCCTTTTGGTCCAGAAAATTTTCTCCTCCTGAAATCAACTACGCAATTACCGATAAAGAGTTACTGGCCATCAAATCTGCTTTCAAGGCTTGGCGTCACTACCTTCTCGGGGCAAGACACACCATCACCGTAATTACGGACCACAGAAACTTACAGTATTTAAAGACGGCCAAAGCTCAATCTTCACGACAACTCCGATGGGCTCTATTCTTTGCGGAATTTGATTTTGTAATTACCTATCGCCCTGGCTGCAAGAATGGAAAAGCAGACGCCTTATCCCGGATTGGCATGGAAGAACCTAATTCGAGCTTAGAACCTGTGCCCATCATACCTGAGCAAAGAATCTTAGGCTTAACTTCATTGCAATCTATTGAGGATATTCAAACGCAAGTAAAACAACTTCTAGACTCTTCAACCTTACTGGAATGGAGTCAAAAGGGTCCTCATTACACCGTTAAGGATGACTTACCCTACTTCCAGGAGCGGTTGTTTCTGCCAAGTAAAGAATTGCAAGAACTTGTTATTGCCCATCATCATGAATCTTTAATGGAAGGACACCCTGGTATCGCTAAAACGGAGGAAAAAATCAAACGCCACTTCTGGTGGCCTTCTTGGAGAAAAGACATAAAGTCTTTTGTACTGTCTTGTGGAGTTTGCGCCCAAAACAAGGCTCAAAAGAAAAGGCCAGCCGGCCTACTTCAACCCTTGGATATTCCTCCGGCGCCATGGCACACCCTGTCAATGGACTTTATAACAGATCTGCCTCCTTGTGCTGGTTACAACACAATCCTTGTAATTGTGGACCTATTCTCCAAAATGGCCCACTTTATCCCTTTAAAGGGTTTGCCTTCAGCTTCCACCTTGGCCAAGGAATTCCTGGAGAATATAGTTCGCATACATGGTTTCCCTTCCATATTAGTCTCGGATCGTGGAAGTCAATTTATCTCACATTTTTGGAAAAAGTGTTGCCAACTAGCACAAATAGATGTGCGGTTATCCACCAGCCACCACCCCCAGACCGACGGACAAACCGAGAGAACCAATCAGACTCTCGAGCAATATCTTCGGTGCATGTTACACCAATCCGAGTTAAATTGGAAAGACATCCTTTGGATCGCAGAATATGCATACAACAATTCAGTGCATTGAGGAACCGGACAAACCCCCTTTTATACTTTGTATGGTCACCATCCTCGGACCTCTGACCTAGATCCACCTCTGACCCTGGAAATGCCCGCAGTAAATCATCTGCATTCCACAATAACCCGAGCCTTCAAAGAAGCTGCAACTCATTTACAGCAAGCCAAGAAAAAGTATAAAGAAAACGCTGATTTGCACCGAAGTAAAACTCCTCTTTACCAAGTAGGAGACCAGGTATGGCTAGCAACTAAACATTTACCCCTCAAGGGCCCGCAAACCTTCAATCCCAGATTCATAGGACCTTAGCCCATCAAAGCTATAATCAACCCAGTGGCCTTTAAACTGGATCTACCGTCCAACATGCGTATTCATCCAGTTTTTCATGCATCACTTTTAAAGCCAGTACAAACAGGAACCCGATTGTCCAAGCCTCCAGATCCAGTTCAAATTGAAGGGGAATTAGAATTCGAAGTTAAAGACATTTTAGAATCCAAGGTGGTTAAGTCGAAACTCTTCTATCTTGTTGACTGGAAGGGATATGGACCTCAAGAGAGATCGTGGGAGCCTAGTGACCATGTCCACGCACCTCGATTAGTACAAAGGTTTCACCGGAGATTTCCGAACAGGCCCAAACCCCTGGAGGGGAGAACCTTGGGAGGGGCCTTGAGGGGGGGTACTGTCATGATGCCTACCTCCAAGGAGCCAGGTCCGACCCAGCGACCTCAGAGGCAGGCATCATTTCCCCCAGGGGAGTGCCAGCGGGCCCAAGCTGGGGCCCTTTGGACGCAATCCTGGCGCCTTAGGTGCCAGGCTCATGTTGGACCTCTGTCCTGGCGCCTTAGGCGCCATGCTCATAAAGCTAGACATGTGTTCAAATGTTTTAATGTGCACTTACCTGATGCAGACCATGCTGCCACATCCAGGCCCTCTTGAGGCCTGAATGGAACTACTTTACCTGTGGGACTACTTTCCACCCGGGTGTGGTCGGGGAAGGATACATACCTGATCGGAGGAAGGATACATACTTGGGACTTCTTCCAAAGCTATTTAAACCACACCCGATCAGCAACTCACGCTTCGCGTTGTTCTGCTCCTTGCAGCTGGACGCTCACCGTGTCAGCTCCTGCATCTGGACTTCAGCCACGCCTGTCAGCATCCTGGGTCACCTGCAAAGGGAGACAAGAGACCTACCAGCTAATCTGCACCACGGAGACATCACCGACGATCCTGAAAGGGAAGACATCATTTTTAAAAGCATTTCGTTACGATCGCTGCAGCGCTGCATTTCACTCACCTTTCCTGGGTTCCTCCATCTTCAGCAGCGATCATCCGGATACACAGCCACTTCCCAGAGCCTAGAGAAAAAGACAAGAATAAGAGGTGAGAGAAGGAAGGGAATAGGAAAAGCTCAGTTTCCTTCTAAGACTTACCTGTTGGGTCATTCCCATTTCATTTCGGGTCTTGCTGCTTCCAAGCAGGACCCCGGCCCCTATGGAGAAAAAAGACAAAGACATTAGATGAGCGAATGCAAAAACATTACCTGAGCGCTCATCTATGACTTACCAGATCTTTACTGGAACTGCACGTTTCACTTCGGGTCGGCGCCATATCTCCGGCATTCCGAACCCCGGCCCCTATGGGGAAAAGATATCAACATCAGCACTTTATTGCAAGGAGTTTCCAAAGGAATCTTCATTCATCACCTGAAAAAAGACAATGAACATTATTATTTAAAGCTTGAACTTTTGAACTTGCAACAGAACTTTTACAGCGCCTTACCAGTATAATCAAGTTTACCTGAACTCCCATCCAACCTCAATCCAGTGAAGTAACTGGGTTCAACGCGCCCCTGCGTCAGAAGCAGGATGGAGAGCTCGTCCTTTCAGACCCTAAGGTGAGACTTCACGGGGAATCGTGGAAGGGTATCGTGGAGGGTTGGAAGAGAGTGGGAGGCTTGAGCATAACTCAGTCAGTAGGTAATACTCCCTTTTCACGCACAGGGGAATATTCCTGCGAGCCGGAGAAGCCAGAGTAGAGGGCCCTTCCTGTCCAGCTTCAGAGTCCCGAAGCCAGACCTGCGCCTCCGTGGGAATCAGGTGAGCGTTATAATGATTCAGATTCTCACTTTCACTGCCTTTGAGAATAGGTAACCAGCCTTGGTTGCCTCAACTTTGACTCCAGGCCAGACAGCCTCGCCATTCTCGGCTAATACTTGCTGCAACACAGTTCTCGGCCTCTCCTCTCCATAGGTCCAGGAATACTAAATTCATGACACCGATGTCCAGCTTCTATACAGTGCAGTCTAGTCACTACATATAGCCAGTTTTTAAGATTACTGAATCTACTTGCGTTGCTGCCATCTGTACAGTTATTGAACAGCTTGCATTTTCTGCAGTGTGTCACATACGTGCAATAATCTTCTCACATATGAACGTTTACTCGATTCTTAACTTTGTAATCATTTTCTATAAGGTCCATGCATTCTCTTCCAGTATTCTTAGTGCGTCACACTCGTCTCTTGTGACGTCGCCAGCTCCTCTTTCACTCGTTTTCATATTCCTCCAGGGCGTTCTTCCCTCAGATTATCATCTCTTCGGGAATACATCTGATAGGGTTTTCTTAGTAGGTATCTTCTTTCGAATATTTGCCAAGTTATGATCACAACTGCTGGTATCAATCAAGGTACAATCTCAGGCTTCCAACATATAAGAGGTAGGGGGGGTGGGATTTCCTGCAGAGGCATGCAGCTGCTCCTCTACAATTCCACGTGCTACTGACTGAGGGCCATATTCCTGGACTATTTGCCCGGTTTAAAGTGAATTTGCACTGCTGAAAAGTGACTTTGCACTGCTGACACAAACCCTGATTCATGCAAAGTGTATTTTTGCAGTTCAAAGTCCTAGCAAAGCCTGTGCATAGTCATTTTTGCAATACAAAATTACTTTGCCCGGACTTTGCACTGCAAAAATACACTTTGCAAGATTCCATGAATCAGGGTTTGTGTCGGCAGTGCAAAGCCACTTTTCAGCAGTGCAAATTCACATTTGAACCAGGCAAATATTCCATGAATCGGGCTCTAAATGTTTTCATTAATAGTTTTAAAGGCTACTAGCAACGTTTTCATATCTAAAACACTAGCTTAATTATCACGGGCGCATTAATTCTCAGTGCTGGGAACTATTTTGTTTTCCAATTAGACCTTTGTTAGAATTGCCTTCTGTTTTCCCGGTGGCTTTTATTTTAATATTTACTATATTAATAATGCATAATTGGCATAGTTGAAGTTGTGTTCCCCTTCTCACTGCCAAGAATATTCCTCGGGTGGATGGTCAGGAAACGATGCATCAGGCAGGCTTACTTATCACCAAACATGCACTAATACAGCCTGTTCGAGCGTCATTCAATGATATGTTTAACACCGTAACGTTGAGCCCCTCCATAGACAGACTGACAGACACGGTTAACGTACTGCTGCATCACGCTGACACCCCCACTGTCTAGCACCCACTGCACTAAATTGCAACCTAACTTGACCAAACGGTAGACACAGGCCCCTACATGGTTCTGGCTCAGTAGTTCAGCAACGTCATTGGGCCTCATTACGAGTCCGGCGATAGCCGTGCCGGTAACACCGGCAAACTGCCGCCAGACTTGTGAATATTTTTCCCGTGCCTGGCTTGCCGGTAACAGCGGGGGATTCTATCGCCGCCGGTCCGGGAAGTCAGGCGCTGGAAAAATGGTATTCATGGGATCACGGAGGCACCAGCACCATAACTAACGGTGCTGGTGCCTCGTGAAAGTCTGCGAGAAGCTGCTGTTCCGCCCACCAGCTCAGATCTGGCGGGTAGGACGGCAGCTTCTCACAGAACTCGGAGTGTGCCGGTCCGGTAACAACGGTGCTGGTGCGCTTACCAGCACTGTTGTTACCGGACCGGCACACTCGTAATGGGGCCCATTGTCTCTTAGACAAAGGAGAGTTACTTTCATTCAAGCAGAGCTGTGAATCAGTGTTGCTACTGGTGAAGCAGCTAAGTGGGTATTTATTACGCTAATAGGTTGTGATTTCCCCATGAAGTCCCGTGGTAACAGTGATAGGGCCTGGCCTTCTTAATTCACTAACCTATACTTGTCCTTATGTACATGAGTTTCTCTTTCCATAGCCTGGTCACGTGCTTTATATTTTATATTTACATTGTTTTATATTTATTGTATTATTACATGCAGAAAGCCGCTTTTGTCAATAGAGATCGCGGGTTTAAACCACCCAACTAATACAGCAGGATCTTTTACTTGCTGGGAATACTTCCCACTATTTTAGACGTTAACACTCAAATTGAGCATTTTGCATTAGACACAAATACCATATCAGATGAATCAATTCTCCAATCCTGATCCTGATCACTGGGATGTATGCACATCATCATCAATGATTGACTGACGTATCTTTCGGAGTAAGCATTTGCCCTGATGAGGACCTTTACTGGTTGAAAGGCGTGATGGCTGTTCTGTTTTTGAATTTCTTTGTTTTGAATGCATCTTTGTAGAGATTTCCCTCAAGCATTCTGTGTACTAAACAGTCCGACCGCGCAGTGGCGCATCTCATCAGTGATTTCTCTTCTGTTGATTGGAGGGCATTGAGGTCCAGACTAACTCATTACAATAGTAGTGCTTATCACATCACAAAGGAGTGCTCTGTGCAATCCTTTGTTGCCCACCTATCCTTGAATTGTCCCTGGATATGTTGGTTCTCGGTTATTTGACAAGATGTTTTTAACGTCGTTGTGGAAGCTCTGCAGGTAGCGTCACTTGGGTGTTCTCAAGGCCATTTATGTCAGTTTTCTGCAATGCTCTATATATATATTTAGAAGTGTCTTAGACCAATCAGGAATGGGAAGACATTGTTGGCATTCAGTTAATGGTGCACACTCATGGAATAGCAGCAAACATATTCTGAAAATGGAGGGAGACCCGGAGTGCATTAGTTGAAAAAAATGTGAAACATGCATTCACTAGCCTTTTTCCGGGATAGATATCTATAATTAAACTTTAAGGTAGAGAAGACAGCCCATGATGTGGTTTCGCAAGCTGCTTTCTAGTAAATGCAACAGGATGGAGCGCAGAATGAGAAGTATGTGCACTAAGGTTGTTTTTAAGGTTTAAACGAAAATGAGAGTGTGGGCATAGCCACTCTCACAGGCCTAGGGCATAGCCACACCATACAGAGGTGAGCTGCAGTGTGGAAGATTGCCAGGGTTGCATGTGACCATTACTGCGCTACTATACTTCCTCGCTCGACAGTACCACCGTGTGCGCTGTGGTATGGTATCACAAGTACAGGCACTCACACTGCAAATGACAATTCGCCATTTGTTCGACATGCCCCTACTCAGCTGTTAATGGGACTAATCAGGAAAGACAATTTTAGCCACACTGCATTGAGAATTGAAAGCCATGTGGTTTTGAGGTGAGTCACTACCTCTGCCAGTTCCTCCAGGGAACTAGGAGACAAGTTAAAATGAGGAATAGCGGAACATGTTTTAAAGCCCTCAGGCCTCGACTTGCTCGGGTCTAACAGAGCAGCATCTTTCGTGAGTGCAATATTCGCCTTGATGCCCTTCAATTTCTTAAGCATAGCATCCTGGATCTCAGGGTTTTTCATAGTTTTTGTCCATAAACCCACATGATTAAGGGTGGGGATAGCCCGTCTCCCTTGTATTGTGGTTCAGCCTAATTAACTAACAAAGGCTCCATGGATCCGCCCTTTCCTTTGTTAGCTGCTGGTGGCAGCCTCACATACTAATCACAGTTAATTCAAACAGGCCCACAAGAGGCCTGGTCGCAGGACTTACAAAGGAAAGGCAAACCCCAAAAACCTTTGATATGCACTGTGTCAACCTGAAACCAGCTCCTGCCTCTCAGTATCTAGGACAGTGACCTGTCATGTCTGGAACTATATATTTACAGAAGTCATCCCACAGGGGGACCCCATTCAGAAGGTACGAGTATGTGGTTTGACGGATACCAAAGGTCTGGTCCCATCACAGCTTCAAGGGAGACCTGTCACTTTAATCAGGAACCACAGAGAGCTGAATTAACCAGACAGACCCTTTGATCCACAACAGACAGGATGGGTTTGACTTAGTATTACATGTTTTCAACCCTTTACTTTTTCTGTTGCAAAGCACTCTGGTTATGACCTCATGCATACAGGAGATTGTTGGTGGGGATCCAGAATTGGTTCATTAAGGTAGACTTAGACTACACCAATCACTGTGGCCCATTTGGCTTTAAAAGTGGCTGAGCCCCTCTTTTGGGCAGATAATCTGAAGACTTTGCAAGGCGTAACAAGAATAACTCATTTGGACACTGGCTGAAGGTACAGTCTGCCTTACAGGTTCCGCCAGTGAAGGAAGGCCAGGATTTCCAAAGAGGGAAGCAAGATCCCTCCCCTACACATCTCTCAGGGAACAGAGGGAGATACTGAATACAGAAGACCCTCCAGCAACTCCAGAACTGGTACCCAGCCAGCACAATGCATGTCATGCTAGGCTCTGTAAGCAAACTTACTAGGTGGGAAGTGACATAGAGTCTCTGAACTAAACCAATGACAAAGCTGTTGCCTGCAACACTCTCCTCAGCTTTTGGCCATCAGCCTTCAAAGACGACACAAACCCATTGAAGAAGCTAGGAGGAGAACATCAACCAGCATCCATCTAAAGGACATTTTTCAAGCCAGTCGAGCCCCTCGAGCTGCAAAGGACTGCACCGCTGACTCTTGTCACGCCACAGTGGCTAACGTCATCCGAGATGCCTCGACCAGAGCTTCATACCCGCCAACCAGCACTGAGACAACGATTCCTGACCCTAAGCCACGTATGGGCCAGCCTGCAGCCATCCATCCCACCTCGATCGGTGAACTACCTGCCACCTGATAGCCACAGCTGTCTCCCGTCTTGAACTCTGTAGCATGAGCTGAAAACTGCCCTGAAACCGACTCGACCCTGTCGAGCACCAAGAAATTCTGCAAGCACAGGGCACATTGTGGTTCTGTTCCCTGGTCCTTTTCCGAAGGCCCCATATGCCATTTTATGACCTATTGCTCCCATTGTGTTGAAACCAAGTATCCTTGAACTTTACCAACTACCCTCCAGTCAGTATCCAGAGTGTATCTCTTTTCCATCTTAGAAACTGTCTGTCCTCTGCATTCCTTTATAGGGTGGGTTGTATTTTGTAGTGTACTAGGAACTGTCTGTTGTGATAATAGTAAAATAGATATTTTACACACCCTTGACTGGACAGTCCCTTTTATCATTGGGTAATAAATGTATTTTCGCTGTGTTGCAAGTACCCAACAATCCATGACTTTGCGGAGATAAGCATGCCGTTCTGTCCACATTACCAAAATTGGACAAGGAGGTTTATAATTTGCTTGTGTTTCCAATCTTTTCGGATCCCTTCTGGTGTACTAGAGGTGTGGGGCGGATTGACGGTTTAGAAACAGATATTCATCCCTGGACCACTGGTGCTCCAGAAGTTGATTTGTCATCACAGGCACCTCATGCAGGCATACGTTTGTTTGTGCTAGTGTGCCATTACCACCCTAGCCCATCCTGGAATGTGGTACTTAGCGGTGTAATATACTCATTGAACATCAGAGAAAGTTCTGTTGAGTCACACAGGAAAATAAGCTGGTGCAAGACAAAAGAAATCCTGCATATAACGAGAAAAGAGTCGCACAACATCTGACAAAAGCTGACCACCCCATTACATCAGGATCCATAGAAGGAGTCTCAAACTGCACTCATACCTATTCAATTTAGTACAGACACAAGGAAGGAATCTGTCCATGAGTGTTGGATTTTGTTGGTCTCCATGATCAAATAAAGATGGCACGTGCCAACAGCTGCAAGCCAAAACATTGGTATATTTCATGCTACTTTGCAACCAGTTGGCGAAAAAATACTTTGCCTTGCCTCAGGTCAGAAGGCATTTGTTATGCCAAGCCAGCAATGGAGATCTTGTAGGCAGATACAACCCAAGCATAACAGCAAATATGGCCACAATCATAAAAGCTGCCACCAAGCAAAGAATGGAAAACTGAGCAATAAAAGAGACAAACTGCGTCAAAAAATACACAGGTGTTCAAAAGTCGTTTAGAGGAGAGTGACTGAAGGAAACTTTATTTCAAGGAAGTGCATCAGGGGCTGGAAGTAGAGCTCAGACGATCTAATTCAGAAGAGAGGCTGATGAGACCCGAGTATTGCCCTCTAGCAAAGACTGGTCCCGTCCACCAGCATGTAGGGGAAGAAAGAGACTGAAGGAGAACTATAGAACGGGTAATACAGTAAGCAGAGGAAAGAAAGCGGCAAAGAGTCTCGACGAACATTCAAGTCCGGTCATGTGTCTATTCCACCTTTTCCAGTATAGGGAGGACTTAGAGTGCTGGGTGCTTTTGTGAGCGCCTCCATTTTTCTATGTTTTAAAAAATATATTTTTCCCGTAAAACCTTTGTATTTTTTTCTTTACACGAGTGCATAAAATGCTCTGGTGGAAGATTTGAAATAATAGCATCTAAACTTGTTTGAAGAAAAACATATAGTCAGCTTTTCTAACAGCCTGATCTGTGACCGGTGCTTTCGTATGGTACCTAATCAGGATCCATACATGTGTTATGTGGCGTAGTGCAGAGTAAGACCACAATGCAATGTTTATGATAGAGCTCTCTGCTAGAAAGCATGCTGAAGCGAGTCTCTGTTCTAGAGAAATATTTGCAGGTGCAAACCTATTGGGAGTACTTTGGATGGAAAATCTTCGTCTAGATCAGCCTTGATACTAATGGAATTAAGTATAACATGATGTGGCCATAATGCAAGAATCCACTGGATCCTAAATCTCATAGGTGTATCTAATTGAGTGTGGGTGGTTCTCTATGGCATGCAAGCAGCATGGATAAGGTATTTTAGAAGGATTAAATCTTAAACTTGGACCTTCTTTTGAGATGTCAATTCATGATGATACTCAAGGGTCTCAATATGAGTTGGGCGGTATTCCAGCAGTGAATCTGCTGGTATACCGCCCAATGGAATTACCGTTACCGCCACTTGGTCCAGTGAAATTACTGCCTGATTAAAAGTGGCGGTTGCAGAGTTAATCCACATTTTTTCAGAGTCCATTGGACTCTATGGGGTAATGTTTGTGGAATTACTGCTGACGGAATTACTGCCGCAGCAATTCTGCTGATTTTTCCAATTTTAAACAGAAAGTGGGAGGATTTACTTCCAGCATGATGTTGAAATAAATTCCAACACTCCAGAGCCATACTGCTAGTATGGCGGAGCGGGAAAAGTGGCTGGAGACCGTACACTCTGGAGAAGTTCAACAACACGCGGCAAGGATAAGGGGAAGAACTGGCATGCCTCTTTTATAGGGAGGAAGGAGCTATTGGAGGACAATGCAAATCCTTGCCAGAGAACACTGACAGAAAACACTGCTTCAAAAATAGTATGCACCCAAAAGCTGTGAAACCCCAGACTGGTGCACCAAGGAGAGAAGGATGTGGGAAAATCTGAATGCCAAGCTGCAACATCTTCCGAAGATGGACAAGATCTTAAACCCGAAAAATAAATAGACATGCATAACGTCCATCTTTCCCATAGCCTAAACTGCATGTCACTCCTCCCGCAACTCTCCAACTCCTCAGCGGTACCCCTACCAGAAATTCCCTGATTACTTCTCCTAACTTTCTTCTTTATTTCAAGAGAGCCCCACACCAGGTGCAATTTATTGGACAAGACGTTTGGATCTTGGCAGACAGTCTTTGTAAAAAGAAAAGGTGGAATAAGTTAGAAGATGTGGGATCTTACACTAGGCATGAGGCAGTGTAGTTTCTTGCATTAGGTTCAGTGTTGGTAAAATTCCTTTAACTTTGAAATCGATGTCTTAGAGAGAGGCACTGTGCATGCAGATGCATGCCTGGTAAGCTACCTGTTCCAGAGATGAACATCACCCACCAAATTCAGAAAAGTATTCCCACATTTCTAAATATCCATAGCATTTAAAATCAAAATGTATTTTATAAAAACTGAAAGTATAGTGAACTATGTATCTTACTCTGGCGGGGTGCCTCTTTTTATATCTGCTTGTTTTTCATGTAAACCGCTGCTCATTCAGCTGATCAAAAAGACTCAAGGACACGGAGTTCCCTGATTAAGAAGAGCTTAAAACAGTGCCTCAAAGCCTTTCTGTTATGCCCTGCGCGCATGTACATCTGTACTTTCCATTCAAACAATCCAATGTTGAGCAGGTCCTCTGGAATCAGGGGTGTTGCTAGTTCTGGAACAGATCTGGGGCTACGCTAATGTCGGGACTGTCGGGACTCAGGGGTAGGTAGATAGCCTTTTGCTTGTAGCCCCGGGGCTTCTATCTGGGGCTACAATCAATTCCAGACCTCCCCAGCAACACCTCTGTCTGTATTGCAGGGAGAGTGGGCTACAGGGCTTTCTTCCCTTCTGGAAGATGAACTATAGATGTGTTGCACCTGCCTTTCTTAGCTTGCATGCTCCCTGCGATTCAGGACTCTCCCTGCCTCTGACCAAATGGGTATTCGATGCAAAAGGCGCCAGCACATTCTGGGTTGGCATGGACTTGGGAGTTAAGCTGCTTGAGCAGAGGCAGTTTCATGCAGTTCTGTGTGTGTTTGTATGTGTGTGTCTATATATACATCAGGGGGTCACTACGAAGCAAAACAAAGTAAAACCATTAAAAAAAGAATGGTGAAGGGAAATAGAAAGGGAAAAAAGGAGGAAATACATGGGACTCACCACTATTTAAAAAAACAGAAATAAAAAATAAACAGCAAAGAACATACATAAACAGTGCACCATTGACAAGATATGACATGGCCTGTTTCTTACTTGCTGCCACGTTGGAAGAACGCATAAAAGCTACTTCCAACAGTAGGTAGTACGTTGAGTAATCCACGTTAAGTTGAGGCTCCTCCTTCGGCATTTTACTAACTTTAGGTGTCTCTCTACCTTGTCAGAGAGTGTTCCAAAGATTTAACATCTCCTCCACAGCCTCTTCCCCACTGGTCTGCACCATTGCCGCTGTACCAATGAGAGGCTCAGGATAGCGGGATGGTTCACTGAATGTTGACAGATACTTACTAGTCTCGTGACGCTTACGGGTCAGGCAGGACATAATCTGAACAGTCCCTGCGCTCATCACTCCCCTTGTCACCTGCCCCAACTATTCTGAAGAGGTGCCCAATAAAGGGTCAATATCAAAGCTACCTGATAATACACACACCTCCCTTGTTTTTGTTTAAAGAACCAGAAGAATGACTTCACATGCTTAATACAGACGTTGTACGAAAGTAACTGAAAAATCATCGGCCAACCATAAATGGACATTATATTGAGACATAAATGGGCTAAACCAAGTTCTGCCTGACAAATTTTCAGTGACTCTGCCCAGGAAGCTTCTACCCCCTTGCAGATATTCGTTGAATCAAAGGTGGAAGGGCTCCCCATGACAATATATATGCTTTCCTGATCACATCACATATGCAAAGACTCAACATATTGCTTCTGACGTTTTGGCCATGTGACTTGCTAATGGGTCGTGTTTGAGGAAAGTAATGGGTCACAGTCCAATTAACTTCCTAAATTTTTAACTCCACAACCTCTTCTGATATTGAAGATGCACACAATGCAGGAATGAAATGAAATGGAAAACCTTTTTTTGAAAGAAGTCATGGGCCTAAAAGGAACACAACAACCATACTGCAGGGCTTGGTATAGGCAGAAAGAAAACTCAAAGCCCCCAGAGATTCTAATCTGAAGACTAAGGAAAAGTCAATCTGGGACAAGGTTGTATTCCAATCCAAACCCTGTTCTTTGAGAGGCTCCAAGGGGGCACTCGGTGGAGGGCATAGAACCAAAGGCAGATCCCAGCGGGAGCAATCTTCCAGCTGGTACGGTTCAGAAGAAAGCACTTTATTAAAGCAATAGAACCTGAGGCAGGGGGCATTACAGGTGAGGTAATGCCCAGAGGTGATAGATACTTTGGACTAGCCTTGGGGGCATTAACCGACCGGTAATGCCTCCCTTGTACCGGGATACTGATAGTATTTTTACTCAAGTTGAGAAACGCCATCTCAACAGTTTCTCAACTTGAGCAAAAAAAGCATAAAAAAATGACTGCCATGGATCAGGAAGAAGGGACTACCTTTCAATCGAAGCCATTGAAGAGATAGAAAAAAAATAGAAAAGAAAATTGCTGCCATGGAAGAGACAGAGAGACTACACATAGTCCCTTCTCCCTTTCCATGGCAGCCGAACAAAGAAAGGGAAGGAACTCCATGGGATGCGGCGCTGTGAAGGGCAGCAGGTATTTGTCGGCCAAGTAACGACCCGGCAAGGGCCAATCAGATCGATTGATACAATATAATTGTTTCTCGCAGGGTACTAATGACCCAAAAACCCAAGGCTTCCGAAACAGCCCTATTCCTCACCATTTCAACTTATGATTGGCCACTTTTAATCCCTTGTGGAAGCCTTGCAACAAAAACAATCCAAGATATTAGGATCCATACAATGTAAAAGGTAAAAGGCCATAGGTGAGTACCAATGTTGAAATGAGATCCAATGGTGTGAATACCTCCACTCACCAAGGTCCTCGTGGAGTGTTGAACCACCTCTGCTGCTTTCTTTGGTTACAATTATCCTTGTAAGCCATACTTTTAAACAGCCAATCTGAGAACCTTGTTTGGCACAGCTTCTGAAAAGACAAATGAGGGGATCCAGTAGAGAGAGGGAACAGTGCAGCATCACCACTTGTGTCCAAGAGAGCTCTCACCACATTCTTATGAACTATGCTGTGAGGGTCTATAACCTTTGGTTCCCCAGATGTTTTCGACTACAACCCGCATCTGCTTTTGACAGTTTTGTCAATAGTGATTGATCATGGGAGTCGTAGTCCAAAACCTCTGGACAGCCACAGGTTGCAGACCTCTGAGCTATGGCCACAAGAGCAAAAATTGTACTAAATAAAGATAACACATACGCCAGATCCTGAGGCTGTGGGATGGGCAACCTATATGTCTCCAAGGGTTGAGGGTTCATCGTTATGGAATCAAATAGAGGGGCCATGGAATTGATCTTGTCTGCAAACATATTGGCTTAAGGCAGCTTAAAAGCTTCCTGGCACAGGCAAAACTAGAAGGATGATGGAACTATGTTGCTGAATATGTTACCTACTGGATCCTTCACTACTGGAATCTGCATTGCTGACAAGGTCAGAAGGTTCACCTCATCCAGGACATTATATGACCCACTACGGCTGATAAGGACTGACTTCCATGTCTTCTAGATGGTAAATACATGTCTTTTCCACCATGTTGTTAGTGCATGTCAAAAACACTGAGTTTCTCATACTGATGCAAAAGACTGATAGACCTTATTACATTGATTTCAGCTTCTTCCAGTTCCAACACGTCTGCTGAAGTGCAGTATTCAAATAACCTTGTCGGATTGGCCATTTGAAGTTGCTCCACAACATTTCATACTGCCATCTGTGGTTGATACGTCTGGTCCAGGTAGATCCAATGGTTGGATGAAACAAGGAACATGGCCTCAAATTCTTCTCTCACTGGGTTCCACTTCCACCTGCACATAACAAAACAGAACAATCTCTCTTGTTCTGGTTGAATAGTTGTAGAATGGGGCTCATTTTGCAGGTCTATTACTGTTTAGAATTCTGCTGTGCCTGTGGGTGGACTTATGTGCTGAGAGTCTCCAATCAAAAATAGAGTGCAGAATCCCTTAGTGGAGTTTTTTTTAAATGTAGTACTGGATGGAATTCCCCTGAGTTATTTGAACTGCATATATGCTTGAATAATTCAACTTGGGATGTTCCATTGCAGGACTACTATCTATGACTATCTTTCGAATTACGGAGAGAAGAGCGGTGCATAACTTTGGCTTCTAAGCACTCGGCAGCATAAGATCTCTATCTGCAGGCCCGCATCAAGACAACAGGGATTTGGTTGCCACAAGCACCATGTCCAATGTGGCTGCCTGATGCATTAGGCAACATGCATAGGGTGGGAACATATCTTCAGCCTCTACAAAGTGAAACCAGGATCCCAAAACAATGTGTTAGGGGCGTGTTGCAGTCAGTCACAATTATCATTTGAAAGAATCACCCAGAATAAAAGGAATGCCCCTACCTCCTCTTCAGGATGCTGGAATTCCAGCACTGCCTGCAATGGATGTCTGCATGTACTTGTTGACATTGAACACAATGGATTCAACCAATTCCTTGTTCAATAGTGGGCTCTTCAAAGGGGGAAAGTGAGGATTTCATGATCAAACCAGCCAATCACACATTCCTCTTGATAGGAAGTATTACTTCATACCAATGGGCTAAGAACATCAAGTGGCAAAATCCCCAACAATTATAATGCGCAATTCATTTATACAGCTCTAAATCTATCAAATGACAGGTGTTGTCCTACTGCTTTTAGAAATGTTTTACTGGGACAGCTGTCACATGTTCCTCAGTCAGTTTTGAATGAGTGACTAGGACTTAAAAACACATGTATCTCAGTGGCTTCTGTCCTCCTTTGAATAGCTTATGAGGCGTCATATCTCTTCCCACCAGTTCTGCACTGAGCTGCAATGAGTCTTCTTCTCACCTGTTCATCCTGGAGCAAGTACACATGCAGTCATTCTCCCAAATTTCCAAATCACAGATGTCGCAATTCGTAATTTAGGAAGAAATGTATGAAAGTGTTCATTTAAATGGTCTTTCCGGCTATTGGGATTCCCGTGAATTAAGAAGTCGTGTCCTCATGAATTGATATCAATTATTGTATTTATTGTCATCACCAATCCATGAACACACATAACGACCCATGTTTCCTGAACTTCAGCTTCCATTATTCTTGCTCTGATCATGTAAAGCGGGCACTCTGTGCTGTGTATGTTCACTATCAATGCAACAACCAAAGGGGAAAAATCAGAAGCTGTTATTGGGCCTCAAAACGAAATATGTGTCTTTGCTTTCCTTCAAGGATGGCTGTACAAGAGACTGTCCTGTGAAATCATAATTTCTCTTGCTCAAATGTACTGGTAAGATTGGCCATACACATCACAAGTAGACACCTCCATCTATGCGCCAACTTATTCACGGGTGAGCTGACAAGTAGTGATCACTTATCCAAAATATCTACACCAAGATAAATAACAGCTGAGCAATACAGGGAACAGACAAGTGTACATTGGGTCACTCAAAACAAAGTATCCTTGATATTGTCAGAAACCACTTGAGTCTATTATAAAAGTAGCTATTAGCCAATTGAAAATCAAAATGCGTTCTTGGAATAAACCATATCTCACACAGGGGGCTACAGAGAGCATTTCACATAAAAAAGCTTGACAGTCTAAACTTACGCCTGCCTCTCTGTAGCAAGAGAAACTGGCAATTCAATTGCAAGTCCATACTTCTGTAGTAAATACAGACAGACGCCATGTTTCTCAGAAGTCCGTGCAGTGCACACATTACCTGTAGTAGGAGGAACAGTGCATTCACACATAATAGGGCTGTAGCAGGTGAAAATGATTCCTTTCAGGCACAGGCCTCTTCTGAGGAATTACGATCTTATTAGTGTTCAAAATGCAGCCATTTTAAACAACAGCACCTATTATGTGTCAAACGTTGGGGAACACACTTAAGTGGGTGCAAAAATAAAGATGTCTATGGGCCTCATTATAAGGCTTGCGCTCCCGTAATGAAGGGGGCCGGTACGGGACTGGCCCCCGACATTACGGGAGCGCCGATTATGAGCTTCCCATCGCGGGACCCGGATCGCACGCCTGGTAAAACCAGGCCTGCTTTCCGGGTCCCTCGGGGGAAGAGGGAGGGAAGAGGGAGGTAATAATGGGCCATTCGTAATGTGCCCATTACTACCTCCCTCCCCATTCCCATTGAGCCCTATGGGGGCTCAAATGGGTATGGGGATGGGTTCCTGCAAGGAGGACTTACTGGGTCCTCCTATGTCGGAGTAACCCGGTAAGTCCCCATTGCAGGAACCCGGTAATGGAGCCCGGAATGGAGGCAGCCATGGAGCTAATAGCTCCATGCCTCCATTCTCGTAATGAGGCCCAATGTGTTTACAGCATATGTGTTCATCTCTGTCTTTAGATAGTCAGGAGAAGTATAGCCTAGTGAAATATACACGTATCGCTTATAAAGCAAAGCTCAGACCATCCAATAAATGGAAAATAAGTGCTGTGCGCTCTCAGACTAAACATCTAAAAATGTAATATTATAAAAAGTGTGGCCTGGAGGCCTAGTTTTATCACAACAGTCTATTACCTACATACACACACATAGAGCATGTAGGCTATAGTGCCCACGATTATTGGACCATATATGCCATATAATAACAAGTGGTTTTCTGATCAAATCATATTAGCATAAAAAATGAACATGGTAGATTGCTCAATGGTTCTATGTAATGGTGTTCATGTAGAGATATACATACATTAGGTTGAACGTGTTAAAGACTTGCAGAGTGCAGGTCTGCAATGCATTCATTTGGCTACATGGCGGAGTGCGAGAAGGTTGATTGAGGAGTCCTTTGGATGGCAAAGCAGTTTCTTCAAACCTCAAAGAGCAAGGCTACAAGCTATGCACCTTTTGCAAAGGTTTGGTTATAGGATGTGCCACACATGCATCGCTTATTGATTTATGTCTCCCTGCATATGACGTTTCAGCATTTGAACATTATGTAGGCTAGACCACCAATGCAGGTAAGTCTACAACGAAACGATTTATCGTGTCAGGTAGTTGCCATATGTTTCAGTTGTTATTTTAAAACGTGTATTTCATCTGATTAACACATCTGCAGACAGAGCTAATTCCAACTCCATAAAAGCTCGTATTCTTGTTAATGTTTTGTCTACACCGCTCACAGCTATCCTGCGCTAGGAAGGACAACCCCTAGAGTTGGATGAAGGATGCACACTTGCTTGAGAATGCATGTTTCTTTGGGAACCCGCCTGCTCCATAAGACAGTTTGAAGACCCTTCTTCACTAACTTCAACCAACATCTGGGACGAACGACCGGGGCAGCTAATTCTGTGTCACTACCTGCCCCCGGTGTGCACAGCCTTCTTCTCCTTCGTCTCCAAGAAGTGGGCCATGCATCTCTTTTCCTGCTGCAATGGAACTGTTGGCCCTGATGTGTTGTGTGAAGGTCCATGCTTTTGCTCTTTGAGCAGAGGTTCCCATTGAGCTCCAGAGATCTGTTCCTTTTCAGTACTGGGGTTCTGCAAATTCGTGAAGCTAGTATAGTTGATCCTTCTACTCATCTTTAACCTTCTTTCTTTCAATGTCAGAATAATTCGTTTGACGTCCCAGCAGTCGTGGCACCCCTTTTAGGCCAGGGGATGGTGTGCACTTCTTCCTGGGATCCTTTGGGGAATCTATACACCACCTTTTAGCTTTCCTGCTCTTCATCTCATCATCCTCCTGGCGAAGAACCACGTGTAGTGCCTTAGCCACAGTCTGAAACCAACTTTTTGAAGCTGCCTCCCTCTATACCACTCAGTGAGGGGGGTGGGTGGACTTATGTGTGGATTGATTTTTTGGCCCGTGACTGCCTGTGCTGTTTCAGAGTGGGGGTGTTTTGAAGACACGGCGGTATTTGTCTGGGGGAAAGGATATGGGCTACATCTGAGAAGAGGCTGGTGGTCAATAAACCTAGGCCTAAAGGCTTCCTTCTGTGCTTTTGCTGGTTTTCTGGTTTGGAGGGAGGTTCTGGTAGCCCAAAACTAGGGATACTTCTACCGGCACTGACTCCCGCTTTTGGTGACATTCCTCATGGCTCTTTAAGACAATCAGTTTAGACTGATTTTGGGCCCCTCTTGTATTCCCCCACTCTATCTGCTGCCTTATGGAGCCTCACTCTAAATTCGTGTGACCTTCTCACCGCCCATCCACTTTTGCCAAGTTCCCTCCCCTGTAGAGAAGCGTCCTTTGGCGTCTTTGGCCTTTCCCTCTGAGATTGTTTGCAGGTGTGTGCATACGCCCATTGGTAGTGCAAGCTGAGGCAGTTGAAGTTAGTATTATGCAACAGGAGGACGGCCTCCGGATCTTATTGGCTCTTTTTCAGCAATTATACAAAATAATGCCCAGGCAAGGAATGAAGCTATTAGGGACACACCTACTCAGCACTTTATGACCCTAGCCACGCCCTCCTCCACTTTAAATAATAGGCCCATGACAGGCTTATACATCATATTGCTCAACACTAGGTCCCTAATAAAACATGCTTTGGGTGTGGCAACATATATAGCTCAACATGGCGCTGATGTATGTGCACTTACAGAAGCATGGAGTGAAACATTGGCTGTACCCCAAGGCTATAATATCATTCATCGGGACAAAACAACTGGGAAAGGGGGTGGTGTGGCCATTATCTTTAAAACTACTCTTGATGTCTAGAAAATAGACTCCTTAAATCCTGATGGGTGGGACACACTACACATAAAAATAACAACAGATGCAGAAACGTCTTTTAATGTGGTTCTTGTATTAAGACCACCGTCTATCATGCCTGATTTTACAAATCAACTTTGCAATTCACAGCTTTCCATTTTAAAACCCAATATTAAGGAACTTCTTTTAGGGGACTTTAATGATTGGTTGAGTAACATGAATGATGCACAAGCTACGCCTCCAACCCATGATAAAGGTAATACATTGGACTGGGCAGCGGGTCACAACATGTCCCTAGTTTACCAAGAGATAACTTGGTGTCCCTGGTCAGACCATTTTTTCATTCATTTTCAGGTCATGTGAGATAGGGTGGTCACTCGCAGAAAAGAACATAAAGTTACTGTGGTATGCAGAAATACCAAGAATCTTACCCCAAACGCCTTACGCCCCTGGTTAATTCCCTTGTCTCAGGATTTGAATGACTCACCCTCAGTGGATGTCATTGCTGAGAAATATCATTGCACCCTTCAGGAGGCAACTAACGCCTTAGCACCCTGGAAAACCAAAAAGGTTATTCAGAGGAAGACTAATAGTTGGTTTACTTCGGACCTACAAATCCTTAAGAGCGCAAAAATTAAAAGCCTCTATAGATGGAAAAACTCTCTGAATGAGACGGACAAAGTTTCAAAAACTGCGACAAAAAGATTCAAGGATGCTGTTTTACTAGAAAATTATTCCTCCCTTGATAATAGAATTATCAAGGCACAATCCATTTCAAGGAAATTGTTCGAAAAATCTGAAGGAATTGGAACACCCAAACGTGGGAAAAATAGACGATATTATTAGAGATGCTGAATGGTGTACGTCGATTCAGGACGCCATGTTTGGCAAACTAAATGCGATTAAAGCTAACATTGGATTGGAAAATAAAGCCATGGAACCCAATGTGGAAATAAAGATTTACACTACTCAGAAGCTGTGGGAACTGGATGAACATTTTGTTTTTCAACCTGTGACAGAATGAGAACTGGCGCTGATAATTGAACATTTTAAACCTACCTACTGCAAGGGGGATGCATGCCCGGCCATGATTATAAAAACCTGCTCATCCACGTTAATTAGTACTTTGGGCAAATTTGTTAATGCCTCGTTCAGGGAACGTCATGTCCTGTCTGGCATTAAGAATACATGGATTACACCCGTCCTGAAGAAGTCAGGCTATGTCCATTGAATCAAATGAACTACCTGCCAATTTCTAACTCCCCATTTCTGCTTAAGATTCCTGATAGTGTAGCATATACACAAGTTATGACACATCTCAGGAACAATCATATTTTGAACAAATGGAAGTCAGGATTCAGGGAGAATCATGGCACAAAGACCATCCTTCTGGATCTAAAGTCCAGACGTCTTCAATGTATGGGCAATGGCCAGACGGCCATGCTAATGCTGTTGGACCTCTCTGCCACCTTTGACCTGGTAGATCACGCACTGTTGGTCTCCAGGTAAAGGGAGGTGGCGGGGTTCTCAGGGTCACCGAAACGCTGGGCTGAATTGTTCCTCAGTAATTGATGGTGTAGAGTCAGTAGCCATACGGCAGATGCAGAACCCGTCAGGCTCACACAAGGTGTACCTCAGGGAGCTTGCCTGTCCCCTCCTTTTTATAACATCTTCACCATTCCTTTTCTAAACCTTTTAGAAGAACATAAAATAGATTTGACAAATTATGCAGATGACACACAATATGTCATCCCCCTCTCAGGCAACTTCTCTGAGGACGAGAAAACCATCAATAGGATCTATGGACTGATAAAGTGGTGGATGTGTAACAATGGCCTTGCTCTGAACACAGGTCAAACTGTGGTGATGCTTGTTGGCACAGAGTCTAGGACTCATAAGATGTGATTTGAATATTCTCAGCTTCAAATTGATGGCTGCATTATAACAACAAAAAACAAAGTGAAGGCTTTGGGGTCTTCTTTGATTGTGACCTTAACATGAAAGCAGTCTAGTCTCATGAGCCTCTTACTATATAAGTGTGGTGGTGCAAGCACAGCCATTTATCTCTAGAGCCAATCTTGAGATACTTGCCAGGAACATGATAGGTTCTAGGCTTGATTATTGTAGTAGTCTGCTAGCTGGCCTCTCTAAATATGACATGGGTCGGCTGCAGGTTGTACAGAACAATGCTGTTAGAACTGTCATGGACCTTAATAGGAGGGACCATGTTTCAGAGGCAAGAAGGAGCCTGTATTGGCTCCCGATGGAGGCTAGAATTGATTTCTGCCTTCTTCTGATTACCCATAAGTGCTTGACAGGCTCATCACCACTGTATCTGAGCAAAGTGTTGGAACTAAAATCAAACGTACATAATCTCAGATCGACTAATACCACTCAAATAAGAATCCTACTTTTTATGATGTCCCAGGTAAAAAAAAGGGGCGTTCTTTGTAGCAGCCCCTCTTGCATGGAACTCAATCCCCTTAGATATTAGGGAAGAAAGTTCCACTACCCTGTTTAGGAAGAGGAGTAAGACCTATTTGTTTAGATTGGCTTGCTCTTTGACTCTTCTCCATGATCTATAAGTTCCTTTAATGGCATAGACCCACATGGTCTTTGCTTGCTTCTGACCATTTTTGTGTTTGTTTGTCCTCGGGCGCCCTTAAGCCTCTGGGTCGGTGTTTGCGCGATATAAATACAATAAAGTAAAGTAAAGTAAATCCACATGCTTCCCTAAAAGAAATGGTCAAAAATAGGATTGCATGTTTGCCTCCTTTTCCTAGCGGACGTAATGGCAACTTGATTCTACCTCTCCCCCAAGCTGGTAATGCCTTGGTTGACGTATTCGAGCAATCATTTTATATTTGAGGAGTTGAAGATTCCCTTGCAGTGGTAAGTGGTCTCAGTGTAATCGTTTTGGCAGGGGTCTCATCTTTTTACCCCTAGGTAACCTAAAACTGCCAGACAAAACTTTGGAAATCTACAAACAGTTCACAGCATTCAAACAACTCAAAGCTGGGGTAGTTCAGGTTTTACCAGAATGAGTTTGCTCACCCAAGCAGTGTACGCAGAAAGACACAATAGTGTGTTTTGCTAAATAAATTTGGTGTCAGATACATAGTGCTTGTATTCTCCTGCATTGCAGCAGGTCAGGGGTTAGACGTTATTTATGTATTTATTTATTTATTTATTTAGATATAAGGGAGCGTGTATTTCCCTTCCCTGGAATCAAAATTAAGATTGGTTAAGCGGGAGCTAAAAGCAGCTCCTGGCTGTCCCTCAGGAGCTACTACTGGGGAACGAGATGCTAGTAAATTTGTTCTGCAAATCTAACTTCCACATAACATGCACACATATTTTGTTAATTATTTATGACCCCTTATACTTGAAATGCCATATAGTTGTGCCCTAATATTTATTTGTAGATTTCCCAAACACACAGCTGAATTTATACATCGTTGGCTTGGGTAGCCAAAATTGGCTCCTGGTGTGTGTTAGTGTCAAGCTAACAAGGCTCTTTTGGGCTACAAGCAGGAGCTAAATAGCAGGGTCTGACATTGAGGGGAGCTGGGAACTATTTAGCTCCTGCTTGCAGCCCAAAAGATCCTTGTTAGCTTGACACCAACACACACCAGGAGTCACTTCTGTCTCTCCCTTCATCTATAGGTGCTCTGGTAGTTACCCTGTGCCTCGATTTGGGCCTCATGCTCCTTTATTGTGGCGTGGAAGCAGAAAAGACAATATTCTTTGGCTGTTTGTGGAATTACTCTGCTGACCCCATGACCACCTGATATTTATTTATTTTAATTTCATAGTTTTTTTTATAACGCGCCTAATACCATACCTTAGTTCGGTTTCTAAGAGTGGATCTGAAATTCGAACCCCTGTTGCTCTGCGTGGTTTTAATATGTATTAGATAGCTCAGAGGAGGCATACAGAGATAGGTTTTGTGTTCCACACTTCCATTATCACCACTTTTCTGCCACTCTCGAAACTCTGATTGAGGCCCATGGGACAGTTTCACAACAAAGTTACTCAGTATTACCCCTAGAAAGAGAAGAGTAAGACAGTAGTAAGTGAGAGTCACTACCGGTACCTTTGCTGTGAATTGAATAGTCTCTCTCCAGCAGTAACTCACAAGGTTATTCCTGTTGAGTTCTCTGCAAATAGCCCCCCTTCTCAAATTGGGCCAAAGCAGAGCTAGCAGTCACACCCTTCATTATGACATGCATTTAAGATATGGTTTACACCTGATAATTAACACACCTGGGACTAAGCATGATGGTTGTTTTCTTGTCATTTTGCATTAGATTAATGTCACACAAATATTACTCTTTTTATTTGTCGCAATATTACTGTAACAGTGCTTTTTGCTGCACAGTGGGCCTAGGGTGACCCCATGACCCTTAGCATTATATTATTTAGTTGGCATAAAAAACCCACTGGAATCTAGGTGTTAAAATGATTGTCTTGAACAGGTATTATGAGGTTTGCTGAGCTGCTTCACACTAGTGCACTCTTAATCGATTATCGATTAGGTTACCGTGTACAGCATGAATCCTCAACTTTGCATTGGTATATAGACAGTGTGAATGTTAATACATGCTTTTTTGATGGCAGCAGCATGTGTGCGTCCCTTGGGTAACTAAAAGCACATATTTTCCTGTTTGCTCCCAGCCTGCCCCCCCCCCGCCACAGTCATCTCCTACTTCTGACACCTAGACAGCTGTGCACCACATCCCACCTCCCTTCAGCTCATTTGCTGTCGGGTAATTGCTTAAGAAGGAAGTTCACCTTAGGCCTGCCCAGATGTTCTGCGTAGTTCATTTTTCCCCAGTCGCCATAGGTTGCTTAATGGACTGCTGCTGCTCTCAGGGAAATTCGTCAATATTAGCCTAACAGCTGGAATACAAGAATTTCCATCTAGTTTCCATTTTCACTGTACGCCACATTGCAGCTGCTTCAGAGCTCGTGTAGCTGGGGGAGAAGTACACTTGTTAGGACAAATAAGTGACCAGAATGTCATGTTCAGCCACTTACGGACGAGACTGGAGGATGCCATTTGCTGGTGCGGGTCACACATCGGGTGCTTATTACATCACGGGCAATCAAAATCTTACCGGAATCCAAAGATACTATAAGGGTGTCATGGACAACTTCCCTGACAGGCTATTTGCTTCTTTGCTTTCATTCAGTTATTAAGATAGTGGCCTCTGAATCTCTTCCAGGGCCCCGCAAATTGTTTGGGCATGTTCACCTGTCAGCCAAGATGTTCAATATTTTCATGGAGCCGCAGGGAGCTCTAAATGAATGTATTGGCACCTCAATTCATCAGAATGCTCACCTATGGCTGGAGTGCCATCGGAAGCACTAAGCCTCTTGTGATGAATCAACTTCCAGGGCACGAGTGGTCCAGGCATGAATATCGGTTTCTAAGCCATCAATAAGCCCCACACCTCTTGTACACGAGAAGGAATCCGAACAGATTGGAAACACATGTCAATTATAAACCTCCTTGTCCAATTTTGGTAACGTGGATGGAACAGCAGGCTTATCTCCGCAAGGTCGTGGATCGTTGGTTAGTTGCAACACAGCAAAAGTACAATTATTACCCAATGATAAAAGCCAAGGTTGTATCAAAATATCTACGTTATTATGATCACAGCAGACAGTTCTAGCACATTACAAAATACAACCCACCCTGTAAGGGAATGCAGAGGACAAACAGTTTCAACGAAGGAAAAGGGATGCACTCTGGATAATGACAGGAGGGTAGTCGGTATTGTAATTAATCACAATAGTTCAAGGATACTTGCTCTCAACACAAAGGGAGCAATGGGAGGTAAAATATCAACAGGGGCCTTTGTAGAAGGAACAGGGGGACAGAATGACAATGTACCTTGCGCTTGTAGAATTTCTTGGTGCTCGACAGTATAGAGTCCGTTTCAGGGTGTTTTTCAGCTTTTGCAACACAGGTCAAGATGGGAGACAGCTGCGGGTATCAGGCAGCAGGCAGTTCAGCAGGCGAGGCTGGATGGACGGCTGCAGGCTGACCTACACTGCGGCTCAGGGTCAGGAATCATTGTCTCACTGCTGGTCGGAGAATCTGAAGCACAGGTCGAGGCGTCTCGGCTGGCTTTAGCGACTGCAGTGTAACAACACTCAGCCATGCAGTCGGTGGGGCTCGGTTTGATAAAAAATGTCCTTTAAGGCGGATGTCAGTAGATGCTTGTCGATGCACCCCTCCTAGTTTCTTCACTGGGCTCCTGTCGTCCTTTAAGGCAGAGGGCCCAAAGCTGAGGAGAGTGTTACAGGCAGCTGCCGTGTGCTTGGATTAGTTCAGAGACTCTCTGGCACTTCCCATCTAGGAAGCTTGCTGCAGAGCCTAGCCTGGCATGCTGTGTGCTGGCTAGGTACCCGTTCTGGAGCTGCTGGAGGGTACTCTTGATTCAGTATCGCTGTCTGTTCTCTGGGAAATGTTTTGGGGAGGGATATTGCTTCCCTCTTGGAGGTCCTGTCCTTCCTTCATCGGCGGAATATGTAAAGCAGACTGTACCTTCAGCCAGGGCCCAATGCTGGGTTCTTCTTGCTACTCCTTGTGAAGTCTTCAGATGATCTGACCAAAAGAGGGGCTCAGCCCTCTGTTAAAGCCAAATGGGCCACAGTGATTGGTGTAGGCTAAGCCTACCTTAATGAACCAATCCCGGTCCCCCAACAACCATCTCCTCTATGTATGAAGTCATAATCAGAGTGCTTTGCAACAGAAAAGGTAAAGGGGTGAACACATGGAATACTAAGTCCCAACCATCTCCCTGTCTGTTTTGGATCAAAAGGACTCTCTAGTAAATGGAACTCTCTGTGGTTCCTGATTAAAGTGGCAGATCTCCCATGAAGCTGTGGCGAGAACATAATTTCTGGCTTCTGTGAACCACATTGTCTTACCTTCTAAATCGGGTCCCCCTGCTGGGATGACTACTGTAAACAGATGAAAGAGATGTCCCAGATGTTCACTGCCCTTTCTACTTAGAGGAGGGAGCTGGCTTCAGGTTGACACAGATGCATATCAAAGGTTATACTCTATTGGTATGCTAATTATGTTAATCACTGCCACATTCTACAGGGTGAATCCATGGAGCCTTTGATAGTTAGTTAGGCTGGCCATGGCAGGAGGAAGGTTTTTATCCTACCCCTTCTGAGAGGACATGGTGTACTCTTGGCTGTCATATCCCAACAACATATGACAGGGGGGACAGCGCCCGGAGGCTGTGTCCACCCAGAGTACACTTGTCTATGTGTATGTCATGCGGTGAGCATAGGAAAATGTGTGTAGATTAGCCACACACATTTTCTGGAGGCTGATCTACCATCATTCAATTTCATATACAATTTCAAAAAAGCCAGGCGAGCGCACATCCACCCTGCGGATGGTCGAATTCCTCACACCTCTGCCTCGGGGAGACACAGGTTCCAGCAGACACCCATTTAATAAAATTGAACTCACTGAAAGTCTTCTTATCAAAACACTTGTTTTCCACAACATCAAATTATGTGTCTAGGACCTCTCATTGGGTCCTGCCTTCAACATAGCTCCAGCTCTTCTCATTGCCACACCCCTGCCAGCAAATACACAACCTATTCTCAGCTACTCCTCTCCCTGGGTATCCAGGCAGTGGGTTGGCCTAACAGAACTGCCTGATATTTTCTGCAGAAGATCTTATTTATTTTTAAAGTGCATTAGTCAACTTGGAGCCAAAGAAGAGGGATCAGTAAAGGAGCGTATAGTTGAATTTCTGCATAGCAGGAATCACGTGGGCTGAGAAAGAAGCACAGTTTTTAATGGGCTAAATGAGGGGTCAAGAAGGCCAATCAAAACATCAATGCCCCATTAGATGAGAAAGCATTAACATTTCAACGGCAGTGGGAAACAGAAGATGTAATGTTTTTTAGAAGAGGTAACTGAAACAACCAATATCTAGTCAAATGAGAAATATGAAAGACAAAATTAAGTTCGGAAACCAGAATGAATCCACAAAATGTAACCCAGGAAAGTGATTAAAGCCACTCGTGATCGGGTGAACAGGAGAAAGAGGATTAACAGACACTCAGGGACTCATTGCGAGTTTGCCGGTCTGGAAATAAGGGTGCCGGTTGCAACTACAACTCTGTCTGCCAAGGCCGTAGCAAACGGCAGGTCTGACCTGTCATGCACAATGGCCCCGGAAAGCAGAGATGTCACGGAAGCACCGTCACCGTTAGCAACAGTGCCGGTGCTTCCTTGAACCAATTCCCATGGAGTCCTCAGGAATGGGGACTTCCCCAATGCGCCACCTAATATCCTGGCACGCCAGGACTTGTAATGTCCCGATGGCATCGGGATATCAGGCAGCGGATTCAGTATTACAGGGACAGCGGCAACCACCATACTCATAATGAGGCCCTGAGTCTTAGTGGGGTTTAGTTTTAGTGCCAGTGAAGACATCAGATCCTTGATGGTACCATGACAATGCCTCAAGCCATGGATATCAGCCAGAGACACCAACTTTAGATAAAGTTGGATTGTTGGAAGTGCGTCGGACCCAGGAAGAGCCCACCTGCCCATGCTCGGTGTGATTTTCTAAAAAGGCGGCAAACCAAAGCCAGGACAGAAAATCCCAAACCCATGCTCGGTATTCATACAGGACCACGTTGAATCTAGCTGCGGGAACAGGATATACCAATAAAATGTGCCCATGCCGCGGTGTCCGAATTGTCTTATAGGGCAGAATAGGTGTGTTTCAGTCGCCTGGATCATTCTCAAAGTCCATGTACCAGGGGCAGTGGCCACTGTCATTCCTGCTGGACGTGACTAGTGGGCACTTTGGCTATGTCAGTGTAAATCATCAAAAACAACAGAGAATTCACTGCAGAACACTTTAAGTGCTGTCATGGTTCACTTACTGTGATAAAAATACATCGAAACCACCGGAAGGGGATTATGGTTAGGGCACAAAACATGAACAAATACAGGGAACTCATCAGTTACGGCTCATGACGCAACTAAATATACCCCACACTGGCCACTGCTCATGACACCACACATGACACTGCATACGACATACAAAAGCCGACCACAGACAGGAAGTAATATGCACCGGTTCAGAGGCCTTTCTGATTGTCAATGATGGTCAATTCAGCATCCATCTGCATTGGTGCCGCGGCTGCCGCAGACGGAAACGTGACGCGAGGCGAGCCTCTGATCACATGCCATCACTAGGCAGGCCAGGGGCCTGATATGGGCGCTATAAATAGACCCCCGTCAGAGAGTTCCAGTCGGGCAATTTAGACACCACTGAAGTGACCTTTTATCCTTGTTTCCATTTCCTGCGGGCCCAGTGACCGGCAGAAGTGCGCGAGTGTGACTGATTATCCTTAATGCCACTGACATCAGCAGCTGGCCTCCCCTGGGTTACAGAAAGCTTTCAAGCCGGGCACACAAGTAATGCGATTCAGAAAAGCTGGGACCTGGAGCCCTGTAAGCCCAGCGTCTGCTTTTGGAATGTGTACCACGTTGTGTCATGCCAAGTCACTCAACCAAATAAGGTACTCATCCCAAAACAATCCTGCTTTGGGGCTTCTTTGGGAGTTAGGCGGGCACAGTACTCAAGTGGTATTTATTAAAACCACCGGTTTTACCGCTCTGCTTGGTAATTAGTGTTTCAAAACAGAATCCGTAAAACTCACCTGCTTTTGAACTCCACAAACAGGTTGTAAATGGGCAGTATTGATTGCTAGCATTGGTCCAAGCCGTAATTCTCAGTAACCCTTACTCAGCTGGTGCTCTTATTTCTTTTTTACTTGCGGTAACTGTAGGAGAGTCAGGTGGTATAAGAACTGCTAATACCACCTAACTTGCATGAAGGCCCATTGGAATGGCTGTGAAGGTTATGCTGGTTAGACTGGCAGGTTAGCACATTGCAAGGGACTCCAGCATTGGGTGACATGAAGGAGGAAGGAAGGACCTCCTGGTGTCAGATGAGGGTTTGCATTGGCATCAATAAGGGACGCTGAGAGGTAGGAGGCGACTGGCTGAGAGGTAGATGAGGCAGGCATGGCGGCGTTTCTATCGATGCTACTCTTCAATGGTAGCCAGAAGGGTGTCTGCCAGGTAGGCATGACTTAGTTAAAGAACACGGGCCGCGTCCACCAGGCCATCGCAAACACGGCCAGAATGGACGTGGCATTGGAGAAAGGGGTGGCAATCTCGTGGGCTGCACCTAGCACAGTTCTGTCTGCTGCTACTATCATATTAACGCAGTCTAGGTTGGTGCAGAAAGGTTTGAGCCTGCTTGAGATGGGCTTTCCCCTGAGGGAGCACGACCCCAGTGGTGCCTCGTCTTCTGCCATCTGGGAGAGCGGGCGGGGGACTGAAACCAAGGGCGACTAGCTCTCCCATATGCAATGATAGGTCCTGGAAGAGAAGTCGCATGCAGAGTGTACACATTCCGTATTATAACCTGCAAAGGCAAGAAGTCAACAATGAGTGAAGAGGGCAAATCACAGTGAAGCAACTAAGAAGCGGTGGATGGAAACTTTGAATCCATCATAACCTCTGGCGTTTCCTCCTGACAGCCTTTCATTTCACCATTGTTTAGGCTTTAGGCTGTCAGTGCCAGTACATAAACGGACTACAAATATGCAAATCGCCTTAAACCCACACCAACAGTAAGAGGAGTCCAAACCGTAAGGCATGGCCAAGGGACTTCTGTGCAGAAACCCAAGGAACCCTTTACAATGTTTAGTATTGATGAGCATCTTCAGTGAGGTGTAGCAGCGACCCTTGGCACAGCACACAATGGACTCACATCTGGGCATTACCATGCCGCCGAGAGGGCCTCCAGAAATGATAAAAAAAGGGATAAAGGGGAAGTTTTGCATTATTCATTACAACTGCCTTTGGCTCGGGATGTTTTTAGTTCTATCATTTAGAAGCCCTCGGTGCCATTAAAGAATGGGACTAGCCCTATGCAAATTGTTCTTGCCTACATACCCAAAAGGCAGAGGTGGAGGCACGGTAGGGTCTGAGTGGGCAAGGCCCACCCAAGCTATGCCAATGCCCACTTAGCAGTACTGTGTGGGCATATACAGATGCTAATGTCACTGGGATTGGCCCAACTACATTAGCTACTAGACCCACTTGTTAGACAATTCTGGCTAGGCCTGGAGTCTGGAGTGCACAGTGGGGGTCACGCGGCCTCTGCATGTGAACAAAAGCAACCCCATAGATGTTTTGGCCTAGCTAAGCTCAGGGACGTCATTTCACCAAAATGCCAGGGGTAGCGGTAATGACATCACATGACCCTTTACCTCTGATGATATCACAGGAAGTGATGTCATTTGGCCCCACTCTGAAGTGACATCACGGAAAACAAGGGAACATGACCTTTCACCCCTTAACAAAACAGGAAGTGGCATCACATAGCATTGTTCCTAAGAACAAATCGAAAATTATGGCTACCATATCACTGTAATTTGATATACATTTCACAGAAGAATGGATCTCCATATATATAGTTAATATCGGTGTTTATAGGCCCATATTGCCAAATTACCATGAATCCAAGCAGACGACCAAGGCCAAATGATAATGATGTGTTATTATATAGCAATTACGCTTAAGCGCTTTAGTTTATATAGAACAAATATACATAAACTATCACCCAACCTGTGTTGGTACTCATTTATCAACCTTAGAAGGATGAAAGTCTGAGTTGGCCTTATCGGGATTTGAACCTGCAACCTGCAGATCACACACACATCGCAGCAGCGAGCGCTCAACCCACTGAGTTATCTTACCGGCTATAGCTATCTTACCAGCTATGGTAAAATGAACAATTACATGTCTGAATGTTCTCAAAGTCAGAAAGCAAATTACACTCTGTAGTGGATACCCTTAAACTGGTAACTGGGATTTACCAGCAGGCCAGTTCATCTGCAGATCTGATGCAAAGTTGGCCAAATGTCAAGCCTGCGTAGATCTACTTTACAGGCTTCAGAGGTTGACAAAATACATACCATTGGGAGGGTCCATAACTGTGTATTAAAGAATTTAGAGTAGCACAGGGAAAGCAGCACACTCACACATCATCCCGTACTCTGGGCACTCGTTACCTCATACACAACAACAAACTTCCTGAACAGCATGCCATGAAGATAGGAAAGATAGACACATTACAACAAAGCATTAATTGTGGCACATTGAAATCAAGGACCACTTAATGTGCTTTGGTCAAATATTTCTACACTGTACACAAGCTTTTAGGCACAAGGATTTTGTCAAGTGACCAATGACACTGAGATGGAATGTCTTGTGATGATCGTAACAGAGACAACGGCAGAAAAAACATGCTATAATTGCAACTTACAAAAAGCAAAATACATAGTCCGAAAAGGATTCTTTTTATACTCTAAATGCTTTTTGGAGTATTTGGTCTGCATTGTGAATTTGAGGTGTTTAATAACGGACTAAATCAGTGACTAACCCACTGAAGTGTACCTGAAACAAACCTTTAATGAGTCTAGCAAATATTTTATAGAATTCCAGAAAGACAAATGATTTGTTATTCCTATTCTTTCTTATTTAAGGTCACTGCTCAAATTGTTACACTTGTGGAACCCCCTGTTTTTTTTAAGAAGCCTGAATAAGAAAGCCAGCCTCTCTAGAAACAAAGGGCCACATGGCATTGGCCACAGCCCAGGAGTTGCTACATGCAAAACAAAATACAAATATAGAACCTTTTTCTTTTGTTTTTTTTTTAGGGGTAGCAAGGGAGACCACAGGGGTAGCAAGAGAGAACTCAGGGGTTGCAAGTGCAACCCCTGGCAACTCCTAAATTATGCTCCTGGTGGCTAGTGCTAAAGGAAAACTCACTGTGTGGATGGTGGGAGATTGTTGTGTTAATATTTTAAAAGGTACACTGAGTTGTGTGGCATCTCTGGCACTATTGGTTTAGGGCAGGCGGAGTGGAGGTTTGCTGGTATAAAGTGTTTGGGCTAAACTGGATGAGTTTACTTGGGCGGGCCTTAGTGAGTTTACTATCATTTTGTAAGACTATGGCTCACTTTCAATGCCCACATATTATTGTTGTTTATTGTGGAGGAAATAGTTTGAGGTACGTTACTCCACTATATTTGAAGGTTTCATTAAAATATATGTTCCGCGGCTTAATGGAACTATTTCTTATTTTTTCAGAAATTCATCCAAGGGAAGTGTGGAGATTCCCAAATGTGTTTTCTGCACAACTAGAACAAGCTATGCACCTTGTAAATAAAAGTGTATGTGCTTTTTGAATGGTGTAGGCATGGCATCTTTTGAAAATGAAAACATGGTGAAAATATTTTTCTGAGTGATGGAGTGAATGTTACTGACTATGGGAATGTAAACATTCAAAATGTTTATGTGAGAAAGATGTACAGTACATATGAAAATATTTGCAGGTAGTTTAAGGAAATAAAAGTCAGAACAGCAAAACAATCTTTGAAGAGCCATCAATGTATGATAAATTGTTTAAATTAAGTGTGAACCTCCCCACCCCATTCAATTGGACGATCTGTCCACGAACATCGCAGTAGTCCACGGATGGCACCTGACCCATCTGGGTCTTCTAAGGTTGCCTGTCAGGGAAAGGGGACTGTGGGGTCCGCAGGCAGTTGTGAGTGTCCACAGACAATGGAGGATCAGCAAATCAGGTTTCCTGGGTGTGGTGCACAGGAAGGGAGGGTAGCAGGAGTTTTGCTTGTAGGAATTGTGAGATGATTGAAAATGGTCATGCAAATTTCTTTCAGCAGGCAGAATGTTGGGATTTTGGGGGACTCTTGGGTCCACTGGTTGAAGGTTCATGCTGACCATTGAGCAATAGCCAGCAATCTTGGATTCACCAAATTGGAATTGTTCTGGTATGGAGTGCGAGGCATGAAGTGGGTGGACTTACTTCCATTTTGTGCAAATATGGTTCTATTGAAAAATCCAGACATTATTATCATTTATTGTGGTGGGAACAGTTTGGGGAACGTAACTGGAATTTCATTGCAGTTTGCAGGAAATGTTCCCTAATTAAATAATTATTATTTCACGCATTGTACAGAGACAGGTGTGAGTGCGTTCCAGTTCATTTGGTCCCCAAATGGAAAAATCAAGGCACAATGTCAATAAAGCTGATTGTGCTTTTGTTTGCAATGTTGGCATGACTTTGTTTCATATTGAGAACATTACATTTAGGGGATATGGCCAACATTTTTCAGCGAGATGGAGTTCATCTACTGGTGTGGGTAATCAGATTTCTGTGGAAATCATGTGAAAGTGAGAAGAAATAAGGAAATTCAGTGAAATGTTTTCTTCAGTTTGTAAAACCAAAAATACAAAAAAATACAAAGAAATATAAAAGCAAAAAACACAAAAAAGGTTATTTTAAGAGCCACACTTTTTTAATGTAAAACCCATTAAAATGATTTCAATTGTCCCACTCCTTGACATTTTTAGATTTCCGTGGACCACCACAGGGTCTGTGACTTTTGTTCACACTTCTATTTTTTAACTGTGAAAGGTGGTTTCTAAAGAAACTTATTTTTTAGTATTTTTCAATTTTGTAATTTCTTTGGCATTTTTTCTCAGGAGAGGCAAGGTAGGGGAGGGAAGGGAGGGAAAGGGCACCAACCACAGGTACGAAGGGGTGGGTGGAGAGAGGAAGATGTTGGGATGGCCTTAGTCAGGAAGTTTGCAGTGTTTCTCATGCCCCTTGAACGCAGCCTCAAAAGAACTCCGAAACTGCTCCCACCTAGAGGTCTGTGCTTCACAGTACATGCATAGCACTGTTACCCTTGAAAGGTAAGGGTCAACAGTGTACTGTATGGCCCGTGAAGCCACCGCTGGGATCCTCTGCCCCAAAGGAGTATTCTTTGTGGTGACAGGAGCAGATGAAGATGATGAGGTGGAGGAAGTCAATCTGCTATTACCTGAGAAAGGTACTGCCTTTCTCAGAGCAGTCAGGTGGGTCAATGTGGTGTGGGGCCTCATGGAAGTATTCCCGTAGGAATACAAGCCAGGTTTCCCACAACTGAGTACAAGTTTGCACTCAGTGCATCGAATCTTGCTTGCACAAGCCTTTGGGACATTTCCAATGGTCATAAAAAATTGCCACACCCAACACTGCCTCCGAGTACTGGTGACAGGGACTTCCTCCACTTCATCCTCTTGATCCTCCTCTTCTGTATCACTGTGCCTGTTCCCCTCTCCAGGCCCTCCAGATTTTGATGGTGGTGGTAGCTGGACAGACGCAATGGCTTCTGTCCTGGGTGTTAGTCTTAGTAGTGCACAGAGGTGGTGCGAGTTATGGTCGCTTAGCGTACCATACCTGGCAAATTTCAAGGGTGTTCCGATTTTCCTTGTAACCATAACGTCCCTTTAATAACATTTTTTATATATATATATATATATATATATATATATATATATATATATCACTCTTGGAATGTCTGTGCATTGGGAATTGATCATTTGCACAGCCATTATTTCCCTGAGCCTCACCTAAAAATCTACTTGGTGGTTTAAATTATCACCAGACTGCTCCTGGATCTCAAGGGAGTGATAATGTCATAGCTATGCTATCCTCAAACCTGAATCCTGATGGTGTCCAAATCATCATATATGGTTCAATCATTTCAATATTAGTGTGGGTGTGGTGAATAAGGAAATGGGCACCAAGACCAGTGTGCATTATGTACTTATTGAGTCAATCATAGAACCCTATTAAAACAAACACATTTGTCAAATGTACATATTTGTGGTCATTCTCATGTTACCAAAATTCTATTTGATTTTATGCAAATCAGACAGGAACCCTCATTGCTGTTATGTCTTCTACCACTTTCTCATTAGGATCTTCGAAAGAGCAGACCTATCAGAAAACAATGGTTATTCTACATTTTTATAATGTGCCTTGCTGAGTTAGACATGTTTGGCAATTGTATTATGACTAAATTATATACTGGAAGTAATATTAGTAATAAACATTGCACATTTTAAAAAAGCAACAGTTTACAATGTTAGCACAATTTAAACATGTCAGGACATCTTGTCTGAAGTGGCTCTGGCAAAAACTAACCTGACAATGTGACTTTCACCCACATAGACATAGAAGCACACAGTGAGAAAGATAACAAAGGGAGGGAAAGATTAGGAGGGAGAGAGAAAGAGAGAGAGAGAATAAGAGAGCGAGAGAGCGAGAGAGGCAGAGAGATAGAGAGAGACAAAGAGACAGAGAAAGAGGGATAGAAAGAGCAGATAGACATAGATAGATATCAGTGTATGATATTCCAGGTACAACTAGTGTTATGCAGGGACATCATTTGGGGTTGACCAGGGGTCGTGGCTGCAAATTCTGTGGTCTCCCTTGCTACCCCTGTAAAAAAAGAAGAAAGAAAATAATTTAAATGGAAGCTCCTGGGCACTGGTGTAGTAGGGGCCCTGTCACATCAGGTCTGGGATAGCCCGGGCACAGTACTCACCCATTAGGGTGAAGGCTGGGCTGGGGCTTGCAGCGTGAGATGGAAGCGCTCAGTAGGGTCAGCTGACCCTGACATGTGGCACGTGTTACATGCCACGTTCAGCTCCACCACTTCTCCTCCAGCTTCCTCGGGCTCATATACAGGAACCAGGAAGCTGTCCAAGATTCCTGGTTCCTGTTTGTGAGCAGAAAGGAGGATCTGAGGGTGGCCTGGAGTGACGGACTGAAGCTGGAAAAACAAGTAAGAAGGCTATTTTTTTATGTGATGTGCATTTTGCATGTGTAAAGTGTGTGCCAAATGTATGCATGTGCTATGGGTCAGTGAGTGGTGGGTGAATGAGAAGCAATGGGCTAGTGTGTGTGTTTGAATGTTCCGGGTGGGTGTGTGCCTGTGTGGAGAATGCAGTGAGAGTGGGTGTAAGAGAAAGTATATGAGTGAGGGACTGGTGGGTGGATGAGTAGGAATGTGATAGTGTGTGTTTTAATGTTCTGGGTGGAAACATGGGTGCGAGACACATCTGAAGGTCATGTGTCATCACTTCCTGTAATGTCACTTGAGGGTGGGGTCAAATGACATCACTTCCTGTGATGTCATTAGAGGTCAAGTGTTGTGTGATGTCACTTACGCTACTGCAGGCATTTTGGTGAAATTACATCCCTGGTTTTATATATTGCTTTGATGATTTGCCTTTGTTTCCTCCACTTCTGCAATTACCTTAAAGCATATTGCCAATGCCACCTTTGCAGCTTTTGCAACACCAGCTACAGTTGAAGGCTCAAACTCAGAAAACTCAGGTGTTTACATGTATGGCCACTTTTAAGAGCATGCAAGCATGCCTGTGAAGGTGACTCATTCAAATTGCCCTTAGCGGCTCTTATATCTGTCCTGGTCCATCTAAGGATGAAGGTGTGCATAGTGTCTCATCCATTTAATTGTGCCTACACTTCAGCAGCTGGGGTGGTTCAAGGCTCACTAAAGTATTCCTGTTCATCTGCTTGTTTGGGAAAAGACTGGGCATCAGGGAAGAGGCTAAGTCAGAATCATGAATAGCTGGTCATTGGGAAATTAGTGAAACTTGCCATCTTGCTTTCGGGTAGACTCCCGTAGAGGCCCCATGAAACTAATGAGGAGTATCTGTTGACAGCTTTCCGTGGCCTTCATTTCAAAGGTTGGGCAGGAGCAAAAGGGTAGCAGTGATATAATGTGACCAGGATATGATATAGGATATGATAAGTGATTGATAGCGCGCCTCTACACCATGGTGTACAAAAGTCCTGATAAGGGGTGGTAGGATTCTTTAGAGAAAGAAAAAAGCACACAATAAAGCAACTCGTTGCTTTCAACTGAATAAGTAGATGCCTGAAATTGCATTCAAACTTTTAGCAGTTCATGCCATACCCAACATTTAATTTCAGAACATACATTAATTCTAGGGACAGGATCCTGGACCCGCAGGTGCGCATCGCTTCTCTGTCATCACCTGAGAATGCGGTGATTCCACCTGATCTACACTTCATGCAGCGGCATCTGATTAGGACTGTGACTTTGTTTAAGATCATCCAAGTGTCAATTAAGGGATAACTGGTGATCATGCATTGACCTCACGCTCTAATTGTATGTTTATTGGTAATGTTACAAGCAATGAGTGTGTTCCTGCTCTAAATGGTGGTATTGTAGTCTTGGCAGAATATACAACTTACCTTTCTTTAATGCAGTCCATATGGACTGGTTCACAAGGATGAGAACTGGCACGTGTTTGGTGCATCTTTAAAAAGCACTTGAAGAATTGTTGATGAATTCCAATGGCACAAAAGCATATCAAAATTGTTTTTGGCATCACAAGCTTTGCTTCACGGATAATATGAAATTGTGCAAGTTAATCATTGTTATTCTTGGTCCTACTGACTCATCAAATTCCTTACTATTTGAAGGCTGAATGTTTTCCAAGAGGGATATTCCAAACATTACAGGAATTTCAAGATGATCCCAACAAGAGATGTAAGTCCTGCCCTCCTCCTGCATTGGACACGTAATGGACGACGGATCCCTTGGCTACTGCAAGGGACTGTGACAAGTCGGATGAACTATGATAAGTCGGGTGAACTAAAAGTAAATGTGAATTATCTTTCGTATTCCGGAATTACCTCCCATACCCTTTACTTATCAAGTCATTTCTACATAAAGAACTTAGAAAAATTGCACTGGCTATGTACCATTATTATACATAACAAACTCACAAATACTGCAAAAAAAATGTGAATTTAGACAATCCTGGCTCCAAGTACATTTCATACAAACTCTGCTGATAGTAAACCCCCAGTCAAACAAAGGTGTTGGCTGAAGAGCAGGCAGCAGTATTGCTCATGACTCTAATGGACTCACCTTGCACTTCTGCGTGGGAGGTCTCAATGCCTCCAGTTGAACAACCTTGGATTTGTTTTACAAAGGAATTTCTGCTTTTTCTCATGAGATGATTGTTGATCAGATCCACCATGTAAACGTTGCTGAAATAGATCCTTTTCATATAGCTGCGCCTCCAATGAAACGAACAGGGACTCTGGCGAACAGTCAATCTCCTAATATCTATCAGTAATATTCACATCCAGAGTGTAACTGGATTTTCTATCCACAGATGATTCAGGTTTTGCCGCCATTCGATAGAACCACTTTTTTTTTAGTTCAGGTAGACTTGCAACCAAACCTTAGGCACAAATCCTATTTGGATGATATCCAGTAAACAGGAAGTATGGTTCACGTACTAAGGATCCGAGCAGCCCAATCTATCTGGCTGAGGAAATTGCCACAAGGACTACATTTTCAAGGCACCACATCTTATAATTGATATATTTGTTTTTTTATAACACACTTAATATAGAAGAGATTTTTAAGCACGGACCCGGGATTCAAACCGTCATCCTGCTTCCAAGAGGAGCGCTTTGCCACTGAGCTATACTACCCGTGGCTGCTTTTCATTGTTTTTCATGACTACTGTTTTCATTTGTTCCCACAGAGGCAACTATAGCTGCTTAGGAACCAGTAATAGATTCCATTGCAATAGAACAGTTAGCCTTGAAGTGTTGTAGCTCGAAACTGTGTATGAGGCTTGACGCCAGTGGTCAATCTAAGCCATTGCTTCATCGGGATCCCAAAATGCCTGAGTGGCTGCACGTTGAGTTTCCTCCCATAGCTGATAAGTGCTTTGTGATACACCAAGTAGTGAATGACATCCAATGATTTTGGTATGCCTCTATAGTGGAAGGTCTCTATGATATATAGTTCTCGACTGCTACTTTTGTACAGATTCCCAGAATGAGAAAACCATTTAATTCAATCTCCAATCCATCAATTGGAGCATTTAAATAGTCAGTAATGGAAGAGTATGGGAGATGATTCTTTCAGGGCGGATTGGGGGAGTGGTGGGTTCTACTGAGGATCCTTACAGATGCGCCAGGAAGCAAGGCAAACCAAGGGATTCATTGTTGTAAGTCCCCTTTTGCTCTACAGTCTTCGAGAATGATCTTGGGTAAAAACCAAGGTCTACTGATGATGGAAAGACCCTTCTGGTCTGGTTCATCTTTCCTGGTAAATATGAGCTCTTGGCAATGAACCTCTGCCCCAAAGAAGATCTGGCCTGACGGGACGTCAGGGAAATGGCACCTGGTTCCACCCTTGCATGTTTACATATTATGTTTCCACCTGGATGCCTGTCTGTGCAAAGCACGGGCTTAAGTCCTTTGGGTTTGAATTGGTAAGTCTCCCAAGGTTGCGCCCTATGTAAGATTACGGCATCCGTTGTCAGACTTCTCAGATCTTCTATGTTTAGGGGAGACCATCTAAGTAGACGTTCCTTGTCTATTCACCGTTCTAGTGTTTCCTTTATGGGTGACGTTACTGTAATCACTGTCACATACTGCCCGGAGGAGACTTGTAATGGGTCACTGGGTATTGGAAAAGGAGTTTCAGTTGGTAACATACCCATGGAACCATAGCTGTACAGGCCACTAAGTCCCCTTTTAGGCGAAGCCATCTTCTCACAGGGGATGATTTTCCTTGTAGTATCGCAGCCAGGTATAGTTGGAGCTTTGTCGTCATTGAAGGGGTCAGGCAGGACTTACTCATTTCTATATATTCCTCTCAGTCTACCTTGAAAGGAACCTCTTGTTGACTTTTATGGAGGTGTGTCTGAGGTACGTCTTGCTGGATGAGAGAGTGTGTTTCCAGTCTTTAGATAACTTTTCCAAGAAGGAGTCAGGTTGCAATGTAAATTGGTTGGGCCCAAAGAATGGCAGCTTGGGAGCATAGGCGGATTTAACAGCCAGGCAGACAAAGGGCGAGCGGGCACCTCTGCCTTGCCCCGCCCCTTCCCTTCCCACATTCATCAGATTGTACTTTAAGAGCTGGAAGAGGGTCAGCGCTGGTGTGCAGCATGTGTGGCTACACTTGTGGGGTCCAGCGGTGGCGCTCATGGAGCCCTGCGCAGAGGGTGCCATTGACTCGACTCAGTCCCTCCCTCCCTCCCTCCCTCTATAGCAGGCTGCAGTGTGGGCCTGGTGCTCTTCCCGTGTGGTAGTGATCTGTGCTCTCACTGCTCAGGTACACTCACGGGCGGCCCATGCCTGCAGGCTGCATCAGAGAGAAGGTTACAAAAAAGGTATGTTCCGTTTAATGTTATGCTGAATGTGCGTCCGATGTTTCTAAAACTTCTGTATTTATGTACTTTAAACAAGGATTTATTTATTTGTGCAGATGAAATTAAATGTACAGCCCTGGTCGTTCCATTCTAGTATGTTCTCCAAACATGACACCCTGTTTCTATGACTTCCAGGCAGTGTGTTTGTTGAGCCTATGCAAAAGCAGAACGTGCTGTTGGTCTATCTGCATATGCCTAAAGCTAGACATGCCATCAGATATGGATGGCAATTTGCATAGAACCCTGAACACATTTCATAGAATACACTGATCATTGTCCAACAATTAACTATTTCACATGTTCCTTGAATGAATAACTTTACTCTCATTGTGATTTCGGAGCTTATCTGTGGCATTTCAGTCAATACTTAATGTGAAACACGACGCCATATTTTGCTCATCAACACTGAATCCGGCATTGTAAGCCATTAGCCATGGCTTCTGAATGGTGTTTTCATGTACCACCCATGTATGCCGAGGATGTAACTGGGTACTGTTCGGTATTAAAAGGTAATATGTTTTTTACTTTTGTATGTAACAACTCTATGGTTTGGGCGCACTCCTTTAATTACATTAGTAATATTTCAAGTTTGTGGGTTAAGGACACGAGCAGCGACATGCACAAAATGTTTCTGCAGGCTGTAGGAATTATACTGTGATATCACTTCCTGTAATGTCCTCTCCCATTGCCCTGAACCCTTTCATCTCCATCCTTAGCTTCAGGCTTGATCTTTCAATATTACCACCGTCGACAGCAAAACCTGGCGAGGAGGCCCAGCTGTGTCTAGCTAGAGTCACACCCCCAAACACAGAAAACTTTAAAAAATGAATAATTTATCCCTAAAGTTCATCACTGTGCAACTCCTCCCACTCTAGGTTCCGCCTCCACGACCCGCCCACTTGGGGCCCTCTGTCAGTTTTGCCCACGGGGCCCTTAACCTTAAATCTGCCACTGCTTGGGAGGGGCCACTTTTCGTGAAGCCTTAACTGCTGCTCTCCTCATTACACCATAATTCACCTCACTGATAAAAAGCACTTTGCACTCCATATTTTCAAGAGTGGAACAATATTTACCCTTTTTTTTATAATTGTTGTGGAGTGTCTGGAAATCCACGAGGAGGTGTTGTTCAGCATTCCCACAGTATGTGCCTCATATGATAAACAGATTGATGGCCGAGTAAGTTCTCTTCAAGGCCTCCTCGATTGTCTTGTCCACCAAGTCCATTGTATGTCGTGAAAATGTTTTCTTTTTGATGATGTGGTCTATACGTATGTCCGTGGGGAAGAGGATGGTAGATGATTCAGATGTAGAAACAAGTTCTCCATTCTCCAGCTTCGTGGTGCACAACTGAATATTTTTTCATTTAACATTGTTCTAATTATATAATTAATTAATATTGTATAACTCGTTTAATACTGGAGATCCAGTTAGAGCAGGACCTCGTTTAATACTGGAGATCCAGTTAGAGCAGGACCGGGATTCGAACCTGTGTTGCTCTTCGTTGTCTTGCTTTCAAGACAAATGCTTTGCCACTGAGATATCCCACTGAGCTATCCTCAAGCCCAATAATGTTTCAATATTATATAATGTTTCACTTCAGCCCAGCGCCTGCACCAGTGCAGCTGTGGCTGACAATCATGCTGTATGCATTGCGCTCCAGCATGGCCCGCACCATTACTTGCTCCATGTCCCCCTCACCCATCAGCTCCTGCACTTAAACTGCATGGCTGGGACTGAAGACCTCAAACATCTCATGAAGTTTTATAACTGATGAATCATGGGAATACATCCCTTTTACCCAAGGGTGAGCCGCCCCCTTTGGGACAAGGAAGGTGAGCCCACTAAGCTTAACACCCTTTAGGGTATAGGGCAAGCGGGAATTCCACTGGGTGTGCCCCCCCTTTTGATGCTACCAGATGCCCCAAAAAGGATATCAGTAAACTTCACTAGTCTCAAGATCCCAACATCTTTGTTGGCCATATGGGATTTAAACTGTGTGATGACTTACATCTTCCTGTAAGAATGGCTGGTATGGTTTCTGACCCTCTGTGTGCACAGTAGTTGTATGGAATGAAGGAACGCTGGAACTGCCCACCGCCTTTCAGAGGGAGAGAGAAATAAACATTCAGCATTAGAGATGGGAGGAAGGGAAGCCTGCGGAGCCAGAGAAGAATGGGGATCTCCTCCTGGGAGGTGTGTCTGGAAGAGGAAGAGCGTATACCAGGTGTGGAGAATGAGACAGCGGCCACGCCCTCGGAAAGCTCACAGCAAAACTGCGGCAGGGGCCAGAAGCTCCAAGCCTAGAGGAGCAACACAGAGCACCTGCCCCTTAGATGTGGACAACTGGTGGTTCTAGCTCACTTTTGCCAAATGGCAAATTTGCTGAATTCAATTTTGCTGCAAATGTTTTAACAATTTAGTTTACTGCATATGGCTATATGGTAAATTGGGGAAAGGTATATAATGGGGGCATGAAATGGTGGGATATGGGGCTCCCACCGCTTTTTGCAGAAGGTAAATCAGCAAAATCAGTGAAAATAATTTTGGCAAAGTTACCATTCAGCAAATAAAAAATTGCCAATCCTTCATAGAACCCTACTGGTGTGCGAGACACTGGCACCCAGGCCCTGCATGAAGCCCCGGGGGAAAATAGGGCAAGCTTCATCTGACACTTGACACCCGACACGTCAGCAGAAGAGGTGGTGATGCATTTGCCGAACTCCCTGACTCTCCCATGTAGCACCATCCAGGGAACTAAGGTACGCAGTCGCTCCGGGGAACTGGGAGAGGGGAGTGAGGCCTAGAGAGATCCCAAAGGAAAATACCTAAAATGGCCTAAAAACTTTTTCTTGGGAAAGAGCACAAGGAAATCAGTTGGAGTGGGGGACACTGGCCAGATATCCCCATGTGAGAGGAAAGACAAGAGACATTAATTGGACTGAATTGAACCCTACAGACAAGGTGGTTGGAGAACCATTCAGCCTACCGACTTAGGCAGTGCCCAGGGTCGGGGAGTCCCTAATGAGAAAGACGAACCAGGTAAGTGGGTCAGAAGTCAACCACTATTCATTTTTTATAGAGCCAAGGCCCAAGTGTGCCTTTGTTGAGTTTATCTGTTTCTTTTATAGTGGAAGGAACACACCTCAGGTAAGTATAGTGTTCTGGATGGAGCAATTTCTTGTTTTGTAAAGGACATTCTGAAGAGCATACCTTCATACTTTTTCTTTATCGTTTAGAGCCATACATCTTAGACTTAGGGATAGCATTGATTTCTTCATGAACTTAAATAAAGCAAAGTTCAGACGTAATGCCCCTTGTCCGTCTCCCTGGTCTATCACAGAACCTACCAGTGCGCAGATCCATACCCAAACCATTCTCCCCCAATCTTCATCTTCCGGCCCAATGCAGCAGGGCAGAGTAGTCCAGCGGGGTGAAGGGAAGGGCCTGTGTACTGATTCTTAGATGTAAGCTTGCAACAGCATTCAATCGTTTTAGTGTTGAGAACTGTGCATGCAACAGGTAGCTTTAATTTTAATTAAGTTACATATTTAATGGGTTATATTAGACTGAAAGAGGGCCACTAAATATCCTTTCATACCTACCGTGATTCCTTTTGCTAACTCTTGGCAGCATCCTTGCGCCAGCCTTCTTGTGGAGTCCCAGAAGGATGACAGGGCTTATATTCCTTGTACAAGTGGCAGTCGATGAATTTTGAAAATGTGTTGGTCATAAATATGTTCCCTTAATTAGTGTATGTGAGGTAATCCTCCTTCCCAAGTAAAGTTAAATAATGGTCTAATAGGTTGCATTATACAGCACCATATCGCAATACTTAAGATACCAGGTTACCAACTGTAACAAACAATGCAATGAGGATATTCAAGTGTATGCCTTTTCTGTAAGGTGTCAGGATGGTTGGGGTTCGTTATAGTGTTACCAGACACTTCACATGGATACTGTAGGTTCTTCTTTCCTGGGTTAGTCCCGAAGGGAATTTTTAATGTCTTCACCTCCTTCTCATCACCTTCTCGGTCTCGTAGGCCAGGGTCTCTGTCCTTCCTTTCTCTGCTTTGGGGCACTTCATCCTTCTCTGTGGTCAGGGCCTTGGCACGTTCTTCTTCGTGTCAGGGCCTCTGTGCTTTCCTGCTCTGCCTTCCGCTTGGCCAGAGCCTTCATCTTCACCTTCTCTGTCTTTACCTCATCAAAGGCCTCTGCTTTAATTTCCTCAGCCCTTTTCTTGACTAGGGCTGTGGCTAGGTCTGTACTCAGCTGCCATTTGGTCACTGCTTATCATCATGATTCAAGTCTTACCAAGTTAACTCTCATGAAATGAGGTTTGTTGACACAGTTGCAGACCCAATTTGCATGTAATAGTCTCTCTTTTGTGTTTTGTGTTTTTGATCTACTTCATAATACTGACACAACGATTTTTGCATTATTTTCTGTGTGTTTTATTTCTTCACAATTTTCTTCTCGAAACTATTAAATCTTGCTTCTCTTTTTTGTGTCTCAATGCCCAGCCCCCAAATTGTCGAGGCTGATTATTGGTCTATAGCCACCAGTTGAATTATACAGACCCCATTCTGGCTGCAACAGTGTTGGCGTCCCCTTTGCACTTGTGGCTAATGCCTAGATTTCTTACGGTAATATTCCTTGCTCCTAGCCATATTCTTGCTTTTTCTTATCGCAGTCATTACTTTTTAGATTTCCCTAATGCACGACAGAAACCCCATGGCATGTATGTATTTATTGATATACAACTGCACCGTTTGTTTTGTTTTTTCCTGTCAAAGAGGAGACATAAAACCCACCCACTTGCCAAAATCCACCTGTTCCTTGCTCAATCTCTTGAACCGATGCCATCCCAATAACATGAGATTTAAACGGAGAGTAATGATTGTGACGAGAATAGTAGGGTCTGCAATTAATATTAATGATTATCAATGCTCAGCCTAACCCCCACATACCTCTTTCTCGTCTTCGTTGTTACTTTCGTGATTTACCCGCTACATATCTTTATTGGCCTGAGAACTTTCTACAAACCACCGAAAAACCAATGATGGCTCAACACCATGGATGCAGTTTATGAATGCCAAGCATGCAAAATGAAACCACTGACATGCCACTTGCAGGACCACCCAGAATGCCGTAGCAAAGATCCTTCCTCCCATGTCTTAAATGTTCAGACCTCTGGTGCAGCTGAAAAGAAAATATTCATATTTGGCCATTAAGTTTTTTTTTCTCACTGGAAATATGCAGAGAGCTATCTGTGATCCACACCAACATGCTTCTATTCCAGTCAAGCCAACAACTGCTGCCTTTCATGATTCCTAAATTCATGAAATGAGTTCCAGTGCGTAACTGCAGATACATGAGTGAAGGAATGAGGAAAGAAGGCGTGGCAAAAGACAGAGTGTGAAGCGGAGGAGTCTGATCTAAGAATAATCGTAGGGAATTTGTCGGGCAGTAAACGCCTCACATCGCTTGCCCCTGATCCCAAAATAACCTCTAACAACCCTGGGGGTGATGTTCCAACATGTCAAGTGTTACCTCCATGTCCCCTAGCCAGGAGGCACTAAAGAGTAGTGGCTGCGGTGCTCACTCAGCCCCATGCTACAACTGAACCATTAGTGATCCTAATCATAAAGGTGAAACGGGCACAGACAGACCAGTGCACCTCTTTCACCTGGTAATGTATACAAGTGCGGGGTTCATTCCCCAGGGGAGGGGGAAGTTTGCAAGCTCCCACAGAGGTAATCCAGACAGCAATAGTACTGTGATACCAAAATAAAATAATGTCCAACCAAGGTTCTGTAAACAATGGATCTTTAATTAAACTAACAAACATTCAGAATGCTATCAACACTACTGCCCCCCACCCCTCTGGAGGGAAAGACGTAGAGAAAGCAGACTTTAAAATAAGGGACACCGTTGGTTTGTAGGTAGGTATGCTCAGGCAAAAATGTCAGCAGTAAAATGTTAATGTTATTGATAGATCTTTCAAAAAGGTAGAGAAAAGGGCTAACAAGTCATTAGGCTCCTTTCAGGTGGAGCAGGGGGGCCAGACCAGTTCAAATGCTTTAGGTCATGTCTTTCAGGGCTCAACAGCATCATAACAGTCTTTTTGGCACTAAACCGAGACTCAGAGTGCTTTTTGTGCCGAGTTTTGGTCAATTCTGGGAGCGGAGTTGATAGGTTCCTACAATGCAGTGCTTTTCAGCATTGGTGATGACTTCCTGGTTGAAGATGCTGGTGGTGGCAAGCAGTGTCGCTTCAGCAATTCCAGGCTCCTCGAATGTGGGGAAGTGAAGTTGTGTCTTTTGTAGCAAGCAGGCTTCACTACTTCAACATGACATTGTATTTCTGCACTTGCAACTGCCTGGAGCATGGATAAGCTGGTAAATGGATACCCAGGGTCGAGTTAGGGATGCTTGGAGATTCAACAGTCTGCGATGCAGAGACAACAGAGATTTGACATAGACATCAAGTGAAACTAAGAGATGTGTTAGGTGGTTGTACCACAAGATCAAAGATGACAGTGGTGCCCTTGCAGCAACTTGGACAGCAATGAAGGTGCCCAAACTAGCATCAAGATGTTTCAGAGTTAAAGAGAGAGCAAGCAGCCACTTCCCTGGTTCTTTGGTTTACTGCAAGACCCAACCCCAGCTCTTAGGGGCAAGGTGAGTCCTTTATTCTTCCCTTTTCCATCAGAAAGGTCTGTAGAGAACACCTGCAGGGTTATGTCCCCTCAAGTGAGCAGGGTCTTGGGTATGAGTATCTTCGTTGTAGGTCTTGTCCAGACATCTGGTCATCCCAAATAGCCTCTTAGGACAGTAAGGGAGAAGATCTTTCATCTTCCTTGGAGACCCTGGTCTTTGTCAGAGGACTTTGGAGTAGACAGCACTTCCAATCAGGTTCCAGTGAATCCTTCTTCAAGCAATTTAAAAGAGGAATCAACTTAGGGGCCACCCCATTATATAGGTAAAATACTACCATAGATCAGTCCACAGCAAGCCAGTTGCTAAAGTTCCAATACTGACAGCTGTAACCAGTGGCCTTCACCTTATGATGTCATATCAGGAGTGCCTTGTCTGCAGGAAGTAGGGAGGGGGATGGGACGTTTGGGAGCCCTAGAAAAATTCAAGATGGTGAGACCCCTCTGTGGACTGAAGCACTCCTCTGGGCCACTCTAACTCTGTCTCCTTCCTCTGTCTGGCTACATCAGAAGATCTGCAGTAATTGACACCCTGGTTTGACGTGGTCATTGTAAAGGTAATGCTGTCTTTGAAAAACTGGTTCCCAAGGGATCTCCAAGGAGTGTTTCTGTTCCCTGTAGGAAGGGGAAACCCCTTCTCAGGCGGATCTGGGTGAGGTCTTCCAGGCCTGGATCCAACATGCTTGTTGTGGACACACACAGTCCAGCCATCTTAATATACCACATGAATGAGTCCCAGTCCACCAAACTGTGAGATGACATCAAGTACTTGTGGTGGTATAATTGTGCAATCTTGGTAGTCATAGTTTTCCATTCCAAAGGGCACATTTCATCAACCCAGTAAATTACTCCAAGAGGTACAGTTACATTTTCACTTTCTTGCAAAAAGGTCCCATCTGGAGGGCAAAATGTAGGTGTAATGTGGAGGTGAAATAGGCTTCATTCCTCCCTTTTGCATGCCACAGTGCAAATGTCACCTGCCATTTATGGATGGCAGGCACGGTTTACAATGGATTCCTACCAAATCTACATGATTTTGGCTGGTAGAAAAAGCAGATGGAGTCCATAAGAATCCACGGCATTTAAGCCTGCATTAAAAGGTCATGGTGGTGTAAATGTTGTCTCTTTTGTATGGTGCAGCGGAAGGGAAAGCAGAATTATACGTTGTGATCCTTGCCCTCTCTCTGTCACACAAATGCATGAAAATGAGGAGTGATTCAAATGAATTCATAAAGGTTTTATGTGTTCATTTTACGGTATGCCTTGAGGAACTTGTGTATGTGACCAATTGGCACAACCTAACAAATACCCTGCACGTAATTGACAGTGTTTTCGAAAATAAGCCCTTATGTGATTCAACTCTTAAAGTACTTAATTCATCTTTTATAACTCACTTAACACCGGAGAACACTCTCTAAGTGCAGGGCCGGATTCAAACCTTCGTTGCTGTGCAATGTCTTGCTTTCAAGACAAACACATTGCCCCTGAGCTATCCTCCCGGTCAATGGAACATAACAGAGAGAAGTTGCTGTACCTGGATTAACTCTGACTTACTTCTGGAAAGCTGGAAAGAGAAGAGTACGTCAGGAGTAAGACAGAGTTGCTCAAGGTAACTCCTTAGTCTCTCTCCGGGACGAACGTATGTCATTTCTTTGTGACTCGGCCCCTCTCGAGTATTATTGGCTTTCTGTTACTGCTCCTCTTCTGATTTTCCTCCACTGTAAGGATCGGGTCAGAGCGTGAGAGCGAGCTGACATTGCCCTTGCACGTGCCATGACGCTACCCTCCTCTGTTGCCAGTTCATATTCGAAGGGGATCATTATGAGTTGGGCGGTAAGGGATACTGGGCACCGGAAGGAGACTGGTGCCGTAATCCCTTAACGCACAATTCTGAGGTCCCTTAGCGGGAACCGTAAAGGGCCCGTTATTAGCGCCTTCCCCATTCCCATTGAGCCCTATGGGGGCTCAATGGGAATGGGGAATGGTTGGTTGAATGGGGACTTACCGGGTCCTCCATGGTCGGAATGACCCGGTAAGTCTCCATTCAACCAGACCGGTGCCGGACCTGGTATTGGAGGCAGCCATGGCGCAAATAGCGCCATGGCTACTTCCAATCTCGGTATGAGGGCCGAAGTCTCCAAACAGCATGGCTGTGGCCATTCAATGATGATACAGCCTGCCCTGTGCGGAAGGCGAAACTCATGTATAATTCCTCAAAACATTTTCGCAGGGAAACGCTAAGGCGTTCATTGGTGCTTCCTTTGCTAGGAGTCCAGTGCCCGTGGCTGGCAGACACCCCGATCTTTTACTTTTCATGTATATTGGTGTAGTCTAGATTGAAGATACTTGTGCAGTACGAGCAAGATTTCTGTGGAAACTACGTCAGCGTTGCCCTTCTGCCGAAGTGTTTACAGCATGTCAGCGCCCTGAAACTTTCCTGCAAATCGTGTGCCTTCGATTTCTGTCGCTTCCTTGAAACACGTGGCTTCCGTAGACGTCAGCGTGTATTTTCTATTGTCCCCGCATTTCTCAGCACGATTAAATCTGTGGCTTGGTTTATAAAAACAGACAGCGATTCTTCTGGCATTAGTCCCGGCCTCATTCTCACGCACAATCACATCACGAGAAACAAGAAAATACTGGGTGTTTTCCACATTATCTTCAAATCTAGCCCATGCAATTTGCAGACTATATCATCTTAGCGTGCATTTCTGTTTATGTGTGCCCCTGGGCGCCCAAGGTTTCCTGCATAGTGCAACGCTGTCACCGGTTTCACCATGGTTAGAAAGTGAAATGCTGAGTGATGTTCCTTGGGAATGTCATTTATATGTGCACATATAAACTTTGCTGCTTGGCAGACCCACCTCACGTCTTGCTGAAAGAAATCTGTGTCCACTATTGTAGTGATCTATTGTGCAAAGGTAAAGACGTGTTGTGTTATGTCAATAGTTATCTAGAGAGGGTGTATCTGCTATTGTGATGGTGTTACAGCAATGTATACCTGGCCGGGAATGAATTGCTTGAAGGCTCGGGGCTTCCAGCAGACCATGAACTTAATGTGTGTGTTTAGAGCATGACCTATGTGGGGGGCAATGTCAGGTGCCATGCACGAGGGTCAGAGATGTCCTCAGACTAAGTTGCTGCACGTTGGTTGCATCGCCTTCTGCAGACGCTGGGAGCAGCACATATATTTTGCATGCGTGTGCAACAGCAGGGAGTGCCGGGTTCTACATATGGAGGGCATTGTGCAAGGTTTCCATCCCTTTATGGAAGAAAGAAGTCAAGGAGGCGGAGTGTCGGGCACTGCATAACGGGCGGGGGGGGGGGGGGGGTCGGGGGGTGCAGCACCCCTCATTATGCACCGATCATCATTCTTTATCTCATGCTCAGCGCTGCATTTTGTATTACCCTTCATGGCAGAGTGATTGATACTACCTATAGGGAGTGAGGGCTTGCAGACATTCATTTGATGGAATTTCCTAAGTGGGGGCCTTCGTGGACTCCACCTTTGAATCCAGCCGAGCACACCACATTACAAGTCGTGCCGGTGTCTATTTCAGTGCTTTTCACATGGCTTTCTATTTGATGCCATGGGGTGGGACTCAGGGAGGGACATGCCAGTGCACTGCCCATCCTTCTTAGAGAAAAATGTATTAGCACACTTTGAATGAGCAGTAAATATTTTTTGGCTTTTCAGACTGATTGAGCGTGCATTCAAAATGACTTGGTTGAGTGAAGTAGCTGACACACAAGAGCGCTTGAATTTCTTGTCATATTTATTAGCACACTTTTAGTGGAGAGGAAAAGGCCTTTGAGGCATGTGGCTGACACAATGCATTCACACACACAACTTTGTTGTCCACAATAGCGGACACAGATGAGCACTTGAATTCCTTGTAAAATGTATTACCAAAGTATGAGTGAATGGGAAAATTCTTTAGGACCATGGGAAAAAATGTTTTGCATGGTCCTGCTGATCACTCCGTCAATAGCATTAATGGCAGGGTGATTGGGTGTGTGATGCAACATGCCAGCCTTAATAGAGGAGGAATTGTTGGCATCTTGAGTGAAAGTAATCTTACACGCAGCATCGCTTAGCATAGTAACTGACACACAAGCACTTAAATGTCTGCTAAAAAGGTATGATCGCACTTTGAGTGATTGGGAAAAGTGTTTAGGGCATGCCGCTTGATTGAACACTCACTCATACACGACTTGGTTGGTCGCATTAGATTGGCTGTGTGATGAAACACACCACCTGCGGGATGGTAGCAGAATTTGACCTAGAACAGCTTGATTGAATTTGAGTTGACACACAATTTAGTTGAGCACAGGTACTGACACACACAATCACTTGACTTTCTATGAAGGGGGAAAAGTCTTTGAGGTATGCTAGGAACAAAATGTTTGCAGGCCACTGTTGATCACTCAGGCAGTGTGATTGGGTGTGTGATGAAACACACCACAGGCCTGGACAGAGGAGTATTTTGCATTGGGGTGGTTTGATTGAGCACACACCCGCACATGATTTGGTTGTGCGTAATAGCTGGCCCATGTGAGAACTTAAATCACGCGTCAAATGTATTATCAAAATTTGAGAGAAGTTGGAAAAGGCTTTTGGGACGTGCATCTTGAATGAGCACATGCTCTCACATGGCTTGCTTAAGCACAATAACTTAGACAAACACTTGAATTACTTGTTACATTTATTTGCACGTTTTGTTAGTAGGGGAAAAGGCATTCACACGTGTAACTTGATTGTCATGTACACATGATTTGGTTGTGACACAAATGAAGACTTGAATTTCTTGTCAAATTATTAGCAGTCTTTGAGAGAAGCCGAAAAGCCTTTGGGACACATGGCTTGATTGAAAGCATGCACACATGTGACCTGTTTTTGTACACTTGAATTTCTTGGGTGTGCCGGGAAGAAATTGCGTGTAAGGCCTTACTGAACGATCAGGGAGGAGTATTAGTGGCAGATTTATAGGGTGTGTGACGTAACACCACCTGCCTGGACAGAGGAGGAATTAGTTGTAGCTGATATATATGACAGGCATGTGCATTTCTTGTAAAATATACTGGCACTGTCACAAGGATGATCGTTTGCAGGATTTACCATGGATCTACAGCTCCTTCAGGACTCAAAGTGATATGGTCTGTCCCTGAATGAAGCCAGACTGTCACCCCAATTGGTGCAAGGTGGCTTCCCCAGTTCCAGATCTTGGTCAGGGGGAAAACCCAGAATAGGTGAAAAAAGCACAAGGTATGGGAAAGTAGTTTATGGAGTCAGCCAGGAGTCCAGGAGTTCCAGGAGGCAATAGTTGCATGAGATAGCAGAAAAAACCAGCAAGACCGGATAGAGTCAGCCTTGTTCCCAGTTGCAACAGAAGGCAGTAGCCACAACCAGCAAGACTGAACTCTCTCCAAAATCCAAGTCGCAGAGAAAGAAAGTAGGCTCGGGAAGGCAAGGAGGAATTGAGGATAAGGGTAGAAAGGCAAAAAATGCAAGAAGAAAGCAAACATCTGCTCCAGCTGAAGTGTTGCAACACAACGAGTCCCGATTAAGGACATTGCCCGCCATCTTGGATGATGTCACACTCTAGCACATTTCAAAAGGAATCCTGAACAGCTAGACATTTAACGCCATCTGCGCATGCGGGCATACCGTTTCCAGAGGAAGTACTGTGAGTGCGATCCAACAGGCACAGGTGAATGGAACAACTGCTGGGAAGGAATTGTTTGCAGGGCCAGGGTCAAGATCACACAGCATTGTTAAGTTTTGAAAAACATACTGTGATGAATCTGATGATGCCATCACTTCTTTCCTGGGATAACCTCTCCTCATGTGGCCAGGGGACGGCAGCTGGTGCCTGATCCTGACCCTGGGGTGGCAATTTGAGGAAGAATCACATGAGGGGATGAAACCCTCAGGGGGATGACACAAGATCATCAGGTGAGACGTGGTATCCCCACCAATTAAGGGGCCATAGATCCCTTTCCTACAACCCTAGAAACAATCCCTTCCCTAATGGACTCATGGGCTATACTTATACTACTTTTCCCGTAAAAAGTATTGGGATGATGAAGAATAGGAGTTACCTAAATGAAGATTCCTTTCCCAGTACTTTGATGAGAAAGATCCCCAGTGACTCACATGGGAGTTATAAGATTAGTATTGTGACGAGGGAGAAGAATGGAGTAATGAGGATTACATGTAAGAACCACATACAGCAGTCTAGTCTTTCCCAAAATCCTATTGGTCAGAGCCACTATAAAAGCAAAGAAAGACTCAGGAAGTATGAGAGAAGTACAACATAATCGTTTGTTGCAGGAGAAAAGGTTTTGAACTGCTGTTTCAGAGGAGAGAAGGGGAATCCCTTGAACCTCAACAAATTGTGGAGAATTGGTGAGTGCTGGGGCAACCCTGGGAATCATGTGGACCTCAAAAGGGGGAGAATCCCTAGCCACCAGCAATGTGCCAGAGAGAAACGTTGCCTGGTGAAGCCTCATCCTCTCGCTGCTACCCAACGGACTACTGTGCTGCAAATAAAACCATGAAGACAACAGGGGAAGGGCAGAGAAAGAAGACTTCAGGAACCAGTCTGTCACATAGAAGCCATGTGAGGAAGAGAGAGGAAGACTTCCTGGCAATGGTGGAACCCGGAGAGCAGTATCCATGCCACCCGAACACAGAGAAGCATAAAGCAGGCAGGCAGGCAGGAGCCGTGAGGGATGCAGGAGCAAGCTAAGTCGATAAGCCTCGGAAGTGGGGTCTTGGATGCCAAAGATCCACTCCATGTTCACCGTGGAAGAACCGAAGGACGCCACAAAATTCTAGTGAGCACTCAGGAAGGAAGCTGGGACACTGGGGTGCTTTCTGAAACCTTGCCAAAGTCTTCATAGAAAGCCGGTGAGTTCTCAGGAGGGAAGCTGGGACACCAGGGTACTTTGGCAACCTTATCAAGGTCAAATAGAGATACAGTTAGTGCATATAAGGGAATATGAGACCCAATGTTTAAAAAGGGGAAATAATGGAATGAAAGTAAGATATATACAAGCTTGCAAGTGTGCCAAATAAAACACACGAGAAAGCCCTGGCAGGAGAGTATATCAGCCAAAGTCAAGTTGGCTCGTGTCTTAAGTGAATCACATGAGGAAGTCTTGGTAGGAGAAGACTCCAGGCAAAGCCAAGACTGAGAGAAAAGGTTCAATTAAAGTGGAGAAGGAACCTGGGAGGTGAGTACACCTGGTGTCCTATGAAATTTGGACTGACAGCCAAGTTGTTTTGTATACAAATCGTTTTTGTTGATCAGAGAACTGCAAGGAATACCCAAAGCCTTAGGAGTTTAAAATATCTTGACGAGAAAACCTGGGCAAAGGAGCATTCACCTGGAACTGTAAACTGTGTCCATAAAGAACTTTTGTGTTGGAGTTACACCTTTCCTTTTGAACTTGAACATTTGTGCACTTTCAAGGTCAAAGACATTGGCCCTCATTACGACCCTGGCGGAGGTCCATGGTGCAATTTGCACCATGGACCATGGCGCAGAGCTGCCAACACCGCCATGGGGGTTGGCGGACTTACCGCCCCATTCCGAGGTTGGCGGGGCGTAAGTCCCCAATCCCCATTTACCCTTCCCCATTCCCATTTTTGCCCCATAGGGTATAATGGGAGTGGGGAAGGCGTTAATTACGCCACCGTAAATTACGGTGGCGTAATTAACAACAAGTCCCGTAGCGCCATGGATTTTTCCGCCTGCAAAAAGCAGGCGTAGAAATCTCCATGGCGCTACGGAATGTCGTAGTCTGGCGGAGAGGTACGCCATGCATTACGCTGGCGTAAACCCCTCTCCGCCAGGGTCCTAATGAGGGCCATTATCCTTTTCACGTTAAAGTTACTTTTGGAATGTGAGGGCCAGAATTGTATTTCGGACACAGGACATTTTTGCTTCGCACATCTTGACAACGGACAGACCCTTAGTTTTGATTGAGGTATGGAAGCACCATCTAGAATAGGGACAGCAAAGCATTTTCAACCCCTCCCGGCCCCTTTATTGAATGAAGGTTTCTAGCCAACACTCTGAGCTCTCTGTGTCGGGCGTTTCATTCCTGGCTACTCACAATGCTCAGAAAGCCCACATTCCTAACCTCTGAGTCAGGCACACGCAGGAATATATCCCATCATCTTATGTTTCAGTATACCAGTGTATATGTCCCACTTCTACAGGTTCTATTGAGATGTACGCAGAGGTGCCATCCACTAAATCTATTTTGGAAAAGGGTCATATTAATGAGGGTTTGGAGTATACCTCTCAGCAGCAGGTCAGGGATAGCAGGTCCATGGTCAATTGCACATGTTAGCAGTGCAGAATGGTTTTCATCCTCGTAGATATACGGTATCTCTGCCCACCTCTTTGGCATATGAATCCGATGATGCCTACGTTGGTGGTAATGAATCTGGTGAGGGTGGCGGTGACAAAGAGGATGACTATATCCCACCATGTTGCAAGTTAAGGAGATAAGCAATATCGGAGAACACTGTTAGTCCGACCAGCTGCAGTGAGCCCGAGGTACTGAAGGAGTAGAAAGCAAACTCAAACAGCCCCTGACAGCACAACCTCCAAATGAGTTCAGGGTGCGCTATTCCACAGAGTATACATCCTGCCTATACTCCCTTTGATAAAACAACTGAGAGACTTAGAATTTTCAGTGTTGTAGATCATCCTTAAGCAATGACAACACCAACCAGGCTATTACAGTAACTAGGGACATCTAAGGCATCTGTTTGTATGGTGGATCATCATGCTTCCTCTCCTCTTGCCTCTTTTCAACAACCAATAGCACCTGCAACCATTATCGCGGGTTCACAGTGGATTTCTTCGGTGTGGAATAATGTGTTCTGAGTCAAGAGCCGCATTTTGCCACCTGCAAACTGCCAAAAAACAGTGCCCCGCCGAAAGTCATGGATCAATATGGGCACCTCATTAATGCTAAGCTATATGAAGCAACATCATGTACTGGAATGGAACCAACTACAGAGCAACAACCCCCCAGGAATCAGCAAATACTCAGACAGATTCTGGGGCTGCCCCACGCAGCCACCCCATAATTCGGAAGTGTGTTAAGTACACAGTAAACTACTCCTAGTAGCAAGTGAAGCTGTAGTAGAGGCAGGAGTACAATAGGTATGCACCAACCCGGACTCCGTGAGTCATTTGAGCACAGCCAGAAATATCATTGTACCTCTGCTGAATTACAAACTGGTGAAAATGCTGGCAGTACAATGTCTGAAATATGCCTTTGTTGAAAACAAAGGGTTTTTGGGATCTGATTGCAGTTGCTGATGCCTGCTTGCAAATTCCCAGTTGAATTTACTTTGCACACAAGTTTATACTTTATGGGGGTCATTACAAGGTAGGAGGTAATCATGCCGCTATTAGCGGCATGGCTACCCCCTTACTGGGTACCGGGTCTGGGTTCCTTGAATGAGGAATTACCGAGCCATTCCGACCTTGGAGGGCCCGGTAATTCCTCATTCAAGGAACCCATCCCCATTCCCATTCAAGCCCCCATAGGGCTCAATGGGAATGGGGAGGGTGCTAACAACAGGCCTGTTAATAACGGGCCCGTTGTTAGCACCCTGGTCTGCTCGTGGGACCCACTAAGGGCACCTGGTAAAACCAGGAGTCCTTAGTAGGTTCCTGCGACCAGACCCATAATGGGGCGGTAAGGGGTTGACACCTCTGGCACCATTACCGGCGCCGTTAACCCCTTACCGCCTACCTTGTAATGACCCCCTATGTGTATGATGCATTGACATTGGGCAGGTCAGAGGGCACGAAAATCCACTTCACCATGGATATGTGGAAGGGTGGCCAAACATGGCTGTAATGGCATACTGGCTAAACCTCCCCTCTAGTGGTGACACTGGCAAGCAAGAGGTGTCATCAAGTCAGCAGTATGTCACTCTTTAACATACAATTTTGTTGCATGTTGCACGTAAACCTTTGATTGCAGAAGCCACACAGGTGCATACATCTTGGATAAAGTGGGGTATGTGAGTGCCAAAAGGCTAAGAAGGTTATTACAAGTTTGCTGGTATCACACCGGTAATTTTAGTGGTAGAGGGGCAAACTGCCCTACCGTTTTCACCACCTGATATCCCGATATTACAGGCGGCAGAAAGGGAAGTAACTCCCTATTGCATTGAGTCCCATTGGACTCCGTGGAGGGGATTGCCAGTATTTCTGGCACCGGTAATACCGGTGCTGGAAATAATGGCTGTTTTTGTCAGTGGGGGCCTGATTTACCTCCAGCTCTTTGCTGGTAAATTAGTGAACCCCCACTGGAAAATCTGTAGTTTGCCGGTTTACGGAAACATTGCTCGTGCTACAATTACCGGTAATTTTCCAAACCGGCAAACTTGCAATGAGAGCCTTAGGTCAATGGCAGCTAGTGTTGAGCTGACAGATAATGGCAATCCTGCCCAGGGCTGGGGACCATAATACAAGCCCCATGCTTTGCACATGTTCTCCACCTTGTGTTGGCACATTTTATTAGTAATTACTACACTGTCTTTGAAATGCTTCCCTTGGAACACAAGATGTGATCTGATTTGATCTGGTCATATTGTGCTAGAAATGCTTTGCAAGTGTTGCAAGTGCAATGCAAACTCCCACACCACCAGCTGAAAATGGCTTTGCTGACCCACAGAAATTCAACCTTACAAATGCTTGACTTGCATGAGCAAAGAAGGTTGTAAGTGACTACAGCTACAGACGAAGTGGAGAATTGGACGGGACCTTCTTCACAACGACTCAATTGAGGCCCGCGTGCAATGCCTGCTGTGTGATTAGGCCCCTTGAGGAAGCCACCCATCATGCGAGCCAAAGCTCTGCTGCTTTGTGAGGTATATGTTGATGGGAAATGAACCTGTTCGAGAAAGCAACAGAACATGACGGCACATGTGAGTTCACAATTGTTCAACTAGTGAGACAACTGTTGCTCATCTCCTGTGATGATCCACACATACAACCCACACAAGAAAACATTGAATATATTTTGCCATCTTTTTGTGACCCCTGTTTTAATGTCAAGGTGGCTGAATTTCAAACAGAGGAAAGTCGGATGAAGCAATTATTATTATTAATATTAAACACAAACCATAGTAAGGTACGCAAACAAATATGTTTGTATGTGTACCTTACTATGTTTTGTGTACTATGCAAGCCATCTTTTATAAACATAGAAATATGTTACATATTTCTATGTTTATAAAAGATGGCTTGCATAGCACACAAGCCATAGTAAGGTGCGCACATAACATATGATAGTTTAATATGATAGTTTATTTATATAGCGCCTATACACAATGTGTTTCAAAGCGCTTCAAGGCAAGGAAGGGAACAAGGGAAAATACAGTGACATTCTTACAAGCCATGAACAGTAAGGATGTGAAGTTAACTATCGTACTCGCCCTGACAACATTTCAGATAGTGCAAGAGCTAAGGCATAGATAAGGAAGGGAGGGGGAGAGTGGGAAGGAAATGGAAACAGACAGGCGACTACCGTACTAGGCCTGACGACATTTCTGGTAGAGCCGGAGGAAAACAAAAGGTGAGGGAGAGGGGTGCAGAAAGGGAGGGAGGGAACAAAACAAGTGACTATCGTACTAGGCCTGACAACGTTTCAGATAGTGCTGGAGGGAGGGGGGGGGCAACAGTAAGGGGATAGGGGAGCGACAGACAAGGTTGCTATCACAGTAGGTCCAGGGACAATTCTGATAGAGTAAGTGCATAGAAGAAAGTAAGGGGAGGAGGGGAGGAGATAGGAAAAGGGAGAGGGGAGGGGAGGAGAGAACAGAGGGTAAGCAGTCAAAAAGAGTGGAGAAGCAAGAGAGGAGAGCGAATACAATTGCAGAAGTCAGTAGTAATAACACATAATGTTGCAAGCCAGGATACAAGATGAAGATGGAATAGCATGATTCAGGGCCACCATGAGTACAAGATGCAAAGGAAGTCCAGCATGAGAGTTGAGAAAGGGTGACACACCATGAATCAATGAAGTCCATAAAAGTAAAATCCAGCATTGGCCACAAGACGGTGATGGTGAAACCAGAATGTATCAAGACAGACTCCTGTGTGCAGGAAGGGGGGGGGTGCACAAGGGAACAACACGGGGGGACCAGAGAGGGTGGGGATGGCCTGTTGGGACAGGGTGTAAACACATGTTGGTGCATGCTTACTGGTTTATATAGCATTTATATATGTGTGTGCGTACGTTACTATGGTTTGTCTACTATGCAAGGCATCTTTTATAAACGTAGAAATATGTTACATATTTCTACGTTTCTAAAAGATGGCTTGCATAAACATTGTTACATATTTCTATGTTTATAAAAGATGGCTTGCATAGCACACAATCCATGGTAAGGTGCACACATAACATCAAATGTATATATGTATGTGTACACATTACTATGATTTGTGTACTATGCAAGCCATCTTTTATAAACATAGAAATATGTGACAAATTTCTATGTTTATAAAAGATGGCTTACAAAGCACACAAACCATAGTAAGGGACGCACACACATATGCAACATGTATATATTTGTGTGCATCCCTTATGGTTTCAGTACTTTTCAAGCCATCCTTTTTAAACATAGAAATATTTCTGTGTTTTTAAAAGATGAGTTGAAAAGTACACGCTTCAAGCCATCTTTTATAAAGCTTTGATGACAGCGTCTTTGTCCGTCGGCAAAGCTTTAAAACAGATGACTTGAATTGTGTACTTTTCAAGCCATTTTTTATAAACCTCGAAATATGGCATGGAGTCCCCAGGTTCTCTGAGGATCAAAGACGCCTCAGTGACCTGGGGAGGGGGAAACAAATGGACAGTAACTTCCTCCTGTGACCCCTCGCGTGAGGGTTCACAGGAGGAAGTTACACTGACAGAAGTGCCAACCAGCCACAGCTGAGGCTGGCTGCCACTTCTGTCAGCTTGCCTAACTCAAAAATGGCAGGCGCATCTCCCGTCGTGGCTCAGCCCCACTTTTTGGAGACTGCCGGGGGCTGAGCCTGGCTGGCCCTGGCCCACTTAAAGCACTGCCCACAAGTACCTGGGACTCACAGGAACATCAGATTTGTATCAAGCAGATTCTGATTTAACCACCGGCTCCTGCAGGTGCAACCAAATCCAATGCTTTAGCCCACGTGGATTCACAGGTGTGTTCTCAGGAGATGTGCCCAGGCTTAGCTGCAATGTATATTGGCTGCTACTGCATGTGGTGGGGAGGCAGTGAGAACTGATGGGTACGTGTGTTCCATGAATCTGGAATCATTTTGAAAAGTATCATGACAGCGTCCTGTGAAGTGGGAGATGGATTTTCAGACAACGTCTGACTTTCATGGAAGTAACATGACTGGGTAAATGAAATTCCTCTATGGGTTGTGGGGGGAGCATCTGTAAGGTTGATGCAAGACTTTATTTACTGTGGTGGTTATTCACAGAAATTTGATGTGTAAACACTGAACACATTGTATGTGTAAATGCCTGTCTCCTGGGTGCCTCTTATGATTTTCCAATAGTTTATTTAAATATGAAAGAACATGGATTCCTGTTCTAGATCCAAAAGGAATCTCTGCACCTCGTCTCCACTTACATTCTCTAATTTATGAGGATAAAACTTGCTTCGACTCATTGGAGCCGAGCCTACCTCACGCACCTGTTTAAGCAGAGAAAAGCAAAGATCTGCTTCTTGCTGGAAGATGTGGTATGCTAATTGCTTGCTTCTTGGGGACAAGTAGGTTGTTTTTCTGAGAATTGCGTGTTGCTAATTGGTTATTTGCTGAGACCCGTGGCATTTTAATTGGCCGTTAGCTGACCAGTGGATTACCCGTTGGGAGCAGTCATAAATGTAGGATTTCCTTAAAGCTGTGATGTTTCAATTGCTGACAGGATAGCCTGTTTCCCGGAGTTGGGTGCAAAATACTTCATGTGGTAAAGAAAGTATCGTGACAAGGCCAATTTAATGGTATGAGGCCGAGTTACAGAGCTTTCTTGTCATGAATGGATTTCACTCAGACAACAAATCAGACATTTTGCATGACTAAAAATCACGCATGATTCACAAAAGAAATAAGGGTCCACTACAGATACAAACATTAACTTTGTATGGGTACTCAGCGAAATATAAGCATGCATATTATGCTCACAACATGTAAGTAGCAAAAGCGCGGAAAAGTAGGCTTAGTAGACGTGTTAAGAGAGCCATCCAGAGCAGTCAAACCGCGTTACCGTGCACTCACAGAAGTATACGTTTCACAGGAGATGCGATAGGGAGAATACGTTTCTTATTTGTTTCCTGAAAGATGTCACGCCCCCCACTGAAAAAGGGTACTTATGAAAGCGTGTAATAAGAAGCAATATTTGTTTTATTCAGTGGTCGAAGTGAGCGGGAGTGGTGCTCCTCTACTGTCTTTAATTACATCTTACCAGTCTTATGGCCTCATTACACGGATGGCGGTAAGGATTTACCGGTAAAATACTGGTACCGGTAAATCCTTACCGCCTTACTACGAGGTCCCTTTGCGGGTTGGGGGATTTAATGCCTGCTTTTTGCAGGCGTTAAAAACCAACCCGCAAAGGGACCCAGGGAGCTAATTACGGTACCGCAATTTGCAGTACCGCAATTAGCGCCTTCCCCATTCCCATTATGCCCTATGGGGCAAAAATCGGAATGGGGAAGGGCAATGGTGGAAGGGGGAATTACCGCCCCGCCAACCTTGGAATGGAGCGGTAATTCCCCTTTCCGCCAAGGCGGTGCCGGTATTTTACCGGCATGAGCCATGGTTCTCCGTCATCCGTGTAATGAGGCCCTTATACTTTTATTTTAAAAAGAAATCGTTCCGGAATGGTTTTGTTTTAAAATAAAAGTGTAGGAAGAAATTGAAGCTTGCGCTTGAGTGCACTGCACTGAACATTCCCTTAAACAGCAGGTGTGTTTGTTTGGGGGTTTGGATTGCACGTGAGAGAGGGCGTGGCGATGGGGGCTGTGGGAAGCAGGGGCAGGCCAGCAGGGAACATAGTTCCACTACTTCTTTTCGTGCACTTCGACCACTGGTTTGATTCGCCATTTGGCCAGTAGAGGTTTGGCTGTCCAGCACTTGCGCCGGGGCCCATTGCGAAAATGTTACTTTTTTATATGAATGAAGCACACTATCCTACCTGTCCCGGGAGGATAGCACAGCGGCAGCGTGCGCGTCTTGGAAGCAAGACGACACAAAGCAACAACAGGTTCGATCCCCGGGTCCGCGCTTAGAAACCTCTGAGTGTTTAAGCGCGTTATAAATACGTAACTAAGACAAAGAAAAAAAAAAAAAACACAATTACACAACTAAGAAAAACTAACAATTCCTGTAACAGCGCCTCGATGCCTGCGGGCTGTGTGAGCGCTTTATACATGTAAAATAAATAAAATAAATAAATACCGATAATTACAGAATGTGGAAAGTGCGCCTTAAGGGAAGGTAATGTAAATGAATGTGCTGACATTTCTAACTTTCCTGTAGGCTTGAGCATAAATCGCTCACGATGTAAATTGCTCATAACGTGATGAATCGCCCCCTTTTTTTCTTTCAATGCTATTCCCAATTCCTTTTCCGAGTTCTAAGTCGTTCTCTATTTGTTTGAGTAAAGCTTCTTTTTCGGTGATCTGCCTTGATGTTTAGTGCTTGTGTGTTTCTAGCACTGAGCAAAAAGTTTCCTGGCTAAACCTAACTCCTGCGTTTCCTCGTCATACGTTTTTTGGCGTTTTTTGCAATACCTTATTAATGCAACGTTTCAGATTAACCCTCCTCATTTCAGGGCAAAGGAGATAATGCCAAAATCTGCAAGATGATGCAAACGGATTAACATAATACCTTCACCTTCATAAATGTTGTGTTAATCGTTTTAGCCTCACGTCCCACTTTTTCCCAAGCCCCAACTATGTTTGTAACAAGTGCTACTAACTTCAGAAGAGTCTAAAGAGTTGACAACAGTGTTCAAGATCAGTGGTGGAAATCAAAGAAATGTTCGCTATCACTCCACTTCCTGTGTATGTTTGCGGGAGGGCAGGGACGTCATTTCACCAAAATGCCTGGGGTAACAGAAGTGACATCACTTGGCCCTTGACATCTGATGACCCCACACCAAAGTGATATCATGGGAAGCGATGGAACATGACCTTTCACCCCTTGACAAAACAGGAAGTGGCATCACATAGCATTGATCCTAAGTACACTACGAACAATATGGTTATGATATCACTGTAATGTGAGGCACATTTCATGCAAGAATGGATCACCATATGTATCGTTAATATCAGTGTGTATAGGCACATATTACTAAATCACTGTGAATGCAAGCAGACGACCAAGTCCAAATGATAATGATGTGTTATTATATAGACTTTATGCTTAAGTGCTTTAGATAGACCAAATGTACTTAAAATATCACCCAACCTTTGTTGGTACTAATTTATCAATTTAAGCAGGATGAAAGGCTTAGTTGGCCTTGCTCGGATTCAAACCTGCAACCTGCAAACCACACACACATTGCAGCAGTGAGTGCTCAACCCACTGAGCTATGTTACCAGCTATAGCTATCTTACCAGCTATAGTAAAATTAGCAATTACATGTCTGAATGTTCTCAGTCAGAAAGCTAATTACACTCTGTAGTGTTTACCATCAAACTGGTAACAGATTTAACAGCAGGCCAGTTCATCTGCAGGTCTTGTGCAAAGTTGGCGACACGTCAAGCCTGCATGTATCTACTTTTCAGGCTTTAGAGGTTGGCAAAATACATACCATTGGGAAGGTTCATAACTGTGCATGGAAAAAAAGTAGAGTAGTGCAGGGAAAGCAGCGCACTCACAGGCCTTCCCATACTCCGGGCACTCATTACTTCACACATGCAAACAAACATCCTGAACAGCATGCCATGGAAATTGGAAAGATAGACACATTACAACAAAGCATTAATTCTGGCACAATGAAATCAAGGGCTACTTTATGTGCTGTGGTCACTCATTTGACCACTTTACAGAAGCTTTTAGGGACAAGGATTTTGTCAAGTCGCCGAGGACGCAGAGATGGAATGTCTTGTGATGATCGTAACAGACGCAATGGCAGAAAAAAACATGCTATAACTGCAACTTGCGAAAAGCAAAATACACAGTTCGAAATGGATGCTTATTTTACTCCAGATGCTTTTTGGAAGTTTTTGTCTACATTGTGAATTGATGTTTTTAAGAACAGACTAAATCAGTGACTCATCCCCTCAAGTGTGACTGAAATAAACTTTTAATGAGTCTAGCAATGAGTCTAGTAATTATTGTATAGAATTCCAGAAAGACAAATTATTTGTTATTCCGATTCTTTCTTCTTTAGGTTCATTGCTCAAAGTGTTACACTTGTAGAACCTCCTGTGTTTTTAAGAGGCCCTAACAAGAAAGGCAGCCACACCGGAAAGAAAGTGCCACATAGCTTTGGCCAGAGGCCAGAAGCATTTTATTGTATTATTTATTTATTTATTGAACATTTGTATGGCGTCTATACACAAGTGTTTCCAGGCGCCACAAGGCAAGGGGTGGGCTACATGGGAAATCAAAGGAAAACAAGAACAAAAGAAACTGTTGTATTGGCCTTGTGACAATCCTACCATGCAAATGCATGACAAGGTGATAAGTGCGATGAGGGAGAGGGAGAAATGCAATAGCGGGGGAGCCTTACAGGTGGGGCATAGTAAGTGCTATTTAAGCCAGGACAGAAAGTGGCCAGGGAAAGATGGAACAGGGGAGGAAAAGTGCAGTGAACAGGAGGACTGGGTTGAGATAGTCCAAAGGGTGCCCGAGGGCAAGTGCTGGCGTTGGAAATTGGCAGAGACTGGTGGGGGGTGGTCTGGTCCCTGTATGACTCTGAAGGGACCAGGACCCAGTTGCAGCGGCAGGTGGAGTGCTTAGCATGGGAGGGAGAGAGGGGAGGATGAGGAGAAAAGGAAGGTCTTGAGAAGTTTCTGGAACTTAAGAAGATCCGGCTTAAGTCTGAGGAGGGAGGGAGGCTGTTCCAGAGGGTGGTGCCAGCCAAAGAGAGTGATCTACCTCCTACTCTCTGGTTGGAGAAACGTTTGACCTGCAGAAAGTTGAAGCCAGAGGATCAAAGGACTCTGGCTGGGCGGTATTTCAGGAGGGGAAGCTGGATGTAGAGAGGTTCAAGGCCCCAGACAGCCTTGTGGATGATGCAAAGGGTTTTGAATTTGATCCATACAGTCAACGGGAGCCAGTTGTGCATCGATTTATTTTTAAAAAAAATATATAAATATTTTTTTAGGGGTAGCAAGGGAGATCACAGGGGTACCCAGGGAAAGCTCTGAGGTTGCATGGGCGAACCCTGGTGATCCCCAAATTAAGTCCTTGCTGGAGGGGCAGTGACTTAAGTAAGGGCGTGGAAGGGGTCATGGCTGGAAAGTGTTATGCATGCTTGTAAAACGTGTACAACTGAAAACTTGCACAAATCATTACTTAACTAAACTGATAGCATACATTGTTAGAGTAACATTTTGAGAAAAAGAATATGATTCTAGTTACTTGTTTCATTATGAATGGAAGTCTCCAATTACCAACAAACAAAGTAATGTGGGCCTTAAAATATCGTTCTTTGGGTGTAAGCCATACTAACAAGACCTAAACACCATAGAAGAACATTAATATGATTTGATCACCTGCTTGGAATTTATTTTTAAAGCATGCATGTTTATATTTCTCTTCAATTTATAGTCACACAACATTTGTCCCTCTTACCTAATATGACAGATACCATGGCCAGCCCCAATTGGCCATTGACTACGGTGTTTTCTGAAATCTAACGTGAATGTCACTTTAACATGCTTAAGTGCAAAATAATTTTAAAAATACTAAAATTCAGAAGAGCTCTTGTGGTGTAACAATTTGTCAGCGCACGGGGAACAGCTGACCCTTGAAGGCGCAGTTTTTTATGGCAGTTTGGGAATGGGCTTTTGGTTTTCTTGCATACAGCAACAATGTTTGCCAGATTCTAGATCTGGGGGATTCCAACCAATTTCCGGCACTGTTAAAGGCAAAGCAATGTGAATCAGGCCATGTTGAGTGTTTTTGGAAGCATGTACCTTAATTTTTGAGGTCACTGCAACCTTCAGGTGAGCACATTGAACAATAATGGTGGCAGAAGCAAGCTACAGCTCATGTGACGGGCCCAACAGTGAAATGTGTTACATTTTCTCAGATGTGGTTTTTTAAAATCTATTTATTAGGGTTTTAAAAACATCAACAAAGCAAACAACAGTATACCCCCCATCCCCAATACGTAATCCTGAATAAGGAAGCTTGCTTGCAGAGCCTAGCAGGACATGCTGTTTGCTGGCTGGGTACCAGTTCTGGAGCTTCTGGTGGATCCTCTGGATTCAGTATCTCTCTATGTTCCCTGGGAGATGTCCAGGGCAGGGATCTTGCTTCTCTCTTTGGAAATCCTGGCCTTCCTTTACTGTCGGAAGCTGGAAGGCAATCAAGAAAGGAAGAAGATTCAAAGTTTGAAGCCCCCCGTCCCCTGCACACTAATATGAGCTGAAGAAATCAGCTAAATTAAATTTAGAGAAATACTTGTACATAAATCCTTGTACCCAGTTTGATAACTGGAAACTTACTTGAAAAAAAAAACAACATTAATCAAATGTTTTTTGGGGGGGGAATATATATGTATATTGTTTGCATATACAAAATGTGTTACAAAGAGCAAAGCAAACAAACATAAAAAACAGAAAGTGTAATTGGTTGAAGTCAAATCTTGTTCGGCCGACGCGTTTCGCGGACTCGATTCCTCTTCTTCAAGAGCCTTGATGGACTGTAAGGGAATGTTGTTTAAAAAGAAAACATAAGTGACAGTTAAAAAACTAAAGTATTCTTAGAATATGTCAAAGAATTCCCATGTTGGTTAAACTTATTCAAAACTATTTGGTCAACAAATCCTTGTACAACTTCAGTTAGGAGGACACAACAACTGTTCAAATGGCTGAATAATACCAATTTCGAGTTGATCAATGAACCTACAACTATACTTCCTAACATCATTATAAGTTTCTGTCTTTTTCACCAGTTGTTATCAGAGGTCCTCTATTTATTTATATAATGAAAATATGATGTTAACCAGTCAATCTCAGTTCTGGCTATATTTGAGTCAACCTAATAGAATGTAAACACAAAATATTGAATAATGAAGCAGTTTTCCTTGCAATCATGCTTCATGCTAGAACAATCTGAATATATTCAACCATTACGTTCATACAATCGGTAATACCTTAATGATAGAAAACAATCAAATATGAGTGGGTGCCTTGATACTTCATGGGTCCCGGGAAAAGGGGATCCTACATCTGGTGTCAATATTCTATATGGAAGATGGTTGAGGTCGTGCTGTCCGCTCTGAGGGGTAAAGCAAGGCTATTAAAAGGAACTCCAAGTAAGAGTAAGATATATAATGCTATTTAGAAAATGTCGCCACAATAGCACTTAGTGAGTGAGACACAGAGCGTGAAAACACGGTAATAGGTCCATACTACACAAAAGTAGGTCTAGGATGATCTAGGTATGTTAGCGTAAAAAGTGACTCACATCTATAGCCGAAATTTCTCTCTCAAGATGCAGAAAATCACGTACTGAATTTAACAGTATTCGGGGTTGGACGATGTTAGTAGCTCACTCATTTCGAGCTCCTCTGGAGTCCCATACAATAAGAAAGCGTAGTTCCTGTGTCAATTCCCAGTCCCTATGAGGGCCAGTCAAATACTACCAGTGTGATATATCAAGAAAGTGATAAGACAGAAATCATGTAATTTGTATATTAATGTGTGCATGGATCGGAAAAATCATAATACAGTTTCTAGTGCGTCATAAATAGTAAATAATGTATGCTTCCATAGAGAACATGATTCTCGTAAACCGTATGAAAATGCAGTAATGGCTGCCATGTTGTGCATTACCATGGAAACAGCTCTGCTGGCTAGATAATTCGCTAGGCATCAAAGGTAGTACGTGCTGAAACAGCACAGCAACCAAGCGTGAAATCCGGTAAATCGTCGTGTTCAAATCATGATCACGATTATTAGTTAGGTGGAGTCACACAAAGGAGGAGTTCAAAAATCTGGCGCTTACCGATCAAAGACTAATGCTGGGTGAACGTGTTACTGGAGGCATCTAGGGCTACGCATTAGTCACCACGGCAACAGAAGGCGCCATCTTGGGACAGTGTATATATAGTGGAGTCTCAAGCTAATCATGGGTGCCATATTGGAATGGTCAAAGAGGCTGAAGAGAACGCTTGATTTATACACGACTATGAGTTGTTGTGTTGAGAAGCCTACTAACACTAAAAGCCTCACTCCGACTGGATCTAAAAGATTTTATACTCAGGCTGGCAAATAAATCAAAAATCGACTGTACAGCTAGTGTACCATAAATAAAATAGGACAAAGTTAAACTGGACTGGATAAATCGGGTACCCTTAAGAAGTAAATAAAAGTGGTTAATTTCACAGAGAGTCTTCTAGAAACCCTAGAGGACTGTCTACAGTTCAGTGTTAAATGTGAAAAAATACCCATGTATAAACCCAATACAGGCAAATTCTCAGTCAAGCGAATTAAGTAGGGACAATATCTTCTTAAAAGAAGGTGGGGGGTGGGGTTGTCAAAATGTATAGAAACTCCAGCATGATTCACACTTTGCAAGTGAAGATTTGCTTATGGTCTAAATAAGTTTGAGACATGATATACGGTGCATTCCATAATAATCACTACAATTATTATACAGTAATTTACCCGCAATAACAGAGGTTGACAGTTCATTAATATATTCACTTACATGGTATACATTTACAGAGAAAATATCAGTATTGATATAAGGATCTCAATCCATAATAAACAAGACCCACATTTTAACTACCAAACTCGTGTCTTAACTGTATCAAGGCCACACTGATACATAGGCATTTCACCAGTTACAACAATGGTTGATAGTCCAATACTGTATTTACTTTCATAGTATACATTCACATATACATTCACAAAAAAACAATATCTGCTCTAGGTATCTCCACACACAAATTTCAATTACAGCATCATGTCTTAGATGTGTCTAGGCCTAAGTGATATAAAAGGGATTAGTCTGCTCTATTCCCCCGTCGAAATCCACTGTCTCCCTACTTATAGAAAGCAATTTAGAGAACAATCTTCATTTAGCCCCTTGGGTTGCACTGTGTCTAATAGGTGAATCCAGTATAATTCCGTCTACAGGAGGAGGACCTGGTAATTGCCTCCTCTTGGAGGACGTTTCACTACTTCCAATATTTGAAATTGGATTTGTGCTATTGTGTGTTTTTGGTCCATAAAGTGCCTGGCTACAGGTGATTTCTGACTCTTGCACCGGATGTTTGATTTGTGTTCTGTCCACCTTTCTTTAGTGCAGGCTTGTCCAACCTTTTTGAATGTGGGGCCGAAGCATTAACTTTTTGTCACCCGGTGGGCCAGCGAGCTAAAAGTCAACACCCTTACCCAAAGCAGTATATTCAAAATCGATGGTGTGTGACCTTTGAGACACAATAGCATCACAGGCAGTGATAGCCATGCAGTCCCAAAGATAGCTTTGGGTGTCCGGGGCAGTGATCAAAGGTTTGTTTCTTGTGATTTCTTCCACCAGTGTGCATGTGTGGATATTTTTCTGAAACAGTGGGGGCGACCGAGATTGGCGAGGGAGCTATAACGATCTAGGGAGGGTTTGGGGGCCCCCCCAAGATTTTATTTCCAAATATGGGGCTGAAATGGTGCATTTTACAGCAGGAAAACTGGCCAAAAAGCCATAAGTTTACAATCCGTTCTAAAGGGGAACATGTACATTCCAGGTCACCAACAGCAGACAAGAACATTGTAGAACACAGCACATTTTAATTATCAATGTGTCCACAGTGTTGTAAAACAGCACTGTCACTGTTGTAACACATTGGCATGCTGGTTGTGCCTGAAATATGCCTCTGTAGCAACATGTCTATGCTGGTTGTTCCCAATTTAGGCCAGCATTGTCCTGTACAAAGCATGATTGATGCTGCCTGAGCATACCATGGCACTGGTCATTAGGTACTTCACTATTCAGATAATAGTCTTGACCAGTGTTGCCAAGTAAATATTCTGTATCTATGTTGACCATGTCCCCCACTTTTGCCTTTGGCCCCCTCTGTGCCCCTCCTAAATTTGATTCCTGATGACACCACTAGATTGACCAACTATGGGGGTTCATGAGGAGCAGGGGGCACAATTAGTGAGCTGCAACTAGATCCATTGCAGCCTGTATGTCTGCTACCATAGGTGATTGGTCCGGGGGCACCAGAGGCAGCAACAGTCCTCCGCCATGGCCCAGAAATAAAATTACTCGGGTCCACGGACCCGACAAACATTGAACACATTTCATACAAGAATGGATCACCATATGTTTCATTAATATCTGTGTGTATAGATCCCTATTGTCAAATTACTATGAGTGGCAGCAGACGTCCAAGGCCAAATGATAATATGTTATATTATAGCACTTTCACTAAAGCTATTTTTTATAGAACAAATATGCATACAATATCACCCAGCCTGTGTTGGTACTCATTTATCAACCTAAGAAGGATGAAAGGCTGAGATGGCCTTGCGGGGATTCGAACATGCAGATCACACACACATCGCAGCAGTGAGCGCTCAACCCACTGAGCTATCATATTGGCTATAGTAAAATGAGCAATTATTCTGTAGTCTAGTGGATATCATTAAACTGGTAACTGAGATTTAACAGCAGACCAGTTAAGTTCATCTGCAGGTCTGGTGCAAAGTTGGCAAAGTCTAAAAATGCACCAGGCCTGTAACTGCCTCTAGTGCCCCCTTCCAGGGGCATCAGAGGCAGTAACAGGCCATGGCCGGGTTTATTTAGTCCGTCAGTCCACGGACCCGACGAACATCGAACAAATAAATAAATAAACCAGGCCATGGCCTGCAAATAAATTTTAAAAAAAGAAAAACTTACCAGGCCTCGGTCACAGGCGTGATGCTGGGGGGCTGGGCTGGTGATTCACACGCAGCTGACTGGAACAGGAGTGTGAAGGTGGTGCGCTCGCCGTACCTTGCATGGCAACAGTATTTCCATTGGCTGTTTCTCAGCCAATGGAAATCACAACCCATGCAGCATGTTTTTTTGGATTTCCTTTGTTTGTCTGTTCGGCCTCGTGGGTGTCATGGCTCGCTCCCTTCGCTCCCGTTCCCGTCACTTGGGGGCATGTTTTGGGGTTTTTTCCCTACTGGACATTTCCTCCGAACCTTATGCTACAGTGCTGTGATGAATTGGGAGCGCTAAAACCTTATTTTCCAAGTTACTTCCCTTCCGGATCCATTCCTGGTTTTTGGCAGCCAGCATGCTACTTTAATCTAATGACTATGCTTCCCAGAATGCCTGGCTCACTGCCTCACCTCCTCCCTTGCAGGACAAGGTTGGGTGGAGGATAGGCAACACCTGTGGCTGCAGGTGCAGCAGGCGGCACACCTGAGGGGTGTGCTCGTTAAGCAGCTTTAAAAGCCTCAGTTTACTTCAGTCCAGCGCTGGTCATTGTTGCAGTGTTCCTGTTGTGACTGGTCCCTTGTTCCTTGTTCCTAGCTTTTGTGCCTAGTTCCTAGTTCCTGTTTCTTGTTCCTCTGCCCTGGATTTCGGATTTATGTGCTTAATTGATTTCTGCTTTCTGGATTTCCCTTTCTGTCTTCCTATGTCTGCAGGCAGCCTTTCTCTGTGCTTTACCCTTTGATGCTGCCCAATTTGCCTGTGTTCTCTGTTTCTTTGATGCTGTCCTTTGCTACTGAAAAACTTGATGCATTAGTCTTTCCCTTTATTGATTTAGCTTCCTGCCTTTTCTCCTTGGATGGGTGGGAAGGTTTCCTTTTGTGATATCATTTTCCCTGCTCCTGATCCTTACTTTCTATTGGGATCCATTCCATGTTTTCCATTGCACTTCTGCATTTATTTCCCATTGATTATTAGGTGTGGGGTGCTGTTGTAACTAGTCCCTGTCTGAATGCCTTTTGTTTTCCTCACTATTCTATTATCACAATTCCTACTTGTCCCTTGACTTGGGTCTTATGTATTTAGTTATCCTCCACCCATTGCTGTTATAGCCTTCTGGGTCCCTGTTTGATCAACTGGGTTCGTGGGTTTACTGACAATCAAGTGGTCTTTCCGGTCCTCGTGAGTACTGTTTCTAAGTTCCTTATTCAGTATCATCCAGAGTGTCAGCTCACAGATCCTGTCCTTGCTTGCCTTCTATGTGGGCTTAGCGCTGTCAGTATCTGTAATAGCATAGTGGGTAAGGAGTTTGACGACTTTCCTTTCAGTCATAAGGAGGTTCTAAGTGCTTACCCCACATCCCTTTTCATTTATTGGTATTATTGTTTCATTCTATTTGCACTCCTGGGTTTTAGTACACACGAGTCTTGGGTATTGTATGCACATTTCCCTTGCCATATTCATTGCCGTCTTCCTTTCTTAACAGTGGGCCACATGAAATGGCTCGGAGGGCCGCATTGTGGACTGCGGGCTGTATGTTGGACAACCTTGCTTTAGTGGGTCTCATCGACTGGCCCACATATAATTTCCCACATGGGCATTTTATCATGTAAATAACACCTACAGTGAGACAAGTGGAGTGCTCTCTCAATGTGTACCTCTTGCCAGTATGTGGGTGGGAGATAACACTTCCCTTAATTACATTGTTCAAGTGTGTGCATCCTAAACATGGAAATGTGCTGCTCTTTTTAGTTTTAAGCAACCATTGTTTGTCTTTCGGTGCTTTGTCAGCCTTCACTAATTTGTCTTTCAGATTACTACCCCTTTTAAAATACATCATCAGTGCCTTGGGGAACACGAGAGTATGGGGTCATTGTGAAGGACATTCCAATGTTTCTTTATAGTTTTACTGATTTGGAAGCTCTGTCGAGAGAATGTATATATATAAAGAAGCAGTATCTCACCATCCTTAGTCTTGGGCTCCATTAGTTGAGCTCTTGATTGGTCTGCAGATCTTTCTTTAGCTCCATTGAGAATGTTTTCAGGATAGCCCCTCTGTTTGAATTCATCAGTAAGTGTAGAGCATTCAATGTCTAGTCCATCCAGGTCTGAGATTATTCTTTTTAAACTTAAGATCTGACTATATCATTGATATTGGGAGAAAACTTGAGTAGTGTAGTAAATTGTTTGCGTCTGTAGGTTTGTGACATACTGTGGTGACAATAGAGTCTCCCCTAATCTCCAGATTAACATCTACGAAATGTAGTGCAGGACTGCCAATTTCCTTTGTAAACGTAATCCTTGGATGTACCACCCTGTTGAGATAGGTAAAGAAAGCCAGAAGTTCATCATGTGTGCCACATCAGATCCCGAAAACATCATCAATCAAGCCCTTCCACATCAGTATGTTGGGTGACCAGGTGGGATGTTCAAGTAAGTGGTAATTCTCAAATTTAAACATGAATGTGTTGGCATATACTGGGGCCATTGAAGAGCCCATGGATGTGCCTGATGCTAGTAACAAGTATTTTCCTTGAAACCTGAAATAGTTGTTATACAGAATCACTTTCAACAGTTCAATGGCCAGCTGGGCATTGCCTTTAAGTCCCGACGTGTTCAATAAAAGCCATTCTACTGCTTCTATCCCTTCATCATGGGGGATCGTTGTATATAAGCTACAGACATCAAGGCTGAAGAGAAGACACTCTGAGCTTATAGCTGTAATATATTTCAGACAATTAAGGAAGTCTGTGGTATCCTTTAGATAAGTCGAGGTTCCTTGGATGAGGGGTTGTAGGAGATGTCAATTTAAATGGCTAAGGGATCAAAAATGCTCTCGGTCCTTATGAATTTTAGGAAGGCCGTAAAAAACTGGGGTGATGGGATATTTGTTGAGTAGGAAATCATGGGTTTTCTAACGTATCCATTCGTTTTCAAAAGCTTTATCCACTGTCTCTGTTATTACAGTCTAAATCTCCATTGTTGGGTCCCTGTCTAGTGTGATGTAGGTCATATCATCATTCAGTAATTCCAAACATTTTCTGATGTAGAAAGGGGTGTCCATTACAATCATGGCACCCCCTTTATCTGCTGGTTTAATTGTCAATTCCAATTCTCTGGCTAAGCTTTCTATTTGGTCAAGTTGACTATTCTTGATATTAAGAGGTAAACTCGTCTGAAAGTTAATCCGACTAAAATCTGTCAATACATTCTTCTTAAAAAGATTTAGAACTGAGTTCTGTACGTGTGGGTCAAACAAACTTTTAGGTTGCATTTCAAGTCTGCCGTCCTCTGGTATTAGATGTTCAGTTTGTGGTTGTACATCGAAGAAGATTTTAAGTACAGTTTTTCGCAATAGCCTGTGTAAGCACACTTTCTCTTCAAAGAGTGTCGTATTACATGTGAGGACAAAGAACAATCCTCTGTTCAACATGTTCAGCTGTCGACTCGTGAGTACTTTGCTGGAAATATTAATTACCAAGTTTTCGCTATTTATTTGTTCCTTCTTTTTGTTTGTTTTTTTCCCTCTGGGTGTGTCTCTGTAAATGGAAGTAGCTGGATAGTTTATGGGGGTGATCTCCAAGCTCTCTGTCTGATCGTTTGGCTGTTGTAGTCTAGACCTCTGTATGGGCTCCCCAATACTACTGTTGCTTCTGTTTCCTGAATTAGAAGACCCTGTTTGTTGTGGTCTTGCCCTTGTGAGGGTTCTCGGCGTTAGAATTCTTGCCATACTGTTCCTTCAGCTAGGGCCCAAACGAGTTCTTCTTGTTACTCCTTGCAAAGTCTTCAGAGGATCTGCCCAAAAGAGGGGCTTGACCCTCTTACAAATCCATATTGGTCCCAGTAATTGTTGTAGGCTAAGCATACCTTAATAAATCAATCCTGGGTGCCCACCAACAATCTCTTGTATGTGTGAGGTCATAATCAGAGTGTTTTGCAACAGAAAAGGTAAAGTGGTGAAAACATATAATACTAAGTCCCACCCATCTTCCAGTCTGTTGTAGATCAAAGGGTCTCTTTGGTTAATTGAGCTACCTGTGGTAAAGCAGCATGTTTCCCTTCAAGCTGTGGCGAGACCAGACTTTTGGTCTCCGCCAAACCACATACTTGTACCTTCTGAATGGGGTCCCCCTGTGGGGATCACTACTGTAAATACTGAGAGGCGGGAGCTGGCTTCTTGTTGACACAGTGCATATCAAAGGTTGTTGGGGTTTTCCTGTCCTTTGTTAGAATTGTGACCAGGCCTCAGTAGGGCCTGTTTGAATTAACTCTGATTAGTATTGTATTGTATTGTATTCATCATTTATATAATAATAATTATTATTATAATTATAAATTAAATAATTTATATAGCACCCTTTTCACATTTTTATGGCCTCAATGTGCTTTGAGGTTGGAACGCCCTCAGTGACCGCAGTACATGTGTAGGAGGTTTTAAGAGTTTAAATTAAAGATGCTTGTGTGTAGGACTTAGGTGGTTGGCTAGGCTCCAGTAAGCAGCCCGTAGGTCAGGCATGTGTGTGAATGCTGTTGGTAGTTTAGGACAGACTTCTAGTGCTGGAGATTCAATGTGTGCCCAGCTAGAGCAAATAGTTTTTCGTTGGTCGTCGCTGTATACTAGTGGCAGTGGTTTTAAAGTACATAAGGGGTTTCAGTGTGGACATGTTACGCTCACCTGGTCTCTGCGGAGGCGTTGGGGCATGGTTGCAGCCCTCCCGGGGTGAGGTCGCTCGGGTCCGACTTCTCCCTCTGCGCTTATGTGGTGACTGGTGGTAATAGGTGATGCTGCTCGGGACTGCTCCTGCGTGGAGAATAGGGGGCATGAGCATGCCAGCTTGTGCGCCTGATCCCCTTCCAGACCCTTTCTCCCAAACCGTGGTACCCATGGGATGTACTGTCGCTGGAAAACTCACTTGTTGATTAGTTTTGGCGAGCACTCCGTCCTGCTTCTGGCAGGGGCGCTTGTATGATCTGGACCGAGTTCCTTCACTGCTCCCTTGCACGTGGTAGTCCAGTCCTACTGTGACTAAGCCACTATACTTCAAGTAAGTGTTCCTGTGTGCCTTTGTCTTTTCTCATCTGTTTTTTGTTGTATTGTAAAGTTTGTTGTCTTGTATTGCTGTCGGTTCTACTTTTGATGTTTGCTCTTTTGCTTTCTTCCCTTGCAGGTGACGCTGCCGGCCCGGCAGAAGCTGCAGAGCTTGAGGCGGCCGCCGGAGGGAATGATGAACAAAGCTGCAGCGGTACAGTAGCTGGTAAATTGTTAACTAGGGGGTGCGCGGGGTTCAAATGCGGCGCGGCCCTAGTACTGATGTTCTAACCTTGTCTTTCTTCTTCTTCAAAGGGTCCGAGTTCATGGATGCGGAGTGGGATGCTGCAGCATCGGGATCAAGATCACTGGATGTCAGGAGATGAGTCTGCAGATGAACTGATGAAGCACTGGTTTCCTGGAGGTGAGTATGCAGGAGAACGCCTGGTTTCAAAGGTAAGTAAACTGGTCCAAGCGGCAGTGAGCGTCACATTGCATGCGAGTGCACAGTAACGCAAAGCACCGGCCTTAAGGATGAAGAAGCTTATAAAGCTGAGCTTCTGAAGCCACGCCCACCAAGTTCAGCCTGCCTGCCACACCCTGCCACACTGGATGAGTCAGCACATGAAGACCAGGCCTAGGGAGCCACACCTGATGAGTCAGCACATGAGGATGTTCTCTGGAATAAAGGCTTTCAGCTCCTGGAAAGTTCTTGTAAAATAAAAGCACTCCTGCACTGAAATAAAGTAAAAGCATTCCTGCACTGATATAAAGCGTTCCTGCTCACATCTCTATATGAGCCTGGCACCAAAGCCAGGGCCCCTGTGTTTATGGGTCCAAAAGGGACATAAGTGAGTCAAGTGACCCATTGCCCCATCACTAGATGGTGTGGTTTATGTGTTCTGGGGCCTGTGGCCATGACAGGATGGATATGTGTGCTGCTAGACCAGAATAGCATAGTCATAGCTGCATTCTAGGGTGCATGGTTGGGTGACCGTGCCTGTGGCCTGTGTCCACAGACATGGTGTAAGGTATACTTACCGTAGGACTTGCTGGGGTTCGACTGCTGTGTTCTTTTTCTTGGTACAGTGTGATTGGCTGTTCTTGTTTTTCGTGGTCTCCCTAGAATGAAAGTCTGAGTAGAGGGAGAGGGCCCAGAGGGATGATGGGGCGGCGGTCGGGGGCTTACATGGCCTTGACCAACTGGTAAGGGTATTAGGAGTGCGTCTGGCACACCTGGATACAGGGGGCAGGAGGAGTGCGGCTAGAAGGGTACAATATTAGACAGTAAGGTACAGTAGCACATAGGTTTGGGACACCTGGATAGAGGCAGGGAAGTCCAATGGGCATACAGCAGCGGACTTCAACGCCACAGCATCCAGACTTCGGACCCCTGGATAGAGGCACATCTAGGTGTGGGACACCAGGGTGGAGGGGGAGTGGACATACAACGGTAAACAGCAAATACAGTACCGCCTAGTTTTGAGACACATGGATAGCACCTAAGTGGGCATACAACAGTAGACAATGAAATACAGTAGTGCTTAGTTTTGGGACACCTGGGTAGTGCCTAAATGGCCAAACAACAATAGACATTGAAATACAGTATCACCTAGGTTTTGGACACCTGGATAGTGGGTGAAACGTTTAAATGGGGATACAACTCTTGACAGTAAAATATAGTATCAAGTGGGTTTGGGACACCTATATTGGGACACATGGATAGAGGGAGATAGTCCTAAATTGGCATACAACAGTGGACAGTAAAATACAGTAGCACCTAGATTTGGGACACCTGGATTGCGCCTAAACGGGCAAACAAAAGTAGACTGTTAAATAGAGTAGCACCAATATTTGGGACACCTGGATATAGGGAGAGAGGCCTATATGGGTATACAACAGTAGACAGTAAAATATAGTAGCACCAGGAGAGAAAGGGAAAGAGGCCTGTATGGGCATAAAACAGTAGACAGTGAAATGCAGTAGCAACCTAGATTTGCTACACCTGGATAGTGGGAGAAATGCCTAAATGGGCATACAACAGTAGACAGTAAAATACAGTAGCACCTAGATTTGGGAGATCTGGAAAGAAGGTGAACTGCCTAGATGGGGGTATAGCTATGTGAGGAATTCAACCATCCGCATGGGGAGTGTGCGCTCACCTGGGCTTTTTTGATTTTTTGATAATGAAAACGAATTATGGGAGATCAACCTCCAAAAATGTGTGAGGCCAATCCGCACATATTTTCTCTGTGCACCACACGAAACGCATAGTCACGTGTACTCCGGAAGGACACAGCCTACAGGTACAGTCCTCCCCTGTCATGTTCTGCTAGAATGTGACAGCCATTAATACATCAAATCAACTCAAGATGGGGGAAAGCACACCTTCCTCTGGCCATGGGCAGCCTAATAAAAATATCAAAGGCTCCATGGATATGCTTTCCTTTTGTTTAATTCGGCTAGTGGCAGTGCATACTAATAAGAGATAATTGAGGCATGCCTGTCGGAAAGGCTTGGTTGCCGAACAGACAGAATGCGGGGTCAACACCCCTTTGGTATGCAATGTGTCAACTTGAAGCTAGTTCCCACTACTCTGTATGAAAGGCAGTGAAGTGCATGTCTGGGTCCACTATTTACCATAGGCAAACCCCTGCAGAGCGGACCTCTTTAAGAGGGGAGAAGTATGTGATTTGAGGGAGACAGGACGTCTGCTCTCCTCACAAACTTCAAGGGAGACCTTCACTTTAATTAAGACTCACATAGGGCTCAGTTAACCAGATAGACACTTTGATCTACAAAGGACAGGAAGATGGGTGGAATTTAGGTTAATGTTCTCATCCCTTACCTCTCCTGTTGCAGAGCACTCTGGTCCTGACCTCATGCATAACAGAAGATTGTTGGTGGGGACCCAGGATTGGTTAATTATGGAAGGTTTAGCCTGCACCAATCACTGGGGCCATTTGTCTTTAAAAGAGGGCTGAACACCTCACTTAGCAGATCATCCGACGACTTTGAAAGGAGTAAGAAGAAGGACTCATTTGGACCCAGGCTGAAGTTACAGTCTACCTTACATCTTCTGCCAGTGAAGGAAGGTCAGGAGTTACAAAAGGGAAGCAAGATCGCTCCCCTAAAATTCTCCCAGAGAACAGAGGCAGATACCAGACTCAGAGGACCCATCCAGCAACTCCAGAACCAGTACCCAGCCAGCACACAGCATGCCCTGCTAGGTTCTGCCCGAAGGCTTCCTAGGTGGGAAGTGCTGGAGAGTCTCTGGACAAAGGACAAGGCTGTTACCTGCAAACTCTCCTAAGCTATGGGCCGCCCACCTTGAAAGGATGACACAAGCCCTGCAAAGAAGCTAGGAGGAGTGCCCCTACAAGCATCAATCAGCGTCTATCTTTTATGGACATTTTTGAGACCGGTGAGTCTTTGTTGTCACGCTGTAGTTGCCAGAGCCATCCAAGACACCTCAACCAGCATTCCCGATCCCCCAACCAGCTCAGAGACAGCGATTCTGGCCCTGAGCCGCCGTGTCAGATAGCCTGCAGCCATCCATCCAGCCTCGCTTGCCAAACTGCCTGCCGCCTGATATCCACGGCTGTCTCCTGCCTCAAACTCTGTCTTAGGTGCTGTAAAGTGCCCTGGTCCCGCCTTGACGCTGTTGAGCATCAAGAACTTCTTAAGCACCAGGTACATTGTATTAAAACTGATTACTTTACCAACTACTCTCCTGTCAGTATCCAGAGTGCTTCCCTTTCCTTCGTGAAACTGTCTGACCTCTGTGTTCCATTACATGTTGGGTTGTATTTTGTAGTGTGATAGAACTGTCTGTTGTGGTAATAATAAAGTAGATATTTCTATAACAACCTTGACTGGACAGTTCTTTTTATCATTCGGTAGTAATTGTATTTTCGCTGTGTATCAACTAAACAACAATCCAAAACTCCACGTTACCAAAAATTGGACAAGGAGGTTTATAATTTACTTGTGTTACCGTCTGTTTGGATCACTTCTGGTGTACTAGAGGTGTGGGTCTGATTGGCGGTTTAGAAACTGATATTCATCCCTGGATCACTGGTGCTCCAGAATTTGATTCATTCGAAGTGATGCTGGCAGTAGCTATAAGGTTTTGGATACCAGGGCGGAAGGGGTAAATACCTTTTGCTGGGAGTACAACAGTGGACAATTTGCCTACATGAGAGATGTTTCTACCTGAACAAATCAGACTGGACTAACACAATCTATCTATCAATCTATCTAGATGCGAGATATGGCTGATTAACACAATCGATCTAGTATTCTAGGCTGCCACCAGCAGCCCTTTACAAAGGAAAGGGCAGATCCATGAAGCCTTTGTTAGTTAAGTAGGCTCCCATGGCAGGAAGAAGGTTTTCCTGCCCCCTTTTGAGATGCCTTTATGTACTCTTGGCTGTCATATTCCAACTAAATATGACAGAGTGGATGGTGCCTGTAGGCTGTGTCCACCCAGAGTACACAAGTCTATGTGTATGTCGTGCAGTGAGCATAGGAAAATGTGTGCAAATTAGCCCCACACATTTTCTGGAGGTTGATCTACCATCATTCAATTTCATTTAAAATTTCAAAAAAGCCCAGGCAAAAGCACATCATCCGTGTGGATGGTGAATTCCTCACAGTCAGCATGGTGCCCTAACACCACTTTCACGACATTGATAAAAACAGTAGGAAAGCTGGCTTTCTCTTTCTTTGACCTTTCCCCTTACTCTCCGGTACTACCCACAGCAAACTGATCTTCGAAGAACATTCCAAATGACTCCCAAAAAGGGTGTTTATTCTCACCATCACTCCTTGCCAGTAGGTCTGTATTATTGGACATGCCCACATGATGTGCCAAAAGCCTGCTGAGTCTTTCCTGCATCTGGGGCATTGATGTGAATGGTTGGGGTGTATCATATATAGTTTTGGGGAGTCATATAGACCGGTGCAGAATGTTAAATTGTATTAGTTTAAATCAGGTGTCCCTGGATACTTTGCTGATGCTCAGGCATATTTTCCCCTCTTCCCACTCCTCAAACGTTGTGTCCATGTCCCGATCCCACTTTTCCTTCACCTTTAGCTTGGGTTGTGCTCTACTAACCTGTGACGTGGAGTATAACCTGGATATTGCATTCCTCTCTCTGCCCATAGTTCTGAGGTGTGCCTTTTGATGGCTGAAGTCAAGCTCCATAGCATTACTAAATCATACATTTGCTTTAAGTGTTTTCTTGGAAATTGAGTGTCCTGTAGCATCCCTTGTGATATTACCATCTAGCATGAAGGCAACCACTCAATGAAATAAAGTGACCTGGCCAAAATAGTTCTAAAGATGCAGTAGCACTAGTTTAAAGAGCTACTATTTTTCCAAGCTAGAACCTTGACTCAACAAAGAGGTTAAACATCCCTCAATTCCTATTACTTTTAACAGAGGACTGTAACTGTACACATTTTAAATGTTGTTAACGGGATCTAGTACAGATCAACGTCTACCAAAGTCCCAGTGTCTCATTATAGAATAAATATTGCAATCATTAAATTACCTTTCCACCCATAACACCCCATCTGCCAGGTAGTAATCCATGCAGAAATGTACTTGTGTATTAATGCAGAGGGTATGGAATGTGTTTCACTGTTTTAAATTACTACCCATTGGTATTTACAGCTAGTGGTACAATACCACTCAGGTCCCACATTATCGTGCTACTGGCTTCATTTGCAGAGGCTATAGAAATACTATCTACTGTCAATTGCAATTCGACCCCAAAACCTCTGTGGTATTCAGGAAACTCATACAGAAAGTTTAAGAGTCCATGCCCGTAGAATGGCATTGCACCCTGCAGAAAATAACAAGAATGGTAAATACAAAATCAGTAACAATAAATGATGTTGGTAGCAATGTCATGGTATTAGCATAGTGTATAGCAGAAACACAAATATCACTGTTGGTTAAAATCTGTTTCTTGCAGTAAGGCATTCTGACTAAAGCTCAAATTAGAATAGCAAGGGACCTGCAGCAAGAAAACACTCCTATGTCACTACCTCCTTGTTCACCTTACTCGTCAGAGTCCTGAAGTCCCCTGTGAAAACACCTCCCTAAAAATCATCCCAACTCCATGTATAGAAGTCTGGTTCTGCTTCTGTCATGTCTATCTCCAGTTGTTTATCTTTTTATGTCACATGACCATAAACAGCTTCTTCCCTCTCACACCAGCCAGTTATTTCTGTCTCTTTTGTGCAGTGTGCATTCCATTTTACAACAAGCTACGTATATTCAGTCTATCTTAATATGTTTTATGTTGTGCTTTTGTGCACTCTAGTTTGTAGGGATATCGATGCAAATGAAAAGGATGTAAGGCAAAATTTCACAGTTTAAAAACAAAAATGTGAGCTGCAGCTTGCGTGCAGCATACGAAAAATGACACCTGCAAGGAAATGTGCGATGTTACCAGCCCATTTAGAACAAGAGTATTTGTCTACCTTTAAATGACAAGCCACAAAATAATTCTTCAAGTTAACAAAAAGTATCCTGCAACTTGTATTCAAATGGAAAATACATTCCAATCTAGGATGAAAAGCACATCATTTCATAGCAGAGCCATAATCAGGAGGCCTGCTGATGTATGTTTTTATTTCCTTAAAGTGTTAAGAATCAGCATCATATGATCTACAGATACCCCAAATCATAAATGTTGATAGAATTTACAAATATTGTATAATGTTGCCCTATTTAAAGTGACAATTGCAATGAATACCACAACTGTAAAGGCTGATTTTGTGAATGAAACCAACTTAGGCCTGGACCACCAAAGGGTTTTCCTTCCCCCAAACCATAGCAACACATCAACAGGACTCGGAATGGCTTGCCTTAAAATGAGAAATGTGTAAAATCTGGCCTTTGAGGCGGACGATAAAAGCTGATGACTCTGCCTGGAGTTGGTTCCCTGGAAGCCAGGCTTTGCAGAGCAAAACAAATGGTACTCATTTACAACATCCATCTGTCTCAGAGCTTAGGCGCATGCCCCTTAAATATACAATGTATCTGCTCTGAGAAGGGGTGAGCAGCGGTCCCCTCTCAAATAATCTGATCTATATATCAGCCAAACCATTCTGTAAGGAAACACGTCACACTATTGGAGACTGAGCTGAGCTTCTGCCTCAAGTGTTGGTCCTGGGATAGCTCAAAGGGGCGGAACTGAATCATAAATGGCCCTGCCAGCTCTGTACTTTGAAGAACTTGCACCATGGTGACCATCATTTTCAGGAGTCTTAAATGCCTCCAAGGGAACTGACACTAGATTTTCTGTTGTCAGGCAGAATTCCAGATAGCGATGCATCTATGAGAAACAGTTACATGTGTTTCCTCTAATTTTCCTTCATTTGGAATGATGTTAATTTTCGACACTAAATGAACCAATCCTTCACACCCCGCGGTGCTCATGGCTTTGTGCTCAACCCTGATTTTCACTATTGAGACAAAGTTATTATTTTACTCTCAAACGCCTATACAAAGGTTAAGACTTATGTAGTCTTATGTAGACTGTTTGAAAGATGCCAGAAAATGCTTTCTATTCTAATGATTGGTATTTACAATGGAACAAGCAGAAATGCACTTACGTGCACCTACTGATATATTGTAAAAAGTACAGGTACATGTTGGATTATTAGAGAACATGCATGACCTTCATTACAGAATGGGAGATTGACATGCTTCCACGTCATTTGCGTATGGCAGTTGTTGAATACTGCAGATTATAAAAAGGGGAAACCCCAAGTGGTAAGATCTATTCTGCCAGGTTACTTCTGTGGTATAATTACTGCCAGCAGTGCATTTATTGCCGACAGCAGACATTCTATTACCACCAGAAATCCTCATTAACTAACAATACGTTCTCAAAAATAAATCAGCTCTGAAGTTTTTCATTAAAGAATGTAAACACTGTAACCAGATGCTGCAACGAGGTGCATGCGTCCTGTTTGCACAATGCACACTCAGGTAAGGATGAATGAGTGGTTTACGGTGCAAGGGTCAGGTGCCTGCTGCAGGAATGTATGTACGATGTTGCCAGAAGTTCATTTCCACTTCAGCTGAGCCAGGGAAAGTCCCCTACAGAACCAGATACTGAGAATGTGAGAGCCTGCACCGTCAGTGTCTTCTTTCAAAATGACCCTGAAAGTGAGCTGCAGACAAAGAGGAATGCCAGGAGGCAGTACACCTTAGCGCTGCACACTTTATATGCAGCTGTTATATCTGATACATGTGCCTGGATTGTGGAGTGTTTTCATATGCACGGTTCTAGTGTTGTCAGAGTGGTTTCCTTGGAGTGTTATGATGTGGGGCTGGCAGAATGGGGGCTGCCTAGGTTTCTGTGCAGTGCAGTGCCACAAACCCTATTGGCATGCACAAACGGCTGGACTCAGAAGATGTATTTTTAAAGTGTTTATTTTTACTGTGCCACAGTTTCAGTGCGAAGTAAAAATCCGTGAACTGAAAAGTCTTAATAATCACAATACAATGTCTCTCACCCTGGTTGCAAAGTCTTCACATCCCAGTTGGTGGCTGAGTCGATGGCTTTCTTATATCCAGGGCCTGCAGCTGTCTAACACCAAGTCGCCTCCCTTGGTCTATACTTGAAGCCACGCCTTGGCACCTCTCTTTGATTTGCTGCTGCATTGCCTCTAGTAAATGTAGATACACGTCGAATTGGAGTTGGGGCCGGGAGTTCCCACCACCCTTCTCGAGTCCCCAGGCCCGCTTTGATGGACAGAGTTGTGCCTCTTAACCTCTTCTCCCTTTGCCTACATGAGCTTATGATCAATTACCTGTCCCAGTCTTGTTCCACCGCCCACCACCTGGACCTGGCCTGGTGGGACCTCCCTGCTTTTACAGTCTTTGTTGCCACCCCCTCCTAATGTTAACACCTCCATCATTCTCTGCCCACTTTCTCCTGGTGCAACCACCTCCTTCAGTCTCTTACCACATTGTTCTGATCTTACTCCTACTACAAACTCACACCACATTTGCCTAGTAAAATGACATCCTCCATTATCTGCCCAACTCCAGCTGGTGTACCAACTCTTCCAAACTCTCACCATCTCATCCTGACTTGTCCAGCAGCCTCCTGTCTTTCACAGTCAATGAAACATGCTTCAAAATCTTCCAACTGCAAGCCAGAACCTGCTCGAACTACCCACACTCAGCCACTCTGTTTGGCTGCATTTCTGCAATGCACATCCCTGAGAGGGTTTTATTTTGAAGGTCTGCAGCTGTGAGGGCTGATTGAAAGAGGGCTGTGGGCAAATCTGGGCACCAGGGCAGATCTGGGATCAGGATTGGGAATAAGCTCATACCTGGCTGGACCACCACCTTAGACTGCAGACTTGTTCCTCTGGCCCCATCTGAGGCTGCTGACAGGGAACAGAGGGCTGTGGTGCTTGCAGCGTGTGTAAACTCTTTTAGAAATATTCTGGCTACGCCATTTTATAACCTAAGCTTTATTGTGAACACTGTATGAGCAGGGGGCATGATACTTTGTTTTAAATGATGCCAAGGACGACTGGATTTGGAATGCTGTCTCTTGTGTTAGTTTCTCCATGTTCGGGGGACCTTGGGCGGAAAACACTGCATCTGTAGAAATGTGGCATTCATTCAGTTATTGCGGGTTTCCAGGTAGGACTCCTTTGATGGGCTAAGCAATCTAGTAACAGTAACGCTGTACATGCTACCTTCGCCACGATCATACCACTTGACTAGAGTTTTAATACATTTTCATGTATTTTCTGCCTGGCAACCCATATTTGTAACCCGGCTCCACCCTTGACGACTATATGAAGACCAGTCAAAACATATAAATGTGCATTTTTTGCACCACTTATTCGGACAATATTAAAACATGCTTTCCTTCCAGAGGCACAAACACATTATAGACAGTTTTTGGCAATGAACTATGAAGTGGCACCGGTTAGTGTCCAGACTATGGCGATAAATTCCTGCACTGATATGACATGATATGATATGTCATGTCATTCATATCGTCCTTGTACACAAGTGTTTCTAGGCGCGAATAAACTTTGTTACACTCTGGAACTCCAAACTCCTGTGATGAAACTTAAAAAGGCTCAGAGGACCTTTTGCAAGAATACATATGCTGATAATAAAACCTGAATGGTAACAACAAGAAGAGATGATATATATTATTCTGCAGAGAACACTTCTTTATGAAGGCCATTGATTCCTCAACCAACTCTCCTCATCATATCTTTTCCACACTTTGACTTCTTGAAAATAAAACCCTACCAAGCCTCAGAAATCCAATTATTCTAGACTAACCACTGGCAAATCATGATTTTCTGTACTTCAAAATGTACACTCTCTGTCATCAAATTGAACAAAACATGTTTGTGCATATGTACATGTGCAAACCTTTCCTGCACATGTGCAAACCTTTCCTACCAAGGCTCCGACAGCCCTCCATTCATTTCAGCAAGTCTCTATTGAAGACCTTAAGCCTTTAATGAATTCCATGAAAATGACTTTGTGCCCAGATAATCTGTGCCCTAAACATATCATCATGGAATGTCTTGAGGTCCTTAAGCCCTTTTTTCTGGAATGTTGTCAATTCCTCCTGGTCCCAGGGTTTGGTCGTGGAACCTTTGAAAATCTCTTGGGTTTCCCAGCTTTTAAAGGAATTATCCTTTGATCCAGATCCGCCTTCTAGTTATTGTCCTATTGCAATTGCTCCCAAAACATTTTAGAGAAGGCAATTACATTAAAATTGCAAGAATTCGTGGAATTAAATATCATCTTGGATGACAAACAGTCAGAATTCTGTCCCCATAGGTTACAAAACATGCCTTATTGGATTTCTGCAAGAACCTACTTTGGATTAAAGATAATCATCAGGAAACCGCATTATTGGTTATGCTTGACCATTCAGCTGCTTTTGATACTCTGGACCAGCAACAAATTCTAGATAAACTGGGATTGGTGGTCAGGCTATCAGATACGGCATAGCATTGGTTCTCCCCATTCTTAACAAATAGGTTTGGCAGTGTCATTGGAAGGTATTATAGCTCCTAAATGCCTTTTTACCTAGGGAATCCCACAGGTTTCTGCCTTAACCCTATTACTTTTAATAGTTTATTTATTAATTTTATTTATTTATTATTATTTTATATAGTTAACAACAAGAAACACATCAAACATGGAACAGTAGAAGCAAAACAGTATACATGAATCAAGCCTTAAAATCGGCATTTAGAACAATTTGCAAGAAGAGAGGGGAGGGGAGGTAACGAGAAAAGAGAAGGAGAGAAAAAATGAGTGAAGTGAGCGATAAAAGAGAGGAGATCATAAGAGAGACGGGAAAGATAAAGATAATGAGGACAGGGAGAGGTAATAAAGGGAGGGAGGGAATGGAAAGAGGGGAGGCCATCAGGGAGGAGAGTGAAGAAGAAGTTCTTTCAAAGAGTAGCGGAAGGAGGAATGGATGGGGGAAGAGCGGATAGAGCGAGGTAGGGAATTCCAGTGTAAGGGGGCAAGGAGCTGAAAGGAGCAGAAACGAGAAGAGGCACATGGTGGTGGGGGGGCAGAAAGTAAGAAGAGATTAGCAGAACGAAGGGAGCGAGAGGGGGTGTAGAATGAGAGGAGAGAAGAGAGGTAAGGAGGGGTGAGATTATGAAGAGATTTAAAGACAAGACAAAGGAAGTGAAACTTAAGTTTGGAGTGGAAAGGAAGCCATCCTAGGTAAGAAAGTGAGTTGGAGATAGAGTCATGGGGAGAGAGTAGACAGAGTGTACTATATAGTTACTATATAGTATACAGTATGTATATAGTTACTATACATAGTAACATGAAACCTTCATATGATATACTGGTCGATATTGGGACCGGTTTTCAGTGTTACACTGGCAACACCCAGATGTACCTGAAGCTTACACTGACAAACTTTCTGAAAATATCCATCTTGTTTCATTGCTCCAGACATGAAAAGACTGAATGGATAACAATTGACTCAGCCTCAATTCAGCTAAGACTCAGATCACCATCTCAGGCACTTCTAGAAATCTAATGAAATATAAAAGCTCTGATCCTCATTTGCCCTTTCATAATTAATTTCTGCTTTTGCAGCCACAAATAAAAAAATAAAAACCTTGGGCGTCTTTTTTGACCATCAGTTGGCTATTGTGGCTTTTACTAGTCATATTATTGGTTCCTCCTTGTATTACCTTAGACTACTCAAAGATTTGTACGTTCCTACAGGAATGTCACCTAGGTCACATAGCGCAAGCCATTGTTTGTGCAAAACTTAATTTTGGAAATATGCTTTTCGGTATCTGTCCTAAATCACAATTTGATCCACTTCATTTTTTGCAGACCCACGTGACATGAGCCATGGTAAATACCCACCTTTTGCTCATAGTGTACCTATTTCACAGAATTTGCATTGGCTGCCTCTCCCATTACACAATTGATCAAGATATCACTAATATCACATATGTACATGTCTATCGGAAATAGCCCATACCAGCTGCAGGGCGTTGCCATCTGAGCAGGAGCTCTGGCCCTGCTCCATGTGTCCAGGAGCAACCCTACACACCTTCATCCTGCCTGGATGCAAAGGTAAGAGTGGGCTGCTCAATCCACTTGCCCCCAGCCCCTCACGAGTGCACCCGAAAATCGCCAGAATTTGCACTAAATTCATTTTTGCACTGTGACTGGGAAGTCATCTGGACCCACCCAGCCATCTGCCAGAAGGAAGGATCCGACCCCCCTTCCAGCTACCTGCCGCTATCTTCGCCATTGGAAGCCACGAGGCTTCAAGCCACTCCAAAATGGCCGCCTCCCGGGCCTCTACTTCCTCACCCCTTTGAGCACCAAGCAGACCGACGTGATTGGCTCACCCACTCCACAAGTAGCCAATAGGATTGCCGCTAGGCGTGAGCCGGCCCTCGAAAGAAGGCACGTAGAAAAGGCTCGGCTCCTGACTGAGCTGACCGAGCTTGCCGAGCTGCGGCTGCTCTGGGTCCCTACCCTCTGCCTCCTGCCTGCAAGCCTGGGTCCCGCTTACACGGTATGACACTGATTTTACAATTTGCACGAAAGTGACCACCACATCACTCTCACAACTCGAGACATGAGACTTTTAAAGTTCCCACCTACGAGCACCCGCCTACATTAATGACTAAATTGCATACAGCACCTGTCACTGATTAACCTGCCGATGCATGCTACCCCTCACCTAATGGTATGCTTCTCTAAATGACTGCCTGCCACATGGAACAAGCCACCCATGTTGTTGCCTCTTGTCCCCACCCTTCGTGGGTTACGCGCTAGGAATACTGAGCCTCTTGTTTACTCTGATAGACACCCCTCTGTACTACTCTATCACTTCCAATAACTTCTGCCCTCCTTCCATATTTATATATATATATATATATATATATATATATATATATATACACACTGATAAATAGTCATCTGCATGTATGTACTACCTAGCTAAAACTGCCACGCATGTGATTCTTGCTTTTTAGCCTTGTATTGCATTCTGCCTGATTTGCATCTTGCATAACCACTGTGCACCTTACACTTGCATCTGTTTTGTGCCTGTTCGGTGCCGTGACTGCCGTCTGCCAGACCCCCTGGCCCTCTTTAGATAAGGTACTCTTGCATCCCTCGTCAGCCACCAATCTGTCACAGTAGTCCAAATTTGCCTTAATGTACCTATGTGTGAACACGTTTTTTCCTCATGATCTATTGGTCCTGCCTATGCCTATGCAGCCTGACCGCTATGACTATGCCACTACACTGAGCCACGTGCGCTGCCAGAATTGCATTTAGCCTATCTATGATTGCATTTAGCCTATCTATGATTGCATTGACTAGCCTAGAGGTGCCTTGCCCCCAGAACTGCATTTAGCCTATCTATGATTGCATTTACCCTATCTATGATTGCATTAACTAGCCTAGAGGTGCCTTGCCCCCAGAACTGCATTTACCCTATCTATGATTGCATTGACTAGCCTAGAGGTGCCTGGCCCCCAGAATTGCATTTAGCCTATCTATGATTGCATTGACTAGCCTAGGGGTGCCTTGCCCCCAGAACTGCATTAAGCCTATCTATGATTGCATTCACCCTATCTATGATTGCATTAACTAGCCTAGAGGTGCCTTGCCCCCAGAACTGCATTTACCCTATCTATGATTGCATTGACTAGCCTAGAGGTGCCTGGCCCCCAGAATTGCACTTAGCCTAACTATGATTGCATTGACTAGCCTAGAGGTGCCTTGCCCCAGAACCGCATTTAGCCTATCTATGATTGCATTGACTAGCCTAGAGGTGCCTTGCCCCCAGAACTGCATTTAGCCTATCTATGACTGCATTGACTAGCCTAGAGGTGCCTTGCCCCCAGAATTGCATTTAGCCTATCTATGATTGCATTGACTAGCCTAGAGGTGCCTGGCCCCCAGAATTGCATTTAGCCTATCTATGATTGCATTGACTAGCCTAGAGGTGCCTTGCCCCCAGAACCGCATTTAGCCTATCTATGATTGCATTGACTAGCCTAGAGGTGCCTTGCCCCCAGAATTGCATTTAGCCTATCTATGATTGCATTGACTAGCCTAGAGGTGCTTGCTCCCAGAATTGCATCTAACCCATCTGTGGTGTGCTACTGCCCCTGTACTCATACTGCTGCTCGTTCATACCCAGGTGCTTCACGGTTGCATGCTAACTGCCCACAACCACCTTGAAACTCTTCTATCCCACCTACGCACACAATGTATCTCCATACGCTCTATACTGTGCTACTTAGATCACTTCTTTATATTATGAATACCCAATACCCGACCATGTTACCAAACTCACTTTCGCACGAGTCCCTACCGAATTCTCACAAACCAACTGATATGATCTCTGTACCCTGCACTGTCCTCCAGAGAAACCGCAAACTACGTGCCAGGCTCCCAAGGCTTTATGACCCTTTAACCAAATCAGCCCATAGCAAGGCTACTTCCAGCCCTCACAGCCCCTCCCAGCACCGTCTTCAACTAAACAGTAGACTCTATCGTGAACCAATCTACGCCCAGAAAGACACGCATAAACCCTCACTAACACTTCTAAAACCAATACAATTCGAGACCAAGGGAGCACTGATAAACGCCCGCTCCATGGTAGCCCACGCTACATACATTGCTGACCTACTCCACAATGAAGACTACTCTTCTTAGCCGTCACTGAATCCTGGCTACATCCAACTGCAGGCCCCGCAATTATGTTAGCCTTACCAGATGACTGCACGCTACTAAGACTCGATCGTACCACCTCTCGAGGCGGAGGTCTTGCCATTATAGCAAAAACTAAATTCCCTCTGACCATTGAGTCACTAGCCAACATAGGATCTTGTGAATCCTTAACTGCAAAGCTATCCTTATCTAATACACAATCCATCTTCATTCACCTCATTTACCGACCACCTGGCCCCCTAGGATATTTTGAAGAAGACCTCACAAACATCCTATCAAATAAACTTAAGACCTCCTCACAAAGTATTGTATTAGGTGACTTTAACCTTGGTTTTAGCGACCCCACAGATGCTAACGCCACAATAATTAATAATACTTTAGAGGAACTAGGCTTTACCCAAAAAATCACAGAGCCCACTCACACCAAAGGCAGAACTTTGCACAACTGCCCAGTCTTGATCTCTTCTATACTCCCACAGCCCTGGACAGACCACTACGGGATCTCGTTCACCCTAAAGGCGACACCAGCGCAAATTGACAGTATAGCTCCAGCTGTTCAGACTAGAAATAAAAAGAACATCACCCCTGAAAATGTGATCCCTTTAATCGCACCGACCTTGAATGCCATTCCGGACCCCACAGATCCCTCAATGATGGTAGACATATATAATAGTGTCATGCTCTCTTCTCTTGATGCCATAGCCCCACTGAAGTTAAAAAAAGCAAACCCAGACAACATATCAACGCCTGGTTTTCTCCTCATCTTAAAGCCCTCAGACAAGAAAAGTGACGCTGTGAAAAAATCTGGAGATCACTCCCCTCAGAAAAAAATAAGAAAAATTTGACTAAACTAGCCTCTCACTACAAAAAAGAAATCATCCTGGCCAAACAAACGTCCTACAGTACTCGAATCTCACAAGCCAAATCCAACACTAGAGAGCTCTTTACAATACTAAAAGAGGTTGAATCTCCCATCCAAGCTCCTGATTTGTGCCTCAAGGACAAAAATTGGTGCACGGGTATACAAAATGCCTTAGCTAACAAAATCTCCTCTCTCAAGACTAAGATAAACATTAAAAAAGATTCCCTTCTCTCTTCCACCAAACCCAGTATCCCCACCCCTAAAAAGAGACACCCTACTCAGACACACCCCCCTGTGCATATTCCCCACTTTAACTTCCACAGAGTATCTACTAAAGAGGTAGAAAAGGTCATCCTCACCCTCAAACCTTCGAATTGCCATGGGGACCTATGCCCCGCACAATTGATAAAGGATGCGGCTCATGATCTCGCACCATTTATTACCAAACTAATAAATGCGTCATTCACATCAGGCAGCGTACCTAATAATCTCAAACAATCTTGGGTCCTCGCCCTGCTTAAAAAATCGAATCTAGATCCCTCTACTCCCACCAATTACCGTCCCATCACTACAATACCCTTCCTTCTTAAAATCCTCGACAAAATAGCATACCAACAAATCCAAAATTACCTTGAGCACTTCCATCTCTTAGGAGTCAGACAATCGGGCTTCAGGCCTCAACACGGCACCGAAACCGCACTCATAGGTCTCAAGACACAGATAGATGAGCTGAGAGATCAGGGTAAAGTGGCACTACTGCTTCTTCTTGATCTCTCGGCTGCATTCGACCTGGTCGACCACGAGATCCTATGCGACCACCTTCAAATAGCCGCCCACTTTTCTCATAAGGCAACTGATTGGATCCAATCCTTTCTAAACAATCGCACGATGAGAGTCTTCTCCCTACTAGCAGCAGCCGACCCAACACCCATCACCTGTGGCGTACCTCAGGGATCTTGCGTCTCCCCGACCCTGTACAACATCTTCACGAAGCCCCTTTTTGATGATCTAGACGGTCTGGGTATCACCTACACTAACTATGCCGATGATACACAGATCCTCATCCCGTTGACGGGGGATTATGACAAGGATTTGGCCTTCGTCAACAAAGTGTACCTCATCATCCAGGCATGGATGGCCTCACACGGTCTATGCCTGAATGATGACAAAACAGAACTCCTCATTCTAGGGTCCACTCATAACCTGAACAAACTAGACCAAAACTATTCCTCCTTCATAATTGACAACAATAAGATCACGGTAGCCAAGGAGGTAAAAACCCTTGGCTTCTACCTAGACTCCACTCTCACCTTTAAAAAACAAGTTAATGCTATGGCATCCGCCACTTCTTACACATGCAAACTCATCAGAGCAGCCAAACCTTTTCTCTCTCCGTCTAACTGTATCACCCTAGCCAGGGCTCTGATCTTGTCCAAGTTGGACTATTGCAACGCACTTTATGTAGGATGCAACAAATACATCACGAACAAAATTCAGATCCTTCAAAATAATGCCCTAAGAGCGGCCCTCAGTATCCCAAAGAAAACCCACATCTCTGATACTAGAAGGTCTGTCAACTGGCTTTCCACCAAAGACAAAATATTCCTCAAATCGGTTTCTCTGACCCACAAATGCCTCCACCAAGCAGCCCCTCAATACCTTATCTCTAGATTCACCAGACCCACCTCTGCTCGCCCCTCTAGAATGACCAATTCTAATCTCCTCCTGGTGCCAAGGTTTAAGCGTTCCATGTCAGGTGGGAACAGCTTTCCGGTTAAAGCAGCACAATATTGGAACTCCCTTCCACCTCCTTGCAGAGAGGACCTCCCCTACCACCTATTTAGAACTAAAACCATCCATTGGCTCAAGATTCATGACACCTAACAAGCTCTCTTGCTGCCCTCACACTCCACTACTATGTTTGTAAATATGTATATTTAGGTTGCCAACTGATCAGTGCAGATACCTTGTCACTAGACAACCGATGTATTGTAAATAGTATTGCCTATGTTGTATACTTCTGTAACCCATGCCTCCTCGGCGTGCGTTGTTTCTTTTTGGCATGTCCAGCATTGTAACCACGGCTGGACTTCTCTGCCCTGTATGTAACCAAGCTTTGCAATCCTCTTGTTGCCCCTGCGCCTTGCTACCCCTTGGGGTTAGGTGTGCAATATAAATAAATAAAATACAAATACAAATACCTTAAGTCATTTGCCACAAACAATGTACCCCAGGCAAATGTTTAAGACCATCCCACACTGCTTAGAGGTCCCAAGATGTTTTTGAATTCTGAGCTGGTCGTAGGTTTGCTATGAACAGTGTAAGCATTTGGAATAATCACTTGCTGTTGGTTAGACCCAACTGCATCCAAATCCAAAGAGCTTCAGCTCTTTCAAAGACAATTGAAAACATATCTGATTTAGAGATACTTTAACATCTAGTTACTTGGAAAGGTTCTAGGCAAATATGTTAAGCTTTTCAGTTTACCAGTGTACTTTTAGCGCACTAATGCCTTTGGACACTTAACAAGCAAATGTAACATAACATTTGTCGCAGATAGCCTCACTAATTCCCAAAACACCATTAGTAGTTTAAGGATTTCTATTAATATTGTGTTAGAGTCATTTCTGCTAATCTCGTCAATCCACAGTTAATTCAAACTAGAGGATTTCTCTGTCTGACACCTCGACCTCCCATGGGCTACCTCCACCTTAGGCCAGGTGTCCCTATCACCCAGGGGGTTGTTGAGAATAGAGATAGGTACCCCCTACTGTATACACTAGCCAGAGCTTCGTGTGATGGCCTAAAGGCCTAAGTCTTTTCTGTCTCGCCCACTCTGTCTTCTTAATTCTCCAATCTTGAGTACTGTGCCACAGGGGTAAAGCAAACATGTTAAGTATTATTACATGACTAAATTGAATGTAGACCAGTCTAGCCACGTAATAAAACAGATCATTTTTGCTTTACCCTTGATGCACAGGATTCAAAGGTAAAGCAAAAATGATACCTGTTATGTGGATAGACTGGCATGCATTAAATGCCAGTCAGTCTATCCATGTAATAACACATATCATGTTTGCATTACCCTTAATGCACAGTAAAGTGCCTTTACTATACATCAAGGATAAAGCAAAATATTAAGTCACGCTCCCAGCATCTCCAGCCCCTAAATGTAATGGCATAATTTGGGGGCCAGGGATGGACTGGCACACACAGACTCACATACAACACTTTCACACATCATTCACACAACATTCAAAAAACTCCTTGCATACATACATAAAACCAAAAACAAACAGAGCAACATGTGCACATAAACGCATACATACACACACACACGACATAAGAAACCAACATACCTACTCGCAGGTGGATGGCCATCCCCTCCTCTTACAACATAAACACTCTAACTCACAGGAAGTGGCCTGCTATTGGAAAAGGCCTGTCTGCTTCCTGGACACTGGTGCTCAAGACTCTGTCTGCTAAATTGCCAAACCCTGCAAGTTTCCCTGGCAACCTCCGTGGCTGGTATGGGAATAAGGATGGCTCACCTTTCCCAAGAGACCCGAAGCAGGGTTACAGGCCTCACAGGTGCACAAGAACAAAGGAAGCTACCTGTGGCCCTCTGCAATTTCGAGCCACTCTGCGCTGGAGGGGAAAATAAAAGAGAACATGAAGACTGCTTGAATCTAAAGTGAAAAGGTGCTGAACTAATGCCTCACTTTATTCATGACTTGTATTTTTCTTTAATTACCATGTAAATGGAGCACCTGTTGGATGCTGGTAGTTACCTTTTCACCTGTGGGATAGCACCCGACATACGGTGTGGATTCATCACACAGCAGGAACATTCCTTTGAACTGAGTAGCTAAAAATGCAGTCAAGCCAAAAAGACAGGGTGTAAAACTTTAAACTCACACCAAGATATGCTGAAAGGCCTTTGTGGTAAAATACAAGTTTCTGCGGGTATCTAAAATGGTGCCTTGCTACACTGGCACAATATATTGAAAGCTAAAGCACTGCCACCAGTTTATATGTTATTTGGAAAATATCTACAAGCCCAAAAGTAAGCATAGCACCAGTTCCTAACTGACCCAAAATATTGATAAGTTTCAACAGAGTTTATGGTATTCACCTGTAATTTTATATGCTAAAATGTTGGTATGTATTTCAAAATGAAGAATCACAGTGCAAAATAGTTAAATTTCACAAAGTGTTGCTATCTAAGTTCAAATGAAGTCTCATATTGTACTAGGCAAGTCAGCTTGCTTTGCCTTTCCTTCAGAATTTGTGAAAAAAGTATTACATATAAAAGTGATGCCTTTGTACATGCAAATAGAAGTGTATTGTAAATACTTTATGAAATCATAGTGCATGCGAAACTTTAAAATATGAAATACATTACTTTTTAAATTTATAGAAAATCATTGATTTTTTTCTAATATTGCTTTGTCAATGTCGATTCTTCTGTGAACCAGACAAAAAAAACGAAACCCATTCTTAGCCATGCATACATTGTTGAATGGGGTATGGTTGATAATCTAGTTTGGCCACGAGAAAACAAAACTATACAATTAAATCAATCCAAAAAAAAGGTCCATCTCAAGGGAAACATTTGAAGTAAAAATACATTTGAATTCCAACAAGGATGAATCCACATTCTTCTGCTTAGATAACAATATAAACCGACAAGATGGTCAGATGTTTTCCAAACTCTACAGATTCAAGGAATGATTAATGCACTTAAGATTTTACATTTGAACTGGGCCTTCCATCAAAATTCTCCCGATGGAGCTATGAAAGTCTTTACAAACAAGGAAGGCGTGTCAGCAAACCCTATTAATCACAAACTGAACGGCATGCCTGTATGTAAAGACTGGAGGCAGGAGCCACGGATTCTCAAGATCCCACAAGGAAAAAGGGTGAATACTGTCATTGCGGCAGCAGCTTCAGTTCTTGCTGTGGTCAAAAATGTCCTGTAAGCTGAGGTGTACGGTGCACCTCGGCGATGTGTGTTTGTTGCTGCAAAGAGTCAATGAGGAACTTTGACTCAGCAAGGGCGTCGTGTCGTTGGAGTCTGGTGTCAGCAAACGGGACGGAACCACGGCTGGCTTCAGTAGCTTCATCAGCGTCTCTGAGGTCTTCAGGTGGTGCGAAACCCACCAGCGGATTCTCCTCAGTCATCGGCGTCCTTGACTTTCTCCGGCAGGACTAAAATGGTTGACGGTGATGAACAAGGAAGTCCTTGGATCAAAATGTTCTTGGTCAAAGAGAGCACTGCGGCTCCAGTCGGCGATCGTCGACGGTGGACAGCTGTCCGGTGCTTCTCCTCGTTCTCCTCGGTGGTCCCCTTCTCCGGTCGGCAGCCTTTCGTAGGTCTTTCTACAAGGGAGCTTTGGCAAAGATCAGCTGGTGCACGATGGTCCCTTGTAGCTCGGGAAGAGGTCTCCTAGCCAGGTCCTCTTTTGGATCAGTTCCTTGAAGGCACAGCAGCTTTCAGATTAGCGAAGGACAGCAGCAGCAGTTCTCCTTCTTCCGACGGGCTTCAAAGTTACGCATCAGTTTCAACTTCAGCCCCCAGATATACTGTTGATCTCCCATTCACTCTGCTGGGACACACTCAGGCAACCAATCATTCAGAAGAGCATTCAGGCAGTCAGGCAGCCAATCGGCTCACAGTACATTCAGACCATTCTTCTCCATCCAGACACTCAGAACACAGAATGGGGATTCAGACAAGCACTCTGCCATTCAGCACCACACACTGCATTCATACCAGTTTCGGGCAGGGCTGTCTAAGTCATTGTGTCAACCACCAGATACTAGACACCCATAACATGGAATGTGTATTTGTCACACACTGCATTCACCCAGGTCCCACCCCACAGGCATACCCACAGCATACAGTAGTTGGCAAGGCTCCAGCCAGTCTGGCATGACTTCCCCACACTACCATATATGGATCTTCCACCCAACATCCAGCCAGGGGGAATGGACAGTCAGGGCTTCCCGAGACTTCTCAAAAATGAAGGTAACAGGCAATAGAAAGCAAGAGGCCACAAGGGCCATCTTGTTTCCTATCAATAATCAACCGATTCCAATGGCAGGGCCTGGGTATCCCAAAATGGAGGATACTCAGAGCACCTTTCAAATTCAGCACAGAGCTGCTACCAGCCTGTACCCTGCTCTGTGGGCCACATACAAGTGCCCAGAAACATACACTAGGAGTACAGGGTCGTACTCTCAGCCATGGGTGCCATAAGGGTATCCCAACGGTCTGTTCACCAAACCAAAAAGAGGAAGAGCTCACCACCGGGAGTCCCACATTAACCCTTCTGTGGAAAACAAGACTGAACATACATGATAAAAAACAATAAAGTACAAGGATACAGAGGCCCTTTCCCTCCAATGCATTTCCAGCATCACATTGTATAAAAGGTTTCATAATGAAGTTAGCCTCAGAAATGCATTAAAACAAACGATGTTGCCCATACATCCACAACCATGTGACCTAGAATCAAAAGGAAATGTGTGTTGCAACCATGAAATACTCCTAAAAAATAAGTCTAAACTTGACATTTGTAGGATAATTAATTGGAATTGCATAGTATTATTTAGCGTATTCCATTGTTTTGCCAACTGATTTTTTTTCAACTTAATTTTAAACACTGAAATTACCATGAAAAAAACACAAATATATAGGGGGTACGGGGTTAAAAGGGGTGGGGAGCGGGTGGGGTCAGAGTTACAATATAGCGGTAGAAGGATTGGGGGAACGGCCAAAAATACAAAATACAAATTCGATGAGTTTTTTCAAAGTGATTTTGGTGTTATAAATTACTTCAAAACAAAAAACATTGGTAAAGGGACATAGAATCATTATTTAGGACCAGAATTCGATTTAGAAATGTACTTGATTGATCTATTGTGCGACTATACGGGCATGGTTTATTAGCGAAAATTCCAAAGGCAGGCCAATTCTTGTTTCTGTAAACCAGGTAAAAAAAGTATCCATATTTTATACTGGTGACTTCCCTAATATAAACTTAAGGCCCCACCTTTAAAGTGTTTTTAGACTGAAAAAAATAACTTTGATCCATAACACATCCTGTTGCTTGTCTCCGAATTGTGTGGGGGATTGTATATCAGGAGCATTAAATTAGTGGATGCACCTTAGTGTTATCTATAATTAAATGCACAAAAGAACTGACAGTACACTTGTGAGCCAAGCCGCCCTAACATTGCCAGCCCTTTCCGACCTTCTTTGAGCAACATGCCATTGATGTTTGAGGCACACCATTATTGAAAGCCATCATGCCCGACTGACCACCTCAAAACCCATTCGATAAACCACAACGTGCACAGATAGTGTGGAGTCTAGAAAGAAGATGTTAACATGATGTGGTTCTATCTCTTTGGCTTTGTTCGAAGGTTCCTAGTGAGAATTAAAACCTGACTCATTACCTTTTTAAAAGATCTATTCATAAAACTGAACATTGCTGCAAAGACAAGTGTCTGCATAGCACTTTCATCATGCGCAGAAGTCACCTTTCAACCAAATGTCTTCATCTTTTGCGTATTTCAATACGGGGTTTAGTCGTTTTATTAGTTTATCTGTCCTTTTAATTTGATTAAAGCCTGGCTATTTCATGGATTGATTGGACATTGCTTTTATTTCAATACTACAGTGCTATTGTTGTTTTGTATACTTCCCTGTGGCTCACGCCCCTCTTGAAGACTATAGCCTGCCCATGGCCCATGCTACCATAAAGAAGGTAGCAAGGGGTCCAATTAATGTTATGCTTGTTTCACCTTTATGATTGTGACCACTGCTTGTTTAGTAGTAGTGTGGGTCTGAGTAGATGTATTGAAGCCAAAAATCTCTCTTTTAGAGGAGTAGTAATTAAATTGCAGCCATAGCATCTCTAGTCTTCACAAAACAAGAACCGGGATCATCACATTGGTTTGTTAGTTACCAATAAAATAATGACTGCTCCTGCTTTCATTTAAAGTTGCGTGTTATACACATTTTTCATAATATGTATTTTCATAATATATATTTTTGTTTAGCACATACTTCATACTAGATCACTCCCAGTGACATTTGTGGGCTGCAAATTTAGTGCTTGTGAAAAATGCGTGGTTAGGGCCTGTTACAGATTTAAAATGTTAAGTGGGTACTGGCCATGGCCTTTGCACAGAAAAATATATAGGGGCGCGGCTGAAGGTCTTGGCTAGTGGCGCGTTAATGATTCAAAATACACAGTGGGCATAGCCGAATGCCGTGGCCACTGGCTATGTCTATATACAGTGGGCACAGCCGAAGGCCATGGCCACTGGTGGCACTGAAACATATACAGTGGGTATTGCCAAAGGCCATGGACAGTTGCAATGAGAAATATACAGTGAGCACGGCTGAAGGCCATGGTCAGTGGTGGCAAAAATAAAATATGGTAAAACATAACCCTTGAAATTCAAGAGAATTTTTTTTTGTTGCAGTGCAATTAAGGTGAGCAAACTTAACGCAACAAAACCCTTGAAATTCAGCACACTGAGAAACTCAGGACCAGCTTAACTCAGCACGTTTCCTGTTGACCTCCCCATAATGCCATTATGTATGTCATTGTGAATCCCTTCTCTTATAATATATATGTGCTCTTGGGCTTTGCAACGGGAACGTGCCGAGTCAAGCTGGTTCTGAGTTTCCCAATGTGCTGAATCTCAAGGGTTTTGTTGTGTTAAGTTTAATCACCTTAACTGCCCTTGCACTTCAACTAAAGTTTGTTGGTTGAAAAAAAATGTGTATATATATATATATATATATATATATATATATATATATATACAGATTTAGCCAGAATTAGTGCTCTGCCTTACTTGTAGCTGGTAGCTGGTGTTTGGGAATTAAACCTTGGCTAGATTTCTAGAAATGCAAAGAAAACACATGCTATCTACGGGTTGTAACACTACAAAAAACCCAATGGAATGCATGTAAACAAAAGCCCCCTAGCACATAAGACCATGCCACCTTTTATAGAAAACAAACCTTTATTTTTTTCATTCATATACCTGCAACACACAAAAGATGGAAAAATAGGATAAGCATAAATGACATGCCTCCCGACATGGCAGACAAGTCAATAAAACACTCACCCCACAGGGTGGGAGACGCCACGCGTTCCGCTTGAATTAACAAGCTTCTTCAGGCTGATATTATCCACATTTGTGAAACACACCAACAAGTTTTAAGGAAGCTGGCATGAGTGGCATGCTCGCCATTGGCATTTGGAGTTGCGATCATGTGATCGCAATGTACGAGATCCGGGGGAGGAGCATGCCGCTCATGCCAGCTTCCTTAAAACGTGTTGGTGTGTTTCACAAATGTGGATAATATCAGCCTGAAGAAGCTTGTTAATCCAAGCGGAACGCGTGGCGTCTCCCACCCTGTGGGGTGAGTGTTTTATTTACGTGTCTGCCATGTTGGGAGGCATATCATTTATGCTTACCCTATTTTTCCATCTTTTGTGTGTTGCACGTATATGAAAAATATATGTTTTTTGTAGTGTTACAACCCGTAGATAGCATGCGTTTTTTGCATATATATATATATATATTTATATATATAGTTGTGTGCCCCTAAGCTTGGCAGCAGATTATTAGAAAAATACAAGCCATATATGGCTTCACATGGTTATTATGGCAACATGCAATTATACAGGTCAAATCCCTTTTGATGTCATTTGATTGTCAACCTAGTTTCTAGGGAATCATTCAGCTGTAAGGGTTTTGTGTACCCTGTCAGTGGCTGGGTTTCACTCAAAACAAACCATTTGTGTTCAGCTCTAGCACCCCTTTCCTCTCTCTGGGAATGTTTCAGTCCTTCCAAGGAGGACAGGATATACCTCCTAAGGGGTTAGCTGGGAACCTGTGCATCGAAGGCAAACCGTGCCAGAACAATGGAGAGGTCACGCCAGTGTGGTAATTACTGGAATATCTTGTATTGAAGGCGGACTGAGGAGAGGGACAAGTTAGAGTAACCCAAAAGAGAAGTGGCAACCAAGAGAGTGGTTCCACCAAATTGGGATTTCGTAGGCTACTCACACCTGTGCCCCTCCTCACTTCATGCAGACTTAGCACTCTGGCATGGACATTACCAGGCAAAGATTCTTGTAACAGCAGTCAGGATTGTGCCCATTCAGAAGGCTTGAAATGGGCTAACGCAGTGTGGCAAAATTATTATATAAAGGGGAGAAGCTCTTGCACCCCTTTAGTTGAATCATCTTTGGACATCGGGAGAACGTTTCACCTGGAACTGTATGCGTTTACCGTCTGCTCAGAGTCATAGAGGAGAAGAGAAATACTTCCAATGAGGGAGAATGACTCTCCACTCACTCATCCCAAGGGAAATTTTGGGTGAACTGACGTTTGGACAATGTCTGTCTGCTACCTTCACTCTAGTAACTAGGGTCCTCCTCATTTTAGTTGACAGTCCCTGGAAGTGCTGTCTGGCAACCTTCTTGGCTAGGAAACAAAGACGTAGGACTCTCCTTATCCCCGGAGACCATGTGTGTGGTCCCCCAACAGCCAAGGAATAGGTCTGAGCTCTGTTTCATGTCTTACACCACTTCCAAGCTGACTCAAAAGCTTTCTAACCACTTTTCATCAGCCGCTGCACCCCTTGATCTGCATGTGACACACTAACTCACCCACTGCCTGCCTGGCCTTCAGCTCTTTGAGTCGATCTCTCCTACAGAACAGCATCGCAATGCCTGGACCTCTTTGAACCAACTCAACAGTTTCAAGCCAATGACTCAACCTTCACCTACCTGTTCTTGAGCTGATTCAAGGTGATCACCAGTACAGGATCGGACCACATTACTAGACCCTGTTGAACAAACTTAACATTTCAACACTAATGCGATCCATTGCGGACATCAGACTTGACCATGATGATGCAATCTTGACCCAATGGAAAGTGCTAACAAGTCTGGCTCAATGCTGTTGAGCCACCAAAGAGGAAGATATAGATGTCACCCCACCTCCCCCTGTGGCCTAGTTTTAGGGGGCTCTAGGCACATTGAAGACCTCACTCTACTTTTTCATATATTTGAACTTGAACATTCCTACAGATGCTACTGCCTGCCAAACTCTGTCTTCAGACCTAGAGGGTCTCCATTCATGCAAAAGCCTGCATATTCTGTTTCTTCCTTTGCAGGAATGAAAAATTAGTGTTTTTAATTGTGTTTTTGCATTTTTTGTTTAATTAAGGACTCTTCTTTTTTTATTCGGGACATTTCTTTTATTTTGATATCACAGTACTATTGTTGTTTGGATGCTTCTTTGTTAGCTCACACCCCTCTTGTGAAGTCTAGCCTGCCCCCAGCCCACATTACCACAAGAGACGAAGGAAGTATACATGTGGGGCTGTGCCTGTTTCACATTTATGCTTGGCATCACTGCTGGTATAGTAGTACACTGCGGTTGAATAGGAGTTGGATCTGCCAGTCATCCCTGTACTGCAGAGCACTAGTCATTTCATCACAGATTAGTTGAAGCATCCTAGAATGGGTATGGAACATGGGCACACATCATGGTGTTTTGTCTTACGACTCGGGAAGCAAAGTTGGTGGTGAGAGTTCATGGGAGTTGTAGGCCAAAATATCTTGAGCGTGACAGGTTGGATACCCAAAATACCTTCTGTGGTGTGTTTTTCATGTTTCTCAAGAGTGATCTGTATAATTTGTTGATGAGAAAATAAAATAAGTGATTCTTCACCATGCATGAACAACTCCTGGACACTGATGGGACCTGTGAGTGGCATGTGCACTGTGCAAACTGACCAACAAATGCCTATGTTAAAACATCCCGCCTCATCCTGCTTGCTCGCCTAACAGGGAGGCCGAGTATTTACATTACAAATGGAATGTCCCCAATTGCTTACAGATGGTGCATCTGGGGTGGATATGCATTTTCTGTGATATAAGCAGAGTTTATCATAAATCACTTGCAGAAATTGTGTACGTCCACACCAGCACTGACTATACGTTACATGGCCCACAATATGCTTCGAAGTTTGGATGCTAGCACAACAATTAACGTTTTCTTTTGCAACTCGCCTTTCTACTTGACCTGTCTATTTTTTTCCCCAATAGAACTGATGGGAAAATAATGCATGTGATCCCTTCTCTTAATAGATGATTGACATAAACCTACACTTGTTTGCAAGCCGTGATGCCTTTGTTTAACACAATACTCCTAATGGGTGGCCTTGCAGTGGGTGGTCGTCAGCTGTAATGGATGGAAGGTAACTCTGCAAAAACATAATAATATAAGGAAAAAGCTAAAGACTGGCTCTTACGCAGAAACATAACTCCTCTACACCATTTGTATTGTAGCTCAACCACACTTAGTGATATTAATAGATTTGGTGCAGAGGCCCTCCAATTAAGGGAACATTAAACAATTGTTCATTAAATTCCAATCAGCCTCACTGTCCACGGGTCTTGCACACATACCTTGATTTTGAGTGCATTCAACAAGTAGACTTTAGTATGTTCTAAATGTCTCAGTGAGTTAAGTGGTCGCTCCATCATCATTGTTCAGTCGGCAGATGATTGGTTGAAAAACCTGACTGCCCCAACTTCAGCCCTCCATCATTATGTGGTTTTTTTAACCGAATAACATTATATTGACTAATATTAAAATCTACAGTGCCATGAAGCAAGAGGAGTCTGCCACAGGCACTACATAAATTAGGGGCACACTGGAGAGTGCAAATTCCACATCTTCTGTAAATAAGTAAAAACACACTCCACGTTTCGGCAGAGCCCTTGGTCAGGATTGATGCCATAGTGAGTGCCTTCTCCTTGACAGTAGTTTGTAAACTCTATGCTTGTGAAAGTTATAGCAGACAACATACAAATGGTTTCTAGTGGATCCACTTGTAGTATTGGGATTTTTGAACCTTAGTCTACACTAGTCCACCATAAATACTCACATTTCTATTGCCTTATTACAGATATGTTTGACTTCTATTCCCCATAGATACCGGAGGCCAGTTCCAAGATGCAACACATATAAAGTGGGAAAACTATGAGTCAGCAACTGGGCCCCAAGAATGCTATGCACAGGAATCAGAAGCCATTATGGCTATGGTTGCTTTGGGCCTAGAGATTATATGATTGAAGCAAGCCCAGGCCTCTCCCAGCTGAAGACTGTTGGGGTGGTCAGGAAGGTTCCCCATGATCACGAGAGGTTCATGTTCGTGCACTATATTGATGACTGGGGTGGCGGTGAACTGAGCGCGAGGTGCAATTTCATATGTAATGAAGTGTAGGTAATTATAGATGGGATATCTTACTTTAGTTTTACTGTTTGTCTAGAAATTGATGTGTTAGCTTGCAAATGCGCAGAAAGATAAAATATCAAACCCACCAAATGTAAAAACATCCATGCACATTAATACAAATACACGGGGAGTTGATGAATCTCAATATAGTGGGCTTTTTACACATGGATCAAAAACATAGTAGTCTGGGCTGTTTTGCAAAGCGAACTTTGAAACCAGTTCTGTGTGGTTTTAGAAGCCAGGAGATGGGTGAATAAGTAACGTATTTATTTATTGGACATTTGTATGGTGCCTATGCACAAGTGTTTCAAGGTGCCAACTTCACAACCTTCGCGGTCAGCACAGCTGCAGAAACTAGCCATGAGTTTTATGGTCTGTTAAGTATTCTAGATATTAGATGTAATCGTCTGATGTCTGAGAGCGCGACAGAAGGTGTTTGTTATTTATTTTGGTCAGCAGTAAAGCACCGAGTAAGTCAATGCCCAAGGTTGCCCAGAAGTTTTAATAGTGCGATAAAGTGGCAGTTTTGTAGATTGGAAGGTTTCAATGGAATGGTGACCTGGGGATTGAGATAATATCGCTAACTCACAGAAAAATTATTTACCTAGCCTGCCACATATCGCTTGAAATATTTGTTAAGGTTAAAGAGCTTAGGGCAGTTACTGCTAGTAATGAATTATTTGTCAATGCCAATGTTTACCATGTGCTGATGTCATGACACACCAGAATGAATCCTAAGAAAAGGTGTGTTCTACATTTGGTCTGAAGATGAAAATTAAGATAAAACAGGCCAATCCAAATGTAGGAATTGGGAAAAGATGTGGTTTCTTTGAAGAGGTTTTTGTCAGATCATATGTGGTGGTGAATTGTGATAGAATGTCTAGGGGTGTTTAAACTGTTTTAGAAATGTATGTAAGATGTGAGCTAGTGTGGTTTGTTTAGACTTAGGGTTAGTTTGGTCCTACAACACCATCTAACTGCTCCCCAGATAATTGTACAATAAATCTTGCTTTATGTGCAAAGCGTGCACTCGTTCCTCAGGTGGTGGACCAGGTTTGGGCTGAGGTAATTAGGAGTCTGTCCTCACAAATTTGGTGAGCGAGGTAGGAGCCCAGGCTTTTTAATACATTGGGGGTCTTCCTACCGCACCATTCAGCTGTGGCACCTCACTGCGGGACCAGTCTTCCATGCACAGTGAAAAAGAGGTCTGTGGATGCCATACTGTTTGAAGATCTGTCTGCTCCCCAGAGATGTGGTGCTGTGGATTCGCTGAGCAGGACGACTTGATGGAACACCACTTTGGAGCGCCCCAGGTTCATGTGAGTGCACGTTTGGGGTGTAAAGCAAGAGGGGAAATAGGAATGAAAAAGGGTTGTTTCTTTGATTTAAGGGGTTTAGTAAGGGTAGACATGGAGTGTGGGTGTGACATTAGTTGAGATTGAGGGGATTGGAAAGTGGATGTTTTGACAGAGTGATTGAACTGTTCTAAGTCTCTTGTATATATTTTGTACCTGGTTTGTTATTTTAGAGGTGTAAAATGATGTCTTACCTCATAGGACAGTGTGAGGTTTGTCCTGGTACTCTTTAGTTTGCTTTTCTGGTTTGCTGGAGCCCTAAACTGAAGGTGGTGTAGTATCTTAGGGTAAGTCCATGGGTGTAATTATAGAGGGGACAGGGGGTTTTGTCCCCCACAACTTCTGTGGCATGGCTTTTTGTCCCCCCCATCTTTTGGAGGGAGGACAGGGGGGCCGCAATCATCAATTATTTAAATGGACAGCACAAGCCCAACTGGGGTGCTCAGCAAGGCTTGCTCTGTCTCATTACATAATGAAGTGATGCCTGGCAGCCACGCTGCAACACATTCAGGGCTGGAATGCCGTGCGTGGCTCAGTCCCTCACCCTGGCTGGCCTGATTCAAAGTCAGCAGCCAGGGTGCTGAACTGGGTGCTTCAGGGAGTGGCGCCTGTGCTGTCACACTAGCAGCAACACTTCCGGGGGCCAGCGGCACAGAGCGTCGCTTTCTGGCTTCGTGTTTGTGCGACACACAGACAGGAACTAGGAAGCTCAATCAGCTTCCTGGTTTCTGTTTTGGGGCGTGTGAGTGCGAAGAGGTTAGGTGGGTGTAACCTTGACGCCATGGGGATCTCATACACTAATTACGCGGATGACACGCAGATCCTCGTGACCCTGACAGGCAACTATGACACTGACTCCAAGACCCTCAACACCATCTATAACACAATCCAAACCTGGATGGCTGCCAACAGCCTCTGTCTCAACTCTGACAAAACCAAACTCCTACTTGTAGGCTCCCCCGACACCCTCAAAAAACATGACTCTCAGATCACCCACTTCACCATTGATTCCATCATAATTCCAGTATCTGAGTCAGTGAAAACCCTAGGCGTCTTCCTGGACTCTAGTCTGTCCATGACCAGACAGGTGAACGCCATTGCCTCCTCAGCTGCCTACTAGGCCAAACTCCTCAATGCAGTTAGACCCTACCTCTCCAGCGACACCTGCACAAACATAGCTAGGGCTATCACTGGATCACGGCTGGACTACTGCAATGTTCTCTTCCTAGGGACCTCCACAAAAAACCTTGAGAAACTGCAAGTTACTCAAAACAACGCCCTACGCGCAGCACAAGGCATCTCCAAAAGAGAGCATACATCTACTGCTAGAAGAGCCTCCCACTGGCTGCCTATAAAAGAGAGGATCATCTTCAAAACCTTGACCCTCACTCACAAATGCATCCACTCCGCAGCACCAGCCTACCTGGCACAAAGGATCCACCCGGCCATGTCCTCAAGACCAACCAGGACCCCCTATACCAACCTACTCACCGTACCCATGGTAAAAAGAACACGAGCAGGGGGTACCAGCTTCCCCTACCTTGTGGCTCTACACTGGAATGCCCTCCCCACTGCCCTGCAAGCTGAACCTTCACTGACCACCTTCCGCAAAACCTTGAAAACCACCCTTTTTGCTTGATTCTCTACCGTTCCTCAAGTACACCTGCCATATGTATATTTGACTTGTGTACACCTCCATGCATAATATGTGTTACACCTATGTACCCAATGCTGTAACTTATGCATAATGTAACTAAGCTTGCTGCAAGTAACAGCGCCACAATGCCCTTGGGCTGCCTGCGCGCTATACAAATGTAAAAAATAAAAATAAAAAATAAATAACATGAGACGTGTCCAGGGCCGCATTTGAAAGCAGAGCAGAGGCACTTTAAAAAAAAAAAAAAGTATTGTGTTTGTGTATGTTTGTTGGGGAGCTCTGTCCAAGCCCTCTGAGCTAAAATACATGCAAACTTCCTAATTAGCATATAAATTGCACCAACAGAAGTGACATCACAGAAAAGGACATTGCAAGGTGCATCATCAGTCTTTGAAACTTGTAGGCACCATGGAAGTGACTTTAGAATAAGTTGCCATAAATAAGCCAAGTGGTAAATAAATTTGTGGTGCAAAATACCTAAATTGCAGGAATTGCTCAGCACACATTGTCCTGCCAGCGGGACAATTTTGGTGTTGGGCACCCTCTTTGAGGTGTCGAAAGGGAGAGGTCTCCCAATGACAAATGTCCCAGCCTGGCTCTTAAAAGAGCTACGGGAGGGCAGCTTGACTACCCCCTTGTGACTCTCCCACTCGGTACTCCACTGCTTGGAGCCATTGGCACACAGGAAAACATAACTTAATTTTAATCAGTCAGAATCTTGTAGAAATAATCTATCAGCATGTAGACATATAAGGTGCTGTGCAGAAGCCACGTTTGGATATATATGGCATTTAAAAATCTATACCAATTATACTTGGTCACCCACTGCACTGCATTAACCAATGGTTTCTGCCTTTGAATGAAAGGAAAAATCAGGCAAATTGCTGACATGCCAGTGAGCTGGTCCTTTCGGCCATGGCTTTGTAGTTTATCTGGGTCAAGTCAACGTCACCTGAAATTTCAGTAATCAGGGGGTGATAACATCTGGTCTGCTGAATAGACGTTGCGCCACTGTTTCCATGTGTTATTGTAAATGTACATATAAATGTTGTGTGCCCACAGTTTATGTCAGTGGAGGTGCTGGGTGAATTTGTGTGTGAGTGAGAGTGTGTGCAAGCATGTGTGTTGACTTTTGCGTCTGAATGAATGTTAAATAATGCATTGTTTGTATTTACTAGTGTAATTAAGTTTGTGAATGTTATGTTGTGTCACTGGGTGCATGGCAGGCCGGCTGAAGATGCGTGGGGGCCCAATTGAATTTTAAAGATTCGCCACCAGTCTTATGAAAGTTATAACAGAGCATGAGCAATGGACTTTTGTGGTGTAGTAGTTTAGTGTTATCCCTCAGGGATTTAGGTTGTTTGACTGACATACAAAATCACGGCAGAATTAACCGTAGTCATTTTCGCTTGCAAACATGTTTTTACCTCGGTACAAAAAACCAAACCCATGTCCCTTCAAACCGCCAGTACACCCATAAACCCCCCACTTACCTTTTATCAATCCGCTGCCTCTCCTGTAACCTGCAGCGTCAGATCCATCCCTTTAACGCGGGTCGGATCTGGCACTGTAGCATCTCTTTTCTTCTTTTGTTTTTGTTGGGTCTCCTGCCACCAATGCTGAGGAAGCGGGGGACATCCCCGCAGCCACCGAAGTCAAGAATATCGAACATGGGCTGAGGGGACCACCCCTGCAACCACTGCTCTTCATGTTCAGTATCTTCAGATTCGACCTAATGGTGGTGACCACATTCGGTCAAGTCTACCATTCAACCAAATGTATTTTTAACTATTTGGCCGAAATGATCCCTCAGAGCCACCATCTGCCCTCCCTTCACCCCACCCCTTTCATTCATATGTCATGTCCCCCCCAACATTTTCAGCAAAGTTACTCCACTGGATAAGTCCAACCGTAGATATCTTTCTGAAGTAGGTCCTTGACATTCTCTTGTATTAGATGTGCGGGCGGAGCCCTCACCTCACTTTTCTTGGTTAGTCAAAGTAGTGAAGGGGAAACTTCCCGTAGTCAGGGAAAGATAATTTTGCTGTACTAGTAAAAGAAGAGAGAAGTGAGAGCAACGGTGCTGTAGTGGAAAGCATTGTGCCCCTCCCATGCTCGTGTGGTGGGAATATCTCGGAAATATTAGCTGGCAGGTGTTTTTGATATGATCCTGTCTTTTGTGTAAGAGTGAGAGGTAGCATTGAAGTAAGTAGCTGAGTGAGGTATTTGTGGTATAAACGAGTACAGTGAGTGATTGTGGGGAGTGACTAAGAAACTGTGTAGGGATTAAAAGGGGGGTTCTTATTTTTTGGTAACTTGGAGAGGAGTATGGAAACTCGATTGAATCATTTCTGCCAGGTGTTGCCCAGCTATAAGGCGAACATTCTAAACTACCACGGGTAGTGTTGGCGGTGAAGTAGGGGGAATACAGTCAAATCTTGGCCTATTGAGGGAACCTATGATACAGGGATTTTGGAGAACCTGCATACCTTTTGTAACTACAAAGCACAAGGGCTCGAATTTAGAGAAGCAGTTAAACATCTTGGAATTATGGAGAATGTATGCAAAAAGGGGGAGGGCCAAAAAAAAGAAGGGTGCAGGAATTCCTTCTGCACTACCCCCATACGGGTGCTATCATTTATCGCCCTGTGCTCTAGCACCTTGAAACATTTTTTTTTTTAGAACTATTTTATTAAGAATTTAGGAATTACAAATAGATATCTCAGTAAACATGCATCATACTAAACTACATGAATCAACAACCGGTAAATATTGAAAGGAAGGAGCCTTGAGACATTTCTTGCACTAGATGCAATTACCAATAAAAGATCTCAGACCAAAAAACTGGACAGAATCAAAGAATATGGCAAAGTACTACTGTATTCTTATTTTAATAAAGCACGGTACACTGACAAATATTGGCTGACGTTTGCACACACCTACACAAATTTTATTACACAGAGGTCTTATACCCAAATATGACATCATCCTATATGGCAAACCATGCAACCTACTGAGAAACTAGAGAAAACTCCTCTTGATAATATGGAATTCTGAACACGGGGCTGTACTGATAGCCTTTTTCAATTCTTTAAATCCTCCAGTCATCTCCTCTGTCCACATTATTTTTCTCTTGCCCACCTGTGCTTCTTTAAGTCCTTTTAAAAGTGGTTGAATATAAGTACTGTAATCAAAAACCCAGGTCCTGCAATAATTACATAGACCTAGAAACTGTTGCATTTCCCTCAGTGTTTTAGGTTCTACAGTCTTCAATATTACTTTTGCTCTCTCAGGTGTCACTTTCCTCCCCTCATGAGAAATCAATTGTCTTATGTGCACAACCTCTTTCTGGCAATATTGTAACTTCTCTTTGCCCACCTTTTACCCTTTCTCTGAGAGTGTAGTCATGAGCTTAACTGAGCCTTCTCTGCATCTTTCTTCTGTCTCACTGAACACCAAAATGTCTTCTACACGTTGAACTATTGTGTTTTTGAGCTGGATATTCCCCAAGTCCATCTGAAGGACTCTGTTAAAGATTGAGGGGGACTCACAGTACCCCTGGGTTATCTTGTATATTTCAGGCAGATATTTCAATACGAAAAGGAAGTCAAATTGTGTGAGTCTTCACAAAGGGGAATTAAAAATAACACATTTTTAAAATCTATAACTGTGAAATACTTGGCCTTGGATGGCATATTGCACAATATTGTCATGGGATTTGGAACTAAAGGAGACTCAACTTCGACTCTATTGTTTAAAGGGCGAAGGTCCTGTATAAACCTCCACGATCCCACATCAAATGTCTCACTATTTACAAAGCCGTATTACATGGAGAGTCGGGTGGCATCAATCTGCCATGCTTCATTAAAGCAGAAATGGTCAAACATATACCTTCATCTGCTTCTGTGGACAGATGGTATTGCTTTGCTCGTGGCGAAAGAGCTCCTGGTTTAAGTTTGATTGTAACTGTTCCTACTCCTTTTAATAGACCCATGTCATATGGACTTGTGGTTCATAAAGTATTTGGTTCTTTCTCTAAGTCTTCTTGGAGAAATGTTTGTACCTTTTTTACCATCACCAATCTCTGGGGTATTTCTCTATTCTCTACTTTAATTCAATAAGTGAGACTTATAAAAAATACAAACTCGTTGTCTAAATATTCATTCTTGAACAGCTCTTCATCTGTTAAATCTGTCAAACTGAATCCTTCAGTGAGAGCTATCACTGTTCCCCATTCTCTTCCCTCATCATCTGCCCCATGAAGAACCACTCTTTCCTCTCTGACCACTGCTGCTTCGAACAATAAGGGAATAATCTGCCCTTCTTCATCATCCAGAGGGATTTCTGGTCTAAACAAAAACTTGTCAGGTATTCTTAATAGTTTGCCTATCAGTCTGGGGAACCATGATAAGTATTCACCATTTGTTTTAGTGTTAAGTGGGGTGCATATAGAAATCTGGAATTGTAATAATTTTTTGTATGTAGAAAAGAATGTCTAAGATTGTAAATTATGTAAAAGTGAATCTTTTAGTAGTTTTCTTGTCACTTGGGTCATCATGTCTGAAGATGACAACTAATTTAAAAAGGGGAAATTTAAAATTGTCTAGTGTTATGTCGATAGTTATGTCTTTTATAATGACAATGATGAATTAGATCCTACAATCAATGCACATGGTTCCGCAGTGGATGACACATGGTATAGCCATGTGAGGAAGGTGGGGAGAGAGAGATCCATAAGAATATTGCTACATCTGATCTCTCATCCCCCATGCTTCTCGGATTCCTAGGGTATTTATCCTTAGTGAGGCACAGGTAAAAGGTGTGCTATGCTTAAAGCACCTAGCCCTGTGCAGGGTTTGAGGGCAGGTTAAAGGGCAGTCAATTATGGCATCAATCATACCAAGTGACCATAAAATCTCATGGCTGTTTTCTACAGCTCTACTAACCATGAAGGTTGAAGTTACTGTTCACCTGCCTTCTGAAAAACCTGGCAAGGTTAGTTTAAAAGTCAAAGTATGTTTTGCAAAAGGGGTCCCAACGACTGTGTTATTATTGTATAAGCATGCTTTTACATTTGGTGAGTTTAACATTTTATCTTTCTGTGTGCATGCAAGCTAATATGTATCAATTACTAGACAAATAATAACATATCCAATTCATAATTAACTACACTTCAGTACATTACACCTCAGGCCTAGTGCGCTGCCACTCCCAGTAATCAATATGGTGCATGCAACATGTACCCCTCGTAATCATAGGGGCCCTTCCTGACCACCCCAACATTCCTTCCTTTAGTTAGTACTTTAACTAAGAAATCATAATCATCTTCATGGAGAACAACCTTACAATGGTCTCATTATGGGTATACTCCTCTGCTAACCAAACCCAACTTGTCCCCCCCATTTCTGAAGTCTACCCGCTACTCCACACAAGCATGCTAATTTGGCGGAGGACACAAGACACCTTCAGATTGAGTACACATATAGGATGAAGTGGTGGTGACCCTAGCCTTGGACAGGATTACAGTCATCATGGCAGCTGCTGCCAGTACCTGGGCAGAGAAACATCGTAAGAGCATTTGACAGGAACAGAAAATAATGAGAAAGAAGACAAAAATAGGCAGAAATAGGCAACAAAATGTTTGCAGCGAGGCTCAACCAAGAAGGTACCCAAGAGAACAAGGAGTTGATCCACGATTCATTGGTGATACCAGCCTCAGTTTCCATGATCACTTTCAGTTTATGCAAGGCAGCAATTTGTTTGCGTGAACCTAACGTTTTCGGTGTCATTGGGAGGCTTAAACATGCAGCAGGTTCTCCCAATCTTTTGGCACACTCTGCCCTCCATTGCTGTCAGGCGGTCATGTATATGCCGGTTTGGCAGAGTTACGAGCCTGAGTCCTCGCAATGCTCCCTAATGGCTCTGAACGCTGACTCTGAAGTGTTAACAAAAAGCAAGAGTTCATATCTGGTCACCTGGAGCCATTTGGTATTGGCCGCTGCTTGGGCTCCAGGTGCCAGGAGTGATGCAAAGAAGGTATTGATGTGGCTAAAAAGCTGATATCGGTTGGGAATATCTGCTAAAGCCTGTGATGATTCTCCTGAAAGGTAGTTAGAATTTTTCCTTCATTGCAATTGCTCCTGATTTTCACAATCAAACCTAGTCTTTGGTTTGTCCATATAAGATTATGAAAGGGATGCAACTGGCACAGGGGACAAAGGTGGCACAGATGTGACATCAAGATTTGGATGGGCCAAAATTAGGTGTTCTTCAAGGATTGTGAGAACGGGGACATGAAGAGTAGAGAAGCTGCACACACCTCACCAGGCTGGAGGCAACTGCCTATACACATTCTTTCCACAGGTCCAAATATGATCTAAAAGAGTAGCCGTAACTCCAGCCAGGTTTGCAATGTGAAGCATGCAATTGCAGTTCCCATTTGTGCTAACGGGCACTGTGCCATCGCCCTCAAAACATAGAGAAAAATGGGTGAGTGTCTGCATCTTAATAGGTTTTTCTGACTCCTTGAACCATGTCAAATATTTCAAATGATTTCTCCATACTGTCCCACACTCTTGATTTATTCGTGCCACCCCTTCTTCTGAGAGTTCCCTCATTCCCCCAGCTCTGCAACTTTTCAACCCTTGCTCCCATTGATTTTTTTTAAATAGCCCCTTCCAACGTCAACTCAGCTTTTTGAATACAGCTGATGTATTTCTGCTCTGACCCATCGACAACCAAGCAACCTTTGTCAATTGGTATGATTTGTGCCGTATTTGACTGCCCTTTAAATGGCCCTTGCACCCTGCACAGGGACAGATGCACTAGACAGAGCACATCTTCTTCTTCTACCTCACTCAGGATATATACCCTAGGAATGTCAGAAGAATGGGGGTGAGAGAGCAGATGTAGCAATAGCCTACTGATCTCTCGCTCTCCCGATCTTCCCCATATGGCTATACCATATGTGATCTAGTTCATCATCCCCTTTAATCCCAAAAATCATTGTCAACATTTATTTTTCCACTTAACATAGGCATTTTAAAATGTTCTGTGTATACACTGCTTGTCAAACTCAGACATGATGACATAAAGACCATAGAAACCATACACAAATTAATTTAAACAACATTTACAAATCTAAACATTTCTTTTCATGGGCTAAACTATTTAAATTGCAGATGATTTACACCCCCCCTCCCCCTGCTTGCACTGAAATGAACGATGAATCCTTAGGGCGTACTTGACCTTAATGCCTGCTCCTCTGCCGGTGGAGAGCTGCCAGTATCTGTTAGGGCGTCACCTAGTTGATTCCAATTCTTGTTGCCCCCTACCTTCACAGCAGTCGGAGTTGTGTAAATAATGTGTTGAGGCCCATGGAACATAGATGAGTTCTCCTGGGAGTAGCTGTTTCTTGCGTTGATCGTTGGTAGTTTCACCGTTTTCTCCTGTTGTCTGTTAGTGAGAAGACACAACCTGTGAAGATATAATCTTAACACTTTGTGTTAATGCTGTAAGGTATTCCCTAGACTTCTCTTCTAGGACCACTGCAGTCTTGTGAGCGTCTGATGTCCTACGTGTTGGTGAGAGAGGTGTATGTCGCCTATGCCCAGTCACAGTTTTGTGAGGGCTCAAGTGGTGGTACCTCCTTGGCTAATTTCATAATAAAAACAGGGCTAGTGGGAGGCATGTATACCATGATTTTATAACTCTGCTCATATTTTAGCGAAACAGGCCTTCACCTCATTGAGCCTCTCCACACTCCCGTTGGCCTGTGGGTGGTACACCGAGCACAACCTATGCTCCATTCCTAGCACCGAAGGGATTTTTATGAGCAAGGCATTAAAGAAGTGGTTTCCATTGTCGGATTTTATGACCTCGTAAATTCCCCATCAATTACTTATCAGATGTTACTGCACCTCGTTGTCATGTCCACAAAATCGATGTGGAGCTCCTTGAATAGACAATCATCTATTGGGTACTTCCACAAATTTATTTTTTGTCAGGTGGACAGGCTCAAGTGTGGAAGTGTCAAGTCAGAAAAGTGGAGACTGGTTACCACTTCCTTACTTTCATACAGGGCACTGAATGCTTATCCTTCCCCGGTTGCCTAAACATCAGCTATTATTTCTGCTTCTGGTTTATCAGAAAGAGTATATTATGTAACTCATTTATTTTGTATTACAGAAACAGTTTTCTCTGTAGAAAACATAAAAAAAAGCCTACAAAACAGCTTTATCACTCAGTAAAAAAAAGATATACAAAACAACATAGACATTTGAAATGTTTTGACAACAGAAATGCTGAATACAACACAGCGTTTGCGCAGTGAACAACTTTTTCACATACAGAAAAATGTTGTGACTGGGGGTTAGTATCATAGTCATATTTCTACTATTTTGTCAGGCACATTGGTGTACATGGTGTCTTTTCTATTCTGAAGAGCACAGAATAAGTAAGATTGCCTGATTCAAGTTGTCAACACGTGTTTCAGCTCTCAGTATATCTTACACTGTACTCGTGTGTACACAGTTGGTTAGTTAGGGAGCCATCTTCAGCACATACAATTCATTTTAGTGCAGCAATAGTCAGAACAAACTTCCCCATTGCTTATGCAACCTTGCAACAAGGCCGACGTAGAAGGGAGATATGTGGTAATTTCCAGTCGTAGGTACTCGGATTCCAAATTTCTTCTGAGCATGTGCAACTGTGTCTTGCTCGAGTGGGGTCCTGTGGGATTTCATTCAATGTCCGTGGACAGTTTGATTTGGCTGTGTTACTTATTCTCCAACACTTGCAGGGACTTTCTGCTCACTTTTGAAGAGCGTTATAAATTTCTGTCAGTCGTACAAATCCTCTGAATGAATAAACAAGAGGGCCTGGGCAAAACCCCACTCACCAACCTCATGTTATTTCCGGGATTGAACTCCTTGCACACTACACAATTCTGTACAAATCTACTTACCTGTTATTGTAAGTTAGGGATAAACCTGTCCTCCTGGAACCCTACTGCAATTTGTCATCAATAAGTATGTGACAGGTTGTGTAGTTGCTCTACAGCCAAAAGAAGCAGCTCTGCAGGTATCACTACCTTCCCTTGCACTTTCTATCCCCAAAGCAAATCTGTGGTGTGTGAACATATCCTCTCTTTTTGCAGAGCTCCTGTTCTTCTCTAGGGGCTTTCCTTTGTATTTCTGTTATCTGGAGAACTGGTACTGCGGTGTATGGATCTGGTAACTGTACCTTTTGGGACATGGTTTCCATTATCTGTGAAAGGCAAATACACCGATTCCTTCACTACCTTGTCTGTGGCATAATTTCCGATAGCTACTGAATTCATGCGGTTAGTACGGGCTGTGCACTTTACTAGACCTATCTCTGCTGACAAGGTTAAAGCTTCAATTAACCAGCAGGATAGAAGCACAACATGCTGGAGAGGGGACCTGCCAGACCTCCTAAACCCTCTTCTCTACCATCTTAATAACCCAGAATGGACAGTGGAGGTGGTGTACACAGAGTCAGAATAAACCATGAATGCCTTCCCCATACTCATTTCTAGTGCCTCTATAAGCGCCACCAGTTCTGCCACTTGTGCAGAGTAATGAGAAGGCAACCATCTCTTCAGTCTGACCCGGTACTCCCCATCCACAAGACCCATTACAGCTGCACCCGTATTCCTCTCGCCCATCTCCTGGTTGATGGCTGAAGACCCATCAACAACATACACCTCACCAGCCTACAGGGCATTCTCTTTCACATTCACCTTCTATTCCTCTTCTCCCCCATACATGTCACACTCGTGAACCATATCCTCAGGCTGCACTGGCTCTGCTACAAATGCCGCAGGATTTACTAGGTGACATCGCACAAGATGAATCAATGCATTTGACAAAATGACCTCTTACCCTGAACCTGTCGGAGTTGTCAATGTGGATTTAGACTTTTCTATGATCGCAATGACTGCATGCTCCACGTACAAAATCACTGGGCAACCCGTAGTAATGGTTGAAGGCTTTTGAATCGCAAAAGCCGCTGCCACTAGGGCTTGCTCACAAGGGAACTGTTCCTGCATCACTGGGTCTAGGAGTCTGCTGTAATATGCTAAATGTTTGTGGCCTAGCGATGTTTGCTGGGTCAGGACCTCGGCCATCAACTCCCCATTTGAATGGGAAAGCAGATAGAATGGCTTCTTCTAATTTGGGGTTGCCAGGAGCGGAGCATTGCTGATCGCAGGCTTGAGTTCCCGAAAGCAAGTCCCCATTTCCTCAGGCCACTCTAGCAGATCTTTCACCTTCTGTGCTTCCTTTAGTCCCTGCATTAAGGGTCTCACAGAGCTAGAGTAATCGAAGATCCATGAACGACAATAGTTACAGAGCCCCAAAATCTGCTTCATCTATTTCACCATGTCTGGCTGAGGCATATTCTGAACTGTGCTGGCTCTCTAAGGCATTACCTTTCTTCGTGCAGGCGATATTACTTGCCCCAAATATACTACCTCTGTCTGACAGTACTGCAATTTTTCTTTGTCCACTTGGTTCCCTTTCTGTGTGAGCTGGTTGAGACATATTATTGAGTCTCCTCAACACTGCTCCTCTGAAGTGATGCAGCCTAATAGATCGTCCAAGTAGTGAATAACGGGACTGAATACATGTACATTCCCCAAATCCATCTGAACCACCCTGTTAAAACAACCAGAGATTTTCAATACCAGTACAGCAACCTTGTGTGCTTGAATCTCTGACCATGATGTTTAAACGCCACCAGTTGCTGAGAATCGGGGTATAAGGGAACAGAGAAAAACACATTTTTTAAATCAATTACTGTGAAGTGGGTTGACCCCGTAGGGATGTTTCTGAGAATGCTGGCAGGATTCTGTACCACTGGCAATTCTGCTTCATAAATATTATTGAGTGAATGCAAATCCTGGACCATCCTCCATTTGGACCCCTTTGCTTTCTTCACAGGGTAGATAGCCATATTGCATGGGGATACAGAAGATTGTATTAAGCCTTGTTTTAACAGTGCCATAATGGTCTTATAAATCCCTTTGTCTGTTTCCTTAGACATGGGGTACTGCTTAACCCGTAGTAATATCGAACCAGGTTTCAATTTTATCCTCACTGCTCCACCACTCTTTAGCAGGCCCACATCATGAGAATTGCTGCACCACAAATGTTCCAGCACTTTTCCCAAATCCTTCTTCATTATGGCGATGTATTTTTAATTATGAGCATTGTATGTGATACTTCCCTTTGCTCTATCGCTATCTGGCAATGCACCCCAATTTCAAAGACCATCTCTCCCGTGTCTTCCAAAAATTGCTTGTCAGACACATCCCTTAGCGATAAGGTCAAATCGATGCACAGAACTGTGCGCCACTCTCTGCCTTCCTCATCTGTGCCTCAGAGAACCATGCTGTTCCTTTTGATCACTGCGGCATCTAAGAGAATTGTTACAATGGCACCGGTCATTACTGCCTGTGGCACATCAGGCCAAAATAAAAACTCAAATGGTACTCGACAGGACTGATTTCTGATCCCCAGTACCAAACTCAACAAAACAATCACCCCATAAAGAAACGATTCTGCATGCACAGGAATCCCCCTAATCGTGCTGTTGATACAATAGGTCTGAAAATGGGCTGCTTCCCTTACTGGATACAACCTTGGGGTTGAGTATACTATACCCTGCTCCGTGAAAGCAATCAACATCTGCAACTTGCTCAGGATGTCACTTCCCAAAAGATACCCTGGGGTGGCCATAAAAAACAACAAAAGGGCTGATAAAGTTTGATTACCCACCTTGATATTAAGATCTTCAGTATAATGAACTGACACGATAACCCTGGAGAACCCCTGTGTGTGCATAATTTTGCCTTACTTGACTAGACTTGGTAGCCACATTGTCAACCATGAATGAAAACATTTGGTCACCTACCTGCACACCTATCTGCACACCTATCTGTGCTTCCTCTTCCGGATCAGTGGTAAATGGACAGGACTGGACACATAAGAGATCCCTGTGGGCTGTCCTACTCCTGGTACATATTAGCACCTGGGAGAGAAAAAAGATTTCCCCCGAAAACACTTGCTCCAGTGTGTTGCTCAACTGTTCCTTGGGGTAAAGGATTCTCGTCCCATGTCTGCACTGATTCTTGTGCTGGCAGAGTTGGTGGGATCCCGAAGGTCTGTGCAGCTCCAGTCATTGGTTTATGTTCAATCGGTGCCTACTGCAATTGCACAGAGCCTGGGGCATATGGCAGGCCTGCATCTATTGAGCTCCCAGCTTACGGTACTGTGGCCATTTATGACAATGCCTTGACATGTGTTCCAACCTTTCAAACGACCAACACTGAATAACATAGAATCTTCCATAAAATCTTCCATAACTGTTTCCCACCAGTGCATTAAACCGTGGACCCATTATTCTGAACCTGCCAAATGACCCACTTCCTTGTGGAAATCCTCCCCTGTCCCTTGGAATCCCTCTCATTGGCCTTGGACTGGGAGCATACCCGTCCACCCAACCCTGCGCCATACCCAATTCACTGTGTCCCTGTTTTCCCAATTGCACCTACTGTCCCTCCATAGAATGTGTAATTACTGCCCTTTCCAAACAAATCTTTGCCAATTTCTTTTGAACAAGCTTAGCCTCTGCTGTTTGTGCCTGCTCTACATTCTCCCTCTCTTTTTCCTGTCTTCTCTTGCAAAAAAGCAGAATGTGTTCCGGAATTTTCGGCCAACTCGTGACCTCCATCCCTACCACTTTATCTGAATTGTGCTGGACTTCTTTAGGAAGTCCCTTTTTCAGCATGTGGTAAAAAGTCACCACATTCTTGTTCCATGCTTCTCCCGTTTCAGCCCTCCCCATCCCCTGAATTAACTGGATGTGTGCTGCAGGATCATCATCCAATTTCATTGTGTTAGCTAAAATTGAATCGATATCAGGCGTATCAGGATACATAATCTCTAAAGCCCCCCATACCTGTGCCCTAACATTATAAAAATCTGCTCCATCATGGGTATTTGTATCCAACTGAACTCCTGGATACCGTGGTCTCTTTCAAAGCTCATCTGATCGCTCCTCCATTAGGGCACTGAATAAGCTCTTCATGTCTCCTATGGCCAACATGACACCAGCATTGTGTTTCTCTAACACATAAATCAACTACCCAACCCCTGCAGTGAGTGAAGGGAGTATCTTCATCAAGTTAATCCAGTCCATGTGTGACCACAGGACATAATACGCCCTTCCCAGACCCTGCTAGAGCCACGGAAACAAAGTTACCCTCGTTTTTTTCTGGGCTTCTCCATGTCTCCCCTACCACTTACTAAAGCCATGCGAGTTCCCAGTTGTGCCCGATGGCTCCATTGTGGGGTTTCTATTGATGCTACTGGAGTGGGAGGTAGGTCGACTATGGCCTGCTCTCAATGCTAGAAATCCTATTCCTCTATTTCTTCATCGTCTGCTCCGGCTACTGCATCCCCTGACCCTTGTACAGGCATGGAAGCATGATCAGCACTACAATAGGGTGCTGTTCCCATCCTCCTTGCTTAGCCCCTGTGCCGGTGGCAGCCTCGCCGTTCTCCATTTCCACCTCAACCTTTCTGATTACCGAATTGTCCAATCTAGCAAGAAACTGCCCATGTCTCCACCTTCCTTATTCTACATTCCTTACTTGTCTTCTCACTTCCTCCTGCTCTTCATCTCTTTGCTGCCATAGCAGCACTACCTCTTCACCTGCTAGCCTTAGTGCTTCCTTCATTTTTTCCAATTCTTGCGCATCTACCACTCTTTGCAGTTCTATCCTAGCAGGAACAGGCCTAACCTCTTCTTTATTTTCAAACATTAATCCGTTCTTCTGACTACTGGCCTCACTCTTTACACCCCTAGCCTATCTGCTAACCTAGCAGTCATGGGAGTTATCCCCTTCCTGCTCTATGTTTTTAACCTCTCTGTAGCCCTAACCATTGAAGGAGTTATCCTTCCACTTTCCTCAGAATCCCAGTTCTTAGAAATCATAACTGATAGAGGCATTACCTGTGTCCCTCTTGCAATCACTAGGTTAGCCACTGGGGAAAATGGTGGTATGAACTCATGGTCTGTGTACCCCTCTGCAGGTGATAAAGGATAGGACCCATACAGGGGTGGTGCAGAAGGAATTACTGCACCCTCCTTTTTTGGCCCTCCCCCATAATTTCAACATTATTGCCCTTCCCACTTTTTTCCTACATCCTCCATTATTCCAAGATTTGTAACCGCTTTTCTAACTTTGAGCCCTTGTGCTTTGCAGTTAAATGGGTATGCAGATTCTCCGATATCCGTGTATCATAGGTTCCCTCTGTAGGCCAAGAATGTATAATTTTCCCCTTACTCTCCTGCAACCATCCTCTATGATACTGTAAAATGTTCGCCTTACCGCCAGACAACACATGAAAAAAATATTTCAACAAAATCTCCATATTCCAACCCAAGTTAGCAAAAATGGTTTCATTAAAAAAACGATACCAGGCTGAACCTGCAGAGCAAAAATAATGTTCACCAAAGAACTCCCTTTTTACTCTTATCCAATTCCTTAGTTGTACTTCACACTCATTCACCGTACTCGTCTATACCTCAATTACCTCACTTCAATATTTACTTTCATTCTACCTCTCAATCACAAAAAGAAGACAACATGTTATCAAAAACACTTGCTGGTTGATATTTGTGAGATATCCTCACCACTCGAGCATAGGAGGGGTGAAATGCTTTCCACTACAATACTGCTTCTCTCACTTCTCTCTCTTGTACTACTAGTACGTCCTTCTCTACAACAAGATCATCTTTTCCTGACTACAAAAAGTTTCCTCTTCACTACTTCGACTAACCAAGAAGACTGAGACGAGAGTTCCACCCGCAGAGCTAATGAAAGGGAATGTCAAGAGCCTACTTCAGAAAGTTATCTACGTTTGGACTTATTTTTACGATACCACCCACCCTTAGTCAAGGGCTCCAGCCAACCAGACAAGCAACCTAAAGGGTTTCAGGACAAGTCTCACACTGGGTGTGCTGGGTAAGATACCCGCTCATACCTCTAAAATAACAAACTAGGTAAAACATATATACAGGTGACTTACAACACAGAACAGTTTTTTTTTAATTGAGGTTTAGCTGAAATCAATCAATTTCTTTCAATTTATAAAAATACAATTCTTAAATTCGTACTAAGTTACAGAAAAGAAAAGTTCTAAGTTATTTACATGCATGAAAACTTTGATTATTTACACTTATAGAAATGAACATATAAAATGAAATAATGTCAGTAACATCAGATCTATTAGATGAGTGGGGAGAATCAGATTACTTCTCCACCCTCTGACAATCGCTGTGAGATGTTTAACTGAAATACATTATATCTAGGCTAAAAATTACCAAAATTCTGTAACATAGATATTTTTGTTTTTTAACATTTCATCAAAAAATTTCAAACTATCCATTTCACTCTTACAAAAGAAGAGCACTAAGAAAATTCACAGAGGCCATGTTTAGGCTCATGTTGGCAGAGTTAAGAAGGAGAGCCCATCTAAGTTCAGGCTGCACATTTGCAACTACAGCCATATGCTTCTCATACAATTTGTTTCTCTGGGGAATCAGTGCTGCACATTCTATAATTAGATGTTCTAAGGTTTCTTTATGTGCTAAATCACTGCAGAATCTACAGAAATTCTCTGTCATACCGATTTGTCTACGTTGGGCCAAGACATCTCGGGTGAGCCATAAGTTAAATCTCATTCTAACAATTGCTGTACGTATTTGTGGTGAGGGTGCTTTAGCCAGATAAGATTCAACAACCCCCATTCTCTTTTCAACATAGCATTTGCTATTAAAGTGCTTATATTGCAGGCATAATGAACGAGTGTGAATCCAATCTTGGAGGAAGATTTTCTTTTTAGCTCTTGCCGGATTAATTATAAGGGTTTCCAGGTTAACATCTGCCACAGCCAGAACATGGTAAACATATTTAGTCCATTTCTGGATGAACAAATGTTTTGATGAAAACAAATAGGACGATAACACAGCAAGAATTGACACTTCATTGGCATTAACAAGACATTTACGCAGTAGAGCACATAATTGTCAATGATATTTTGCACTTAAGGATATAAGACCCAACTCATATCTCAAGCCTGGACCAAGAGTGGATTTTGGCATTGAGAATCTGTCTCCAGAATTTGGCTTCTTATTTATTCAGACACTGAGTAGAAGTGATAGCTCTTGACTCCAACCCATACAACAACAAAGGGGATACTTTTGTTGCCAAAAGAGCAGTGCTGGATTAATAGGGACTTTGCTATATTTATAAAGTACTATTTTAGTTTGAGATCTGGCTGATGTTAATTTATCTTGCAATGTGTGTAAATGCACTGAGGCAAACGTGGTGTCTTCGAATGGTAAACCCAGGTATCTGTAGTTAGGTACAACATCTAAAGTGATGTCTCTGACCCTCCATACAAATGCATTTCTGTTAGTTAATTTGGGGGTGTATACTACTATTTGTGACTTTTTTACATTCATTGACAGTTCATTTTCATCAAAGTAAGTAGTAAGTGCAGATAGTAACATTTGCAATCCAGTTATGGTCTTAGAGATAAGAACAAGATAAGAACAACATCCATTTTGTCAATCCGCACAACCTCAACCAATTTCAAACACACACTCCAAGTCTACCCTTCCCAAAACCCCTTAAATCAAAGAAACAACCACTTTTTTACCTGTATTTCCCCCTTGCTTGGGGGTAACGTGTGGATTTGGCCTTTAATCACCTTAACCCAAACAGGCCAAACCACTTGAGTGAGCACACAATTTTACATAAAGCATGTTTATTGTACATTTCTGTGGGGAGCAGTTAGTTGGTGTTGCAGGGCCAAACTAAACCAAATCACAACAAACCACATCAGTTCACTTCTTTTATACAATTCTGCAACAGTTAAAACACTCCCAACTAATTTATTGCAATGCACCACCCAAATATAATTGGACAAAACCCTCCTCAAAGAAATCCTATCTTTTCCTAAAACCTATGTTTCATTGGCCAGTTTTATCTTACTAATCATCTTCAGATCATATTCATAACACATCTCTTCTTATGATTCGTCCGTAGTTGGTCATTATGTCAACACATGGTTAAACATTGGTATCAAAACATAATTCATTACTAGCAATAACTGGCCTAAGCCATTTAAACCCTAACTCTTGATTTGCATATGGCCCGCATGAATATTCCATGCGATATGAGGAAGGCTGGGTGAATGATTTCTCTTTGCTAGTGATGCTATCTCATTCCCCAGGTCACTGTTCCACTGAAACTTTCCAATCTACAAAAACTCCAACTTTATCACACAATTGCAACTCCTGAATAGCTTTAGGCAGTGTCTTACACCGTGTTTTACTACTGACCAAAATAAATAAAACTCCTTATGTCATGCTCGCAGACTTCAAGAGATTACATCTACTATCTACGAGACTTATCAGATCATAAAATCTCATGGCTATTTTCTACAGCTGTGCTGAATGCAAAGGTTGAAGTTACTCATTCACCTGCCTTCTGAAAACCTGGCAAGGTTGGTTTAAAAGTCAAAGTACATTTTCCGAAAGGGGTCCCAACTACAGTGTTATTATTGTATATATGTCTTTAAATTGGTTGGGTTTAACATTTTATCTTTATGCATGCATGCAAGCTAATATGTATCAATTTCTATTCCAACAGTAACAGTAAAGTAGCATATCCCATCCAAAATTGACTACACTTTGCTACCTATGAAATTAGAGCATGGCGCCCAGCTCGACATCACCACCAGTTAGTGAAACAGTGTATGCAACAAGAAACCCTCATAATCATGGGGAACATTCCTGACCACCCCACCACTACCTGAAAAATGGTACATTAAAATGTGCTTTATGTACAAGACATGCAATCGTTCATCAGGCAGTGGACCCGGCTTGGGCCGAGGTAATTACAGGTCAGCCCCCACAAGTCCTTGGACCTCCCATGCAGAGTGGCCGCGGAGTGCCTAAGAGGTGGCAGGACCTCGTAGCAGTGACAACGGTGTGCAGGTCTATGCCTCCATTTTAGCAACAAATACTAAAGGTTGCTGTTCAACCAAAGCAGTGTTTTGCGCAATGACGCCAGCTGTTGCTCTGGCTCACTCAGCGAAGCATACACGGGGTGGGAGGGAGCGCAAACCGTACCGATATTAGCATGATGGTTGCCATAGTTCTTTACTGCCCATAGTTACATTAAGCAGTGTGGGCGTCTTGCCTCTAACCAACTGCACATGAGCTAATAGTCCTTGACTGCCTATTTGTTGTTGTTTCTAGCTACAAACAAGAACATGTGGGACAGTGATGCTCTACAATGAAAACGGCCTTTCTGTGTGCCTTGGAAGAAGCCAGTTCATGAGGTAATCTCTTAGCAGCCAATAGACGGGCATCTTCGCTTCCATGCCTGCACAGCTTTCGCTAAAAGACAAGGCTGCGCCTTATTTAAATGTCAGTTTCGAATGCTCGGTCTGTTTTGATTTCTTTGTTTCAAGTTGACAATATTGAAATACCCTCCCTTTTTTAGATGCCCCACCCCCGCTCTAAAATACCCCGCTCTAATGTAAACTATAAATCCGCGGCGCCTCTTGGGCACTGGCATCAAGTGATGGCATGTGTGCCGGTGTGGGAGTGGCGGCATCGCTCTCTCGCGAGGCGGTACCCTGCTCTCTCCCATCCCGTGCCTGTCGCTGACAGGGGATTGCTATCTTCGCCCGGCGCCTCACTCTGGCCCCAAGTGGGGTCTACGCTGCTCCGGACACCGGCTCCTCATCTCAAAGCCTTCTCCTTAGAGCTCCTCTCCCCACTCTTGCCTCGCTGAGGACGGGTGAAAGGCATCCAGGCACTTGCCCCTCAGAGGAGAACTTCACACCCCGAAGTAGATACCTTCCTTCGGGTTGCTGCGTGCCCCCCCCCGTCTCCGGTGGCCGCCTGCCGTGTTCCCCGTGCGGATGTGCAGCGTCCCCCAGGCGCTCTGTTTATGTCCCTGGCCGCCGGAGGAAGGACTTTTTCCGCTCCTTTCCTTTGCCAATGTTCCCGCCTGCCAGCTGAGCTGCTGGCAGCTCAGGGAAGCATTGGAAGGATAGGAACAGTCGCAGGCAATGAAAGAGGGTGTCCAGTCAAAGTGTGAGAGACCGGGTGTGAAGTGAGTGCGGGGAGAGCAAGGGGCCAGCAGCAGAGATCCCGGACCCGCCCAGTGCCATTATCCCCCAGCACTGCCCATCCATCCCCTGCTAAAGAGGCTTCATCTGCTATTACTGACTGTGCCCTGGCTTAGAGTCGGACACATCCCGAACTCTCTGCTGCTCGGCGTGCAGTCCTGCGGGAGGGTGGCGGGCGGCCCTCGCCAGCGCGCACCTGCAGCTCGCCCGGGACACGCGCAGCGCCTCTAACTGGGGAGGGGCGCTCCGCACACCGAGCCCAGGGGGCAGGAGAGATGCGCGCTGGCCCCCGGACACTGGCCAAGTTCGCGGCACGGAGTGCGCACGCATGAGAGAGGGCAGCAGCGCAGCCAGCGCCCGAGCCTCAGCCCCAGCGAGCCCCCACCCCGGCGGCAGCCATGGAGTCCCCCACCAAAGAGATCGAGGACTTCGAGAGCAACTCGCTGAAGTACCTGCAGCCGGAGCAGATCGAGAAGATTTGGCTGCGGCTCCGCGGACTGTGAGTATGCCGCCCCCCCCCCCACGCCGCTGGCTACATCGTGACGACCCCCCCCCCCACGGTGTTCGTTTGTGGGTTTGTTTGTGTAGCTGACTAGCTGTGTGATGCCGCTGCCCATGCACGCCTCTCCCCCCCCACCCCCGTATCGCTAACTGTGCCCTCGTGTCCACACCTGCTTCTGGACTTGCAGCCCCTCCAACCAACATCGTTTGTTTACCATTAACCCTCATCATTGCTTTTCAAGAGGAACTGTTTTTCCGTTGGGGGTGGGGGTGCGGGGGGGAGGGAGTCAGTAGTCCCCGCATTTCCCCGCGAACAAAAAGCGGCTTCATAGAAGCGTGCAGATACTTTAAACAAAAGTTTTGTGTTTGGGGGTGCCATTTTTACGCACTGATCTCCAGCTGCTCCGCGACAGGTGTAGGCAGATAACCACCCCGTGTCTTTACACCGCCACACGCTTTACTTTGATTCCCATTTACACAAAATGAATACATGCAATAGAAGGCAAAGAAAGACCGGGCTCGGTGACCTGCACCCAGGTCACGCCAGGCACCTGGAGATGGCCGCGAGAACTGCCAACAGTTGCGCCGGACGCTGGTCTGAGCGCTAATCCCGGCTCCTACACCTGACAAGAGTGTATTCTCCTGGGCGAGCCTTTACATCACCCACAGGCGACCCGAGAAACGGCGATACGCGTCATATACAAAGAGAGTAATTACCAGTACAGAGGTGACTCACTATACATGGGCGCGTACTAATGCTCACCTGCACCCCAGCTGCAGGAGCCAACCTCACCAATGCAGCTAGAAGAACGTCTTATTAATATTAATAATAAACATAATGCTATTATTATTATTATTAATAATAATGATAATAATAATAACTCCTTTATTGCTTATTCAGGATTGCATGTCGCAGGGCTACAATCAGAAATGAATATGGTCCAAACTCAGCGGTGCTCATTGTGGCCGATAGTTCAGTCGGAACAATGATGGCGAGGCCCGCCTTCTCGTCTCAGTTTGGTTTCAGTTCCCCGTGAGTTACTGTTTGCGAACCGCTCGTTTTTGTGAGCGACGATGTCACTGGGCAGTGACAGCGCCTCGTGGCATTACGCCTCTGTCTACGTCTATGAAGAAAGTGGGTTACGATAAAAACACATCTTTTTTTGTATAGCGCTTGGAGTGGTAGTGCACTATAGTGCTCTCGAAGTGGTAAATTTACGCAGCTCAGATAGATGAAAGGTTGAACAGTTCCTTTCTGGGTAAAATACCGATCACTGCAACAAAGGCTTAACTGCGTGAGCTATCTCACAGCAGAAGGATGTGCAGAGATCTCAAATGTACGTAGCTCATTTGCTGATGAGGGCTGTTTTGCTTTTTCCCAGAAGCAGGGGTCAAGTCCTAAAAATTAAAGTGGGGGACTCATCAACAAACGTAATGGGATGTGACGTCACCAGAATTTAGCATATCAAGGTGAAATACGCACATTTCATTAAATTGGCTTTGCATAACCACCCAAATTGAACAGGACGAATCGCATGTGCCTTTCATAAAATCAACACACACGCAAAATCAAGACAGGGCATTTTATACAGGGCAGCTTTAATTCTTAAATTCAAAGAGGACATCCAATGTTTCTCTTTTAGCTAGGGGGGCTGAGTCCACCCTCTGAATAAAGTGGGTGGACTCTGTACCCCCGCATGTACCCTCGACTTGAGCCCTGCCCGGAAGGGCATACGTAAACCTCTTGTCTGGCACCAGTGTACAAGGTGCGGAGTCAGAAGGCGGGGTCCCGTCTTGAAGGGTTGTCCCGGGTCTCAGTGCCCGCGATGTGTAAACGCAGGCAGCAGAGGTTGGGAAAAGTTTGCATGCGATCTTTTGAAAATGCCACCTGAGTAGGAGGGAGCGTCGCCTTTCATTTAGCGCCAAGTGTGACTTTCAGTGCCTGGGCACCGGGCCTCGGTATGAGAGGGCTGCTTCCCTTGCACTGAGCTCACTCCTTTTTTTGTCATTAACGCACGCGGCCTTCGTTCGCTTTCCATCTGAAGGATGAAAAGTGCAGGCGTCCCTGTGTCAGGTGTTCACCTGGTTACCCACATGTAATGCTACAGGATAGCTCAGCGAGTTGGGCCATCACACAGATTCCATCCTAGCATGCTCGATTTAGCCTTCCATCTTTTCTCTGCTTGACTAAGAACCATTAATTGGGTGCTAATGACACGTATCATTACTGGCGTAATTACGGAGTTTTACGCCAGGCAAGTGCCCTTCTCAAAGGAACCTCCCCTCCCCCCACCGGCGCTGTAGTCTGTGCTCAACATTCACAGCGCACCGCGAATCATTTTCATTATGAAAAAGGAAGGTCTACGGGCGCTGGACTCTGTACAGGGTCGTGTGGTGCCAGTCTCCCAGCAGTGCCGCGCACGCACAGGCTGCCGGTGGCAGAGCGCCTCGTGGCATTTGGGCTTCTAAATGTACACTATAAACGAAGAGCGATGTGCATTTGCACTTGGGAGGCGAGGGAGCGCGCGTGTTCCCAGGCAGGGCCTCGGGAAGCCAGCGGAAGGAAGTTTATTCTCGCGTGTGACTGCTCGCTCGATGTGCCGAACTCACCTCTGCGCCTAGGCGCGCCAGAAAAGCCTAGGGAGCATGCGCGTGGCCGAAGGGAGCATGCGCGTGCGCGTGGGGGTTTTGCTCGTCTCGTGTGGATGCAGAGGTCATGCGTGTCTCAATGGGTAGCACCGAGCTATGATTGCGGACATTGCTATTTGCAGATGCGCTACACACGCGCACGCACATACACACATTAAAGTGATGTGCCTGCTTGTGTTTCTTGCAAGAAGAATCTCTGTTTGTGACAAAAGACTGTGTGCGTGCACATGCAATAGCCGCGTGCATGCAGGTGACTATGGGCAAGAGGAGGGGATATACACAAGCACATAATGAGGGCCACGCGTCTGTGGGTCGATTGTCTGTATTGCAAGAGTGCATTCTTGTGCATTTGGGAGTTCACAGTGTGCCTTTTTTGTAGTGGGAGCCCGTGTGTGCGAGTAGTGAGCATGTACATTTAATATGTGGGGCAGTACATGCTTGTGTATGAGTAGAAGGAGAGTGCATGAGCTTGTGAATGCTTGTGTGTGTGTGTGGGGGGGGCGATGGGGCATACCTCCATGTGAATGAGGAGGTGAAAGCAAAATGTGCATCTTTAAGTGTGTGTGTGGTCGCTGCAAAGGGCACCGAAGAAGCACACCGCTCCTCTCACACACCTTTGGTGGAGTCATTCCACACACACAGCAGCACGCCCCATATCGATTCCACTAACCCTGGGCACACAGACGGCCGAGTGCTCGGCATAATTCTGGCACAGACTTCATGCAGCTGTGCGTCTTTTGGAGAGAGAACACTGCGTTGTCTGAGTGTGTGTGCTGAAGGGCCCTGCATACAATGGCGTGCGGTGGAACGTAACGGATGCAGCTCAAGATGCCGCCTGGCTGCTATGAAGCAAAGGGGGGGGACTGATAGTGAAGGAAACGGAGTTTCTCTGAAAGAGGAAAGGCTTGTATGAGTGGAAGGGGACGGTTCATACGTGAAAGAGTGTAAGGAGAAAGGCGCATTGCTGGCATGTGTTTGTGGAGAGTGTATACAGTACTCGTCTGTGTGAAAGGTACCCATATTATCTGTTAAGGAGGAAGGTTCACATTATGCGCATGAAGGGGGTGGGCGTGCATCTTCCATGCGAAGCAGGAGGTAGGTGCAAGGGGCATAGTTTGTAAGTGAGGGCACAGCAAGGCGCATGCTGGCGTGTGTGGTAGGAGGAACGTCCATCCAATCCAGGACGCATTGAAGGGGGAGGGCTACGCGTGTATGCGCGATGTGATGTCATCTTGTACGCCTGATACACGGAAGGTGAATGCTTGTACGTGTTAAGGAAGTCAACGCATGTTGCATTGATTTTGACTGCATAGGTGCCTGCCTGCTTGTGGTAAAAGGCGCTGCTGGCCTGAACACGTTGTATATTGCTTAGGGCAGACCACTTTGATCTTGATTCAAATGGTGGCTTTATTAAAAAGAAGTCAACTCCCTTCAAATTAAGTATTCACCAAACTCTGATGCCAAAGCTGCAGTTAGATTATATTTCAGGTGGTTTCAAGATGTCCAAGGAATACGATTTGCACCTCAGAATAAACTTAGTTCCTCAATCCACCATTTGCTTCTGACTATGGGTCATTACACCAGACAATTCCCTATTTGATGCAAACTTTTCTTTTTGACCCTGTCCCGGGTTTATTCAGGACTGGGAATATGTGGCAACTGAGGGCCCCTAGTGATTATGTAAATGTCATTGCTGTAAGTCCACATACAGTTTTGAGTACTTGCTCCAGAATGTTTTATAAAGTGTTTCTCACTTGTTTGGAAAACCCAATAGACTGGACTGCTTTAACCAGCTAAATACGAGCAGTAGAATATGTCCAACTCCTCTGCAGCCTAGGTTCTGCTATGTAGTTTTATAGCTGTTTGATAAAATGATCACAGACCTGGACTCCATGAGAGGCAGACTTGGGTGCAAAACTCTCATAACTGTTTCTTTCTCCTCACTTTTGTTTTTCACAGTCTGATGGAGATCTTTGTAACTTCGAAAGGACATTAATTGTTTCAGCTCAGCACAATATTTTCACTTAGTGAAATACATAATATCAAAACTGAAATGTTCATGACTTTTATTTTTTTGGCCATTAGCTGATGAGATGCCCAACAACACTGTCAATTTAAATTGACACCACAACTATTTCGCTAAAGCAAACTGATGCCTAGACACTGTCAACGGCACTGCTCCTTTTCAGTGTGAGGCAGATGCCCAGTGCATGGAGAATCAAAGGCCAGTGCAGATTGACGTATATGTGAGAGGGCTGCCATAGAAATGCATCATTTTAGTTGTGATTTCTACCTCTCATTACCTCAACAAAGGGGCACCTGCTGAGTGCAGGTAATCACCTGCCCATATCATAGCACCGAACACATTGGTCCTTTCAGTAAACAGGAGATTTTTTTAAATTTTTTTAAAAAATATTTATTGAATATAGCTGAAAAATCAACTTTTTCAATGTTTAACAAGTTCACAAACATCTTACAAATTACACACATAACACATAGTGATAAGAATACACTGAAGTTAATTTATCATAAAAAACTTAATGTAAATAAAAGAAAAGAAAAGTTGTGAAATTGCAGAAGGGATCAAAATTGAACAAGAACTCAAACCAAAAAAACAATTAGAACAGGAGATTATTAATGCACCAGTTTAAAATGGAACGTCGTTTATAAAAATGCAAAGAGGCCAGACAAAAATATACTATTTTTTACCGGAGAAGAGGGATTGCTTTATAGGCATTTTAAAATGATAAAAGCCCAGTGGTAGGATGTCATTAAGTGTACTGAATGGCAAACTCATGCATTAAATGAATGATATTAATTAATTCAGAGGCCCTCTTTACAAGTATGGCTGTAAGTGGTAACATTGGAGATAACTGGTTTACCTCCAATGTTACCACTACACCAAATTATGAGTTTTGATGTTGAGTGGAGGATTTTCCTCCAGCAAAACCCTGGAGGTAAATCTTCCCACTCAATGTAAAAAAAACAGCGGAATTACCACTTGTAATTCTACCGGTGGTAATTCCACCAAAAATCCCCAATGGAGTCCTATGGACTCCAGAAGAGGGGGATTTACACCACCTACCTTCACTTGTAATCCTTTGGTAAATCCACCGGACCAAGTGGGGGTAACTGTAAATCCGTTTGGTGGTATTTGAGAGGATTTACCTCTGAAATACCTCCATTCTCGTAATGAAGCCCAGAGACTTTTAATGTAGTATTTTATTTATCCAACAACTGTCAGATTATTGTACTAAGCATATAATAATGTAGTGGAGTTCAAATAGTATCCCAGAGAGTAAGCATGTAGAAAAGCAGTGATTCGTTTGTGTGCTTTGAGTAACATTGGCGTTTGATGCAGCCTGATATTACGCTGTCTTCAAGTTAAAAGTGAGTTTCAACCCCAAACCTGCTAGCCACCACCTTTGGAATTCTTCCAGAGGAGACTGTTACAATATGCATTAAAATGCCAAGTATGCAAAATCTGTGGACTTCACACTTCACACAAGAGTACTAGCCAGAGTCAACAGATGGTTGTATTTACAAGACACCCTTAAAGACACATTCATTGCAATTAGCTGGTACCTTTTGAGCCTACTTAAAAGAAAATAAGCCATTTGCTCAGACCAATGCAATGAGAATAATAGGGCCTCTAAAAAAAAGTACCAGTCAACAATTAATCAAGGTCTCACAAAGAACTGTTTACACACCTCATCTGCTGACCATGAGACTCCCAAGTCAAATTACTGGGCATGTCCAAACATGGACATTTCCCTTGCTTCAAAACAGTACATGTTAATTACCATTAACTCTATATGCCAATGTGAATATTATCCATATTTATGGAACTGCAAGACCCAGGAAGATGAAACCTAGTGTGTTTCGAAGATCAGCAACTTCTTGCTAATTTGACTCCAACTTAACATCGTATACATTCATCAGACATTATTATAAATAGAATAAAATCATAGTTTTATAAAGCAAAATGCCAAATAGTAATGTTGCATACCCATCCATGCATCTGCAAGTACATCTTTCAATAATCTTGATTTCATTGAAATAGTATATTTCTGCCACAAATTATTGAAGAAAAATACAGTTGCTGTCAAAAGTATCAGGGGCAGTGCTGGCGCCCAAAAGTATCTGATCACACAGATAGAAATTACAATCATCCAATAAAGAATGGTGTGTGTATTTAATGGGAGTGGAAACCAATAGATGGATCAGGCCAATCAAATAGTGTGAACATAACATGAAACAAACATAGGGATTTTGGACACTTTAAAAGTAGTGTGAGCATACAGGAGAGGGGTATGACATTGGATAATCTGATGTCTGCCCAACAAGAAGAGTGCTGAACTGGGAATATCTGCAAATGAATAGCCTTGCCCAGGAGAAAGTGATTCTGGTGGTGACAGATTTCACCTGTGCCAGAGGGCACCAGATAAGACCAGATGCCTAACAGATGCAGGTTCCATGAACTAAAAGAAATACCCCAAAGTAAGTATACAAATCCCCTAAAGAATGTCAGATTTGCCCTTCATCCCCCAACCCTTCATTCTGAAATTGCATAGTGAGATTCATATGTAATTTGATAGGGCAGGGGTATTTATATTAGTTCACTACAATCTGAAAATCCTTTTCTCAGGCTGGGTGGGTGAGTCAAAATAGCGTGTGAATTCTAAATTGAACATAATACTTCCCTAACCCGTAACCAGCAGACTTCTAATGCAAGTAATTATAAGCATATTATAAACTGCACACACGTTAGCAGCTCACAACACCATATCTACAATGGAAACGAGAGACCGGAAGCAGTTATTTGATTCCAGCATGCACATGTATCATTTGGGGAAAGCTAGGTTTTTGCATCATTTTTAAATGCATTTTAATGGGCAATTTGAACATGTTTTAATGTATGGAACTGTTGAAATATAGGCAGAAGTGAAATTAGAAGACCTATTGTAATTTAGAACTTAATGTAGATACACAATTGATTATGCACATGCGTGTGTTTGTGTGAGAAATAATGAGACACACACAGGCAGGTCATTTATTTGGTTGTAAACCACCTGTCTGTGATTGTATAACATTATGTTGAGTTCCCCTGCATAAAGATGGGGATCACCATTCTCCTGATTTCACCCCTTAATTTATTTATGTTACATTCAAGTTTTGACCAACCCCCCTGATTTTTGCCTAGAATTGTTGGGTGGGACTGTATAATTAGGGGGTAGTAGGTTCGGGTTGGCCACCAGACGCAATACATAAACACTCCTGACATAATACATATGCATTGACCAAAATATATCTTAGAACACTTTTTTAGAAATCACTGCTAATGGACAGACTACACCCTAGCACCAATCATGTATGTGTCCAGTTCTTCTACCTGCAACACCAATGCATTGCTCATTGTTATTATTTTAGCAAAGCCATATGTCCACATGAAGATATCAAGATCTGAATTTCTTTTTATATTGAAAAGAGAAAAAACTGGAGAGAATTCCCTTTTTTGGCCTAGACCCTACTATCCTTTCATTCGCCACGTGTAAGCAAACAGGTTACACAAAAACTGCTATCAGGTAATAAAATAGCAGCAAAAATGTCACCGGTAAAAAAAATTGGGCAAAAATGCTGTGATTCGACCCAGTAAAGGTGTACCCCATTATACCATTTAAGGGGAGCAGGGGTAATGGGAGTGTCCCCTGCTCCCCTTAAATGGTATAATGGGTCCGGGCGTTGTGGGGGTGTCCCCTGTATCCTTTACATGATTGTGGTGGCAAAACCACAGCTTTTTTGCCGCAGTCTTTTGTAAACACAGCCATTTTTGCCGTGATTTTAAGACATGGAACCCAAAAACTAGTCATAAAGTGTATCCTACACCACCAGAATTGGGAGTAGTGCTAAAATAGGGCAATTCTAAGCTGTAGCCTAGGGTGTTAATAGCAAAGCGCACCAAATTGGGTTCTATTGAAAGGTGAGGCGTGTTCTTAAATGACAATTTAACTTTGGACAACATAAATTCTGGCATCAGCCCCAAACAGAAGGCCAAAATCTACTCCAAATTCATACTGCAGATGTTACTTGAGTTAAGTGGAAATGGTGACATCATAGTGGCAGGAAAAATACTGTGTGGCCAGTGAAATGGGATGGGAGAAGATGCCTTCTATTTTTTCCCCAACATTTTTCTGTGTTTAGAAAGGGATCAGGGCATGTTTGTGACTTTGCAGGGAAGACAATCGTGTTCCAATCTTCTAAGGGTAACATTTCTTGCCTGTTTGTATCGGCGTGTTTTCATCTTTATAAGTGAGATTGGCATTACCGGAGTGGTTTAGGCATCAGGACTGCATGGTTGTGTGTATATGTAATGGAATAACGGTGTTACCTCCTTCATAGGAAAGATAGAGGCAGAGGGCATCATCTGTTCATGGTTCAACCAGGATGTGTGGTTACATGTGTTTTGGGGGAAACAGTGTACAATTCAGGACTGCCTTAAGGAGGGAAGTACAGTAGTTTCCTGGATTTTGGAGGATGGCAGAGAGCATTTAAATCTGTGTATGATAGGGTGCGTGTTTATAAGTGTATGTTTGGATGGCAAGGGAGAATCGTACATGTTTATACTGCAGTTGTGTAATGGCTTTTTTTGGTAGCAACATTTCAGTAGCTTGATGGAATACTAAACGTTTTGTAAGACCAAAAACACATCTACAGATGGAAATGAGACTATCAAGCCCGGAGTTAGACACACATAACAAAGTTCATTTAACTTGAATGGGCTCAGGTTCAACCACGACCCATATCTCAGGGAGAGTATCAAAGTGAGTGATTTGTCATAGAGGCAGTCCCTCTTTGATACACCATTCACAAAAGTTACAGCTGGTGTGACTTATTGCGTTTTCCTGTTAGTTACACAATTGTCCAATGAAAGATAGGTTAGTCATTAGCTCTTTGCACAAACACCAGGCCTCACAAGATAGCCACCCAGGATAAGGAGACGCCAACCATATCTTATATTTTTCCTTGCTGCCAGTGGTTAACGTTCCACCTTGCAGTTGCAAAAACGAACAGTTCCTGCAATAACATTTTTTTTGCTAACTTTTGGCACATATGCCACAAGCACAGTTTTTCTCAGCAAGACCCACAGCATGGAGTCATAAATACAAAAATGGCATTCCTGCTGTAGCAAAATTAAGTAGCTTAGGGCTAAGCAATGTATTACATTTGAACAAACCTTCCTTTTAGCCTAAGCAAATAAATTTTGTTCAATTGGTGCCATCCCCCTAGGTGTATGGCCATACAGTCATCATAAATGCGTTCCTAATCATCCAGCTCAATGGCCATTAAATCGCTAATTTGTACCTCCTGCATTATCAGGGCATTTCTAACCTTAACAGGAGGTATGGGTTTGGGTATACAGTCCATGGCTATCATAGTACAGCAGATAGGGATGCATTGAACACAGAGGCAACACCCCAACACCAATCCTATGATGATAAAGAGGGCTAACATTATTTTCCATCTTCAAGTGCTTAATATGTTCCAAAACCATGAGGGCAGATCCCAGGATACAGGTTACACATGGACATGGTCTGCTAGATATTGCATTCTGGTAATTGCATCAAAAATGCCCCTGGAATATTTGGGTATGGAGATGCAACAGGAGGATCCCACAATTTTACTAACTCCTCCCCTGTCGGCCAGAATGATGCTCAAAACCATATGATTTTGGAGTGCCACTAATCTAACTGACCGTTGCTCCAAAGTAATATTAGTGAGGATGTCTACTGTCTCGATGGTGTCCTCCAAAACTCTAGCCAATCTCCTAATGTCTGCTGAGTTTATGCCTGCCCCCGCCTGAGAAAAAAATCCCTTTAATATATCCCCAAATTTTTCTCCAGCAGTACCACCCTGGATTTCTCGTTTCACATGCCTTTTGAGCATCTCAGAAGAGTTTGCATAATGTACATCTGGAAATAACGCTCCAAAGTGACAAGCTCCTCTTCACTTGGAAGGCAACCATGAGTATGCCAATTGGCCACAAATAAAATACATACTTGGGCTAACATACAAAGGTTCAGTGTTATAACAGTAGGATTGGAAGGAAGTGCAATGGTATGGGTACATCGGGTACTGTGACCTGCTTTGAAGGTGCCGTTTTTTGAAAAAAGCACAAATGAGGCTTGCGAAAAGTCATACAAAGCATACCTAGGGAGGACAATGTTTTGAAAGTTGTTCATATTTGTATATCCATTGTACATAAATACAGGTAGATTATTAGAAGCCACCAAGTCTTTATAGCGATAGTCTGTCCAATAATCAGTAGCCCAGAAACAATTTAAGCACTGTAATAGGGTTATATGAAAATAATAAGCAAAACTGTTCTGAACCTTGTGGGTTGAGCCACTGCTGTGTGTCCTCCACCAGTCGCTTATACAATACGGGGTCCATAAGGCCTGATACATGGCAGTGAAGGGGTATGAGAATTCCTTCCAGGATAGTTGGTGTTCACAGTGTTGGGGATATTGGGCAACGATCCAACAATTTGTTTTGTCCCAAACCTGGTGGGTCTCATTTAATAAGGTCAAAAAGGAGGTGTTTTGATATCCCACTCTCTTTTCCCTGTCGAAAGGGTGAATAGTATAAGGTTTAACAAACAGAGAGGGTGTAGTAGGTGTTATAGATAATGTTGTATGCATGGGTATGTTCACTTTCAAAGTCCGAAAAACCAAAAACAAAATTATCAAAATAAACAGAATCAATAAAATGATAATACAATTCTCTTTTGTTGTCCATGGTCATCTATTATTTAGGTTATAATAGGCCATGGCTCTTCGGTTTCCAAAGGGGTACATAGTTCTCAATGTCCATTAAGAAGCCTCACTGATACAGGCTTTATAAATTCATCCATGGTTGGCACCTGACCACGTGGCCTATCTTGACTGAAGACTTACTTCTGTTCCCTGCTCTCCTCTGCCTCCAGGTGTCTTTTGGGAGCATGGAGGGAATGCAGTTGGCTTCTTATCGGTATAGCACAGGGTGCCACAATTTCCTACCATTAGAAGTATGTCCCTATTCTTTACTTTTATGTAGGTTATAGCATGCCACTCCTGGTACAGAGTGATCCTGAAACAACTCAGGTGTCTCAGAGTCCAAGGGATCATTAGGATGTTTAAAGTCTGGGTCAGTGTATTCCCCATCACTGAAAGGTACGTACTGCGGTACGTATTCACCTTCACCTTCTCCTACCCCCTCTACCCATTTGTCATAGAGCAAAGTCAGGGGTACCCACTTCAGATGTGCTGCATGTATCCAATGTTTTCTTCCTTCCACTCAGATAGCAGTCTGAGTGGCCAGCAGGACCTGAAATGGTCCTTTCCAGCGAGGCTCGAGGCGGGATTTTCTTTGGAAGTGTTTCACCAAAACATAGTCCCCTGGCCATATGGTATGACGAGGACCCACAGATTTATCAGGCAGAGCATCTCGGTCCTGTTGATGAATAAAACAAACATGTTGACTCAACTGTTTACAATAGTCAACCCACAATGGGTATTCAATCGCTGATATTTTCCTAGGTTTTGGAGCATTCCAAACATTGGCAGGTCTCCCATTACAATCTCATAAGGTGAGAGGCCAGTTTTAGTTTGTACTGTAGTTCTCATGGGCAATAGAGCTAGGGGTAATGCATCGGGCCATTTTAATCCGCTGAGTGCACATTTATTTGCCAGTTTGTTCTTGAGTATGCTGTTATGTCTCTCAACTAAAGCAGCTGATAGCAGGTGATTGGCCACATGGAATTTCTTTCTGATTTGTAACCCTTCACACACATGTTGTATTACTGTGGCTGTAAAAATGAGGTCCATTATTGGACCAAATAATACGAGCCAGTCCAAATGGGGAAAATATTCTTTCAACATAATATTTGCTGTTGAAAAGGCTGTGTTATCTTTCAAAGGAAACGCCTCAATCCATTTGATTAATGCACAGATTACTACCAGAACCTATTTATAATTTTGAAATTGTTCCATTTCAATGTAATCAAAATGTATCACTTCAAATGGCATTGAAGGTGGACTGAAACTGCCCTTTTGTACTCGTGTTCCTTTCCAATTTTGTGTTGTAAAAAGATCATGCAATTTTGTACCAGGCATTCAGCTATTTGGTTTATTTATATTCCTCCAAACTGGGTCTGCATGTTTACAAATCCTTTTTGCACAAATGTGGGCTGGGCCATGAGCCATAGTAACTACAGTGTGTACATAGGCATTTGGTAACATCCATTTTTGTTTAGTGTGGTTGGCCCAACATCCTTCGTCATTTGAAATGGCTAGTCCAGAACCCCACTCTTCAATTTCTTCTGCCATAGCCTTAGCCTGTATTTCTTTTATGCTGCTTATCCATTCATCCACAATTCCGTTTTCAAGTACCCATCTAACGGGTCCCAATACATACATTCCAGAATCTGTCGGTATCAGTTTGTTTGGCTATTCTGTATGCCAATGCATTGCCCTTTCCAACATCATTTACAATTTTCTGGTGTGCCACACATTTTATGATTGCCTGCTGAGTGGATAGATCCAGCGCCGATCAACATTGTACTATCAAAGGACCCTGCTGAATATTGGTAACATGGGATGTTAAAAATCACCTTTCAGCCAATAGTTTTCCTGAATTATGAGCTATACCAGAGGCATACTGACTGTCACAATAAATATTTACTTTGAGCCCTTGAGATATCTCACAAGCTAGGGTCAGGACAGTTATTTATGCTGCTTATGCACAATTATAAGGGATCATTCTAGTTTCCACTACTGTGTCTAGTGTGGTAATTGCATATGCAGAGGTACCATCTGGGAGCTTAAAACAAGAACCGTCACAATACATCTCTCCACCTGGGGATGGCAAAGGTGTATCAAATGAATCAATTCTTCCTTTAGTTTCTTGCTCAGTAACAAAATGCAATCATGGTTATTGTCATGAATATTGTTTTCCCCATGAATGGGTAACATTTCAGCCGGATTAAAGGAATTGCATCTTTTAATTCTTATGTGAGGCGCAAACAAAATGAGCTCATACCTAGTGAGGTGAGCAGATGTGAGATGTTGAGTTTGCGTCCTATTCAATAATATATCTACTGAGTGAGGCATCATCCTGGTTAAGAGGGACCCAAAACCATGCCTCATCTTTTGTTTTACTGAGACAGCATGTGCAGCCACTGCTTTGAAACATTTAGGGAAAGCGCATGCAACAGGATCCAAAGTGGAGGAAAAATATCCACATGGTCTACTTTTCCCTCCATGTTCCTGCGTTACTATGCTGACATGCTTGATACCAAGGCAGTGGTGAACAATCATCTTTCTTTGTTAATGCTAGAAAAGGTTTAATAATGAGTAAAAGATTAGGAATCCACTGTCTACAATAGGACGTCATCCGTTTTAAAGTTCTAACCTTGGTCTGAGTTTTTGGGATCACCATATCAGAAATAGTTTCCTTTCAGGTGCAAGGCACCTTCCCTCCTTCAAAAGGAGGTATTCTAAATAGGTGACCTCCTGTTGACAATACTGACATTTCTTCAAGGATGCTTTGCGTCCAGTACTAGCTTGGTGCGTTAGTCATTTTATAGTGCCTACCTGACAAGAGTCCTGGGAGTCTGCTGCAATTAATAGATCATCAATGTACTGTATTAACATACAAGTTTAAGGTAACACCAGGGTGTCTAGTTGCTCTTTTAGATCCCTGCTGTAAATACTGGGGCTCTCAGCACATCCCTGGGGTATTCAGGTAAATGGGAAGGATTGTCCCCGAAGAGTAAAGGCATAGAAACACTGACTATATGGGTATATTGGGATACTAAAGAACACATTTTTAAGATCAATGACAGACAAGTAAATTACTTGTGATGTCTGGAATGATAGGAAATTGTGCCAAAACAACTTTGTTGATAGCTCTTATATCAATTACAAAGCAGTAGGGTAAGGGATTGTCACCCATTGTGTACATCGGCAAGATGGGGCTATTGAAAGGGCTACCAGAAATTTCCCCTATAACGTACGGTGTATGAGGTCAGAGATGGTAGTTTTGAGTGCTGTTTTTCCTTCCACTGAGACCTTGTACTGTGGTATGCAAGGAAACATGATGTTTGGTTTCAACATGATTCATATTGGTAAAATATCGAGGATTCCCACATCATTGTCATTAAGGGTCCATACGGATGTCAATACATTTTGCAATTCACTAGGTAATGACAATGCATGGAACTGGGAAACAGAATCTAGCCTAGGGGAAATAGTTAAATAAATTCCATTGCGCAACAATAGATAATGGTGTTTAGCTGTTTCAACAAGTTGAGTCCCAAAACATTTTCCCAACTGGAGGTCAACAAAAAGGGACATTTATCGGTAAAGTGTCCCAGGGAAATGGGTACTGGTTTGGAGACGGGACTAATTTACAGGCGTACCTGCGAACCCCACAGAAATGTTTTACTGCCCTGACAAGGGAATCTCTGTAACCGACATGCAGCATTTTTGCACTTGTGTATCCACTAGAAATGTGTACGGACCATCCCCTACTTTCATAGTCACGTAGGGCTCTTTTTGGTTAATGGGGATAGGGGTAGGTTCCAACTTCTGTTTCGGGCTGTCCTTGCCAAATAATATATCATTGGACATGTAATCCTCTGAAAAATAGTTCCGAGAAGGGTTATCACAAATGTTAGTACTCCCTGTAGTCTGCTGGGCATCCCTATTTCCTGACTTATTGTCAAACAGCTGTTTCTGAGAAAACTGATTTCTATTTGGCCCCTGCATGCCATTGCTATGTCCTCTTGGCCATCTAGTTGACATTCCGTTTACTTTCTGCTGGAGGATTGGACACTGTGCTCTCCACTGGCAATCTTGTGTACAATAGGCACATTGATTCTGACTTACAACCACAGAGTTTAGGTGAAACTGTCCTCTGGGTTGGGCATGACCTTCACTTTGTCCTCTAGCCACTTGTTGCAAAAGCACTCTAGTCTTTAAGTCCACCTTTTTTCTACCTTTCGTTATTCACAATATTCTCATAATACTGAGTAATGTGCAAAATCTCGAAGCTGATTTGGTCTGCTAAGGCACTTTCAAAAGCCATAATTTGGGACTGAACTTCGGTCATAAGTGCACGTACAAACCTATCAGAAAAAAATCCTTTTCTTGGTTCAGTACTCAAATCTTGTCCACTGTAATCAGAAAACACTTGTTCAAATCTATTGAAATATTCTGTTGCGCCCTCATTTTTACTCTGTATGCAGGTAACCAATTTATCCCAATTAATTTTCTTTTTGGGCAGTAAAGTCTTCAGTTTAGTTAAGATGGAATTGAGCAAATACTGTATAGTTTGAGGCAGTTTCTCACCGGCCTTTCACATCGCGGTTAGCAGCCTTAAGTCCCAGACATCTGCTGGTCGTCCTGATCCCTAATCTGTTTCCACAGGTCAGAAGGCAGGATAACAGGAAATATCTCTTATGGTGAATACAGGGGATGCAAGAACCGACTGTACTTCTTTGTAAAATCCAGTGGGATTTTTCCTAATGTCTGGACTAGATTGTTAACAGTGTTCACCTCTTGCCTGGAAAAGGGGCCATAGACAATCTGTTCGAGATAGTGAGTTGGGGTGGTAATGTCATGTGCACAATCATCCAGGTGATCAGGGTGTGGTTCAATTTTCGGTGGGACTAGAGTTGGTGGTATTTCTCTCATAGGTAGTTGCAAAGTAGGTAATGTTAGCCTATGATTCATTAATAAGCCTTGGTTCAGAGACAGAGTACCCGGTGGGATGTGGGGAAGGAGGTAGTCTCTATGTTTCCTCATGATTTCAGTGGGACAACACATGTTTTTTCGAAGACACTCATCATGTAACCACTCAGCCATTACTTGTAACACTTGTTGTTGTGCCAGGAGTGAATATTGCGCAAATGTTTGGTGGATGGTTGTAGGGGCGAGAGAGGGATCAGAGATCCATCTCACTGCATCCCTCATAATAACGCTGTCCTCCCCTGATTCCTCTAAAAGTTGAGGGAAAGAGTCTTTTGGGTATAGGCTGGGAACATAGTAGGGAAAGGCATAGATTCTCTTATTTGGTCACTTAACTGGTCCATTTCTTCCTTTAGTGTAAACAAATCTTCAAGGTGGTGGTACACGTTGTCCATGGTGGACAATGCACAAGCATCATGATTTAATTGTTGTGAGTCTAGTGGCACTGGGGTGTCATTGACATCTTTCCACACCCGCTTGAGCACTTTACCCGTTTGTTCTAACAAATACTTTTGTTCAGAAAGGGAATACTCATTCATAGAGTGGGAGACGGCAGTTTGGCCATCCCACAAGATGCCGTCCACTGCTAAATTTGCCAATTCCTTCTTCTGATTGTTGTTCAAAGTACTGCAGGTAAGGAACCCTATTCTGGAAATCCCTGAGGAAACTCCTATCCTTATCCTTTGTAAGGTGGGAGGTGTATCATCTGATGGGGCTGAGATCAAAGTCGGAGAGGCATGTCAGACAAAGTAGGAGTTAATGGTATTGCATTTTGTGGTACTGGTGGCAAAGGTTGTACTAGAGGCAGTAGTGCTGGTGGTGTGTTGGGGACATAGAGAGGGGGAGAAAAGGGTGGATCTCTTTTCTCAGTTAATCATCAGGTGAAAATACCTCTATGGAAGGATATATCTTACAATAGTCTAATTGGAATACCCTATTAACCCCCCTACAACTATCTTCTTGTTTCTTATGGTCATGTAATAATGCACTTCCCCCCTGAGACTTTTGTCTGCAGGCCTGTTTTTCTGTTCTTTTGATGCATTGGGTGGCAGCAGTTCTAGCTCAAATGTTGGATTTTGGTTAAATCAAAAGAACTATTTTCAGGCCACCATTAATCGGGTACATGTCTGGTCTGGTGGTGCCAAAGACCATCAGAAATGATTGCTCCTAAACCATATTTAATATACATTTTATACACGGGGGAACCCTCATGTGGGGGAGGCTGTCAATATTCCAAACCACTGGGTTTTTGTTTACAACAGCAAAGTCCTGCCCAACAAGTGCGTATTTTACTAGAACCAGGCATTTTCCTAAAACACAATAGTACCTGGAAACTTATTTGCAAATATCTTTAGCAACCAACTCGAAACAAACTCACCTGATCAAAAAACGAGCTCACCAAACCTCCATCAAACAATGTCTGTGTCTGATGGTCTCTCAAAATGCGAAACACAGTCGTGGCTGCAACGGTTCGGGACTCTTGTCGGGATGATGACTGGGCGAGGAGGCCCAGGGGGATCACGAGTAGCAGCTAAGAGAAACTTTGTCTCCTTTGGCAGGGATCCCCAGTACTCGATGGTCCAAATGCTCGGTCACTCGGTCCTCGAAATCCGATGAATCATCTTTGAAAGGGTCCCTGTTCTGGTGCCATTTTTATAAGAACAAAAACACATCTACCAATGGAAATGAGACTATCAGGCATGGAGTTGGACAAACATAACAAAGTTTATTTTGCTCATGTGGGCTCAGGTTCGACCAAGACCCATATCTCAGGGAGAGTAGTGAAGTGAGCAATTTGTCAGAGGGGCAGTCTCTCTTTTATACACTGTTCACAAAAGTTACAGTTGTCGTGACTTATCACAGGTTTCCTGTTAGGAACACAATTGTTCAATAAAAGATAGGTTAGTCATTAGCTCTTTGCACAAACACCAGTCCTCTCAACATTAGCCACCCCATATGAGTAGGCACCAACCATATCCTATCTTTGTCCTTGCTGCCGGGGTTTAAAGTTCCACCTCGCAGCTGCAAAAATGAACAGTTCCTGCAGTAACATGTTTTTGATAACCTTTGGCACATATGCCACAATAAAATGTTCTCAGCAAGACCCACAAAATGGAGTTATAGATACAAAAATGGTGTTCCTGTTGTAGCAAAATTAAGTAGCTTAGAGCTAAGCAATGCATTACAATTTCACACATTTCTGTACATCTTGGCTCCGTTTGTGGTTGTGTGTTTGGAACGTAGGGGCATTGTATATATTTGCAATAGTAACATATCTTCCTATCAGCAGCAACATTTTGGTGCATATTAAATCCACTGCATGTTTACAATATTAACTAGGTTTGGTAGTAAAATTGCTTATTATTTGCAATGCAGGAGATAATGGAGCAAACATTTTCTTCACATCTTGTGACTATGTTTGGTAAATTATGCCAAACTATTTCAAAAACAGTAAAAGGCAATCAGTTTTAAGCATAGATATTAAGCAACTGTGAGACATAGTTGAACATAAACAACCTTACAAGCCATCTAATCCATTATTTTTGTAGGAGTCCCCAATGCAATTCAGAGCTAGGAAAGATAATCTTAAAATGAAAAAAAATAATCACCAAGGAATACTTTTGACTATTCTTGAAATCTGCAGTCTAGAGGGAGGATATATTTTTTTTATTTTTACAAAAAGTGAAAGAGTATGTCGAAACAATTTTCAATTGTATGTAGAGTTTCAGGAAGGCAACTCGTGTTATGTCATTTTCTGAAGCATTTTTCAATTTATGAAAAAGCTAACTTTAACACTTTTTGTTTTGCATAAGGAAATATCATATACTTACCATTTAGGGAATTGTTAGAAAATGTAGACCATTTAAAAAAATTATACAAAACAGCTGCTCCACTTTTTCAAGATTTGATCAATTTTCATCTTTTTTTAAAATATTTTCTGGAATGATTGTGGATTTAGTATGGTCTGATGGGGAAGGTAGGGTAATAAAAGTGGGTTACTGGGAAACAAAGCAAATGCACTGGCCAAATGTAATAATTTCCCACCCCGAATTGGCACCCAGCTTTTGGTGTGGCTTGCATATGCAACGGTATTGCATATGAGATGATATTGTTTTGTTAATCTGCACTAGGGTTGGGCTTCAGCGTAGTCTCTTAGCATTAAGCCAACACGCGGAGGATAATAGCCTAGTTATTCATCGTGCTAAGACTAAAATTATGATGATTAATTCTAGCAGAAAGAAAAAATGTGATTACATATGGAAATTGAATGGGGAACCTTTGGGAACTGGTTACGAAATATACTTATCAGGGTGTCCCCATTCCAAATACCCTAAGCACAGACATACTTGCCGGAACTGTAATGGGAAAGATCCACAATAAATGTTCAGCTTTAAAAAGATTTATCTCTTATCGGGTTGGACACTGGGTAGAGGGACTACTGACAGCGCATGAGTCCAGCACTGTACCAAGCGCAATGTATGGCCTTGAAGTCTTTACCAATAAAGAGACCCTATGGTTGTCTAAATTAGAAGGAAAATCTTGATGACCTACGTTGGGACTCTCCTAGGCCACACTGATAGAGGCTATACAATGGAAACTAGGGTTGACCTCGATGATGGTCCAAAGAAAAATTGCGGCAAGTATTTTAATTGTACACATTATGTCAACACAGGTGAAGGAGCACTCTTTATATTTGATTTTTAGTAAATCGCTGATAAAAGTAATACCTCAAAGAGCAATAACATTATGGATAAAGGAAGTTTGAATGTTCTTTGATGACATCGATTTTAAAATAAGTCACCCCAGAAATGTAGGGGTTGATATTAAAGAGTTAAAAGATAAAGCCCTGGTCTAGGACAGGGACAATAATGTGTCTCAACTGGGCCAAAAGTTCACTATGAGTAACTATGTCCGACAAAGCTTTAGGATTAATGCTGCATGCATTTCTCTAATCAAAATAAATATTAATACCAGACGATGGATTTTACAGCTCCACCTTGAAAAAGTGCCATCTATGGTCCGTCTGGGGGCCTGGTGACATACTCCTCTATCACAAGAATATGTAGGATCTGTAAGAAGGAGGTGTTAACCTCTCGTCATCTATTAACAGGATGTCAGGCATTGATGAAGGTATATGAAAACAGTTATGTGGACTATTTGAATATTGCCAATTTGGAGCTCGACCAGACATGGGCCTATATATACTCTGGTGTAAATCTGATCCTGAATTTCAGAGTATACTACGTGTGGCTATACTTGAGTAGAGTATGAAGGATTGATATTTAAGGAATTGGTTATAACTATTGTAAATTGTTATTTGTAATTTGTAACTATTTATAACTATTTGCCTTTTTAATGTGATTATTCATTGTTTGTTAAAAGGTTTTTGTTTAAGCATAATAACACGTAAATACAAACATTAAAAAATATTCATGCAGTCAACGTACTTTCTCCGCCTCATAGGTAAAGGTATGCAATGGTACTGCAGGCTCTGGGTGGGCTTGAACTGTGTTAGTAGGAGGTCATTATTTCTCTGTTTCTCCCTTTAGCCTGAATTAAAACCCACATGATTGCATTGCCAAAGAACTACCTGACACCCATCCTAAGGTTCAGTCATGCTGCCTGGTTGAGTGTGAGCAGGTTTGCCACCATTGTATCCCAGCTGTAGAGATAACACTTTTATCATGAATTCACGGGTAAACAATTTATTTGTTAGTATGGATTTGTTGTCTGGGGGGTGGACCTTCAATCACCTTAACCAAAAACAAGCCCACCACTTACGAAGCAAGTACACCATTGTACATAATGCAAGTTTATTGTACAAAAGCTCCAGGGAGCAGTTAGATGGTGTTGCAGGATCAAACTAATCCAAGCCTCATCAAAACAAAATCAATTGGCAGTTTGTTTACTTTGTTTGCATCAAAATCACCCTGAGATACATTTTATTACTCTCCACCCACCAAATATTACTCTCCACCCACCATATATTATTGGATAAAACCTCTTCTAAGAAATCCCATCTTTCCCCCATTCTTCCATTTTCATTGGTCAGGCTTATCTTCTTTGTTATCTTTAGATCATATTTTAAAACACACCTCTTCTTTGGATTGGTTGTAGTAGGTCCTAACGGTGCAAAGTTTAAATATTTCTATTGAAAATAATTCATTGCTAGCAATAACTAGCCTAAAACATTTAATCTTTAAGTATGATTGCACATTGTATTGCTGACCTATTTTAGCAAATAGAGGAAGGTCTGCTTAACCATATTTCCCCTTGAACTATAGATAGCCATCTCTATTCCACAGACTTTAAAAAGACCTTCTAAGTTGTGTGGCTACATAAAACTCTGATGACCTGGAAAAATACTTAACTGAAGAAATGACTAATCCCCTCTAAAGATGTTAAGACGAAGGGCAAGATAACATCTGTTCCCTTGCAACTTTTCCAATCTACAAGCCTCCCACTTTATCGCACAAATTGAAACTCCTATTAGTTTTAGACATTTAGTTTATCTCATTTTTTTTTACTACTGACCAGAAAAAACAAGGAATCTATTTTGGTAACACTCTCAAACATCAGGAGATTACATCTACTATCTACAAGACTTTTCAGTCAATTAACCAAGGCTAGTTCTGCAGATGCTGACTGGAAAAGGTTGGGATTACTCATTTACCTGGCTTCTGTGCCTAAAAATCTTTTTAGAAGTCAAATGTGTATGTTGCAAGAGCGCCCTAACCACTATATTCTAATTTATTGTAAAAGGGCACTTATATTGAGATTAATTAATTGCCCATGTATTTATATTAAGGTAAATGTATGTTTTTACAATTGGTAGATTTGATACTTCATCTTTCTGTGCGCATGCACGCTAATATTGTATCAGTTCTGAACAAAAAGTAAACCATGCTCAGTATACCACGCCCCCAGTGATCAATATGGCACTCACAACATGAATTCCTTCTAATAGAATGGACCCTCTTTGACCATCCCGACATTTGGTGCACCTTTTCACATTTGCTTACTAGTCCGAATACCAGATTATTGATGACATATGAGTTCTGATTTTCCTGTTTAGTTCAAGTATTTGAGGCAATGATAATACACAGTAAGCACCGTACATTCCTGAGGCACCTGCTATCACTTTACGTCCTGGGAGTCGGTGGCACTCTTTTCTTCCACATGTATTCTGTGTATTTGAAAAAGGGAAACAGTGAGAGACAATGCAAGTAAGACTGAGGCATGAGAGCGAGAGAAATAGTGTGAGAGTAAGAAAAAGGAAGAAGAGAGAGAGAGACAGAGAGGCCCATTACAAGTTTGGTGGAGCATTAAAAGTGCCAGTAAAAATATCCATAAATCTGTTATCGGCACTTTTAATGCCCTGCCAATCCTTTAATGGGTCTCTCTTCCTCACTTCTTTACAATGCTAATTCAATTTGTTGGTGTGATACCACCAAACCTGTAATGGGCCTCCTAGTATTCTTGGGAAGAAGACAATCAAAGCCATTTGCACTGAAGTGGAAATCACAAATATGTACACTTTACAAAATTCAAAATCATTATATTAATCAGGACACAACCACTAGTACTTGGTTACAGCTCTTCGGTACATGATCACCTGCATGCTGATCAATGACAAAAAGACCCTGGGTGTTAAGTTTTACATTTTGCTTTTGGGTAAATGGAACTATTTGCAGCCATGTTTGGTGCACATCAAGGTAAGAATGTTTCGCTTGGTAGAGCAAAACAAACGTTGTCAGCTTCAATAATGTATCTTTGCCCTGGGACCTGCTAAAATGCCAAGGCCTTCAGCTCACTGAGGTCAATCTGTATCTCTTAGGATACGTTTCAAATAGATAAACAGTCAAGGGGACATGTGCACTGTCACACATTTCAATCATAAGGGCATGTGCATGTTCATACATTACAGTCATTAGGGTTTATCATGCATTGTGTCAAGATACCATTGTGATACATCTGCAGATGTGCTCTCCGTCAGTGTGCCAGCACTGTAGTAGGACACCTGATTGGTCATACCATGGCATATTCCATGGGGACCAAATATATTATGTCATTGCACCAGGGAGAAGGAAGAATTTTGGAAAAGGCACCCATGAGAATGGAACCACCCTTTGATGCAGCACCCATGCATATGTACATATATCAATGCTACTTAATGAGAGCCCTTCTGTTGTCTTGGTGTGTGGTGCATGAGTTGTGGGCTGGCCCCTCACATGGGGCCCATTAGCACTTTGCAAGTTCAAATGCTAACTATGCCTGGGCCTACTCAGCCCTTCATTCCTCTGAGGTCAATAAATGTGAAAATACAATTATTGTAATAGAGCAATTCATGTTCCTGAATGATGTTATGACAGGCAGTATGACCAGTGGTGGTTAGTGCATTTTGGTGGGCAGAAATACCAACCCCCAAATCAGAGTGCACGCCTTCTGATGAAGGGCTGGAGGGTTCCCTGCTTAAGAAAACGTTTTAATTAATAGGTTGCAATGGTGCATCTTACAGCACATTTTTTTTAAAGAGATTGGATAATATGACCAGAATTTGCACCTTGTCCTTCAGGCAAAAACATGTGCTTTGCAGCATTTCAGTTTAGAGTTCTCCCACGGGCATTTAAGCATAGCGCATCATCCACGTGTGCATCAGAAGATTGTGTGCTAAATTGAAAAGGAAGGCTACAGCCTTCCACTACTATATTGGGACAAGTGACAATCCTAAATGTCATGCAAGAAGAAACTTCACCACTTTTCAATATCGTGGGCATATATGAATGGACATTAATTATAAGTAGTGTACCATACCATATAGTGAACATCAGTGATGTGTGCTAGTTTATAAAATATGAGTCTTAATAATTGCCAGAAAATAAAATGCAAACAGAGTTGTTAGTACATGCAAAGTCTCTACCACCATATGCGTTGGATATTTGAAAATATGTTAAAGAATAGTTTCATTAATTCATGTGCTATATAATGTTGCATAAATATATTATATTGTTAAACAATGTATGTGTAATAATGTGGTGCTCATGTTCCGTGTGCAACCCTGCTACGGGGGTGTGCTCAAATACACATTAGTACTGGAGAGGAGCAGCCAAATGCCTCTACAGGTATTCCTGCCCCTATTTTGCTTATATGTTGGAAACCAGAAATTGCGACATGTGCAACCCCAGTTATGATATCTATACCACGAAGAGTCCTTGAAACAAGGTACCCATTGAGAAGACCCTACATGAAGTATCCCTGAAAGACTAGTTGTCTTCTGAGAGAAGCACCTGGAGAAGTGTGAAAACGCGAAAAGAAGAAGCTGGTGACATCACGATGAATGAGTGTGAAGCAAGGAAAAGAATGACCAAACAAGAGAATGTATAGACGATACAGAATTTGATGGTGAAGTAAAGAATCGAGAAGGCTTTTATGTGCCTAATGAAGTTTTACATGTGTGAAGAGCAATGCAGAAAACCCAAGCCGTTTTAGAATTGTACAGCCGTTGCAACGCAAGTAGAGTAAATATTCATAGGCTGGCTATACGTAGTATATAGTCTGCAGGCATACGTATATAGAATTCTGGACATTCGATGATACAATTTTAGAAAGCGAGTCTCCATGAAGAAAGACGGATTGAGAGTTATGCGTGTGTAGCAGCACTGAATATGCTTGAATTTGAAGCAAGACCAGAGAGGCTGTCTGGCTTCATGTCAAAGACTGGGAGCAGCCAAGAACTGGTTATCAGCCTGCAAAGAACAGCATACATGAGAAGCAGAGGAATCCCCTGATACGTTGCAAATAGAGAACACCATGAGTGCCAAGTTTCTTTATTAAAGACAATTAAAGGCTGCTATACGGACTCATTCACAGTCTCTGATCACGTGAGCTGAGGGTGAAAATAGATCAAGGGCATGGTGCCCTTTGAAGATAGCAGGTGCTCACACTCCCTTATATTCCCAGAGACAAGAAGCTATTACAAGGTGGAGTTCAAAGACAATGTGAATGACAGAGGGCATGAGCGATGAGAGATGATGAGGTAATTGGGTCAAAAGACACGGTCAAATTCACCCACCAGCACCTAGGGTACCAACCTACGTGCTGCTAGAGAATCGAATGTTCTAGAAGGGTACAAGCATGGCAACCAATTATAGAAGGCTGTATAACGAAGAGCCTTATAGCTTAAGAGCCAATAGTATTCTGTCTACATAATTACTGTTGAAGATGACTTGCACTAGAGGCAGGCTTAAGATGTCCACCTGACTATGGAGACCCAATCCCGATCATATCCCATACAGAAAGTATACTTGGATAGAACCCTTAGTCCAACCACAAACTCCCATAGATTTTCTTAGTTTGACACGTAGTATGATGTCACGTATTACGATTTTTTGATATAAAAGTGCTGTTTTTATGAACATGCGTTGAGATTATGCTGTGCGAGTTATTTGCCCACTTCCTGAGTCAGACATATTGCTTAGTTTGAGAAGGTATTCTCTGCCCCATCCAAAATATGATGTGTTATCATGATTAAAAGGACCTCTAGGCTTCAGTACTCATTAACATGTCTTCTTGAAGCACAATGTGCATGCCCAATGGTTAAAATATTGGCATGCAAGTAAATAGGTGTGGCACCTTCATGATACTGAGTTCGCGCTTGATTCTTTTTCTTAAATGAGTAGTACATTTTTTGTTGGTTTTGGTTGCTCAGCCATTTTTTTCCCAACTGACACAAGTTTCATACTATTACGTCACTTTCTGAAGGATGATTCAATAGGCACTTAATTCTTAAATTGACTTATAAAAGGGCATAATTGAGTGGTTATACATGCATTGATCTGGTCCCAACCACTGTAATGCATGCAAGTAAGCATAGAGAAGTTACTTAACAGTGTATAGTCATTGCACGGAAGAACCAATTAAATACCTGTTAAATAGGTAACTGCCTTGAGAAAGTGCTAGAATCGAGCAAAACATGTGTCAGCTGAGAATAAAGTAGTAAAGAGCTATCAAGATCAGCAAAAAGTTGACTACTTTTTTAAAGTACAACCAGGACAAAGTAACCAAGTATTGTACTTTGCACTCTTTCCTTCTTGATTTTATTTGTAGGCAAGGCCGTAGTACCAGGCTAATAACCCAGACGTGAGAGTAATAGTTGTGCAGCTCTACTGCGCAGTGACCTCAGTATTAAATGTTAAAATCCTTGACAATAGTATAAAAACTACGAGTCCTTGAATAATAAAGGTGAACATCCGAAATAGTGAATGATGATTTATTGTGGTCACAGCTGACACGTGTTTCGACCAATGGGTCATTCTCAAGGCAAAAAGTAGCAGGTCATATCCCTAATAGGACTGCTTAGAAAACACAAATTGAAGTAGTGGACCGCTATCAAAATGGTCCTAAAATATAGCCAATGAGTGTAACGTTGTACACCATAGTCAAATAGTCAATCAAGGCAGATAGCTGGGAAGTATATGGTGTTCCCATATATGAGGCATAATAGCTGTAAAGGAAATTGAGGGGATGGATCCTGTGGACACTCTCTGAGAGCAGCCATATTATTATTATTCAAGGACTAGTAGTTTTTATACTATTGTCAATGATTTGAACACTTAATACTGAGGTCACTGGGCAGTAGAGCTGCACAACTATTACTCTCATGTCATTGTCTGTTGGAGGAATCTAGGGAAACCTCTTGCGCAGTGTCTGCAGCATTGGACCACCCGCATTTCTAAAAAGGTGAGTGCACCTCAGCCAGTCACTCCCCTTCTTTTGTCTTCACATAATAAACCAGCCGACCTGCTGAATTTCATCAAAAAGACTATGGAAAGTTCATTTTTAAACTTCCTGGTAGACGCTCAAACCCCCTAACCCAGACACTTGTTTTAAACTGCCTCACGTAATCACGTGTTATTTTGTCAAAAGTGCCCTTCTAATTCACCCTTTTAAGCCACAGAGATACTAGTTTCTACAATGTTTCCAGAGAACTGTCCTATCAGTTTTAACATCACCACAGTAGTTCTGTCCCACGTTAGCACATTAGTATTATAGTTTATACACCGCCCACAGATACATTCAAAGCCAGTTTCGCACTGCCACCAGAAAATTCAAATTTCAGACAAACTCCACAAAATGACCACAGCAATAGCCTTACCGGTACCATGCCAGTTCTGTCTCACTTAAGCACAATGCAATGCAAGTTTCTACTTTTCACACACAAAATCATTTTGTAGGTGTTACACTTTTCTCAGAAAAAGCACATGTCAGATTTACCTTTTGGCCATGCTCGTTTCAACAGTGCCATGCAAGTGATGCCACATATAAGCACATTGTAATGCTTTTTTTCGAGATTAGCTTAAGTAATGACAATGCAGTGTGCACCAGGACCCCAACTGGCCTATAAAGCTGGGGGTTGCCCAATGGCACTTTAAGATGGAATAACAGCATTTGTGAGATGTATGGGGATGCAGATTCGTACTCTAGCATCAAATCAATAATGACAACTCAATAGTTTGGCTAAGGGAGTCCGTTAAATGACAAGTACAAAAAACGGGGAGTTTCATGAATATCAGCGGTTGCATGATCTTCCTTCTCGCTTCACAACTCCAACAAACTTAAAAAAAAACACATCATTTATACTAAAAACTCGGCATCACTGATGTATAATGCTTAAAATGTTGCATGCAATTCTATTGGTTCTAGGAAGGTAACTTTAGTATAGGTGCTATATCTGTATATGGTAACGGAGTGAGGGGATTGGGTAAACATTGTCAGGTGGGACATCTAAGCCCTACCTAAAAATCGCTACTGTAGATATCACTAAAAGTACGATGTCCCATTGGTTCTACTAACTATAGGACCCTAGATTACGTGGTCCACTATCATTGGGTCGGCACCAACCCCACTCATACTTTTCCACTTTGCCTAGCAGCACGCAGAATGGTCGGCCAGGTGCAGGGTGCTTGTCAGCTCCTCCGGCCTTCCTACAATTATTGTTACAATCAATCATCACTTCAGTGGTCATGTGTCAATTATTTCATTGTGGTTGGCCTTGAGACTGCATCTCTGTCTGGAAAAAGTTCTGATATCTTTGCATGGCCCACTGCCATGCATAGGTCAGAAAGTCCCCCTTCTCCTTGCTTGGCTGGTCACGTGATTCAGACACCATGAAATTGCCTCATTGTTCATGTAATTCGTGTATTTGATTTTCGTTTTACCCACCACCTGCCTTCTGCTTCTTATCTTGACCTTTCTGAGCGGGATATTCTGTGCTTTGCTTCATTAATTGTAACTACTGTAAATCTATTTCAACTGATACGACCTTGGCTTTTTGGCACGATTTGTCTCTGCTGGGTTTCGCTTCTGCCTCTTATTGTTGATTTGTTAAATATGAAACTCTCCTCATGTGGCCTCCAGTAACCTTTGGTTGATTCTGCCTTGTGCATAGCGCAAGTATACTTATATAATGTGCTTATTTTGAGGTAGATATGTATAGGTGGCGCTTGCCGCAATCTATTTTACTACTAAGCATAGCAAGCCTCACGATTTTCTTAGCTTTCTTGCGGTTCCAAGTATATGTACATGCGTAAACTAACAGAATATCTTCGCCGTGCTCATGGCATAAGCTTCTTACATTTGACATCGTCCTTTCACTTTAGGTTTGCAATGTTTCTTATCCATGGTGTTTCGTCTCTTTTCGTCATTCACAGGTCGTCATATCTTCTACATGTGAATCAGTCTGGGTTCTTGTGACATTACCATTCGTCTTCCATTAGGACCTTTTTGTTTTTTTCAGGGACTGTACTCAGACATTCTTCATTCCGTTTCATTTGTTGATATGGTTTTCTCAATGGATACCTTACTGTCCAGGTTTTCTTAGGTGTAAGTACCTCAATGGGTGCGGTTCTTCTAATTGGTACCGGACAGAGCCCCACTGCGGCTATCTGCTGGTTTATTTGCTCCTTGTTCATCACATATTTCGGCGTGAACGTTCCTGGTACTTCAAAATGGATGGTTGGAGTGCGGGTTGTACTTGGGACCTCCGCTACAGCAATTTTCCCATTGGCTATCAAAAAGAATCATCCCCCATTGTCCTAGAATATTGTGTCAAGCCATGTTCACATTATTCACATTTCCAAATATGCCACTTGTATACTTTGCCCCCAGAAACTCCCCATGCCACATTGACATTACTACGGAATAGCCTAATTACATTCACATTGCCACTGTATTTTCCACATGCCACTTTCCTGTTGACCCAGCATGTCCCCATGCCACCTTCCTATTGCATCATGTCACTTTTGATGTACCTGTGGAATATCCTGTGGTACTTGACATTACCTTAGAGTTACGCCATGCCACTTTCATATTGCCTCACAACATTTCACATTTGCTACAAAATGACACAATGTTCCCAAGCCACGTTCATATTGCCCATAGAATTGCACCATGTTACTTAATGATGCCCTCAAAAGTGTCTCATGCCACTTCACATTGTCTCAATAACAAATACACACCCACACACACACACCCACACACACACACACACACTTAATGGCACTGTGTGTTTGCATTCATCTATCATGTTATTGCATTTAGTAAGGGCAACAAGCTGAACCATCCCAGTCTGTGATAGGTAGACATAGGGCAGGATGAAGGAGCCCCTCCATCTCACCCTGTATTCATCACGATATTAGGACCCCAAGGAAGGGTGCAGGGCTGCAGTTTTTATCACCTGGCAGCTGTGGCTCCCTCATGTGTTGTACAAACAGGCACCCGTCGATTTACCGCAAAGTGCAGCGTGTCATGGACCTGTTCATCTTTACATTTTCTGGGACTCACTGTCGAATACAACTTGAGTTGCAGTGTGCCAGGACCTCGAATAGGCAGCTTTGGTTTGAAATAGTAGGCCGGAGCCTATCCAACTTCCAAATCATCAGCCATCCCTGGATGTGTGCTACACTGTCATATGTATGACAGCTAACTTGCTAGTGGTTTCTGTCTTTGCACAGCAATCATGATCTAAAAGCAGTGTTGATGATGAGAAGGACCATTGAGGCCCTGCCATTACATATTTCAGCAACAACGTTCATTCCCATCATACGCGCAGTGCCTCTGGTATGGCTGGGAGAAATGAAGCTACCAAGGCCTGTGTGCTGCGGTGGTTCCTAGTGAAGAGGCCCAAAGAAGTCCCAGGGGTCCTGCGTAGGACCCAGCAGAAGTCATAGACCCAAAGCCAAACTGATGACTAAAATAGGTTAATTATTAGGCAGAACATAGAATACACTGGATGGTCAACTGAGATTCGGGTCTACGCATTATGACAAGTTACAGCAGTTGCCAGAAGGAGCTCTGAGGGTCTTGCCTCAGCGCGCATCTTATAAAGGCAATTATTGGCATGTTTCCAGGTGGTACTTTCCAAACCAGTATTGGATTATTGTAGCAACTGAAAGATGGGATGCAAATAGGCCTTGCGGTTACCTAAGTACATTCTGTTGCAAGACAGATCAGCAGCAAATGCAAAAACAACTGTTATATTCCATATAGGCTAATAGCGAGGATAGTGAATTAAAGGAATTGGGCACAGATGGTGGATGTGACGTGTCCTAGTAGCTGTTGCTGGGGTCTTCTAGATCTGCCAAGCAGGGCCCAGACCGGTCATGTATGCTGTGTGCTGTGTGTGGCCTCAGACTGGGCTAAGATAGTGTGTAGCCTGGGCCTAGAGCATGATAGATAGCATGACATAACATAATATGAGAATCCTGCCTCATCACTAGCATTTACAACGATTCCATTCTAGAGGCCAACACCATAGCGGCACATTTAATCAAAATGATTATGTTTTATCTTGCTTAGCTAGTCCTTTTTCCCAATTCAAGAGAGTGAGTGAAGCAAAGGAAGGGTGTGTGTATTGAAGTGAGCTTGTTTGCCAGGGACAACGAGGACACGCTCACCACTCAAAGAGAGAGAAGCTCTATTAGGCGACGCTCCCTCCTACACAGGTGGCATTTTCAAAAGATCGCATGCAAACTTTTCCCACCCTCTGCTGCCTGCATTTACACATCGCGGGCACTGAGACCCGGGACAACCCTTCAAGACGGGACCCCGCCTTCTGACTCCGCACCTTGTACACTGGTGCCAGACAAGCGGTTTACGTATGCCCTTCTAGCACAACAGCCCTCATCAGCAAATGAGCTACGTACATTTGAGATCTGTGCACATCGTTCTGCTGTGAGATAGCTCACGCAGTTAAGCGTGTGTTGCAGTGATCGGTATTTTACCCAGAAAGGAACAGTTCAACCTTTCATCTATCTGAGCTGCGTAAATGTACCCCTTCGAGAGCACTATAGTGCACTACCACTCCAAGCGCTATACAAAAAAAGATGTGTTTTTACCGTAACCCACTTTGTTTATAGACGTCTTGTTCTACCTCTGCCCCAGTTGAGAAGGATCTCACATGTGTATACACAAACGTATAAATAAGTCCGTGCCATCCAGAGGCGTAATGCCACGAGGCGCTGTCACTGCCCAGTGACATCGTCGTTCACAAAAACGAGCGGTTCGCAAACAGTAACTCACGGGGAACTGAAACCAAACTGAGACGACAATGCGGGCATCGCCATCATTGTTCCGACTGAACTATCGGCCACAATGAGCACCGCTGAGTACTGGCAACTTCAATGCGACGCCACAAGCAAAGACACATGACATAGAAACAGAAGATGTCTCAAAGGAGGAGGAGTAAGGAGGGGATCATACGTGAGTGAGAGTGAGTCTGCTGCGAACATAAATTCCAGACCCTGTTGAAAATCCCTTAGCGGGAAGCAGAGACTGGACAGAGAACTCGAGCTGTGCTCAGTCTGCTCAGATACCAAGTTCCACCCGGGTGAAAGAAACGCCGTTAGAGCTGGCATTTGAATTCCAAAAACATCTCATATTGAGTCCACATACATGTTTTAGAGCTTGTAGTTTTGAGTCATAGCTTAAAAAAATCCCCACTTTACGAGAAGGCTAATTAACACATGTTTCACTCCTATCTGTGGCGCTTCTTCAGGACGAATTATTGTGTAACAGCTGTGAAAGATAATTCATTGTTTTGTTTTCTGAATGGTGACGCGGGGAGCATTTAAACATGCACCCATTTTTTTAATTTTCTTTCACAGCTGCAAAACAATAGTTCTATGGAAGAGGCATAAGAATAAGGCAGACAACACATGTTGACTAGTTTCTACTAATTTGTACATTTCACAAAGCTATGAGTAAAAGCAACATGCCTTACTTGCACCAGCCTGAGTGATATTTTAATTTCTCGATTCATTTGAAGCTGAAAGAGCCCTTGCAGCGGGGCATACTTGCCTAATCATGCCTGATGCGGACGGAGGAGGGCATACAGTAGGCCTGCCCCACTGGCATCACTGGCCTGCGCTTAGTTAGGAACCTTAGCCCTTCTGTGCAAAGGCTGCAATTATTTTCAGAGAGAGTAACCATACTGCACCCATGACGCTGGCTCCCTTTTGGATTTTCTAGACCGGCTAGTAATAATCTTGAGCAGCAGCTCCACCCTTATGGGACAGTGGTGGGTGAGTACATGGCAGGGCGTGTCTTTGTGGTCAGGAAGCAGCATAGCTGCCCATCTTTGTTTCATTGAGCTGCAGGTTGCAAGTAGCACGCAACACGTCCAAAATGTAAACTTCCAGTGCACTTCTCCTGATCATTCGGTATGCGGGTAGGATCTACAAAGGAGCTGGTGTTCTCCGAAACAAAGAAAACCCGGAGAAGAAAAGGGCGTGTCATACGCTTTCTCAGTGTTCAAGTAAAAAGCTGAAGCGTGATATGCCAGCATTGCCACAGACTAATAACAGACATTATCCTTTCCCCCAAAAGAATCGCTTGCCAGAAACTAAGATCACCAAAACGGTCCTAAGTGCAAGGATGTTTTTATGAAGATCTTTTCACTAAAAGATTGATTCAGAAAAACTGCTCCGTAACCGCACGGAGCAGTCTTCGAAATCAAACTGTCACGCCCCTGCCACACACAAGTGCGTGCAGGAGCTGACAGTCTCTGTGGGACTCGGATGCGCAGGGTTAGGAGAACAGGCAAGTGTGTCGGTGCGTGTGTGTTGGTGCGTGTGTATGTATATGTATTGGTTTGGGTCGGGGCTCGGGGTGGGGCTGAAATCCCACGGGAGAGGGTGGGGTTGGAGGGGCGAGGATATGGACAATGGGGGCTCAGGGGGTGAAACCCCCCGAATATATATATATATATATATATATATATATATATATATATATATATATATATATATATATATATATATATATATATATATATATATATATATATTTATTTATTTTAAAATGCATTTGAAAGGTCTCAAGAGAAAAAAGACTTTTGCAATGCTGTTTTTACAATCAAAGGAAAACCAGGCATTGTAAATCGGTCTTTTAAGCTTGAGACCTTTAAAATGAGGTCTTTTCACATAGAACCACCAAAACATCTTCTGATCTAAAGTTTGGGAAACATACCTTATTTTCACATTCTTACAGTAAAAATAGGACAACGTGAATACATCAATTCAATGAAAGCTAGCTCACCGAACCCCTCCACCCACCCAGCCGACGCAAGGCTGATCATTTCAGAAAGTGGTCAAGGCATTGCCCTGTTATCACGAGGGGCATCTCTGGAGCGTGCCTTCTTGGAGTATGCCCCTCCCCAACCCTACAGCAATGGGCAAGGATCAGTGCCAGCTTCGAACCTGCGCGAATGGGTAGGACTTAAGAAGGGCTAGAATGTCACAAAACAAGCTGGAGAAGTTAAGAGTTGGTGTGATTAAAAGTGTGAATTAAATAATTATTTTCCTGTTCAGAAAGTATTTCTATTTGTTTAGCGCAAACCTAGCAGGAGAGGAAGATTGTGCCGTAAAAAGGTCAGTAGAGGTCCTCTAGGTGGAGTCAGACTGAGGAACAACTCCAGATGATGTGCAAAATTCAGGGCTACAGGTAGATGACGCGAGAGGCGCAGGACCGTATGGGGCCTGGGGTAGTAAATGTACAATAGGAACTATTATTAGTCCATGGTGTACACATTGAAGTTCAATGGTGTATGCCTGTCTTTGAAGGCACTCATCTCCCCTTATTGACACTTATCAGAGCAAGTCAACAACCCAGCAATTCCCCAGGAACTTTGGAGTGTCATTGAAAAACCCCTTTGAAATGGGATGACATTGGACATTTAAATGTGCAGTTTCCTAGTATATTTGCAAATACAATGTGGGGGCCATTGTCCAAGTACTAGGAGTGCTAAAACCGGTGTACAAAACTGGTGTAAAAGGACTAGGTCTGGTTTTACACCTATTTTAACACTCCATGGCATTTTTATTTTTTTGGCAGGTGGAGCAGGGCAAGGAACACACTTATTGTTTGTGCCTGCCTCATGTGCTCTGCCTGCCAAAAGAACAGGCATTAATGCCACCATCTGGGTTTGGATACTATTGTTAATGTTTAGGATTTATTTGCAATCTGTTTTTTTAGCACCTGCAATAAACTGTGTATCCCATAGGAATCAGTGTGAAATGCTGCCCACCAATTGTAAACAGCATGACGGATCTGCACTTCTTTGAACTCCAAAGTGGAAAAAAATGCACGTAAAGCAAGGCATGCATTTGCATGAATTTTTTGCACGTCTTGATAAAAACCAAAGAAATTGCATGGAGGGGACTGTCGCTTATGTGCAGTTTGCACTGCAAGGAAAAAGGGCCCCTGTGTGTCCGAGGGGCAGTAAAAGGGAAGCTCTCACTGTAGCGATCGTAAGAGTCTGAAAAAGAGATGCAAAGAGGAGAGTGCGGCTGCGCAGAGTGAAGCGGTCGGGGAGCATTCTATGAGTCAGGTACGGAGGGAATTGGGTACGGGGAGCTGAGGTGGATCGAGAGCTGCCCTGTCCTGGGCAATGGAATACAGTGTTGGAGCAGCTTTGATATGGGGAAGTGTGTTAGAATCGGTGGAGGGTCAGAGTGGGCAGCTGGATGTTCGAAGGTGGAGGTGTCAGGGGGGGACCAAGTGGACCACATGGGAGCTAATTTCCTGATGAGCCTTAATGCCAGTGGAAGACACGAAAGCCTTGCTTTAGGATTTTATGCCTTCCATTGAAGCCACAGCTCTTTTGAATGTATTTGTATGGCAGAGAGGAGGACCGGGGAACACAGCTTGGGTTTCCGCTGCCTCCCTACCTCTCTGCCATGAAAATGCCCAAGCATTTGGGCTAACAGGTATATTCATGTCGGCACAAATTCTGGAGATCCCTATGGAGTCTGCCAGCTTTATTCATAAAGCTGGCAGACTCCATAAGGATTCACTGTACACGCTGCCTGTCATGCGGGCATGGTAGGCAGTGTTTAAGTATAATTGCAACTGCTGCCTGGCATGCGAATATGGTAAGCAGCGTTTACTCATTTGAATGGTGGAGTGCAAATGTGCAGGGCAAAATGGTGCATACAAGTGTGCATGCCGCCGTTTGCCCTGCGTATTTGCACTCGGACAAAAAATGTGGCAGCGGGAAGCCGCCTATGTGTATGTCTCCACGTAACAGCTACCCGCCTCCAAATTACTCAATGGAACAAAATGAGACCACTGGTCGTGGACAAGCCGGCAGTACGGCGGTCGTGTTTATTGGCCTAGCGACACCGAGCAGGTAAACCAAAAGTGTGTCTGCAAAAGGGAAGGGATTTGGGACACTCAGGAAGTAGCTGCAATAGCTGGAATGGTGACACATTCATACGCTAGACTGTAATTTATGCACTTTTACAAGTGACATGTTGAATCGGGAAACTGTGAAATGAAATCGGGAATCGGGAAATTGAGAAAATGTTGTTGGGTGAATGCACAACATGACACTTCTGCATCGCACTTCATTTATCGTTTACATTTTGTTCCCCGAATAATTGAGTGTGCGATTTTGAACATTTAAATTCATTTTAGAGCTGCAGATTGAGGTCCACGGTGCTAACTCCTGCCCCCAACAGCACCATATAGGCACTTTTTGGCCACTGTCACTCAGGCGTCACACATCAGGATTCATATGCGCCCTTTAAAAACAGTCATTTGGCCATTTGGTGGAAGTTATGTTATGTTACGTTATCAATTCTTATATAGCGCATGGTCGCCCGAAGGCATCACGGCACTTAAGGAGAGAAAGAGAACAAGCACCGAGGAAAGTTAGAATAAGTGGGGTTTGATCCTCTTTCTGAACTCAATATAGTTAGAGGTTTTTTTGATGGCCAGTGGGATGCTGCAGCAATCGAGAAGGCTCGACCGCCTACAAGTTTATGATTGTATCTAGGTACCAGAAGCATTTCGGTAGTGGCGGAAAGAAGATTGCGGGTAGGATAATAGCAAGAAAACTTTACTTGGAGATATTCCGCTCCCTGGTTATGAAGGGCACGATGGACAATGCACAAGGCCTTAAACTCCACCCGCTGCCATGCAGGGCCTTCACAAATAGTATATGGCATTACCCCACCTGGCCAGGCCTTCCGGTGGGCGCATTGCATGTCCATGTCATGCTCCGTGGGCCCTGGCGTAGCTAGCACATGCAGGGAGGGGGAGGGGGAGGCTGGAGGTGTTCTACTTCACATGTACATCGCCGACGCTCTGCCTGCTCGGAAGGGTCTTAAAGTCCTATTGTAGCCCCTGCTCCATCCTTGCTCTCAGGTGTTTGTGCGGGCAGGTTGTGATGTAGGGCATACATGCACGCCATTTGCACTGGGATCTCTTCATGTCCTGAGACCCTTTCAGACGTGTTTGTGTGTATCCTGTGTCCATTTATGAAAATTGGTGTAGACCCTTTTCCCGGTGCATTCCAGAATCACTGCGAAGTCCAACAAAGGCTCAGAGAAAGACCAGCTCTATAATATAAAAATATTGTATACCTATACCAAGAAGGCACACGCTATTCCCCCACATGTAACTTTACAGTAGGTGTAAAATAAACGCATGCACTTAATAAGAGATAAGATGTCCACCCACTGAGATCATTGTCCAAGCTATTGTGGTGGTCATCACGTGTATTTTCAGTGGAGTTCGTAGAATGGGTCTTGAACATATCTGCAGCATTGTCTAAACTCCCGGACTGCCGTAACAAGTCGTCGGCGGGACTGTCATGTGAGCAACGCGCCATGGTCCCGATTTAAAGAGATTGACCATATGTCCACAGTATTCCTTAGCCCACCTCCTCTGAAGACTTTTTGTGCGAGCCTACCTGCTGCCAACCTCACTGTCAAAGTGAAGCAAACGTTTGTCAGTAGGGCTATCAAGATTTCTCCCAGCATTCCCCGCTTCGCATTCAGATCTGCAACCCTTCATTTGCTCTGCTGCACGCGATTTCCCCTTGAATGAAACCCCCTCATTTACGGTTTCTGAAGCACAAAGTGGATGTTTGTAATTTACCAACAGCTGCTGCCGTCAAGCAAAGTCTACAATGAAAAGGGAATTGAGAAACATTGCTCTTTGTGAAGATTTCCCTTTACTGCTTGGCTGAAGAGCGTGCAGATCCCTCCCCTATGACCAGGCTTCTCCACACAAACTGCAAAGCACTAACCACTAGTACACTGACATTAGGCCTTCAAAGGGACTTTATTTTTTTCCAGTATGTTGTTGAAAGAGTTTTTAAAAACTGTATTTACCAGAGCTGAACCAGTAACAGAACGAGAAGTCGGAACATTCATTCGGTGCATATATGTATAATATGCTAATGGTCAATGATGGGCAGTAAACCAGCTGTGACAATGGGAGAAGCAGAACATACAAGTGACCTTCATGGTTTAACAGGGTTTAATAATACAGAATATGAGGGGTATAACTACGGGCGCTCGGGGAGTCTCTCTACAAAAAATAAAGGATACCATTACTGTGGGTGTCAGGAAGGGATAACGCAGTGTGGTGGGGGCCATTTTATTGGGGCCTTACAACTATTCTCTATACCTTATACAGCTTCTGGGATATAGCACCTGTGTGTTTCTAGCCTCACATTTACAGATCTGGGTCTATAGCACGAGCTACGCTGCTTTGCTTTCTTCACAGCCTCCGTGTCATAGTCTGAGCTCGCTTCTTTGCCTCACCCAACAGCAAGCACACCCTCACCCCCAGGCCTCTTGTCTCGGGGTACATGTCATGCTCAGATAGTATCACTCCTAACCACAGGGCCTTCTTGGGCATCTTTCAGCTTTTGCCCTCCTCCTGTAACGCTCACCTAGCTCCCACGGAGGCGCTGGTCTGGTCTGGGTTGCTGTGGCCTCTTCAAGCGTTATGCGCAGAATTGGGACCACCGATTGAACAGGACCCCCAAATCTTGCTTGTCTGGCCCGTAGGAATATCCTTCTGCAGATGAGAAAAGGGATTAACTGTCTGCTGAATAGTGTGCTTGCTCCCCCCTTTTTTTCCTTTCGTTCTTCTCTGACTTCCTCCAAAACCCCCGGTTTAAGCTCACCTTATGGTTTGGAAGGATGAACTCTCCATCCTGCTTCTGGTGCAGGGGCACGCGTTCGTCCAGTTACTTCACTGGTTTTCAGAATGGCGCTGGCATATCCAATTGACTTTTCTGAACGATACGTCTGTTGTTTTTCCTAACCTGTGATCTGTCCTTTATTTCAGGTGCAGAACAAAGGCGATGAGTTGAGGGGTTAAATTGCCGGTGGTAAAATCAGGTGAGTTAGTGATGAGGGCGACCCCTTTAAATGTCTTTATAATTCCCCAGTAATGTCTTTTGTCCTTTCCCCATAGGGGCCGGGGTGCGGTACCTGCCAAAGATGCGGCCCGACCCGAGATGTGGAATGGTTCACCAAGAAAAGCCGGTAAGTAATATGGCTGAAAATTCAGCTTTCCTCTTGTGTTCCCTTGCTCACCTTTTGTCTCTTCTTCTCTCCCCTAGGTGCAGAGATGTGGCGACCGGTGCTGAGAGCCGCGATGGAGCCGGGCGGCGTCTCGGGAACAGGTGAGTGAAGCGTGGCGCTGCAGCGAGCAACGCGGTGCTTTTAAATGGAAGTCTTCCTTCAGGAATGCTGGCGTGAAGATTCCGGATGCAGGTGAGAAGGCTGAATAAGTTCTTGGTTTTAACCTTTCTCTTCTCTTCTTTCCTTACAGGTGTTCCAGGTTCGAGGCGGGCGTGGCTGGAGTCCAGGTGCAGGAGCAGACACGGTGAGCGTTCAGCTGCTGGGATGCAGAACAACGCGAAGCACGTGTGGCTGTCCGGGCGTGGCTTAAATAGCTTTGGAAGAAGTTCCAGGTGAGTATTCTTCCACAGCCCCACCCAAGTGACAAAATAGTTCCTTCAGAAAAATAGTCCCTCCTAAGCCTCATTTGGCTTGGTTCTTCATGCAGCATGGTCAGCATCAGGTGAGTGTGCAGCATGGTCTGCTTCAGGTAAGTGCACCAAACACTTCCCCTTATGAGCCTGGCGCCTATGGCGCCAGGACTGATGTCCAACATGAGCCTGGCGCCAACGGCGCCAGGACAGAGTCCACAGAGCCCCTATAAAGGGCCGCTGGGCTTTTACCCGGGGGCGTGATGCCTGCTCCCGGGGGTGCTGGGCCTGGCCTGGTGCTCCGGAGGTAGGCATCATGACACCTCCCAGCTTTTGGTATATGTCACTTTTGGTGTGTAGCTTTCCTCCGGCTTTAGGTTACCTCTCCTTCTTTGAGTGTGGACTCTGCCAGAGCCTGGGATTTAGCCCTCAGTAGGCACTTGACAATCTCTCCTTCTAGGGTTCCGGTCTTGGCCAGGTCTTAGATATAGGACTCTCCCTTGCAGTATGTGGTCTCTGACCAGATTCAAAATGTATTCTTCAGCAGGCTATACAGTTCTTTCTCTTCTACTGTGGTCCTGACCATTGTTTGTGAAAAAGACCCAGACAGGAGAAGGACTTCCTCTCATCTCCTCTGGATTGTTCCTGGCTATCCTGTGGGGTATTGTCACCATAAGGCTCCGGAATTCCTCTTATTTTCTTCTAGATCTAGTCTCAGTCTGTGTCTGGGATGTAGCCTCCAACAGACTCTGGAGTTCCTCCTCTCTTATGGATCTGGTCTTGGCTAGTGTCTGGGATATAGCCAACGGTGGCCATTGGACTTGATTTTCTTCTAGTTTTGACACTCTCCTTTCTTTGGCCTATACTCCTCTCCATGTTAGCAACTTTCTGTCTTACACTCCCTGTTCTGGCCTCGTCCAGGTTCTGACTTACACTAGAGCTCACTTTCTATGCTCCATTTGCCTTCAGGGTTGTATCCCAGCCTGTGTCACAAACTGCCTGGTCTTGTGCATTTTTGTGTTCTGCTTTATTTAAATGTGATTGTTCAATTTGCCCGTTATTGTGCAAGACCGATATCTGACTGGTTACTCTCTGTTTTCCATCTATGGTCAGTAGATGTTTCAATTGGAGCTTGATCTCTAGCTCCTGTTTGTAATGGCGATTATTCAGCAGCTCCACAGCGGGACATGGACCTTTCAAAAGTTACTGTTGCCATTTATAAAATCAGGCAGAAGATTGCAGGGGCATTGCCCGCTGCCAAGTATATGGTTGGGGAGCCCTGTAGATGTTTGAAGTGGAGCTTGTGAGCAATGATCCAGGCAAGAATGGAGTGGGAGAGGCTCTGTCCACCTCCACTCTTGAATGCCCTGCAGAAGTGTTGCTCTTCGTCCATTTGCATCACTTTCATTCACTTTAGCTATTCAACTCGGGCTGTGAGGCTGGTGTACATGCGTTTGTGTGTGTGTGTGTGGGCACATGCCTGCTCACTCGCACGTGCGTGTGCGTGTGAGATTCTGAATAGTAAGCAATTTGAATGGTATTGCCAAAATGGTGTTGGGCACAGCATTGTATGGTCACAGAAGGGTTGTGACACGCCTTTTCATGAGCCGATGGAATGATAATGTGCCAAACTGTGTCAGGAAAACCGGGTGGCAAAATGACACTGCCTAAACCTAAGAGGATGTTAGATGTTATCTCTATTGGGAGTCTTCCTCTTTATGAGAGTAAGAAGATGCCTGAGAGTTTTAATTCCCTTTTCTAGAGTAGGCAGGGGCAGGGATATCTGGGCCATCCTCACTGTCTCCCCTTCATGCCAGTTAGTGGGATACAGGTTGCACAATATGAAACCCTGTCCTTATCATAAATAAGGTGATTGGGGCCATGTGGAGGGGATTTGGAAGATCTACTTTATACACATTTTAGGTAATTCATGTAGCTGTGGGTGAGATGCCTGTTCTCCAAACATCCTCTGAGAGGAAAAGAAGGGTTCGTCAATGTGAATTTGTTACAGGTTCCTAGCAAACATTTAACAGGACACCAACTAAATCCCGGTATCATTGGGTTCTTGATTCATAATTTCGAGAAATGGGACGGGTAAGCTTCAAGAAGGGAAACAGTAGCTCAAGGGCCTGGAAGCAAGGATATAGGTAAAAAAGGAGGCAATGCAGAATTATGAAAAAAGGGCACAGCATGGGACGTGGTGAGGGAATCCGATTCTGTTTTACTTTTACATTTACTATAATTAAATTAAGCATGAGTTAATGAACATATCCTCTGGCAATAAGATATCTTATCACATTAATATGTAAACAGTTATAATTTAGGTTTCTACCATTGTGTTTATATTTAGCAAAAAATGTGTTGTTCTGTTAATTAATTGCATGTTCATCTTCACCGTACGAAGCCATGCCTCATCTCTAACTCTCTAGCATGTCGGCACATGCGTTAGTGATAATGGCATCTAAATAACTCAAAAAATAATATATGCCACTGGTTTGTTGACCTCCACAGCCCACTACAATAAACACATTTATTGCACGGATATTTGATTGCTAAATACATGATCTCCTCTCTCTTAGCATTTCAATATCACTGATAAAAAATACTTATATCCTTAATTTAAATATAATCAGGACTTATCTCTAACTTACCACATTTTCGGAAACTATAAAAGCATTCCTTATGATGCTCATTTTGAAGAGCTTTTTATCTAAAAGAAACTGGTATCAACTAAGGCTGTGCAGAAATGCAGAACATAGTCATCACACACTTCATGAAGATGACTGCGAAACTTTCAAACTTTCTGTGGTTGTGACGTTTTCCTCTGAAACCATCAAATGCCTACAAATCCGGGTTTGTACTGGTATTGGGAAGCAACAGTTATAACTAAAAAGGGTGTCATGTAGGTGCTGCATTTTTCTCCTTTGCAAACTGCAGTAATGATGAAAAAACAGGTCTGCCTCAAGTTGGTGCACGGTCCTTCATGAACAAGGCCTTCATATGCAGATACTATCCTTATACAGCCCTTAACCCATAAGGACAGGTATTGCTCTTTCCTGCAGCTTTCCCCAGAGTCAGAATCCTCTCCCCTCTGTGCTCCCACTTTTAAGGTGTAACATATTTCCGTGCTTACATCCTAATGTGGTCACATTTTGGATTGGCCATATATTTCCTTGGTCTGCCTTATAGTGAGACACTCCTATTATATACACCCCCCAATCTTCATTGGAAGTTCATGCATTCTATATTTGTGACCAGCAAAGGGTGGCGGCCCAATCTGCTCCTAATACATTTTACTGCAAATGTGATTGTGTTCCATAAACCATGTTAGCAACCTGCCACCTTAATGATATATGGATTGCTGTACCGTGTTGTCACAGACACAGGCCTGGATATGTGACATACACATGCAGCATATTCCATCATAATTGTAGTAATATTAATCATTTCAGTACTTTTTAATACACCTATGGAATGCTAATGTCATATCCTGTTAGTAGAGTAGACTCATGGCTTCGGTACAGACCCAGTCACATGTTTGTAACTGGTATGGTTTCAAAGTTATGAGCCAAAATGTATAATGTATTATTTGACTTATGCCTTGCATTGTGTATGTAAACAGCTCTGTATGAGGCCTTCAGTCAATGGTTGATTTTGAGTAACATAACAGGTCTCCATTGTTCTCATTACATTAAACCAACAATCTGGATGACTTTATGGAGGCAGGATTGAAAGGTTCCATGCTAAGTGCAATGAACATTGTTTGAAGCCAGGTCCACTTTTCACAGGCTCGTTCTTATCAGTTCAACACATCACATGTTTCGATTTTGTTGGTATTCTAGATTGTATTTATAAGAATATCTTTATCCTTGATGAACATGCAAAGATGGGGGCTGCTCATTAACCTGGAAGGCCTCTTTACAAGGCCTTTTGTCCTGAGAATGTCATGGGGTTTTTATGGCAACAGGCCATACATCTTGCTCACTACAGATGGCTTTAATCCATGACCATCTTAAACTTCCTCCTTTTAAAAACGTTTTATTTAAATGCACTTTTGACCCAACACTACCGTGGGTTATGGGTTTCATATGAAAACATGCCACAGTCAGAACTGGACAAGCCAACGCTATTTGTCAATGCAAATTACAAAGCATTGTATTTAAAGTTATTTATTGCCCGTTTCACATGTGCCTATTAACTTTTGATTCATCTAAAATAAGCTCTCTTCCATTTAGAATTGCATCATTTGTACATTTGATATTATTGGACATGATTTAAACATAATACACTACAGGACACAAACCTCTTACCAGTTAGCTGTGCTCCATTTAAACAGAAATACCATGTTAGTTTAGAAAATCACTGGTGAATACATTGGCTGTTATTGTCTTACTATATCTTTCTGTGATCCAAACAAGATTCTATTTAAAAACCTGTCCGCGTTTTCCATGTAAGATAAAATAGCCACCAGTTCTTTGGTTTTCTTTCATTTTTGCATACAGAGTTCCATAAATGTTCACATCATTATTAACTCATGAACTGGATGTGGGAAGCTTTGGACTCATGAATATTATTATTTCAAGTGCCTTAGTTTTCATAGAACTTTGAAAAAAGTCATTATTGCTCACTTCTTTTTGGTCTATTTTATTTCTAGTTGAAACATTTTAATGGCTTAAGATTTTATGTATAGTTTCATTTCGGTATATCATTATTAGTCTATTTAAAAAAATATTTTTCTTTTTCCTCTTTAACATTATTTTTTTATTTTTTCCTTTGACTTAACTGTATATTATGTATTATGTGTAAAGCTTGATTTTTTTTCAAACTAAATCACATTAAAAATAAATAAATAAAAAATAAATGTTCACAGTTTGTGACAGAACCCACGTCATATCTTGGGTGCTGACTCTCAGGTGAGCAGGTAACCACCTGCATTCCACAGGTACACCTTCTTTGTGGTAATTAGTGCAAAACACGTATGAATAAAGCAAAATATTGCTGTGGTTCTTCTTCACTTTGAACTTGAGACAATCTCCATGTCTTTTGATTGGTCTGTAGAACATCCTATCAACACTCACCTTGACACTGTGCCACTGATCTAGTGACTCTGGTGAGCTGAACAAAGTAGCATAGCAAATGTCTTAATGGGGTGCAAACACATTTTTATTTAAAAAAAAATAAATATGTAAAAGATCTCCCAACACAGCAAATATATAAATTAAAGCAAAAGTAAAAACAAAATTGCCCAACTACCCAATCACAAATAAATAACCATAAGAAATGCATAGAAAAGGGAACGCATCGAACAAGGTAAATGGAAATGATAAATGGTCACATGTGTGGTTGGCCATGTGGAAGGCCATGTCCCCTCATAATGTCAAATCATCTTCTCCATGTGGTCTCTGTGGTTTTGATCCGATAACGTCCTGTTTTTTTCTTCTACATCGCCTGAAGGCTGTAGTGGCAGTGGGCCTGACAGGTGGGTGTGGTGCTAGCTGGATTGGGGTCACTACAGGCAACTGCCTTTTTTTAAGCTACTGTTCATGCACCCGTTCAAACTTCCATTGGTGCAGTGACATCCTCACACTACTGGATATTCCTGCCTGTGGCTCCTGATTTCCATCTGCACAGAAGAAAATATTATATCTGGCATTTGGTTTATAATATATTATAGTTTAGTGTATAGTACAGTTTAGAGGTTACAGCTAGTTTAGGGATTAGAGTATAACGTTAGTTTAGAGCTGATAGACTTTAGAGTGTTTTGAGTGTTTAACATTTAGAGATCACTTGTCAGAGTTTAGAATTAAATTTTTAAATGTATGTCAAAAGTTACACAAATGTGACACACATTCTACAATTAATATTGTCTAAAGTATTCTGCTGCTATTTTAGACCCGGGTTTCACAGATCCGGTCTGGGTGCAATACATCATCCCACCAATGACAGTAATATTTTGGGGTGCAATTAATGTCTGTTTTCACTTTGACCTTGGAGGCCTCTTTCCTCACTGAGAGGGTTTATGTCCTACTACCAAACCCCAGCAACATGGCATGTAACGTGATGCATAGAGTATTAGGCAGGCCACCTACACCTCACTGAATTCTGTGCACCTAGTGGGGGCCTCTCCTAAATCCCAAACTCCTAGAGTGACAATTACTAAGAGAAAGCAATAGCCAGTCCTACCTCAACCTTATGTGTGTTTTTGTTGGACATGGATTTCCATTTCCTCCTATGACATGTGCACTATGTATCAATACATTTCTATAAAATGTATCTATGAGCCTTTTGCTTTCAGCTGAATGCACTCTATTCAATAACTAATTTTGAAAATGTGGCAATTTATGTTATGTATATTCCATTGAACTTAGTCTTGCAAGAAATAAACATCCCAAATGGGGCCATGCTTTTCAGTTCCTAACCACCACTGCATTGTTGAGAATTACATCACACACTTATGCATGTGTGCATTTGTTTTTAGCCTCAAAGAAAATTGGTCAGAAATATCACCCGCAAAATGAATGATACATAAAAGAAACTTGACATAGGCTGAAAAGACGTGCCAAAGCTTTCACCTTGCGAAATTCAGAACTTTGTAAAATCACGTCAACAGAAAAAATACTTTTCACACCCCTAGTTTCAAACCTTTCCCCCAAAGCAGATGTGACACCTTGCGTCTGAATATCAAGGTATTTTGCAGGAGCAAAATCAGAGATGGCCACGGGCATCTATAATTTGCTCCTGCCGCTTTACACCTGATTCACACACGCCAAAACTAGAGCATCTATTAGATAATCGAGTACAAATGTGATTCACATAGATCTGCTCAAGCGCGTCTCAGAGACTTTAGACTCTTTAGACCTTGTGTATCCGATCATATAAGTTAGCAGGAGCAAATCGGAGATGCTCACCAATATCTGAATTATACTTCAGTGCAGATAATTCTGAATTGGAACCACTGAATCTACCCATATTTCTTGCCTACCTAGTTGGCCTGCATGTTGTGTTTTATTGTGTGCACATTACAGTCTTGTTTCTTTGTTTGGGAGCATATGCTCTACAACTTTGACACCTTCATTTCTCATTTCATTCATTCAGAGCAATACCTATCTTCTAAAATCACGTGCAAAAAATAATGATTTTACTAATTTACTGGTGTGGCAATCTGTGTGGATTTTAGATGTTGCTGCATAGAGAAAAACAAAAAGAATGTTTTACTTTCAGTAAATCTTGGAGACAGAATTTGGGGTGCAAAGTCAACTCTCATTTCAGTTATTGTCAGTCATGTGGGCTCTTTCATAATGGTTAGGCAAAATTACCCCACTCAATACTCACCTATAGAGTATGACAGCCAACATTTCATTAGAAACTCCATTGACTCTATAGTGCTCTGATCCATGAGCATCCCAGTTAATACTTTTCCATTGGTTGTCTTTTCATTGTTGCATATTCCTATTAAAATGCCATATTTTTCAAGTTTAGACCAGCGGTCAGTGTCTAGCTTAAATGGTATCTATTGATAATGTTGCCTGTGAAAAGGCCACCAGGGGGCGACACTTCCCAAAATGTGCACTCCCATGAAAATCAAGCACTTTCCTCAAAAATCCTAGCACTGCAGTTAGAATAGTAAATTGTACCCGTCCTAGAATAGGTGGGGGAAAGCTTTTACGGGTGCAGGGACAAAAGTCACCAACCTGGCGACTTTTTCCCAGGGGACATTAGCACATGGAACCGCTTATTTTTGGTCTGAAGTATTGTCTAATGTTTTCTTTATTAAATGTATGACCCATTATTATCTTGAGTCTCTGAAATTGGGATTTGATAGCCTTGTGTTGAATTTCTTTTATTTGAAGTCATAGTCCTTAAAGTCATCAATGTATCACTGTGAGAAACATGTCCATGTTGTTTGTGGTACAAGATATAACAGAACCGGGTGGCTACAGAGTGGATATAGAGTTCCGTATTCAATCTAGATTCCTTTTAATGAGTATTTAAATCACTGTTTTTAAGATGCAAGGTTTAAAGAAATAAATACTTTTTACCAAACAGCAAAAAGTCAACCACTTGTTGTGGTGAATATGACCCAGCAACTGGTTACTGAAAAGGTAGTGTAAAGAACTCATGGAGGCAACAGTAATGACAGACACAAGTGATCACAGTTCAAGGGTGCTTATAGAACTACAAATGCAGGGTGGAAAAACACCTAACCTAAACCTAAATCTTAGTTGGGAGCCAGCCTTGACCATCAAATGAAAACTAAGGCAGTCCTAGTGGCGTCGTGTCAAAAATAAAAGGGCCTACACTAAATAACTCTATTGCCAATCCTTACTCTATATACACAAAGAAGTGTGGGATAATGTTCCCAAAAAGGAAAGAAGTGTTCACAAAATAATAAGTCAGGATGTGATTGCCAGGGGTCTCCCTTCCCCACATTTTGAGCACAGGACAAGTTGGATTTCCTGATCACAGCACACACTCGAGCATTCCCAACATGAGTCAACAGTTCTGCACAAGCTATTAGGTTCTTCGATGGTTAAGTCTCTTTCCAATAAAATGTCTCCTGCCTTCGAGGGCCTCATGCATTCAACAAACAAACACAAAGTTCAGTTACACATACACTTTGGATGACAGCTTCACCCCTGGTATCCCCCTCTTCCGGGTGTAGACCTTTCAGAAATCATATTCAACAAATCAACTAAACAGTTCCTTTTACAATGAACCTTGGGTGATAACCTCTCACCCCTGGATCACCCTCCGCCGGGCTCAGACCCAAATGACAAAGGGGGCAATCGACTTCCACTGGTCTTCCAATACTTCTTGCATTCATAAATCTTAATGTTTCTTTAAACAGTTTTTTCAAGCTTTGCCCCTTGTTGTCGGCTTCCCTCTGCCGGGTTTACTCGCCAACTTTTACAGACAGTTCACTGCAGACACCCCTCAGTCAGGTTTACTCTTGTCAAAATACTCTATGAGATTTTAGAGTTTGCCCCTTCTTGTTAGCATCACTCTGCCGGGTTCACTCTTGCCAACAGTTGCAACACACTGTTCATATGCTCATTTCACCAAGCAGGACTCATTTTCCTTAGTTTTGCAATCATCTGTCAGTCAAAGACTTTCAATGGTACAAAGGAATTTACAAGACCCCTGTATGACCACTTTGACCTCTTCTCGCCTCTTCCCAAGAGCTTCTGGTTACGGTACTCTCTACCATCAGGTAGTCGCCCAGAGTTTCCTGCGTGAGCACCCACATGGTTCCGGCCTCCTCTTTTGATGGCTTTCCCCTTCTTTCACCAATAGTATCTTTAAGGTTCTCAAAAGTTCAAATTAGCCATTGGTTGTTTATCGTTCAACACAGTTCGGTTACTTATCGGCTCTTCCCTTGACTCACCGGCTGTGATGAACCGTTTGGCTTTCTTCTACTTCAAGTCAAGGTTGGTACCATAAAGACCCATGTCTCTCCCTGTCTTGGTTATCAGCAGAGAAAAAGGTTTCTTGTCCCGAGACATCTGGTGCAACACATGCTGGCTATTGTTCTCAGTCTTATAATTCCTTCTATGGAGGCTTCATGGGCCTTGGTCGGAAAGGGCAAGGTTTCTTCTCTCCTTGTCACCTTCTCAGTCTGCACCATCTTACTCCTCCTCTTGAACTGCTGTGCCGAGTTAGCTCTTCCGTTGTGCGGTCTCCCTTGCTGGACTTGTGCTCTTTTGCTCCGACTTTTATCCCTGTGGGGAAGGGAAAGGGCCACCAGGTGTGTGTGATTCTGGTCAATTGCCTGATTTTGCCTGACCCTTGTATTGGGATATGTCAGGTAAACGGCTTTAGTGTCAGTCCGTTGTTTGTCGTGACAGGAGAAAGTGGAAAAGGGGGTTGGTGGAGTTTCCAGATATCCCAAGGGGGTAGGATGAGGAAGAGGTGTGGTATGGAATTATAATCCTTGTACTAGAGGTTTTGGTAAATTTAGAAGGGTGAGATTTAAGGGTTTGTGAGGCAAACGAAAATGATCAAGATTGTCATTGTGAACTGAATAGGAGGGATTGTGGGAATGGTAGTGTTTTGTCAAAGTTGACTGAGGGTTTTGGTAAGAATAATCAGAGGGACATGAAGAAGAATGATTGGGAGTATTCGGCTAGGGAACAGGATAACATGGATTCTGAGAGAGATAGTTTCTGGGTGTAATGGGGCTTGGGATTTCAGGGAATTTATTATATGCAGAGGGGTCATTAGATCTGGGTAAGAGAGATTCAACGGGAGGAAGGGAGGTAAATGTATTACATCCTACAAAGACCTCAGGTATGTCATCCTCCTCTCCTTCCCCAGTACAATACCATGTCCCACTTAGGGTATTCCTCCGAGTACAACCCCCGGGGACCCCTACCCAGGAGATTCTCCTTCCCTCATTCAGTCTGAGGGTTTTGATCTGAGAGCGCCAGCTCTTATCTGGCCACCTGAATTAGATATTCTCAAGGTCTACTAGCGAGAATACTCTCAGGTTTCTCACAATAGGGGGAGGCCACACATTATCTGACAACTAGGATGTAAATACATGAGCTGAGAAACCTCTTTTGCCTAATGGCAAGAGGAGATGATGTCTGGTATACTGGGAAGGAAAAGGAAGTTGTGATGAACGTCACTAGAGGTCCACATTCAGGGTTATGGTTAACATCTCAAAAGGTTCAACCCCAGGCAGGAGGGTATAGTCACAACTAATTCAGACCCCCAGAGAAAAGGTTGCAGACACCAAGAGTTCAAATCCAAGTGAAATGACCACATTCACCAACAGTCCAGGCAGACGGGATAAAGAAAAGACTGGAAATATCACAGCACAAGCAGATCAGGGAGGAAGGAAAAGGCAATGCAAGCTCATTCACTTGGAAGATTAGGCATAACAAGAGTGTAGGCAGAGGGTAATTTAGCTGTACTTCAGAAAAAGAGGGCAAATGGCAGAAACAGCCATAAACAGCAGGAGACAAGAATTCTCTCAATTTCAATGTGTTTTCCTGTTTTGATGGGGCAGAATTATTGCTATTGCTAGGAACTCAGTGTTGAGTGAAACCATCTGAGCCACCCTAATGGTTCTACTCCTCAGCTCCTACTCTTGCAGGGCCACTTTCTGCACCCTTGGCTGAGCTGCACGGGCCCATGGCTCTCTGGCTACAGTTAAGTCAGTGCCCAATGCCAGGAGTTAGGGCCAATGTTGAGGACCTCTAAAGGAGGAGAAGCTGCAAGGGAATGGACACTGAACTGAATATGACCATTCCCAATCATTATTGGTCAGTCGTTGCATACAAATAAATAGTAAAATATGCCACAAATCAACAAGGCAGGTTGTACTTAGGTCTCTCCACTGTGTTCAGTCCTTCTGCGCTTGGGATTCTGAATCTTTTATAAGTATGCTATTTTGGTTTTAACATGCCACATATATGAAAACACGTATAGAAACAGCTTGAATCTTGACTTGTAGCATAACCACTCAAAGAAATTGCATTAAACAATACACCATAACCACACTCTGAAATTGCATTGAACAAATGCCTGTCTGTGCGTTGTTAACTATGTTGAATGGAGTGATGGCTCGAAGATTGTGAATTAATCTTAAACTCTGGAATTGCTCTGAGAAACCGCCAAACTATTTTTCTTCAATCTTCCAACACCATACAGGAAGGGGAAAGACCAAATGCAAATCAGGCTTGATCCCACCCCTAGAGCAAAAGTCCAGTCCAAACTGCTTGGTCACATCCCTTCTGCACGAGGCCACACGCACTCTGGGCATGTTCTGGCCTCATTGTACATCTTCAGTGAGGTGTGGCTTAGGCCTCTAGGCCCAGAAGGCTCTGGCCCAAGTCTGGACATACCATCCCACTCAGGATCACTAAAGCAAAGCAAACGGAGTGATGGCTGAAAGGGTGTGAATTAATCTTAACCTATGCCGTTGCTCTGGGCAATCCTACAGAACATCAGCCTGCCCAGCAATTACAGAAAGGGGAAAGACCATATGCAAATCAGGTTTAGCACCTGACTGAAACATGTCTGGGGTTTCTTGCGTTCTATTTCGGAATGGATGTGGTCTAACAGCTTACGCTGGGCTGTGCCCCTTGGTGGCAGTACCGGGTTCCCTTTTGCAAAGATGCAGACAGGCTTCAAAACGGTGGTGTGGAAGATTGCCTAGAAAAGGGCCAGTGGTTAAGATTGATTCAAAACTTTCACACACATCACTTTTTTGGTTATTGGTGCCTGTGGTGAATATCTGAGTACTCTTACTTTTACCATAAAAGAATGTCATTGGATTCTCAAAAACTACACCATCGAGTACATGGGGTAACGGTGGAACAATAGATGCAACATTGCTTGCATATTATCATAACTAACATCATACTAATTACTATTGATCTTAATCGGAGTAGGCCTTGGACACCGATCAAATCAAGCAAATACTCTTGAGCGCTAAGGCTCTCAAGGCAGCTGCAGCTGGTTGTGATCATCCATTTACCCACTCCTGTGCCTGATCTTGTGGCATTCCACAAACATTTCCAATAATTCAACTCCACCTTTTAATCTTCTCCCCAAATGCTCTTAATACTAACCTTTCTCTTTCCTGCTTCCAAAAGCTAAATGTTCATTTGTTTTCTCCTATCCTCTTCTTTCCTATTCTCTTTGGATCCCGTTGCCGAGATGGGAATTTAGTTGCCCATCGCAGGCTCTTCGTTGGCGTACTGTGACGTCTATCAACCTTGGTCCACTCTTATTTCCCCTGGTCTGTCTCAGTTTTCTTTTGCACTCCGCAGAGTGGAAAGAGTACAGAGGACACAGAGAGATCCCTTCACCTCATGGAAATATTTCTTACACAGTAGGCTGTGTCCCAGATATTTTAGTTGGCAGTTGGCAGCAGCATTTTTTTAATCTCTCGCTGAACACCACCTTTTTAGCAATGTGTAAATTAGTTTTCTGGTGGAAATTATGAACGTGCTAATGCCTTTTGAAAAGACGGAGATCACAACTCCTTTTGAATCAAAGAGGGTGGGCAAGTACCATAGCGGCATCCAATCACATTCTGTAATCCTTTGCACTGGCTATACCATAGGCATAGGTTTACTATCGTTCAACTACCATTTCAGACTATGAGAGCAAAAGTTCATATGGTGCCCACGAGGAGCATGATCTGTGACTCCTAGAACGGTTGGTACACATCAAAGGGGAAATTAATTAGGTGATTTACACCTCGGAGGCGAGCCGACCCTGCCGGCAATGGCCTGCTGTCCAAGTTAAGGGCCCGAGAAAAGCGAGTGTGCCTTAATGCGGTTGGCTGTGCCGTTACCAGCAGGGTTGGCTCACCGCTGAGGTAAATATCGCCATCAGCACCCGTGTAGATTTCTACACGGGTGCTAAGCATGTTTAATTAAAAAGAAAGAAAACATACCTAGTGGTGCAGCGTTGTGCCGCAACATAGTTTCTTAAATCCGTTTTCTATGTGGGTGACCATGAAGACAGCAACAAGGAAGCATACTTCAGAAACTACAGTGTGGTGACGCGGCACACCGCAAGCTATGTTTTAAAAATAATTAAGCACCCTTAGCATCCATGTCGGAAACAACACAGGTGCTAAGAGGTGAGGGGGAAAAGGAAAGGGAGGAGGAGTGGGGAATGGATGGGGGCCCTGGCTAGCAGCACTCTGCATGCTTAGAACGCAGGCTCATACTAAAGAATACAGCACGTGTTTCATGCTTCCTGATTGGCCAGCTCCCCCTTCCAAGTTGCTAATGGAAATTGATTTTCAAGAATGGAAAGACATAATTGGAGAGCTTGTCTGTCTAAATGTATCTTCCCACTAAAAACACCACATTGATTTTCGTTTCATTGTTTACTCCACTGAGAGAAAGTGACCTTGTTAGGAAAAAGTAAAGGCCCTCTTCTTTTTATGGCTTTTCCTTGTGCACTTACCTGCTAGATGAGGTTGTGGTAGCCGTATCCTCAACAGTGCCATATCGTCCTCCATTTATAATTCTCCTAGGATGTCTGTGAATTGGCCACTGAACATGTGCACGCTGCCCTGCCTGAGAGCAGGAAGACATTCTTCTTGGGGAAATGAAACATTATTTCCAGATACTCCAGGCACCCCAATAGATGGAGCGATGTCTTAATACATTCGATAGAAGCAGCAATGTCTTAGTAGTAATTATATAGACGCAGCAATGTCTTAATACATTCTATAGATGGAGCCATGCTTTAGTAATCCTATCTTCACATTGAAATCCTGAGACTGTGCGAGTCATGTATATGTGGTACCACTGTACCACATATACATGACTCGCACAAACAAAATACAAACATTTTAATATGAAGATGAGTGCCGTTAAAAGAAATAATTTTACGTGAAGCCCATTGTGCATTATGCCCTTAGTGATTCGAGGATACAAGTCTTTTTTTTTAATCAATATCTTTGCCCATTAATATGCTCCCAAAATGCCTCTTTTTGCTTGTGTTAAAAGCTGTTTTTGCAAATTAAAAAACACTGCCTTTCAAACTCAAGATATGTTTTTTTCTCTGGTCACACATCAGTCAGCAACAGCGGGGATGACTCTAGCAGACACACACCTGACAATGCGCCTCTCAGCCACATAGAAAGAGGGAGATACATAGAATGAGATATAACATAATATGATGCACTGGGTACGTCTAATAGATGTATCATTCTTTACGGATGTATGTACAGATATTTAACCCTTTCCATTTCTCATAGGGACATTTTCAAAAGAGTATAAGAGTAGTGTAGCAGCCTGTTCGTCTTGGAATGATAACCTTCAATCAGAAAATACATTGTATGACCATTCAAGGTGTTGAGGCTCTGCTTTGCTCAGTGAGACAAGTGTCCGTCTTATTATGACTACAGTACATACAGGAAGCAATCATTAAAAGCATTTTGTTACATTTTAAAGAAAGTTTAAAATGTGGGTACACTTAAATACTGTCCTATTTTTTAATAGCTGTATGCAGAGAATCCAGACCATTTGCCTCTCAAAATCTCTTGCTACTTGACAGAGGTCACGCTCAAAATGGAGTTATTGTCTATTTCTTCTGTGAGCACCAAGGTCATGTTTAATTTTGTGTTCTGGCTACTGATTGATTGGCAGTGCTGCAAAAATGCATGCACAGATAGTAATAACACACCCAAATCGAAAACGCATGCCATTTTTGTCCCTGTGGTCTGGTCTTTTGCCTGCTCTGTAAGAAGCCCAGAACCCACTGCAGCACCCAACCGCCTGCCCCAAGTCTCCCCAGCATATAGACAACGGGTCCTGAGTGTGATTGTGATATTTCTGCAGGACACTCACAGTGACAATCTAGAGCTAGAACTAGATTTGCACATTTTATGGAGGGTTAATTCCGTGTTATCTTTATTTTGTATTCCATTCAGCAGCTTTGCTACTGTGTACATGGCATTATTTGATTCTACGACTTTGTTCAGGGAATAGATGCAATTGGCAGGGACGGGGTTGTAAAGTGACTACAAACTCACAGAAACAGAATAAAGTGATCTTTGACCCTTCTAGGGCCATAGGATGCCAGTCCACGGACAAGCCTAAGCCCTATGAAGCTACCACGGTGGTGATTTGGCACAGCTTAAGAGCCTATTAACATATCAGAGCATAACATAATCTTAGATTATTGTAAATCGAACAGAATCTGGATTAATGGCGCTGACATTTTGTAAGATTCTTTTCTTGTCCCTACATTTGTTTTTAGGCATTTAGGGCCTCATTACACGGAATGCAGTAAGGGCACCGGTACCGGTAAACCCTTATCGCCTTACTACGAGGTCCCATTGCGGGACCCGACCTTAACGGCTGGTTTTACCACCCGTTAAGGAACGGGCCCGCAAAGGGACCTTGGTGCTAATTACGGTACCGCAATTTGTGGTACCGTAATTAGCTCCTTCCCCATTCCCATTGAGCCCTATGGGGGCAGACATGGGAATGGGGAATGGGGTGCATTATGCGGCAATGCCCCACCACACACCTATTTGCAAGGTAGAAATTCACGAACAAAGGGTCTTGGAAAGGCCTGTCACGTGATGGTTCATTCATATGCCTGCCAGCAAAATTTGAAGATGACTGTATCACATTGTACACATATTGCATTAACGCCTCTAGACCGGATATGCACACTTTTCATGCATCGTTACTTGTGCATGTTTTTAATACATCATCACTGGATGGATGGTCACGTTCATGTCCTGCCACCAATGAATAAGCACGTTTTCCGTGCCTGTTGCTTGTCCCATAGAGCTGAATTAAGTTTGAGACCAAGAAGGAATTCCGCAGAAACATATTAAACAATTAGGTAAGTACAGGGCTGGGCAGAGAGACCAGGAAAATAGTTGTGTGTGTGTGTCCACATGTGAGGAGTTTGCCCATAATGTTTGAAGGAGTGCAACCCTTTCATTGGGACTTAGCACCATTACCCTTGCTCTACCTCTACATAGAAATGGAGGTATGTCTTCAAGGTAGAACCCAATGGTGAACCTTTTGGGGATCGAAAAGGAAGCTGTTGACTTGAAGATTGGTCATTAGGAAGCCCCATTGGCAGTAGCAACCTTCCACTGCCCTCCTGACGACAACGCTCTTCCTGACATTGCAGAGACCAGACTTCTTTCCACAAAGGTGAGTTGCTTTCGCCCATTGACTCAGAAGGACCAGCCTTGATTCAAGTCTCAACACATGTTCTCTCCGAAATCCTTGATAAACCTGCTCACTGCACTTACTTCGACCACAACGCAAGAGCCCTTGCACTGAGATGCACTAAAGCTGAGCAGTTTCAGACCTTTAATGGCTGAGTTTCCTTACCTGGTTGCTCTTCCTGGAGTCTGCTTGCACCCCATTCCTCTGCAGGTGGATTTCTACAGGTTGGCAATGGTCCGAATTGCCCCTGCCTTCACAATGGTCATTTCCTGTGATTTCCAGCTGCTCCATCATCCTGGCAAGTCAGCTGCAGCTGGCCAAACACAGGACTTTTTTGCGACCTGCCAGAATGTCACATACAGTCCCTTATCCTAACGCAAGCCACGTAATTGACAGCTGTGATCATAAATAGTCAGTTCCCAGACTGCAAGGTACCTTCCACATTGTTAGTTGGTGAGAAAAGCCAGATCCCTGCTGTTTTGGAACAAAACCTGACTTGAAACAGCTGAGTCTGAAAAGAGGACCTGACTATTAGGGTCTTTGAATGTTTTCGCTTACCTTTTTCCATGCATACAGATGTATGTACCTAGAGCGAAGACATAGAAGCTAAATTATACCTCTGTGTTTTGACATTTGAACACTTAAGTATTGAAAGTTGTAATGTGCCTACCTCGGTTTTCGCCTTCCTGCTTGACCACCTCTACAAATCGGTGAGTCAATGGAAGCTTAAGGAGTCCCTGTCCTGCCTCTATCCTCAGTGCCCTTTACATGTGCACATATTCTGCCTGTGTTTTGTTCCTGCAAGTGAAGGATGAACTTTCACATTTGTGGAAAGGCATCCTCCACTTGTGTGGATACAATATTTCATGAAATAAGCGTGGACTGGCATGAGAACATTCATCCACAAATAAATAAAGATGGATATGGTCTCACAGCGGAAGAGTTGAACATTCCCCAAAGGGCTCTATGAATAAAATAGATTAATATGGTATGTGATCAAGGGATTCTGGCTAGATGTGGTTATATGTGGCTGGCGGAGGAAGAACCTTAGAACCTTAAGCCCATTGTTCCAATGGGGATGTGCAGAATCTGAGTCTCGTTCATACAGAGTCATCTCTGTCTACTAGTAGGAAGATGGTGGGATGTCTTGAATCAAAGGATCTGATTGCACCTTGATAAGGGTTGCAACGAAACACAATAAGAAGACATGTTGAAGATAACATTTAATATCTTAATAAATGATATGTTAGCATTTAGGAGGAGAATATATAGTTTTTCGATTTTAATATTAATAATCATGTGTTATTCTTATAGGGCTTTTATCCAAAATGCGGTATACAGGACATTTGTATATACAGTTATTATTTCCCAATCGAAATGGTTATTTTTACCGGATCAGATTTTGATTTTATTTGTTGCTGACCGGCATGCTTGAATTTGGAGCGCATAGAATCAAGGACCAGCAGGGAAAGGATTGAATCGCCTAACGAGATTAGCAGCCACAAGCTTTCTTAAAGAGATTAGCCTTTAAGTTTATCTTAAACCAGAACATTTGCAAATGCTCGGTGGCTGAACTCATGACCATCTTACACTTGGAGTCTGCAGGTCTTGGGGTGGTTGGCACAAACTCTTGGGTAAGAGCTTGTTTTTCCCATTTGCAAAACTAATATTGTTCAAGTACCTGCACACGTTTGGTGGATCTCTGTGTGTCTGCTGGATTGCAGGTTCACGAGGATGCTGTTAATGATCACACATTCCAGAATCTGTCCCCTCCTCTTCCGGACCTTTATTGATGGGGATAACCCCAACAACCCTTTCCATTTCCTTCTATTTCAGTTTTGTCGTTGAGGTTAGGACATATACTTCCAGCATCCATTACAGATCACCTGTACCATCATGTAGCTTTTATTGCATAAAATTGCCATTTTGTAAAAAAAGTATCTTTAGTCCACTTCTCAATTTTGGGGCACAAACAAGGATACAACTTGAAATTATTGTTTTGTCATTACTGTAAATTTAAATTATGAAAAGCCTTTCTTCGTGCCATTTCTTACAGCGAGCAGGCCGTTAACATGTTTACCTTTATAAAGCGGTATTCGCCGATATACGTCTGTTCATTTCCAGAGGGTCCTTCGGTCAAAATATCCAGAACACCAGGCAAAAGGATGACCCCTCTGGCTAAGCATTAATCGGTTGCTTTCTTCCAGATTTTGACCATTTTTATCTAATTGGTTTTCATGGTTACGCGCAATCAATCAGAATTTGGATGACATGAGGCTGCTGAAGTGGGCCTTTATTGATTGAAGATTGGAAGCTAACAACATTGTAGTGAGTCATTATAAAGGTCATTATAAAGGTACGGTTGCTTTTATTTTTACCCTATACTTTCCTATGAGTTAGAGGTAAACTAAAAGGCTTAGGTCCCTAGAATGGGTCATTAATTATAGGCCAGCATTGATAATCTCAAGGGCGTTAAGGATGCAGAGACTCTATTATGTAAATATGTTACGTTAATAATGTTTCTAAAGTGCACCATTCGCTCTAGGGAATCTTGGCGCTAGGAAACTCTAAGCAGACAGTGCCACACCAAGACAAAGACCATTAATGAAAGCCTCAGAAAAGCAAGGTTTTTAGTAATCGACGGAGATGATCATGAGTGGAAAGTAAAGCCTGAGGGAGAACATTCCAAAGTTTGGCTGCCATGACTGAGAAGGCATGTACTCCAACCCAAGTGTATTTAAATCTGGGTAATTGAACAAGGTACGCATCTTGTGAGCGCAGGGAGCCGGGCAACATATGGATGGAAGTTAAGTTGTAAATATTCTGCATCCACTCTAAAGAAAGCTCGATGAACCAAACACTGGAATTTATATTGGGTCTGCTTGGCTACTGCAAGCCAATGTAAAGAGTGAAGCACAGGAGAAAGGTGATTTCTAAATGGGCCAGTAGCAATCCGCACGACAGAATTCTGCAAGATTTGGGGGCAATTAATCAAATAGCTAGGCTGAGCTAAATACGAGGAGTTACAATAATCAACACAGATCAGAACCAAGGCAGCAACCAGAGGGGCACGCAAAGAGGAGATGGATGAAAACAATGGACTCTATTGAGTATCATTAACTTGAAATTACCAGACTGATAGACTGCACTGACTTGTGCTGCCAGAGATAACAACACCGATCATTTTACACCCAGATTCTTAACCATTGGTGCAGGAATAGGGAAAGGGCCAATAGCAGAGGGCCATAAAGGTCAATGAGGGGGAACCTATCACCATCACCTCAGTCTCATCTCCATTCAGCTTGAGCCAGTTGTCCCACATCGTACTGCCTCTAGACAGTCCCTCAACTGAGATGCAGCATCATGGTACAAGAGATTAAACTGAACAATGATCTGTCATCGACATAGGAGTAGCACCGGATGATGTGGTAGTAGACGAGCACAACCAGCGACTGGATATAGATGTTAAACAGTATTGGGGACAAGGCTGAGCCCTGGGGAGCACCATATGTCAGAGGGGCGGAAGTAGATAAAAAATGTGGCAGAGAAAGAGACTGAGCAGGATCCGTAAGAAAGGATCGAAACCAGGAGGGAACAGTCCATGAGATACCTGCCCCAAATAAACAACTAAACAGGGTGGAGCTGAGCATATGGCCCTTTAGGAACGTGCATATGTAATGTATGGGATCACACCGGAATAATTCAGAGTCCAAATAACAGAACCAACTCCAGAAAATGTCAAAGTACTGTCTTATTAACAATTATCTAAAACACGGAGGTTACAACGAACATCAACGGATGTGCGCTCAGTCTCTCAATAATCTCCACCCAAAATATGACTTTTACACACAAAATGTGTCAGAGTAACGTCATACTACATGACAATAGTAAAAAACCTATCAAGGATCGGAATTGGTTAAGGGAGACATCTAAGTATACTTTTCTATAGGAGTTAGGATTGTTATTGGCTGTCCGCTATCAGGTGGACCACTTATGCCTACCTCTAAACACATTGTAATTTCAGAATCATTAGATACACAATTACTCATTGGTTTTTGAACTATAAGGTCCTTTGTTATATGGACTGATATGATTGGCTGGCACGCTTGTGCCATCTCTGGAAAATTTGGTTCAGTTAGCAGCACGTACGCCCAGGCCCAGGTGCAAGGAGGTGGGGCATGTAACTACCTCACCACCCAATTATCCCAGCATCTCTCATCACCCATACCTTCTGCCATGAAATTGTCTTTGCACTTGGCCTTGCAAAACATCCTTGTCTTTGAGAAGGTACGGGAGTGCAGGCACTCTCTATTGTGTCTTGAACTCCAAGTTCAAACTTTATTTCCATCCTTGGCTCATGTGACAGGATACCATGATTTGGTCAATGTTGCAGCTTTTAAATTCTCTAAAAGATTTAAAGTTTGGCGTCCTTTGTATTCTATCTTGCACCTTAATGTGAGAATGTTCATCCTCCAAATACTCATTCTTCTTCAGAATAGATAACTGACCTTGGCTGTTTCAGTCTTGACTTCAGGCCAGATAACCTTGCCATGCATCTCCATGAGCCTACTCTTCTTGCTGCGACACGTATTTCCATTACCGTTTCATGGGTCCTGGTTTACTAAATTTATGATACCAATGTCCAGTTTTCTTTTGCAATTTCGGCTTCAGCTGCATTCTATTCACTACTCATAGCTAGCTTCTATGGAAACTTAATCTACCTTGCGTTTCTGCGTCTGTACATTTGTTGAACGGTTGTTTTTCTGAAGCACTTTGTGCATGTGTAACCATCTTCCTATACATTGGAAAGCTCATTCAATTTTTCACTTTGTCATTAGTTTCTTCAGAATCTACACATCATCTTTCGGGATCTCGTGCACACTTCTTTATGACATCACCAATTCGGTGGTTAGCTTCTTTTCATACTCCTTTACGGTTTTCCTCCCATAGGTTATCATCATGTCGAGGGTACATTCGGTAGCGTTATCTCAATGGGTATCTTCTTTCAAACATTCGCTGCATTATTGGTGTTATGGCTGGTATTAGGCACTGCATGATCTCATGTCTACAATACACGGGAGGTAGGGGGGCGGGAACTCCTGCATATGAACACAGCTGCTCCTCTACAGTGTGATAAATAGTATCAAATGCAGCTGACAGATCTAATAAAATCAGTGCACCTATTCCACCCTGATCAGAAAGGCGGGCTAGATCGTCTACCACAGAGACAAGCACAATTACAGTGCTGTGACCTGGGCAGAACCCTGAATGGAAGGAATCAAAAAAATGAGAATCCGCACAAAACCTGCTAAGCAAGAGAGCAACCATTGACTCCAGAAGTTTCATCATGAATGGTAAGAGAGATATGGGGTGAATGTTCAATGGAATCGTTGGATCCAAAGAGGGTTTCTTCAGGAGTGGAATCACTAATGTGTGCTTAAGTGCAGCCGGGATTTCTCCCAAAGAGTAAGAGAAGTTAATTGCCAGAGCAACATTAGCGGCAATGATAGGTATAATCTCCTTAAGTATGTTTAATGAGATGTGTCGTAGTGAGAGGCAGACTTCATCCTATTAGTTGTCAAGACTATTTCGATGAGTGTAAAGGAAGGAAAGTATGACCAGGAATAATTGGAATTAGGGCTTGTAGTGTCTAAAGCAAACTCGCCTGTCTTTATACCCGACAAAGAGATTGTGTCCTGGATATCGACAATTCTTTTAATCAAAACAATTTGCCAGCAAATCACACCATATCTGCGAAGGGGGAGCAGATAAGATACTTGAGAAGAAGACCTAGAAGATAATGAACAAACAAGATTAAAGAGCTTTTTAGGCTGATTGAGGGGCATTTCTGTGCGATTTGTAAAACAATTACATTTAGCATCATGAATGGCTTTGTGGTAGGCAACCATGTCTTGATGCAACAGCACCCCATCACAAGGGGAATAAGAGGAGTGCCATGTACACTCTGCTCATCTTTGCCTACGTTGCTTCAAGTCCTCATTTAACCATGTCGCTGAGGGACAGCCACGAGTTTTGGTACATTTCAGTGGAGGCAACAAGTCAATCGTAGTAATGAAAATCTGCATTAAAGTCAAAAGATTGAATGTTTGAGATTAAACACAGAGTTCCTTAATATGGGGCAAAATAAGAGCACGATTAATAGAACGCCAGTTCCGTTTTAACACACCATGCGCACAAGACTTTAGGGAGCGACACTCAGATTCCAAGGTGAAGGGAACAATGACATGATCTGACCAAGTCACACTAACGGCCGGAAATATAGTGGTAACTATATTTTGGGAACACATAAGATGGAGGGTATTACCGAGCTGGTGAGTAGGTTCAGATACCAATTGCAAAAGGCCTAGATCTGACATGGCAGTAATACACTGGAAGGTTAGCCGATTAGTAGGATCATTAGACTTCAAGTTGAAATTCCCCAACCCAAGTATCTATGTCGCAGATAGCTTTAATTGACCATCTTCTGTTATTTTCTCGTGGTCCCAAAGTTAGGAAACACATTTCCAAACTGAAGAAATACTGGCAGACCGAAACATGGTAGATCCACTGATGGGCTCAATCCAGAATGCAACTGAAGGCTGGTGATCAAAATTAGGAAACACTCCTAGAAAAGCCTATGCAATGAGATCTAGAGGAACATCCTTCCTGAAGGCCGGGTGGACGCCTTGCACATTTGCTCCATAGAGATATCTTTTAGGGATCCAATAGAATAGAATACTCCTTACCGTGTTTATGATTAATTGCAATTCCCACAGATAAGGTATTTTCTCATTTTTTTAACAGAACAATAAGATTATCAATGCCACTGGTTACTGAACATGTGGATTCACAATTCCATAGGAATACCTAATCAAAGAATACAATGAAGTGAAACATCTAACTGGCCTTTCGTTCCTGGTGTGTGGCAATGCTATGTGGTAGCTTGGAAAATGTCTGAACATTGTTTAATATATCTATTTCGTTTTTTGGGGGGATTTTGCATAATACATGTGAACAACATGTTGTTCTAAAGAACATTTCTTGTTGAATTATTTTTGTATCCAAGGGCGGGGAACAATGTGGTCCTTGTGCACTTCAGTTTACATGAAAATAACGGTGGTAATAATGTCAGGTTTTTATGGTGATCTATTTCAGATGTTATTATTATCCACTTAAATAATGTGCTGTGTGTAGGGCTGATTAGACTCTGCAGCAGCTTTTGCTAGACCTGTAACTATCCACCCTATGGAATAGGGAACTCTTCATGACCTTCTCAAAGTTTGAAATTAGAGAGGAATGGCCTTGGATCAAATACCATGTGCACTTTGCATGAGACTGAAAACATTTAAGTAGTGCAAACACCCTTTCCGATTCCCTCATGCACTAAAAACCCAGCGTTTTGGGGGCAGGGGAGTTGCCTCCCCCTCCATACTGCCTTGAAGAGAAAAGGGTTATAATAATCCAATGTTTCCACCGCACTAGCAACGCATTTTTTCAGCAGACATAGAAGCTGAAGCGTATTCTAATAGCTTATAACCATGTGTGTCACTGATGTCAGAGAGCTTGGCCAATGCCCTTGAGATGTTGCTGTGTGTTTCCATACAGATGCATTTCCCAGATGAAGGACTTCTAAGAGACAAGGCTTACATGTTATAAATAATGAGATTCACTACACGTTAGGCCCAGTGCTGGAGATAACAGTATAATCCGGATTGTACTAGACAAGATATTGGTGGTGAAGTCAGTGCTTATTGAATTTTAATCTTCAACTTTCACAAATCACCGTTGCACCTGTGGAATTATAATGATAATGCAATGGTTGGCCTAGCTCAAATGAGATACTTGCTGGTTCCAGCACCCAGTTGCACTGTGTCACTGACGTAGCGTGAGTCGGAGACCTCAAGGGGTGTGGGGACTTACTGATGGTCTTGGCTGGACAGTGCGCTGGGGTGCAAGGAACGGAGAATGAAACAGCAGCAGGAAAATCTTGGATATACTCACAGCTGCACTCTCTGACTCCAGACTGTTGTTGCTGCCAGGGTGCTTAACTTCACCAGGGACCTGTGGTGTAGATCGTCGCCTGGGATTGCGCTCAATGCTTTGCCATCTATTCAGTCTCCAATCAGACAAGTGGATGTTGGGCAGGCAATGGAAGGTGCTGCTGGAAGCCACAAAAGGGGTAGCGTCTGCAAAGGATTGGACCCTAAGAGTCCCGGGGAAGGTCTGATAGACCCTGAGCCCAGTAAGCACATGGAGCCAGCAGCCCAGTAAATTAGAAAAACAATGGGGGTCATTACGACCCTGGTGTTAAGGGTTTAATGGCAACCGTAAAAGGTGTCGGCGCCGTTAAACCCTTAACGCCTGATTACGAGGTCCCTTTGCGGGACCCGACCTTAAAGTAGGATGCCGCAAAGGGAACTTGGTGCTAATTACGGTACCACAATTTGCAGTACCGTACTTAGCGCATTCCCCAGTCCCATTGAGCCCTATGGGGCGAAAATGGGAATGGGGAAGGGCCATGGTGAAATGGGGAAATACCGCCCCGCCAACCTTGGAATGGGGCGGTATTTCCCCATTCCACCATGGCGGACTCGTTACTACACCGGTACCAACCATGGTGCTAATAGCGCCATGGTTTAGCGCCGGGGTTGTAATGAGGGCCAATGTGCACAATATAATGTGTCTGCAGCTGAACCCCCCCCCCCCACCTCCCTCCCCTGCTGAATGCCCGCACTGGTGGCCTGGTCTACAGGAATCTCTTCCTGGTGGGCCTCTATGCCAAGGGTCTCTTTGTGAGGGAACTCTGAAGTTTGAACATTGCTGCATGCAGCAAACACAATTCAAATGCTACGTGCGCATGCGGGGTGTAATATGGGGTATCTTTGAAAAGAAAAATCCAGGTCCCAGCCCTCCACGCAGCGTTCCCCTTGCGAGCACCTAACATGCCTAGGGCTTGCAGCGGCCCTGGACAAGCAAGGGGTAGTGTTGGAATATGAAGCTCATTATGTGTTTGCACCGGCGGGTTACCGGCAAACCCGCCTTACCGTTACCAGCACCCGATATCTCGGGTGCCAGCAACAGCAGTAAGTTCCCATTCCATGGAATCCCACCGGACTCCATGGAATGGGTTTGCCACAATCACTGGAACCAGTACTACCGGTGGTTTTAGCAATTATTTGCTGGTAGGGCCCTGAACTACCAGCCGGTCATGCCTGCTGGCTGATCCGAGCCCCTACCGAAAAACTCGGAGTGTGCCGGTCCGTTACAAATACTGGAGCCGGTCTTACCAGCATTGTGTCTGCATTTCTACCAGACGGGCACACTCATTATGAGACCCATGTGTTGCGGTGGATAGGAATACTTCAGCTTTGAGGCCTTTACTGCTTTGCCTATTGTGGCCTGCCAATGGGAAAAGCGAGGCTTGCTCTGTGGACGACTGCAAGCGCCCAGCTAGCTGTGGAAGAATGTACCCTGCCTGCCTTCTAGAATATTCCGCAGCGTAGGGGACCCTTTCACCTAATAGTGATCTGGAATGGAGAAGGAAAAGGGCATAGTTCTTCTAAGACTGAGCTTTTCCACGCAGGCAGGCACCTTCGGATGACAAAAACAGATATTTCGAGAGGACATTCAGAGACGTTCCAAATGAGCTATGGGGTTTGCGTCAAGTTTATGTGTTCTGAACAGTGAAACTCCTTACATGGCGTCATCATTGAGCATGGACTTTCTGAAACTTTCCAACTGGCGAACAAAGCAGAAAGGTAATTATTTTCAGTTGAGAAACATAAGCTATGCATTTATCACGGTTTTCAGGAAAAGGCAGACTAACAATTCCTCGGGATGTGTATTTACAGTTCCTCCCAAGTGGGTGGTATGAAGGATATGTAGTAAAGGCGTTTAGGTTTTCACCATGGAAACACAAGGGGGGGGTAGGACAGAAGCTTTTATGACTGTGCAATGGAAGCAGAGTGCCGGTTCTTCTGTTTCCCCAGCCACAAAAACATTCATGGAACAAGCACCAACGTAACGTTGCATAGCGACCTGCTCCGGTGCTTGGTGATTGGTGAATAGGCGCATTGTTTTTGCATAGGAAGGAATAGTGCGCATACCAATCAGTGCATGTGGAGTAAGAGCAGAAGCAGGCCACTGCTGTCTGCTGTGCACATGCTCGCATTCTGAACACTTTTTGTGGCCGGCAGAGCCCTTCGTCGATGCTACGGCCGCAAAAGCTTCGTTACGACTGTGTGGTTCCTTAAGTCACTTCCCGGCCTATCAAATAATAGTTACACAAATACGGCCTCACAGGGTTGGAAATAACGGTTCCGAGCTACCCAATGGGACTACTCAGATCCAGCATGATCCACGCCATGGCTGGCTGCAGGAGAACTCGCTCTGAAGTGGGTAAATGATGATTGCTGGAGACCATGCAAATGGCAGCGGTGTGCAGAGCAAATCAACATAACACAAAATAACTTGTTTAGCTCAGAACAATAACAATACAATTATCAAATGTATTAGTTAGACAATAAGCCCCGAGTCGGGTGGGGGGGCATTACCACATCTGTTAATGCCTCTGCGGCACAGGGCTTATTGTAATTAGTCCTCTGGCCCGTTAGACTGGGGTACTAATGTTGTTTTTTTTCAGTTGTGAGACGCGTCGCATTTCACAGCTGTAAAAATAAAAAAATACAAAAATGCCTGCTGCGCACTGGGAAACGTAGTCCGTTATCCCTTTCCGTGGCGGCCATAGTGAACAAAGAAAATGGCCGCCATAAAAGGGAGAAATTACTACACGTAGTCCCTTCTCCCTTTCCATGGCAGCCATTAAACCAAAAGAAAAAAAGGTAAAAAAGAATCCAAAACGCGGAAGAATGCAGGGAACCCGGTCGAGGCAAAAGCCACAAGCCAAAACTCACCAATCGGTGCAAACATTTCAGTAACATTATGACTTTAGAAGGATAAAGTGCTGAGTCAAATCTGCCAGGATTCAAATCTGTGACCTGCATGTTTAACTCCATGAGGCATATCAGCTACGGAATCGCAATGAATTAGAACATAATAAAGCAATATGCACCACAGAGGGCGGTATTCATGGGCATAATTATAAAGAGGGACATGGGGTTTTGTCCCCTGCAACTTCTGTGGCATGTCTTTTTGTACCCCATCTTTTGGAGGGAGGGCAGGGGGGCCGCAATCATCAATTATGTAATTGGACAGTGTGACCCCAGCTCGGGAGCCCATCAAGGCTTCCGCTTTCTCATTACATAATGCTGAGATGCCTGGCAGCCGCGCAGCAACACATTCAGGGCCAGGATGCCCTGCAACCCGGGCTGGCCAGACTCAAAGCCAGCAGCCAGGGTGCTGAACTGGGTGTTGCAGAGCCTGGCGCCTGTGCTGCCATGCTAGCAGCAGCACTTCCAGGGGCCGCGGCTCAGAGAATCACTTTCCTGCTTTGTGCGACACACAGACAGGAACTAGGAAGCTCATTCAGCTGGCTGGTTTCTGTCTGGAGGTGCGTGAGTGCGAAGAGGTTAGGTCAGTGTAACATGAGAGTGGCCCGGGCAGCTTTTGAAAGCAGAGCAGAGGTAATTAAAAAAAATAATAATAATTTAATTGTGTTTGTGTATGTTTGTTGGGGGTCTGGGCTGCAGGCTGACCCCAGTAAGGGCGCGTGTCACTTTTGGACAATGTTAGCAGAGCTTGCAGTACACATTAAGGCCCCACGTATGAAGACACACTAACAATAACAAATGGTGCATTCTCTGTTGCAAGCCATAGCTCTGCAATGCCTCTAAAATTAGTATTGCCACTTTTCAGATGCTACTAAAGCACCACCATTCTAATTTCAAAATGAAGTTGGCGGACGGTGCGCCCTCCCCAAGTAGAGTGGAAAGAGTCAAGCTGAGAAAACCTGTGACCCAAAACTGTCATACTCTGCAAATTCTCTGAAATGAATTTGAGTGCTATAAGCCTTCCAAATATGGTGATCTTTTGTTAAGCAGTTTTTGCTCTAGGTGCGCCGAAGGAACCGTATGGGATTTTGTGTTAAAAGCACACCTTTAGGAGCTCTGTATAACTTTTCCCCCTGCCGCTAAAAATAATCTTCACCAAACTGGCAAGAAGTATTTCGAGTTTTGCAGACACTTTTCCAGGACAGTATGGTGCAAATTAGTAAATGGGTGTCATGGTTCAGGTTACAGGCCACCAAAAACTGCTTCACTTACCAAACTAAGCAGGGGAGTATCCAGCATTGTAAGAGTGTGGGAGGCGGGTAGGGGGATGAGCCCCGAAATGCAGTGTGTGGAATTCCACATGGTCTCATTGGCACCCCCAAACCGCCCACTCCTGGCCCAATCTACTTTTTTGGTAACAATAGAGGAAGATAGCATTTTAACACACAACAAAAAAACAAAAAAACTGCAAAATCATTCCAAATGCAGGAAACTGACCTATTGGAGCTCTGTCCAAACCCTCTGAGGCAAAATACATGCAAACCTCCTCGTCATTATATGGATTGCACCAGCAGAAGTGACTTCATAGAAAAGGACATTGCAAAGCGCATCATCGGTCTTTGATACTTGGAGGCACCCTGGAAGTGACTTTAGAATAAGTTGCCATAAATAAGCCAAGTGACAAATAACTTTGTGGTGCAACATACCTAAATTACACTATTGCACTATTGTTATATGTGGAGCAACTCTATGGTCATTAGGCTTTTCCATTACAATAGCATAACACATTAACATAAGCTTTGAAGTGAATCAGAGTCACTTGCAGAGCTGCAGATAAGGCACAATGTGATTAAATGATTTGCTCAGGGTCACACACTTGGTTAAATGGTGAAACTGGGATGTGGACAATTTAAGCGACCACGCACATATTTCCAGGTTTAGTTGATATAGATATTTATTAAGGTTTTGCTTTACATTTCATGTGCTTAAATAATTATTTATAGTAATGCCTTGGAAGCAAACCACATTACATAATAAACTAGCCTTTCATAGTAAACTAACCATACACTATATACATTGTCATAGAAATATGTTGAGCAATGGGATTATAGCTTAAGTTTTATTCTCCCCATTCTGCATGCATAGTCACAATAGCATCATGTAGCTTAATGTGAGCCTAACAAATCCCTCTTGGGTTTTAAAGCCATAGTCATTATTTCATGAAGCATGCAACATTATGTACCCTTCTCACTTGTATGTATGTATGTATTTTAGTTTATAATGCGATGGTAGACGGCAGGCATCAGGGTGCGGGAAGTCCAGATTAATCCATTGCGCAAAATATTACGTTATATAGTAGGCAGGCGGAGATAAGATAAATTGTCATTGGAATAGATGAGTTTTCAGAAGTTTCCTGAAACTCAGGTAGTTCTCTTCCTGCCATAATGTTTGTGGTAATTTGTTCCAACATTTTGCTGCCTTGACTGGGAAAGATTTTCCCAGTCCTTGCACACGTTTTGCTCTGGGAACGTTCAGGTAGGTTTTATTCTCTGGTCTAAGGCGTCTTTGGGGCATATACAATGAGAAATGTTTTTTTAAAGTATCTTGGGGCTTCTCCAGGCACACATCTGTGAACTATGGTCATCGCCTTGAAGAGTACTCTTTCTTTCACCCTTAGCCAGTGTAAGGATCTTCTCCCCGTTGTAACATGTTCCCTTTTTTGATACTCTTGATTATACGAAATGCGTCATTTTCCAAGACCTGACACTTTTTTAATTCTCTCTTTGTGGCTCCGATCAGTAGGGTGTTACCATAGTCCAAGCATGATAGGATAACCGCTCTTGCTATGGTTGCTGCATTTGCCTCATTAATGAATGGCCTTATGGCTCTCAAAAGGCGCATGTAGTAGGCATTATTTTTCTGCATGTAATTTACCTGTGCCTCTGATCCCATAGAGGCTTCCACAATTATCCCTAGAGTTTTTACATGAGACATCACTGGGATTTTGGCCTGTTTGATGGTGAAGGCCTGATATTCTGTCCCTAGCTTGGATCTAGCCTGTTGTGTCCCAAAAATCATCAATTCAGTTTTCGTGTTATTGAGACACATCCAGTGACGTTGCATCCAGTTGTCAATGATGTGGTACACCTCTTATATTTTTGCACTATCTGTGTGCAAGCTGCGTGTCATCGGCGTAATTAGTAAAAAACACACCGATTTGTTCCAAGAGCTCGCAAAAACTTCTCACATACAAGTTAGATAGTAATGACGACAGGCTAGCACCATGGGGACACCATACAGGATGGGGGCAGCCTCAGAAAATATGTCACCCCAGTGGATCTTAGCGCTCCTGTCTTTCAAAAATGATGCTAGCCACTCCAGTGCCTTGGACGTACAACCAGCTATTTTTGCCAGTGCCTCCTGCAGGAGTTGGTCCACCAAGTCAAACGCTGCACTAAGGTCTAACAGCATGAGGATCCCTGTATGGCCCTTGTCTAACAGATTAACATATAGGTGTGGAGATCGAGCATAGCCGATTCTGTGCTATGTAAGGCTCAGAAACCTGATTACTGTTCATGCAATAGGTTCTGGACTTCTACATGCTTTTGCAATTGGTTCATGGCAATTTTGTCTAGGACCTTCAGTATAAAGTTTTGAGTTTTTTATAGGTCTCAGATTACTGGGGTCCTTCGGATCCAACCTGGTTTTCTCACTACTGGGGCAGTTGTTACCTTCTTGATTTCCTTTGGCACTACCCCTTCCCTGAAAGAAGCATTAATTATCTTTGTCAATACTGGGGCAAAAATGTCTTCGTTGTCCAGTATGATTTTAGATGGCAAAATGTTCTCCGCACAGGAGGTGGGTTTCATTTTGGCCAAGACTCTACAGAGTTCCTCCTCAGATATGGGAAGGAAGCTGAAGCTCTCTCTTCCTTCCGAAATGCTTATCTCATCTGGAAGGATAGGGGACTCTCCCTCTTTTCTGGCTGTAATGATGTTGTTACCAGTTTTCGAGATCTTAGCAGCAAAAGCTTCTTGTACCTTATCACACTGTTCCCTTGTAGGAGTGTGTGGAGGGGAGAGTGATTTTGGCTTTTCAATCCTTTTAAGAATTTCGAAAATTTTGCTGATTTTGTTGGGCACCCTGGAAGTGACTTTAGAATGAGTTGCCATAAATAAGCCAAGTGACAAATAACTATTAAACAAATACTCTATTTCTTTGTTATAGTGATTTGTCTTGGCTTCCCAAATGCCTTTCCTATAACTGTGGTTGGCAGTTTCCCACTGTTCTTTGTTTACTAATGTGCGGTGTTGACGCCATAATCTTTCTTTGGCTCTTTTCTCCTGTTAAAGTTTGTTTAATTCATCACTATACCAGTTTTGGTGGTTGCTATTTTTTCTCACCAGTTTTATTTTAACTGGGGCTTTCTCTTCTACCAATTCTTGCATATATTTATTATATTTTTCCAGCATGCTCTCACAGTTGTCCTTTTCTAGGAAGAAGCCTGCAATTTTCTGTAAACATGGTTTCAGGATTTCAGGGCCAAGACCTTTGAAATTGCTACTCCATATCTTGGTATGGGGATTTTCAGTGTAGGATGCCTGTTGGTTCATTTGCACTTCAAAGGTGACTAAGTAGTGGTCTGACCATATACATGGTTCTGTGAGAACATTGTATGTTTTCAAGTTATTGGTAAACACCCAGTCTAACTGGTTTCCTTGGGGGGTTGTAGGTTCATTATTAAGTACTGGGAAATCCAAGTTGTCCAATGCTGTTTCCAGCATTATAGCCTCCTTATCCTCTTTATTTCCTCTCCACTTATTCATATCACCAACTAACAGTGGATGTGTTGGTAGATATAAGTCTTGAGACTTGAGAAGTGACTTAATTCTCAAAGTCTGAGACTAGAGAAGGGGGTCTGTCTATGTACGTTTTAGTTGGATGGTTTCACATCCCGTACAAGCGAAATCGGCTTTGAAAAATGTCAATTTTTCACGGGCTATAACAGCAACACCTCCTCCAGTTCCAATCTCTCTATTTGTATTGTACATAATGTACCCCTCACGAACTGCAGCTTCACATACTGGGCCGATAGGTTCTTTTAACCATGTTTCTGTTATACAACAAATATCTAAGTCTTTCTCCTTTATGAGGTCATTACGTTGTTTGCGTGTTTGTTTAAGGATCGCGTGTTGAGTAGCCCCACTTTGAGACTCTCCAACTTGTTAATGCGATCTATTTTCCTACTTCTGATCACTCCCTCCCATTCACATTTATAAAGGGACAAAAGTCACTGCTAATCGTACCCCCTCCTTCCCGTCAGTGCCTGATGGCTCACATTTTAATGTTCTGTTGATACAGAGCAACGTGAGGATCCTCTGCTGCCCGGTGCTCCTTGGGACATTGTCCTGGCAGCGGGACACCTCTACCATTCGGAACGGGTAAGGTGTACTGCTGCCAGGACAATGAGCGTGCTGAGCAGGAATTGCTAAGCACACATTGTCCTGCCAGTGGCACACCTTTGCCGTTGGGCACCTTCTTTGATGTGCCGAACGGGAGAGGTGTCCCAATGACAAATGTCCTGGTCTGGCTCTTAAAAGAGCCACTGGGGGCAGCTTGCCCCCCCCCCCACCTCTCCCGACTAGTTACTCTACTGCTTGGAGCCATTTGAACACATGAAAAGATACCTTAATTATAAGCTTCTAGAAATAAAGCAGTGCCTTATACTCTTTATTGACGTGATGGTATACCATTTAAATAAAACATATTTCATGTATTTGATCCCACACCGAGCCAGGTCCTATGTGCACTTTGAAGCAAATGCAGAAATGTAGCATCCGCGTGATGAGACTCCATTGTTCCTCTTGATGCCGTGCCTACTGCAGTTTAGAAATGGAAAAAATATTTTTTTTAATAGGTTTTTTCCAATTACAACTATACCCACTTTTTCTGTTTTCATTCTGGAAAATTCATTATCTGCTCCATGCACACCGGGTTTGGAGCATTATGGAAGTTTCCTAAATCAAAGCCTCTGCACTAGGCCCTGGTTTTGATGGTGATAATATGCATGTCGGCAGGTCCAAATGTGCCTTTGCCAGTGCGCAAGCCCTTGGGCCATGCTTTGATTGCGCTTCTTAATTCAGGCTGCGGCAGCATTTACGGCTGGTCCCGCTCACCGGCGTTCGTATTATCGCTTAGCTAGGAAGAGCATCTTGAACATGAGGTGAGGTGCATGAAACCGTGTGATCGCTGGAGACTGGACTACTGAAACCAATATACGTTGCCGATGGAGACAAGGCCATGTAGTTGGAGCAGCATTAGAGATACCAATATCCAGTTTTTTTTTAACGTATTCACATTAAGCATATTTTAAATTTGAGACAAGCAGAGATAAAGCAAGTTGCCCAGAATCATTCACTTGTTTGGATACTGTTAAGGTCACACCTGGGTTGAGAACCCACGTCTCTACGCTCCAATGCCAGGAAGTTGGCCACTATATAGGTTTGATTGATGGAACTGAATATTTCATGCTATTGATCCTTGAACCAACTTTTTTTTCCCTTTTACACGTTCTGTCTCCTCCGCTATCCATGAAAAAGTGTGTCCTATTAGCTTTGAAAGTGACTAAAAATGACACGTATTGCATACATTGGTGTGTTATCCATTGTTCTCTCTAATCTAATACAATAATTTGCCCTACTCATGTGTTCTGTGATGTGTGTGCTCGCATGCCACCCCAGTTCACTACCCAGCATTATTACGCCGTTTCCCCCCGCACCAGTTCCGGTGTAGTCCCATTAACAGAAAGGTGGTGCCAACTAAGTACTGTCAACTCCCTTTGTCCACTCCGGCCCATTGCCACATCATCTATTCTCAAAGATCTGCCACCATTTTTCCTGTTGGGACCTGCTTGGACATTTTGGCCCAACTTGTTGAAGAGTCCCATTAGCTTGAATCGTCCCAACAGAGTACAGGTCAGATAAGCCCTAGAATTCTAAATTCCTGTCAGAGCTCTTAATCTCGCACAAGCGTCCCATCCTTCCTGTCTTATCGAAATCATCGGACAGTGAACTCCTTATAAACGGATCTGTGTGATTTATCCACGGCTTATTTTCCCGCGACGGAAATTGCAAAATGTTCGTACATTTCCCATTCAAACATTTCCATTACAAAGCACACAGATTTCCTCACTCACACCCTCACTCACACCCTCATGCACACCGTCACTCACACCCCCACCACATCCCAACCCCCTTTTCTGATGCACTGTGTCCCTGCAGCGCTAGTTCCCTTTCACTTACGTGATCGGGAACCGATGCCTCAGGGTCCTTTTTTTAACTTTTAATTTTGCTCGGGTGAGCTGCGGGGGTTGGATAATAGTATAGTGAGCGGGGTGTTGCGGGGGACACCCCTGCAGCCCCTGGCTTTAATGATTTATTTTTTTGACATTTCTTTTTGGCTAGGGTGAGCTGCAGGGGTGTCCGGCGCAACACCACGCTCACTATACTATTATAGTGAGTGGGGTGTTGCGGGGGACACCCCTGCAGCCCCCTGCTTTTTTTTGTTTTGTTCTGGCGAGGGGTGGTAGGGTGTCCCCTGCAACCTCTGCTCTCTGTAGTGAGAGGAATGTTGCAGGGGACACCCCTCCAGCCCCATTCCGACCCCACCGAAACACCTAAACACATACCACAAAAAGTTCAAACTTTTGGTAGTTAGAACTTTTCGTGGTGTGTGTTTTAGGTCCTTTGGTGGTCATCCTATTCCTTATAAACTCGTCATACGCAGCGCGCAGGATGACAGTCTGGCCTACGCCCTGCACCGCTAGCAAATGCATCAGTACGGTTCATAGTCATTAGAAAAAAGAATGTGTCCCCAACGCCATGAGTGTCAAAGCCTGCTATTTTTAGAAGTGCTATCAAGCATGTTTCAGCCTCTTCCAGAGATACTGCACAGACATATTAATTAGGAGCGTAGCACTCAATATGTGATCACCTGAAGTTCAAAGCAATTACCTCCTTCTGCCTGCTTTCCTGCCCATTGCAATTATAGTGGCTTGAATTCCCCGCCTCGTGTTCTCATAAAACTAATATTAATGAAGTCATTTAGTACACATTGAGAATTCATGCACGTGAATGAATAGCCGTGGAGCGCACACTGAATGCCAGGCTTTGCTTCTTGGATTTTTTAATGATGATTTTTCTTATTCCGGTACTGAGTGGCTAACCAGCCCCTGGTAAGTGTTAAGGATTAGAGATCTCCTTAGCAGTACATCCTTAAAGACGCTCGGTATGTTTGACTTGTCACACTGTTTAATTCATATTCAGCATCCATCTTGCAGTCTATGTCTGTTCCTTGTCAATGTGTGCTCCAAAGACACAACTTCAGCATTGTATTCCTCAGATACAATGATCACACTTAGGCATAGTAATCAGTTTAAATAATCCCAAGTGTGTTATTTGTATCAGCCATTGTTTGTTCATGGCACTTTGGGCCAGATTCACACATTATTTCTTCTCTCTATGGGATGCCCTCAGTGAAACATGATTTGTGAATCAGGCCCTTGGTCTTCTATGGATCCGATTTCCTTTGTCTGAGCAGGAGGGATCCATGCAAAGTGTGGCTTGTGCTCATTGTTAACTCTCCTTAGCCAATCCGAAAGCTTGTAATGAGTCAATAACTCCCAGCTTAGACTTCACGAAACATTCTAGCACAGGACGTGCTGTTGAGACAGCATGACAATTGTTCCTCTCCTTCAAAACTCTCAACATTATTGGCGGTTGCACAAAATAAGAGAATGAGGACATCGTTTCTAAAAATTAACAAACTAAAACAAATGTTTGCTTTATAATTCTAAACTCATTGTTTTGAAGAAAGTAACATTCAATTCAAAAGACTTATCATCTAGTATAGTTGCCCTTCCTTACCATGTGGCCCTGTTCCCACTCTGTGCTGTAACGTGTGGGCTGTCATTTATCGCACGATAATACCTGCACATGTGGTTTGTAAGGAAACATACATCATTTCCTTGTGCATGTCTGTCTTCCGTAGGAAGTCATTAGCAACTCTTCTCTCTCTGAAGTCTATGTCCTCACACTGTGACACGTTGGCTTTGTATGATGGGTGCGTATCGAGCTGCTGTGATGTCACGGCAAGCACATGCAACATACTGTGTGCCAGGATTCAGCATTTCCTTTCATGGTGGGGGGAGAGGGAGCACTGTGTTTCTGAGGTTGTCCATGGTCCCTTCATGCCCGATTCTACATTCCCTGCAATGCTGGTCCATGATGGACAGCACAGTGATTGGTAGAGGGATGCAGGAGGGCAATGCACAACCTAACATTGTAACTGAGTAGCTTTCCTCAGTGGGGTGTATTGCACCTCGGAGTTCTGATTGATGACAATACCCAGATCACGCTTCAATTCTAAAAGCTTATACTATTGGAGTAGTGTTTGTTTTTAATTTATTTCAATTTGCATTTAGTTGTCATAACTCGTTTCTGTTTTTCAATGTTTACCTTTAAATACAAAATTATTTTTAAAAAAATAAGAAGGCAATTAAAAAAATACACTACTAGTGTGTTGGTTCTTCATTTGAGATCATGATAGAGATCGTGTATTACATGTTGTCAATATTGTTTCATCAGACTGGCTTTCCTCATTCTCTTTCTTCTTTTTCACATAATGCCACTCTCAGCAGCAGTCTGTGTGGTCACACAAATCGATAATTAAAGGCTTATTGTTGAAGCTTACCACCCAAATAGCATACATGGGCCTTGCACACTCCTTTACACAGCACAGAACAGCCCTTACATGCTAAGGAACACAGGAGCATGGCCATCAGGCCACAGGGATGTTGAACAAAAACCTTGTTCAAACCCTAGCATTGAATGATAGGTTAAACCCATGTCAATTTGCTGCGTTCGCATCTTTACCTTGAATAAACCAACTATTTCAAAGGGGGAATATGTAGGGCCAAGAACGCATTGGAAATAACCTTTCAGGCAATGCTATAATTTGAAACGTTTAGGATTATATAGAGATAATACATAATGACACCAGATCATAGAAATTCAGATGTGTGATGTTAAACTGAGCAGTTCTGATTAGCAAGGCTAATAGGCAAGTCAAAAGCTATGGTAATATATCATTTTGCAAGACGAAAATGACAGTGGTTTACACTGTTAGTAAATACAACATGGACATATCATTAAGGCCATCTTATTCAGATGTAGCTATAGCTGATGTATACCTTACAGATAATGTACAACCCCAAGTCTTCCGTAGTATCTGTAATTCAGCCTACAATGCTCCTAATGGTAACCATTTTATATGTAGTTTCTCAAATAGAGTCTTTTAACTGACTCAGCAAAATGCCCCACACTTTCATTATTAATGATTCATGTAATTATTTGCGTGAAAAACGCAGATATGCGCACCTTTCGGCCCGAAAATCCCCATACTTCAAACAGGGATTTTCAGGCCAAAAGGCGCGCAAATCTGCGTTTTTCACGCAAATAATTCCATGAATCAGGCAGTAAATTGTCTCTCAGTTAGCAAAGATATATGGTCACTAATGGTTTGTGATGATATTTGCTCAATTTGTCTTTCTGTGACCGACTTGCCACCAGGTTTTGTGCAATCGTCTTAAATTGGCAATATAATGATACTTAAACACACTTTGAAAGAAGATATGCAAAATAGTGGAATAGAACAGATCAGCAGGGGAGTTTGGATTACCAGACAACATCAGCAGTGCTGTTTGCAGAATCTGACATAATGGCAGGGCTCCTTCAAGTGCAGCAGTGATATTCTGGGGCTAAAGCCTTCCTGGGATATGCCACTAGTGGACTAGTTAATGAAACTGATCATAGACATATGACTAGCTTGCTTTGGGTAGATGATGAATGGCTGGTTTGCCAAGGTGGAAATCATTGCTCAGCTCGCCAAAGACATTTTGAAAATGGTGCGCTTCTAGGCATAGCCAGACATTCAAAAGGTATTTTTGAAATCAAAGATGCATAGACAGGGAGATTCGATCTCTGGGCATGGAAGATGCTGACAATGAAACGTACATTTGAACTAGTCGAAGGTATGCGGGTTGTGGGTGACTGTACTTGGGTACCCTTTTGACAGGGAGGTAGAGCATGGTGTGATTGTGTTGAGTATGACTTGGATCCTAAATTGTGATCTTTACTTGTTTGGTAGGCAGTGTGGAGTCTTAAGAGCAGGTGTGCTGTGATAATAAGCTGAAGATGGGCCTTGCCACATGCTGTTAAGCATTCTGGAGCTGTAAAAGGGACCTTGTTGAGAACCCTGTGTTAAGGGAATTGCAGTAGTACATTCCTCTCCCCTAAGGGACAAACCTAGAAATAAAGACAGGGACACCATGGTTGAATACAATATACTTTATTCAATGTATTGTGTGTGTGGGTGCCTGTCTTAGTTTTGGAATGGTCCACCTAGCCCACCATTTCGTATTCATGTCAATGTTTGTATTCAGTTCAATTTGGTTCACACAGGGCACTTGCCCCTTTGGGTGTCTCAGTATCCTGTCACCTTGCGAGTTATCCCTGTTTACATACAACGAATGTGTGTGTCTGTCAATCAGATTCACAAGCGTGCTTGTCTGTTCGGGTTTTACAGGCTCCCGTAGCCTTGTAGGTTCTTCCAACCTGCGTGCAAAGCATTTTTATTCCTCTTGTTCTACTTTATTTAGAGCACTTGCTCATTTGAGCATCTCAGGCTCCCGTAACCTTGTATGGTCTCTTAATTCAAGGTGTTCATACTTTCCTTCCCCAGCTTCATACCGGTTGTTTGCTCGTTCGGGTTTCTTAGGCTCCCGTAAACTCATGAGTTCTCTGAATTCAAAGTGTTCGTTCCTCTCAAAAGTATTATCTCTGTGGGAGAGTTTGCTTCCCTGATACTCCATTCCTCGGTCCATCAGGCATGGAGCTCAGGGATTCATGTCCTGCCTGGTGATCTGATCTTGGTATCGGGTGCTAGGTCGCTGGCCTACCACAGCTTCGTTGTGGTCACACAACCAGAGGAAACGGTGGTGTCCCCATCCCCGCCTCTCCCTCTGACACTGGCTGCTCGGTAAGACTGGATGCTAACCTTCCAGCATTCGGTTAACATTTGGCTCACTTGCCACACCACCGCAGGCTCTGTGGTCTGGTGTGGCTCTGCCTCTTCAGGATGTCTCTTTTGCAGAGGTTCGTCTCTGCGTGGAATTCACTCTCCTCCCTGCATAGGAGTTCTCTCTTCACTCACATTCCTCCTGTGCATAAGTATGTGATCACTGTAAAAAGGGTGTGTCCTTCTTCGACTGCAGAGTTCAGATGACATCCACTATTACATTGATGCAAAGAAATGA